>NW_024104742.1:4095024-4695024 GCF_003945595.2 Pipra filicauda
TCATTAACTCCTTAATAGGATTGCTAAGCAAGAAGAACACATAGAAAAGCTCTGATAAATGTAGGAAAGGAAACAGACTGTGGGAGACAAAGATCCTGTTTCTTGTAGTCTTTTTATAACATTGTGGGCAAATCACTTGGGCTTCCAGGGAAACATAACCAAGGCACAGAACTAGCTCCAGTCCAATCTAATCCAGGGATGCCTTAGGCCTGTTTCCAAAGCAAAACAAGGCCTCATCAAGGGTATACATATTAACTCACAATGCAAGTTCACAACATATGGAGTCAGTAATAGATGCTGTCTTACCTCTCTGAGGCTGAGTGTTAAAGGAGGTGTGGTAAATAACACCTGCCTAATCAAGGGATGTTTTGAAGTCTCTTGAGAGAAAGACAAGGTATTACTCAGATAACTTTTTAGATACTGAAAGTCTTTCTTGGCAGAACTACTTAAAGTATATAGCACATATAGCTGGTAAACAAATCATACAGGTTTAGATACAGGTTTATAAATCATACAGATCAAACCAACAGGTATTTAGGTGGAACATTGTACCTACTTTAACTGTTAGAGGCATGAGGTTGGTCATCAATGTTCACAAGGAGACATGGATATCAGAGTCACCAAAACCCACAACACTTCTGCAGAACATACAAACACACACTTCAAACACCTGCTCTCCTCAATCTAATTGCCAAAATACTTGCATATTCTAGAATTTTCTGCTCAGCATTTCTCAATAGGCTGACGCCTGAAAGAGCAATGTCAACAATCTCAGCTTCGCCAAGCCAGAAAGTTGCTCTCAAGATATTAATGTTACCAGCCCTGACCCCAACCACATTCCAAACACCAAAATGCTGCACAGTAACCTACCAGCAGTTACCCGTGAACCTGTCAATATTTGTGCCATCTTTTCTGTTATGGTGATTTTTTTAATGTCTCTGCCTATGCAGTACCTTCATTAAAGACAATGTAGTTACTCCAGATTTTCACTGGCATCACGAAGAACAAAATGTGACCTGCTTGAAAGGCTGCGGATATTGTCTACTTAGACTTTAGTAAAGTCTTAACACCATTTCCCATAGCATTCTCCTGGAGAAACTAGCTGACCATGGTTTGGACAAGTGCATCATTCACTGGGTAAAGACCTGGTTGGATGAGCAAGCACAAAGAATGGTGGGGAATGGAGTGACTGAGTTGGCACCTCAGTTGCCTTAAAGGTCTTTTGCAACCTAAATGATTCTACGATAGAAAATTAGACCAAGCACCAAATTCTATAAATCAATACATTTTATTAAAGGCAATGAATTTACCATGCCAACAGAAGACCCTCAGCATGTGCACAAACTCTGTTTCCACTGCCTGCATTCATAAGTTTGGCTGTGTATTGTTCACAAGCATATTTTAATGTCACCCTTTGTATCTACTGTTTGCCACAACATTGCACCATGCAAAATGTAAGAACATTCAACTCATAGCTGGAAAAGTACATTGTAGTGCCTTAGTGTTTTCAGGAGAGAAAGCACAGAATGTTGACAGGATGAGCACAGGCTAACAGAGAAAAAAACACACAAGACAACAAATGAAAGTTTTTCAATTTATTTTTAAAAGCACATTGTAGATGGAAGAAGATGCTAGTGACAAGCATTTTCAATAAACCAAATTCATTATCATCAAGTAAAGGAATCAAGAAATCTTTCAATTTTGTACATCCTTAAAAGTACTTATTGTTCTAGTTTCAATTGTGTTTAAGTTTACAAGGACAAATCAGACCTTTGAAACTAACAATTTCATTTTTAAAGGTGTCCTTGAAAGACTGCAGCCATATATAAGTTACAGGATACAAAAAACAAGCCATGTAAATAACAAAAACTCAGGGTGAATGTCAGAAATGGAAAACATACATGCAACAGCTGCAAAATAAATTACTATAGTCAAAGCCGCTCCTCAGCCTCAAGAGCTCATATGGCAGTCTTTTAAAGGTCAACACTGAAGGCAGTCACATTGAAAAAGAAGTTCAAGAATATGAAATCCAGCGTTCAAATGATTTCTTTGCCCAGGGTCCTTATTAGAAAGGTAATCTCTTTTCTAGCACTGTTCAACAACATACCATTACTTTGTGAAGCGTTTTAAAATACCTGGAGTACAAAAGATTATATTTAAAGCCAAATCATCCTATTACATCCCAAACAATACATAAAAAGTGGGAAAGAACGGGATAAAGATGTTAATTTTACTGGCAGTTTTGTAACACTCCTTGTGAGAGAGCAAACAGCCCTAACTCCAAAATTACGTTGCAACTACAGGCCATTTTATCACGTGAAAAGTACCAAGTGATGATAATTTCTCCTCTGACTTTAATTAAAGCTTCTTGGACTCTCTCACACCCTGTCCTTCCCACTCTCTTTGCTATTAAAAAAACCGTGAAGTTACCCCCCAGGTGAGTTTTGCCAAATGCTCATAGTTCCAGTGTCAGAACCATGCCTTGCATAATGGAAAGTTTACATGAAAAGTCAAGGTTTTGATGAATGTCACACTTGAAAGCCAATTAAGTGGGCTGAAAGGAAGACACAATTTCCCATTGTCTAATTGCCTCACAGCACCTTCAAGGTAATAAATTTGTCACGTTGAATTATTAATGAGGAACGAATATTTGACTTGCAGCCTTGAATAGAAAGTAGTTCATTATCAGTTGGCACTGTTCCTTCCAAATAAAAGGGGAGCAGGAGGGGAGTTAAGGAAAAGTTGTCAGAGAAAGCTTTTCCTCACATCACTCTCTCACACACAGAATGCGCCTTTTGGTTTAACATCCTGTAAAAATTCCAATGATGGGGGGAAATTATGGTGCATCTAATTCCTAATTCTCTTTGGCTTTTGCAGCCTGACAAATAAACTTCCATCTGGATTCCCCAAAACATACTCTTTTGCTGTATCACTTCAAACACAAAGGTTGAAAAATTTTTATGGTTGGCTACATAAAAGCACAAGGAGCACAATAAAGCAGAGGCCAGTTTTAGGTTTATGTGGCTCTTAAAGGCTTTCTGCCTTATCTCCTCTGCAAAGCATTGCCCATACACCTGCTGAAGCAGGGGAGACAGGTAGATCAGTCTATTTATCCTTTATCCAGAGCTGCTGAAGCAAAGTTGATGCACTTTAAAAGCATTCATTTTAGCACAGGAGGCCTTTATAATGGTGAAGGACTCTCTGCTACACATCCTGCGCACAATGAAAGTTGAAACAAAATGGAACCTAGGTCCTTGGCTTGGTGTTAAATCTGAAAGGTGAATTATGAAATAGAGTTCATGTGGGCATATCTTGGCCTTCCCAACAGCCCAGACTTTGGCCAGGAGGTGTCTGAGACCTCCTGTGACTTGGGGATGGGCAGACTAAGCCAATCCTAGAGACAAGGACACAGAAGAATATTTTGGGCTGCATCACTATCAGTCAGTAAAGCTCTGTCCTTCCTCTCCCACATGGCACTGAAATCCCCTCTGCATGTCTACACCAGAGAAGCATCTGTGCAAGTAACTCATGAGCACTGGAGCTCACAGTGCACAGGGTGGGTGACACCACAGCAGTGTTCTCTTGTATTTTCTTCAGAGAGAAAAATGTGGAAAAGGAAAGGGGTAAAATCATGGGCCACCAAAAATGGCTTTAGAAAGAAAATTAGAACAGTGCAAAATGATACTCATGGAAATGATTGTGCATCTTGTTTTCTTTTTTCTGCTCATAAGATTGAAAATTTAAGGGAACACAGAACGACAAGAGGCACTCAGTGCTCGTACTGGTTCTCCAAGAAGAGTCTGGAAAGTCCTTTTTGGGGGATAGAGTACAGAGAAAAGAGGTGATCTGTCTGTATTCTTATCGTAAAGTGGAAGCAAACACAAGGCCTGCTAACACAGACCTTGCATTTGCATATATTCACCCATCACTTGAACAGATATTTTCTGGAATAGGTTTCATTTCTACGGAAATAACCTAGCTCAATCAATTGAACCACAGGGCTCCAGTTCACAAAGTAGGGAAGATTTGTTCATGACTCCAAGATAGCAAGCTCTTTTTTTGGTCTCAAGATCAATAAAATCACTTTCTTTAGTGCCTGACCATTGGAGAAATCAAATGGTCTGCCAAGAGAACATCCTCATCCTCACTTTATAGTAGAATTCTCACAGTGTTGTTTAAAAGATTAATACACACTTAACAGCTGTTTCCATAAACAGGTAATCACAGACAATGATTATAAACTCTCGCTGAGTGCAGGGGGTCAACAGGCTGCTTCTCACCTAAATTATAACCACTCACTTCCCCAAAAAATCTGAATAACAGTTTAGAGCTCACACCACTCCAGTCTGAGCACGGCTGTGGGGATTTGGGGAACGAAAGCAGAGAGGAGGGAGGACAGAGTGCTCGGCAAGACCCCCGGAGCGCAGGGGGGCTGTCAGCTGCTGGAAGGGAACAGGCAGCACTGACCTTTGCTGCTGTGACATTACAGCACCGCTCACTGCAGTCCTGGTGCTCCAGAACTGCGTCGTGGGGCACAGAAGAGCAGTGGAGAAACCAAATGCCAGTTACAGAGCTCGCAGTGGAGCAGCTTTGGGCATTAACACTTCTGTGTGTGGGAGGCTTGGCTCAGTCATGTGTAAAGACCAAATCTTGTTCTCCTTGGGCAAAAGCTAAAGCGCTGTGAAGACTCTTTTGAGATGCAACATTTGCCAGAGAGGTTTGTTGATCTAAAGAGGTGCTTGAAGGGCCTATTCCATACTCGTGTGAGCCCCCAGCAAGAAATCTCTCAGATGCTGGTGTTTCTGGCACTGTGTCATCTCTGTAGAGATGAGAATGCCTTGGGGCTTCAGCAGCTTTAGTTTTGCAATGAATTTGACTTGGTGCCTTTCATGTGTGTACCAATAAGACCTGCAGTAGAATCCTTAGAATTTAATGAATAAGACAGGGAGATTTAGAGACTTGGGCATATAATTACTATAGCAACATGTGCTCTTCCGTGCACTACATCATGAGATCTTCTATTAGGCATGCTGCAGTAAACCAAATAAATCACAGGTCACAAAACACAGCAATAAATCCTGCCCATATTAAATTGCAAAGTAATTAAAACTGGTATGGTATTTACATTTCAAATTCACTAATAACATAAAAAAAATTCTGATTACAAGTGCCTCCAAAGCAGCCCTCTGTAGTGTTCCTTCAACTACTCCTAGCATGAAGCCCTGCTTTTTCCAGCAGAGCCAGACGTACGAAGTTTTTTAGATACACAAGTGTGCAGGGGACTCTTCCTAAGGCTTTATAAAATTTTCTTTCTTGGGTAGACCCCTAATTCCACTGAAATAATCATACTCTGAAAGTCAGCTCTACAAGAACACACCAAAATGGGCACCTTCAGCTAATTAAGTTTTTGTAGAACACAAACAGAATTTAAACTGCTTAATGGCAACTTGATTTTTCATCCCCCAGTCCCACCTCTACCCAGGGTCAACCCAACAAACAACAACAGGAAAAGCTTAGTGTTACAGTACAGGTATTGTTCGTGGGCCTGAGTGGCACCAGATCTCTTACTTCCACTGTGCCTTGCAAAATAGAGAATCTCAATACCCCAAAATCCCCCAGGCCAGAATCTTTCATTAGTGCTGAAACAACAAGCAGAAAAAATTTATTCATTCCTATAAAACCTGACAAAACAACAGTGAAATACTCATTATTATCCCTGACGTACAGGGCAAGTCAAGCCCTTAGTCATCTTTGTCTTAATATACTCTTGCTACATAGAGTGAACAGTTTTCATCCTATTTCAGAGTAAAGCATCTACTGCAGATGATACACTGAAATTAAACTCAAGCTTTCATTATACATGTGGTGAAATTTATTATTTCTTTGCTTTTCATGTTGGTCAGGTGGCAGCAGTCACGTATCCTCCTCAGAACCAGGGATGTGGCAATTAGACATCCTGTGCTAGGCAGTGACATTGCTCAGTCCTGGGCTTGCACTCTGTGCAGCAACTCCCAGTACATCTCCAAGCCACAATAAACAGCAGCCAACACCTCCTGGCAACCTATGAAAAATGCTCTATTTTGAAACAATTTTGCCTCTGTGTGATGTATGTTCTGCTTTTCCTTTCCCCTCGCTCTTCATTACTAACAACATTTGCATGAAAAATAGCATCTTTCTTTTTCAAAAAGTTCAGCCACTCCTGCTGCTGCTATATTTTTTCCCTGCACTTGAACTCATAATCCGCTCTTTGTGTAGCTACAGTGGAATGCTGTGAAAATGACTGTGGAATTAGCAAAAAGAAGAAAATGTAGCTGCTGATGAGTTCTCAGGGAGAAGGCTGGGGGCCAGTGTTGCCCCTGGTAATCAGCGCAGAAGACAAAAGGGCGGTTGCCAACATCTAAAATTTTGCTACCCTCAGTAGCAGTTCTCTGAGTGTCAGCCCTCACAGCTGTATGAGGGGCTGGAATTTCTGCAGGCATGCAGAAACATCCATCTCCACAGTGCCACACACATCCTGGAGTAAGATAACCTCCACCCCTTCTCCACAGTGCTTTGCTCACAGGGACAGCACAGATCACCAGAGCCTCTGGAGATGCCCCTCCCCAGTCAGATACAAGCAGGCACCATCACAGGTGTGTGAGATAACCAATACAACACTTTTTCTTTGGCATCTTTGCTCAATTCCATTCAGGAGATAACATCAGCAAGCACCTTTCCTAACCCACTGCTTTTCACACTGCAGAGGTTACTGACTGTTGACTCTCACTTCTTTCCTCTCTATGTCACAGGCCACCTGCTACCCGTGCAAAGACTTTCCCCCCACAATGACCTTCACCCTCTGAAGGGACCACCTGGAAAACCATCCCAGAGTCTCACTCACTCTTCCCAGTCCCTTTTTTAATTCCTCAGAGACAACAAAGAGCCTCACAAGCAGCAAGTCGCTACTCCTGGCTGATACCACCCGTGCCTTCCCTGTGGTGTCAGGACTGCATCCATCAGTTGGTTGATGCCCTACCCTGTGTCTTCTCTTGGGCAATCATCATCTTTTTGTCCACTGGGATGCTGGTGCATGAGTAATGCTCCAGTTTGCTCTGGCATAAAAAAAATGCATATAAATAATAAGCCAGGATGCAATATCAAAAGCACTAGCATATGCTCATTTCACCCATTTCCCACTCTTTTTGCTGGCATTTAATCCCTAAACATCAAGCCAAATAATGAAGTCATGTTTATGGTGAATAAGATCTATGGGACTCAGTTTAGTCGTTTTTCCCTGTGTAAAACTAGTACACAAAAATGTTTCCAGTGTAGAGCTGGAGCACTCAACTTCCCAGGGAGAATGTTATTTCTGCAAGAATGTGGCCGAGGAAATTTACCCCAGCAGAGGGGGAGCAAGAACCACCTACATGTAGGGAAAAAATTAGCACAGAGTAATGGAAGTGGTGCACAGACCTTGTGCTGGCCCTCAGCAGGGGCTGGATTGCTCCCAGCGTGCCCATTCCCACACAAAGATACAAATCTTGTCACTATCAAAGGGCCTGCCCCAGAGCATCACTGCAGCCATCAAATTGCTATTCTCTACTTTCCTTTTCCAGGATGAAATTACTCAGATTGCATTATGGCACCAGAACAAAGTGGGGGGGTGAGGGGGGGAAGTCAATAGGAGCTACCACATGCTGTAAATCCTCAAAAGACACTTTGTCAGTCACGCTGTGCCTTTTCCTTTCTTAGGAGGAGTCAGCTCCTGACTTCCAGTTTTCTGTCCCTCCCACCTTCTTATCAGGATTACTATAATCGTTTGATTATTTCTTTCTATACAGTGGACAAAAACATCAATTATTTTAACTAAATGTTTTAGGAAGTTAATTTCCTCTTTCAAAAGGTGGTTATTTGCATGAAATACATTATTATTTATAATGTCTTTAAACTGAATCTCTTTTCCCTAAATGCTTGAGCACTAGTCAAGAGCTCTTTCCTCCTCTGGTGGTCACCCATTTTATTTTTTAAACACAGGGGGCTGTATTCATCCAAGCAGCTTTGCAAAATACAAGACATCCATATACAGTGAACCCTATTTACTAAAAACAGGCATAGTCTCCTCAAATCCGGTAAGAGATGAACACAAAGGTGGAGGGTGGAGGTGAGCAAGAGCTGAAAGCCAGCCACTGGAAAAAGGTAAAATACCGCAAATGGAGAGAGAAGAAATGGGGGAAAGACACAGGTCCAAACATTTCTGTGGCAAGTAATTAGACCTGTGAATTAACAAAGCAATAAAGCAATCATGTGCCCAAGAGATGAACTGTGCCTTTATCTCTTGAGGTGAGGTGCATCCTCTGTGACCATAAAATTGCCAGTGACACAGTCCTGGTGGATGCAGCTGCATCCTGTGCCACAGGGCTCCAGGGAGGCCAGGCCATTTGACTTTGCTCCACAGCCACTGTGCTGCTGGAAAGACTCAGGCTGTGACCCAGGGCAGGTCCCTGAGCAGGCTGGACACAAAGGTAAGCATGAGCCACAGGAAGGAACCTGCCAGCAGGCAGAGAACCAGCGCACTCGTCACAGCCTGGCGAGCACAGTCACCTCCTGGGAACTTACAAAACTCTCCCTGCTTTTACAAAACCAGCTCTGCCCATGCCTTCCCATTACAGTTTTCCTTTCCCTGGTTATTAATGCAATAAGCACAAAGGCAGAAAAGATACTTCGAGAAAAATCAATGTTTTTAAGATAAAACATCAATGTAATTCAAATAGCCCGAGTCAACTGCCTATAGTAAATTAAGTTTAAAATTTTAACAAACTGTCATGTAAAACTGGTGGTGTCTGACAAATTGAATTACAATAGTAATACATCACTCACAAAAGTATTATTGATAGTGACAGGAAGATATTGAATTTAAATTATTCATTTTTATCGATCAAACAGTATGTCTTCGCCAAGAATGGGGCAAAACATCTGACAAACTTTTGAGATTCATATTTTAGCTCCTGAAATAAATAGCTGTCAATCCACCCATGCTGGGCTTTGGCGTATTCCCTGCAGTGGATCAAGTCAGCATTAAAACTTCCCACGCGGAGAACTATTCACCCACATTTCTTGCAGCTAACACCAAGCTGCCAAACACACCTTCCCTCCTTTGAAACCATTTTAAAAGCAGTTTCTGTGAAGATGCACAGGCTAGTGTGTACCTACAAGCAGCTGCCTTGCCCCACCTGCACTTCAGGGTAGACATCCAAGGCAGGTGGGGCACTTTGGCTCAATATCAGCAACCAAATACCATTCCCTACTGCTAATTCCCTCTGTCCATACTAGTAAGGAGATTTCAACAGAAGACTGGACCTTCAACTCCTTCAACAAAGCCAGTCGGAGCTTCATTCCCTGCCAGCAACAGTGATATCCCAAACAAAATGAAAGGGGTAATTGCTTTCCAAGCTGGAGAACTGATCCAAGTCACACTGAGAATACTGACCCTAAGCAGCTCTAACACATGTACACTGAGAAGGAAAATAATCAGGGAACAGAAAGTCAGGTTGGCTTTAATAACCACCGTGCACTTCTTCCCCTCAAACTATTACCTGTGAAAAGTCCTGGGGATTGTTATTTCGTTTAAGTTCCTAGTTCCTTGGCCAAATTCTGTCCTTTGAGGTTTTCACTAAAATGGCATTGAACATCATACATATAATGGGAAAATAAATCTACACCTGCAAAGTAGGTGGAAGAAGAAGAACAAATTTTAAAACTTCACCCAGCCCCAAACCAAGCAACAATCTCGTATGGGAAGGAGGCCTCTTGCATTCAGATATGTGCATTTGATAGTTTTTAGAGACTTTTTTCCATGAGAATTTGACATGCCAATAAAATCCCAAGCTTTGCCTTACTCTAAGTGAGGGGATATCAGACGGATAGTTTGGATATGTTTGTGCTGCTAATATTTTTACTTATCTGCATTTATCTGTCTTACTGGCTGAAGGAAAATAAATGAGCATGCATGTACATCTGGGTGACCTTCATGCACTATGAGGATTGCAGAGCTGATGGGTACAGTCCTCGGCTTTCTGTAGCAACTCATTCTCACGTCAACGCATGGGGAATAAATCCATTTTTTCACATGTATGTACTGGGTAACCCACTCAGGAACTGTGCATTAACATGTACATGAATAAATGTCAAATAAGCCTTTCATCCCCATAACATATTTTCAGTGGATTTGTAGGAGAATTTGAAGTCCTGTCTAGCCTTTATCTAGGTCCAAGTGTACTAACAGAAAGCTATAATGCCACACTTTGGGCTGAATAATCTTACTTGGCTACATATGACTAGTTTTCTTGCTTGAGCACACATTCTTACTAACTTAAGAATATCATAAGATTAGCCAGCCCTCAAAAAAAAAAAATTCTATTATTATTCCAGACTGGAATAATGCAAAATTTGTGTGCACTGTCCCACATTCAGTATCCCAGGCCATGATCAGCATCAGGGGTTTGATAAGCCGACACGGCAGAGGGATCTCCGCACGCCGCGCATGGTGGAGCCCAAGGCACGGCCAACTCATTAGCTGACCCCAGGACACAAAGCCCAAAGCAGCCAAAACAAGTCTGGGAGAGCAGTTTTACCGCTAGCCAGTGGTTCTTCCTATGTTTAATGTTAATCTTTCATTTTGCCTTCCAAAGGAAGGTGTTCACTCCTGTTCTGAATTGTCAAGAGGGAATGGAAATGTAGCACCACAGCTCTGTGTCAGTGAAATGTTTCACTGGAGCAGCAGTACATGAGCAGCACAATTTATTCTTTTTCCTGATCTACAGAACAAGGTAAAAGTAAATAAGATTATATTAAAGAAAACTTCTACACAGTTTGCAATCAAACTTTTTTAGATTCCAGGCTGATGGTCAGTGCTTGGTGGTTTTTTCTTTCTTTTTTTTTTTTCAGAAAGAACTCTTCACCTGCCTCCAATTGACATTTTTATGTCTTTTACATGAAGAAAAAGTGTCTTTTGGTACAAGAAAGTTCAGACTACTACCCAGATTATTTCTGTCTACTCGAAATAAAAAGGAATTTGTTTTATATACTTGACCTTTGATAAACTACCATACAATAAATCCTTTTCATTTTCCTCTCGCTGCTGATGTGTATTTGGGCCAGTGTAAATACAGCACCTTTCAGCAGCTCTGAGAAACCTCAACAAGAGACTATGGAAAATTAGTTTGTTCCTAGCATTGCTATGTCCTTGTTTAAAAGGCCTGTGTGATCCATCAGAAAAATACATCAAATAAAGAACCTCAGTGTTTAAATGATTCACAGCCACTCTACTAAAAAGCAATGAATCCAAGATGTTACAATACCTCTTAACATCTAGTTTAAAAGCCTACTTCTTAAATGTCCCAGTTTTAACACATTTCAGATACTCAACAGGAATATTCTGAACCATTTAATCAAATGGAACTTTGCAATCCCAATCCTCTACTAATATTTCACATCTCATCCGCTTCATACCAAACACACAGAGGAAACATATAGGAGAGGCTTTGGAACGATCTGCAAAGGTCTAAAACCGTGGAATAAAAAGTGGGACAAGATTTCTGGATACCTATTTAAATGCAGAGGCTAGACCCTCTATTTTGTGGGGAACACTGAAGGAAATCTGGGCCCCTCTGACTTCCAGACACTGCAGACTCCCATTAGCAAGAACTCACCCCATACACCACTAGGTTAAACCATCCTGTTGGCCATGGCACACAGATTCACCCACAAAACTTAAAAATGGACAGATAAAATGCTTTTGTGTTAACAGGTGAATAAGAGAGTCTGTAACTGCCAAGAGGGCTGAGCGAAAAATAGATGGGATTTGGGAGGAAAACAAAAAGGTTTCATCCCATTCCTTGAACTGAGAGAAATCTCCTCTTTATTTCCACAGGGAAGAACTTACAGGCATTTCTCAATGATTTTCAGCAAACAAATATGAAAAATAATCTATCATGTTCATAACCTCTCTTTTGTCTTCTGCCTAACCCAGAACCACCTTGTGTCAACTCTCTGCGAACAAAGTTAGCAAGCTCTTCCTCTGTAAGATTGTCTTGCTCCCTGCTAGTTAGTATTTCCTGAATCTTTATACATCAGTGAAAAACAATGGGAAGAGACTAGAGGACAAACTTTAGCAATTTTAGATCGTTTTCTTAAGTATTCAACAAACTCTGCTTTTCTTGTTTAGCTTTACCATTTTGCAACTGTCCTATTATTCAGCGATTAATGCTAAAAATAAAAGCAGCTCTCCAGACCCTCCAGAAGTAAGTCCTATGCAGAAAAGCACAATTAAAAAGCCAGCTGGATGCAGCCCTCAGATGCAGAAATGTCCATCTGAAAACATCCATATAGCCCAGCTATGTTAATGGGCCTCTAATTACATCAGCACAGACAAAATTTCTGAAAAGATCCACCTTATCTTGAGTTCAAGCAAGTGAATAAGGCACATCAGCACTGACACTGATTATTTCTGTGCTGCACCTCTCATGCACTATATGCTGTTCAGCCTCTGTAAAAAGTAAATCACATAGTTTGGTCAGTTTGTGTACTAATAACTGCTCTAAATCCAGGAATTAAAAAAAAAAAAAAAAGGCAGTATACGACTTCAGAATGCAAATACCTAGATGGACCAGACTGCAATTGTAACACCAGCTTTCTGTTTTGCTCTGCCTTGCCACCACAAGTTTCCTCAGTATCATCAGTTATTTCTACAGCTTTTATTTTTTTTCCCAGTGATAAAAGACTTTCCATCACACAGAGCTACTTCCTAGACAGCAGCAGATGCTCTGTCTTGCACTATGTGCTCTCTGCAAAGTCACTGGGAGCTGCAGGTCTCTGCTCCAGTTGGGGCTTTACTTTCACTGCCAAACCCCAGTGCTGCTTTAATGCAGTACAACTCCACTCTTGTGGAGACCCGGCCCTGTCATTTTATCAGGAGGAAAACCGCAGGGGGGTGGATACAGCACTGACCTCTCCCGGCGAAGAGCAGCCCCACCATGTCTCCATTAGGATTTTACAGCAGAACAGCTGACGCACGCAGAGCTTGCACAGGGCACAGGTGAAGGAGGCAGCTGCCAGGATGCTGCCCGTAGGAAAGGACAGCCTGTTTCCTTTGCATTTGCCAGAACATACTGAGATGGACTGTTTCGAACTGGTACAGCTTCCTGCCCTGGGAGAAGAGGGAGACACGCAGGGTTGTCAGAGGGGACAGCTCTGTTCTGCTACAGCCACCACATCCTACCCCCAGTCCCTGAGACCCTTCTCACCACGGTCTGATGCCACTTTTCTCTGCCAGTCCTACAAAAGTTACCTTTTTCCTTTCTACTCTCTTTTGAAACTTGCCTTTCCCTGCAACCTGGAAACACAAGACTAGGGGGACTAGGGAAGAACTCTACTTCTGCTGGAGATGGAGAATCTCTCTTCCTGGAGAGAGGAATGCAAAGCAAGATTTCAACTCCAGGTGAATAGGGTTTGCTTTATAATTTCATCCTTGACACCTGCGCTACAAACCATGTGCTTCGCTTGTAAGGTAAAAGCAACATGAAATTCAAATCACCACGAGCAGCCTGAGCTGCTGATGCTGCCAGGCTCACCTTGCCAAACCAAGGAGAAGAGGCACTCACCCACAATCTCACCCTGGCTGTGGTGGCCCTGCAGCACACCTTTAAATCCATGGCAATGTTCTGTTCTGAGGCTAAGTAGCACAAACCAAACTGCTTCCTAGCTGAGACTGCAGCAGCACTTTAGTCCCACCAGTGCTGCCCTTAGGGCTTCGGATTCAACTTTGTGCAAAAACAAGAAAATCTTGTAATTTAGGCAAAATAGAAAAGTGGCTTTGCCTGAATACAAACAAAACTTAATATTCTCTGGCTACATGCTGAGTTTGGGCAATTAATATTTGGGAAAGTATAGTAAATTGTTTTGAAAGAAAATTTCTAGAGAATTCTCCTGATCTTTCAAAAGCATCGTGTGAAATCGCTCTTGATTCCACACAACTCTAAAGACAAGGGAATAGCAAACCCTGTAAGAAAACTAAACGACAGCTCATCCACTTATAACAAATTCTCATTGTCGATGAAGATATTCATGAATTTAACCAAAAGTTATTTGCAAATAATGCCTATTTCTGAGGTTGTAGCGTTCACCATAATTTTTCTTAATTAAATCTGACACATTCCATACTATTTATGGCCTTCAGTGACACTGGGAAATTAACTCAGAGTCTTCTTTAAAGTAAATATGCCAAGCAACAGAATTAAATGCTGCACATTTGTATTACAGCATCCAGGCACCTGAAGTAATCAAGTCAGTGCATGCAGTGACATGGTGGGAATAACACCACATGAATGCCTACAAGAGATGAGGGCATCATTAAGCAGACTTTGCTCTCTCCAGTGTCTTGTCTAAACTTTGTTGTTCAGGGAGATCCTGAACTTCCAAGAAGCTTAATCAGCCCATGCTGATAGAAGACCAGTCCCAGCTTGGCTTGTGTGAGGGACTTACAGAAACTTCAAGGAACTCTCACCCCAAAATATCTGGTAGCCTGGAGGTGTATGAAAGGTCCAGGTGGCCCAGAATAGGAACAAAATGCCAACCCTCATTCATCCTTTCCCCACACTCCCTGCAACACAATGGCTACATACACTATATTTTGGCCTGTGCAAGAATCCTGTTAATGCCTTCAGTAGCTTCAGACAGAAGCATCCATGATGCACTTTGGAAAGTTGATGAAACCTGTCCACCAGAAAGGCTGAAAATTGTTGTCCTTCAGCTGTGTCATATTTAATCTCCAGGGCTATTTCCTTTTCAAAGCAGTGTGTGGACAGGAATAGTTTTCCTTCTTGTGGCAGGTACAGGTACACACAATCCACAAGCAAATTTATAACAGGGATTTGGTATCAAAAAGACAAGAATTGAAAATTAACTCTTACTGCCTTCAAATCCACTGCGTTTCTGTCTGCTTCCTTAGGTCTCTAAATCTTCTCATGATCTGCCAGCCTGGGTGCGACATCACAGCCTCTGCTGAGGAAAACAAAAATAAAAGGCTGCTTTTTAAGCAGGCTCTCTTCAAAGACACAGTTACTCCTGTGAACAGGTTTCATAATTTACTAGAGCTTAACAGCAGCTGGGCAACTCCTTTAAAAGTCCATCTTTTGCCATAAAGAGTGGTAAAAAGTGACTGGACAGAGGGCAGGATTGTAAAATATACTAACTCTTCATGAGCATTTGAAGTTAGACTGTTCTGATTGGACTGTCTTTTCTCCCTGTTTTACCTGCAAACTGCAAACATTTCCACAGGCAGATTTGTATGCACACAGATGTCTGTGAAATAGTTGTTCTTCAGACATATTTGAATGAAAACAAGGCAATATTATGCACAGATCAGAGACTTTGCAGCTCATCAGCACCTATTATCACTAAGTAGGAAACTGCAGACAGACACAGATGCAGCTACTCCATCAGAAGGAGGGAGCTGCAGTGCCAGAGCTACACAACCACACAACAGCGAGAGTACCATGTGGGTGCCATGTGCTCTCCACCACATGGTGAGACACAGCGAGTGGCTGGAGCAGGTTAGAGAGGGGTACAGTGTAAATACAACCTCTATATCTATTGTGACAGACAGCTGCCATGGAGGAACAGCTGGTTCATAAACCTCATGGCACAGTCTCCTTAAAAATTCACGGTTTTTTCTTAACAAATCCTTCTTGCCCGCCTGGGCAAACGCTGGCTCATGTTCAGCCACTCTTGACCAGCACCCAGGCCTTTTCTTGCCAGGCAGCTTTTCCAGCCACTCTGCCCCAGCCTGGAGCTGCAGGGGGTTGTTGTGACCCAAAGGCAGGACCCAGCACTTGGCCTTGTTGAACCTCACACAATTGGCCTCAGCCCATCAGTCCAGCCTATTCAGATCCCTGTGCAGAGCCTTCCTGCCCTCCAGCAGATCAACACTCCTGCCCAGCTTGGTGTCATCTGCAAACTGACTGAGGGTGCACTCGATCCCCTCGTCCACATTATCAGTAAAGATATTAAACAGGACTGGCCCCAACTCTGAGCCCTGGGGACACCACTTGTGACCATCCACCAACTGGATTTAATTCCATTCACTCTCTGGGACTGGCCATTCAGCCAGTTTTTCACTCAGTAGCAACTGTCAAAGCAGAAGGTGTGGCATAAGAATTCATGTTGATAACTCTTCCATTTTCCATTATTAACTTGATGTTTTAATAGCCAGATCAAATCAAACCCATAAATGGGAGTCCTGACATGATTAAAACAGCCATGAAAAGGTTAAGGGCTGCTTAATTGAGTTACAATTCAGCATAAGATTTAAGAGAAAAATGTCACATATGAAAGATGAATATTAGAAGATAGATGGAGTAAGGGTTAAGCTGGGCTTTTAATCAATATATGGACTTGGCACAGACATGAATGTGTCACACAAGCTTTCTGAGAAGACAAGTTCCATAAGAACTCTCCATACCCACATTTCCATTAAGTTCTATCTTTTACATCTTGTTCTACATCTGCAATATTAAGGAGAAAATTGCTTATCTACCTTTCCAGTGTATGAGGAGAATTATCAAATGCAAACCGCCATGCAATCTTCGCGTAGGAGATGGCAACAAACCTCTCCAAAGTACAGGCAACAGGCAAAATAAAAGCAGATATTTTAGCATTTTTAATTTATTGAATAGCAGGGAATGATATCATGGGTGTCTGATGGCAGATGAAATAGCTGCTTCACTTCATTTCTATAACTGTCAGAACCAAGTCCAAGCAAAGAGAAAAATGTGACACCTTTCAGCCAAACTTAATGGGAATAGAAATGAGTTGAAAAAGAATTGCAATGAGGTCTACAATTGAAACATCTAGGTGCTTAGAAATCATTACTTATTGTGTTAACACAATAAGTGTGATATGAACCAATAAGTCACAAAGTCGTCCCTGCATAGGAGATAATTTGAAAATACATTGTTTTGCAGTTGTTTGGAAGTATGTCATGAATTATTTTTTTTTAATATGCATGACAGCCAGTATTTTGTGTAGACTCAGAGAAATTTCATATTTATTTCTGACTCATTATCCTAAATAAATCATAAACTTTCATGCTACTTAGTTATCTAATGAGAAAGAGTGATCATATACAATAAAAGGCCAGACTGCCCCTTCAACACAGTAGCAATTGTTTTCTCTCTCATTTTGAGTAAAAGTTCACTTCTGAATTATATAAATCATTAGAGACATACCTGAAAAGCAGAGCAATACTTTTTTTCCTTCTGCAGAAGCTCTTGGCACAGAGAAGCTGCTTCAAATCAGGAGGGACACAAGAGGCAGTAAGGCAGGAAGAACACAATAAAAATCAGTCATGTCTAACCCGCCATCCTTATCACAGAACTAACTAGAACATAATCTTTGCCAAAATTATTATCCAAAAAAATCCTTCAGTGTGTAGATTTCTCACCTAGGGAACCCTTTCCAATGCTGTGCCAACAACTTCACTTCAACTTGCCAAACTGAAACACTTAGAAGTCTTGTGTCAGGCTTTAAGATCACTAGTTTTAAAAAATAATAATAAAAAAAGTTTCTTGAGTTCTTTTACTTTCCAACTTAGTATTAGAACCTTGAAAGTCGATATTTTCCAGCCTCCCTGAATTTTATTTTTTTTTTCTTTACAGAAATTGATAGCTCTTCATAATCATCTGAGTCTAGGTGCTGAAACTTGGGAAGCAAAAATACATATTTCTTCCAAGTGCTGACAGTTTTCATTTAATTTCTTGCAATCAGGGTCAAGGGAATAATAGCCTATTGTCCTTTAACCTCACAGGGCTCAAAAACTCATAGAAATGCTGCCCTTTCACAATGTTTGTCTGGACTTTGCTGGAGCTGGCCAAGGGAAGGTGTCTGGGAAACAGTGCCCAGCAGCACCTCCCATCCCCTGCCCTCCATGGCACCCAGCTCTTGTTGTCATCATCCCCTTTGCTACAGAAGACCATTCTGCAGTGGGTTTACTCTCCTCTTTCCCTCCTGTCCTTCTACTTCCCTTAAGCACATTGATCCAAAAAGTATTTGTCTGGTTCTTTGCTCCATCTGCTGCTCAAATATTAAATGTGAAAGAAGGCAGAGAGCACCTGGACTACAGCAAAAATGCTGTTTAGGGTATGCTGCTACCACAGAGTTCACTTGCATTATCAATTTGAAATAAAAGCAAGATGCATCCATGGGTTTGTACAGCAGTCTCACAGGGGCTCAGCCCATGACAGAGTGAAGATTTCAGGCATCCAAATCATGCAACACCAGGTCATCTAAAGGATATGCAGCTTCAGTAAAATGAAATATTTGGGCACAGTTCAGCAAGTTAAAAAATTTACCAGGAAACCTGTGAATATTTCCTTATACCCCCCCCCCCGGTTTTCCAGAACTTCTTTAATTCTATGCTAGATTATATTTTATAGGGGTTGGGGTTTTTTTTCTCCAGTTTGGACATACTTATTTTCTTTCTTGATTCAGGAAATGAAATGGGAGCAGAACAGGACAGAAGAGATTTGCCTTTTCCTTTCTAGAACATGACCACAGCATCCACTAATTCCTGGACTTATGGTTCACAGTCATTTGTGCAAACCAACTTTATTCTTCCTTAAGGAAACCTTAGAGACATTGCTTTGGTATTTAGAGGAAGAAGCAGTTCTGTGCATTTACCACCTTTTTGTTTAACAGGATCCTAGAACACAGAGAAATTTTAGCACTTCTGGCCACATGAATTTTAGTGGGTTTGGGCATATATGCTTCTCCTGCATGAAAGGCTATAAAAATCATCACAGCCTCATGCATCACTGGCCTGATCCAACTTACACTGAAATCTCTGGGCACATCTCCACAAAACTGGACCCATGCACCCAACAATTCTCCTCTGACCAGGCTAAAAATAACAGAGCTCTTGTATGAAACCAGATATAAATGGATACCAGACAATAAATCACTGTAATAAATACCAGCAAGCGAAGAAAATGGAGATTCAAGTCAAGCTCCAGATTTATAAACCATAGAGGTAAAAGATCGAGCAGCTGTGGAGAAACAAATGGGTCTGATTGACTGCTTTGTTCTGTTTGCAGATAAACTTTGCAATTGCAGCTCCAGTTAATAATCATGCAGGAATCCTTAGCTGTAAGCACAAAGAGAACAATAAAACAGCAAAACTCCAAAGTTACAACGCACAATAGAAGATGGAAGTTGATGCAGTGGGGCTTTGCCTCCTCTTCATTTGGCAGTACTGTCAAAGTGGCATAATGATTCAGAAAATAATGAATACATAACTAAAACTATGTCAGAATAAGCAAGAAGAGAAAAAACCATGGGTTTGGTACCAGTCTCTCTCCCTACTAATTGCTGATTTTTATAGCTTTGTGCCTCTTAGGCGGCAACACTGAGGAAGGAGAGGGAAAAAATGTTTTATTCAGTGCTCAGTAAATGCACTGCAGTTTCATATTGACACAGCACTCAGGACAAAAGCATCCACTGTGCCATCAAGCAGCTGAACTTCTAGTCCTGTCTTGTCTGAAAAAAACAAGCGAGATGCCCCTTCTCCCAGTCAAATGACACATTAGTTGCTGTCACTGCTGTCAAGTCTGAGTTATAATGATAGCATTACAGCTCATACAGCCTGAAGGCAAACCAAACAGCATCAGAGAGGGAGGCTGCCAGGAAGGTGCAGTCACCACCTCATCTGCCTAGTGAGAGGAATAATGTTTTTTGCAAGAGATATTTTGCAAAGAGCAATGATCCTAGCAAACCACCATGAGAAATTCCCATCCCTTTCTGACTGACCAGTCTCCTTTTCATTCTACAGATACAATAAATCAACCTTCATATCCACAGCTGATAACAGTATTTTTCCTCATCAAGCTGAGAGCATATCAGGGTCTTTCTGTCATACTCAGCCCCTAACAGACCATACTCGTGGTGCTATATTTTGACACACGTTTTGTGAGAGGTTCTGACCTCCTCATGCTGCAGTCTAGCTTTGATCATACGGTTCAAATGCGTGACAGCTGCAATGTAGAAATTAGCACATGGCACAGAACACCGATCTTTTGGCCCAAATAAAGGCAGGGTTATGTCCGATAGGATTATTGTCCTGACATGTAGCCATTGTTGGGAATAGTTTTGTCTAAGAGAAACCATTTTAAATTTTCACCTGCTTTCCTGCACTCAGAATTTCTCCCAGCATTTCCAATTCTGCCAGACAGTCTGAACTCCCATTAATAGGCTTCAATTCCTTCCCATACTGACAGGCAATGTACTTGCACTATTTGTTTGCTGACGAACTGGAGCTTGCACTTGGGTTTCCATGCCCCCAGCAAACAGCTGCCCGGGTTCTGTCCCACCACTCATGAGCCAGAAGGAGTATGGAACAGGCAGGGACCAGCCTCACATCTCAGCATCACACTGAGCTGCTGCAGCAGCGACAGCGCCTCGTCAGAGAGTCTGTCCCACCAAAGCTCATTAGGGAAAAATAAGCCAGGATTGCTGGGGAAGGATCTTGTCATTGTTAATAATGTCAGACCCTTTTCTGCCTTGTCTTTTCATGTTAAAATTTTCAGAAGAACATGGAGCAGTCACACTTGACAGGTCCTAGAGTACCTTTGATATCCTGATCAAACTCGGCACCTACTACTTCATGTCTGGAGTAAATGATCTTTGGAGCTCACATACACATCGTGTATTAGCATATGTAGCTTTTTTTAATATCTGAGAGGTATGATTCTGCTAGTTGTACATGGATACACAGCTACCTATTCCTTGGCCTACTCTGATATCCAAGGGGATTCTCAGGCAATTCCCACTAGGTTGGCCTCAAGGATGGTACTTTTCTGTATTATGCAGAGCCACAGCTGTTACTCTGAACAGCTCATCAGTCTGTCAAAGAATTGGGTGACTCCTTTGAGCCAGCCACACAGACTGGCTATTTTACTTTTCCCCTTCTGACAAATAAATTATTGAACATATATAACATGGAAGTTTTCCTTTAAATTCATTAACAGATCATCCACATACCACAGCAAGCTCTTATATTTGGATATCTTTCTCTCATGAGCCTCAGGCCGACTTCTCTCTCTTAAAAATGAATTTCCCAGTGGATACTAACATGGTTATGGTGATGTACAATCCACTCACAAACACAGCTCCCTGTGTTATGTCCCCACCTCACATCTCCCGTGCAGCGTGAGAAGTACCTGGCTCCTGAAAAAGCCTGGAAGGCTCTTACATTTGAGATTTTTATCCCAGACTCCCTGTGATCCACATTAACTTCCTTGTGGTTTGAAACTACACCTGTCTGGCCCCACAGTCTCACTGAATGCAACAGTGTGGTGATGTGAAGCATGGACTGCTCCAGCTGCAAATGCCTGCTGGGAACCTGCCTGCACCAACCTGCAGCAGGTTCCTGATGGAACACATGAGGGGAGTTTTCAACAAAAATACTGGCAACAAATACTGCCACATGGGTGTTAGCAATTCCAGCAGGTGCCACTAGCCCCAGGTATAACAACCTTCTTCCCTCTCTAGGACAGCTGCACTCATCCTGACACGCTGCTGTGCCTGCCCCTGTACACTACAAACAGATTTTCTATCTATCATGCATAGCACACAAGAGAAGCTTTGTTATCAGTCTCCGATTATTTTTGCTGCATATGTAAGGAAAGGTTGAAATAGGCCAGGTTTATTTAATGAGCACATCCAGCAGCGTCAAAAGGTACCAGTCCTGCAGCCTGCAGCCCCCATCCCTCAGAAACAGCTTCAGCAAGTGGGGCACTGGAGAAGGTAACTGCTCCCACAGATGCTGGAAGAGCTGTAGCTACTGAATTTCTGGTGCATTCAGTGACCTGACTTGGACAAAGTTTCACTGTGTTACTCCAGGCCCTGCGTCTCCTCAGCTTTGTCACTCGAGCTATCAAAACCTGCTACACAGGGTGATATTTTCCCTTGATGCAGTGATTTGCCCACAGGGAACTCATCTGAAATCTTCTCCCAGACAAAAAGCAGTGCCAAGCACACTAACTAGATTTAATCCCAAACCTAAGGGCTGCCTGTGGCATTACTTGGAGGCTGACAGCTCTTGCTGCCCCCCACACCCACCTCCTCCTGCCATCTCACCCTTGCTTGTTCTGTAACTACCAAGAAGACCTAATTTCTGACACTAGCTGTCCAGAAGTCTCACATAGAGAGGAATCATCTCCTCATCTTGCTTATATTACAAAACAAATTAGAGATATTGAAGTGAAGTGTGTTAATCCTGTAATTATCATGGTTATAATGAGGCAGTTTAATGATCTTGCTAATTGTCTGTTCAGCAAGACTGGATTAGAAAACATTCTTTACCCCATTCACCCTTTTAATTCTGCTTAAATCAGATGTTCCCTGTAAGTGAAGAGTTGTAACTATGTGTATCGCTACCCTATCACCAAACTAATGTTTAAAAATTGCTGCAGGTCTACCCAAAGGCCAAATATTATATTGTAAGCAACGTCTATGTGGCCACACTCAGTAGCTATTCAGCTACATATTAATTCAGACAAGATTGCCAGAGGAAGCAAAAAGAGAAATAAAACATCTCTGTAAGGACTAAAATTTTGCTTATGGATTGCCTGCTAAAGGCCTTAAAATTATCAGCTGAAATAAGCTGCCTGAAAGTTGTTTCTGCCTAATCAACTCCCTTTCCTGTTTATTCTGCTTCAAAGCCCCATCTTCAGCCTGTGTCTGAATACAGGTGCTGTCCCAGAAACCACCTGCAATGCCCCAGGAAACTTCCATCTTCAACTCATGTACATCCTGGGAGTAAGTCAGGAGCCCCTATATATGTTGTCAGACTCATTAAAAGTTATCTTTACAAAAGAAAATAATCAAGAATAGGTACACAAGTAAGTCATTGCTAGCTACTGCAAAAACCACCCTTCCAGCACATCAGCTTCTCTGCAGGAGTTGTCATGCATATGCTAATCCTGGAGTAAACTGAAAGTAATTGAAAGCAATGAAGCAGTAATTTACCCCGTGTTTGCTGTAATGCAGCTTTCCTCACCATGGCTTGTTCAAAACTCCACACCTCATCTTTCCAGCACTCTCAGCTGTAAAAAAGGTGAACTAAGTGATACTGTAATAGGTAAAATTTACCAAGTATCTCAATGTGGAATTCCCATTTTGAGGCTGACATTTGTGTTTCCCAAGCAAATGATTGCAGAAGTGAAAAAGAATGAAGTGTGGTCTGCCCATTTAGACAAACACACCCCTCTGAGCTACCGAGGCAACTGGATAACTTTCTCCAGCTACCAGCCATCTCTCCGAGGGGGTGGAATCCCTACCTCAGCCTGCTGCTACAAAGCAAAGGTCACTTGTCATCAAAACTGGTAATAACAGTGCTGTGAGCAGCCACCCAAAACCCAGAGGTCAGATTTAAACCGAGATTAAACTAGCGAAGCTCCACCATTCAGAAAATAAAGTGATTTACAAGCAGTTGAGGTCCCAGCCTCTGCATTCAGCAAGCTTTGCATCACATTGCACAGGCAAACAACTCAGCATGCGTAGGCTAAGTTGCCCGTAGGCTAAGCTGCCCAGCGCTGCAGAGAACAGACAAAAATCAGGACTTATCTCTTACTGTAACCAGATCTTAACGCTCAGCACTCACCAGATTTTGTTTCTAGTACATTTGACACGCTAGAGAAATAATGAATAGCAATTAGAATTAATCATTGCAAGCTCCATTGCAATTAACAGCTGTGGTTAGCATGCCAATTATTTATGAACATAGAAGTGACGTATGGGCTCAGCCCCAAGATTTAGCCAACCCACTGTCCCATCTCCAACTGTCAGCAGCAAATGCTCAGAAATGTGTTCACAAGAGCAAGGCAGGCATCAAGCAATGCTTGCCCTGAATACCCTTCTAACCTCCAGTGACTTACAGCTCAGGAATTTCCTGAGCCAGACGCTCCTGTCAGGGTTGTGCATGGGAGCAGCTGGCACCCAGCAGCACCCACAAACTCCTTTTGCTCTGCAAAACATCACTGCCTGTGCCTCAAGGGCCAAACCCCAGAGGGTACAGGCAAGTACTGCATGTAGCACTCTTTCTTTATTTCAAATACAATTATTCTCTTAGCATTACTGCACGAGCTCAAAGCAGCACAGAGCTGGAGCACTCCATTAGCCAAGTGCTGAGTGTGGATAGTTTGCTGGAAAAAAGGATTCACAAGTGAGGCAACACCCAGGTAATAAATATAATATACTCTATTTTCCATAGCCTTAAAAAATACTCTCAGTGCAGGATGATAACCAAAGGATGCAATCAGGAAAAGGCTTGTAGATAAGCATTGGATTTCATTAAAACCAACCAACAGAGATTAAAAATAAAGACAAGACAAGCTTATCAGGACACAAGTCCTCTTCCCACTTCTATCAGCTCTTCTATTAAACTGTATCATCTCTCCCCCGAGACCTTCCCTCACTGAGCAGTGCTCGGGGCAGGAACAGCAGGGAGCAGGTTGGCTCAATGGCTTCTGGAAGGCCACCACTCCTGCTCCCCAGTCTGCAGTGGCCACAGAAGGGATGGGCTCACATGAGTCAAGCCAGGCCCAGGAATGAAAGCTCATTTACAGGCAATGGGAAAAATATTCCCTTGGTGGGAAGAGGAGGTGTCAAATTACAGTGCAATACATTAAATGAGACTGTGTCTTACCACGGTCCAGAAAATAAAGTGGAAACATTGGAGTGACGATGATAGGTGGATTCACCAGTGAGATGAGAATCGAGCCCAGGTCCTCTGTAGGGAGACGGGTAAAAAACCAAGGGGATAATGCTGAACTCATTTCCCTCGCACCTACAACAGACACTTTTAATCTGTGCTTCACGTTCTTGATAGCACAGACACAGCCGTCTGCAGGGGGTTGAACTGCAAGGTGCTCAAGTCAAAGAAAAGTTATTTAAGAACTTCAGACAGGTTGTGGCATAACCTCCAAAACCCTTCCATCTCTGCTGGGCAGTAGCTCTTTGCAAATCAGTTGTTGTACCTGAAGAAGGTAGCCTAGTGTGAAATTTTAAATAAAATACATATTGATTTTCAGACATATGTTACAGCAAGTAAAACCACTGGAGATGATGGAGAGCCTTGTTTTGTTATTTAGGGGGTTTGTTTTGGTTTTTTGAAATAATTTTACAATACCACCACCCCAAAACAAGCTGCCACATAGCAAGTGGTGGACTCAGTATTACATTTTAAATAAAGCATTTGTTTCTCATTGTGCCTTCAAAATTATAAGCTTCTTGATTACAATCCTCTGTCTCAGAAAACCTTAGATCAAGACGTGGCAGCCAGAAAACAGCAGCAGCAGGACTGTTATCAGTTTTGTATGATCCTTATCAATATATCAGTGCTGCAAGTGAATTTGCACATCAGAGACAGCTGGGGCCAAACACAGCAGAAACTGCTCCCTGTTCCTGAGCTGCAACATGGCTCAAAACCATCCCTCTGTCCAACATCTATTGGTCCATCTTTAATATGAGCAACTGGTGGAAAGTTTGGGGTAAAAACTTCGCAAAGATAAATTTAAATCAGAACCAACACTATTTCCAAGATTGCTCTGCAGTTCCTTCCATCTACTCCCTGGCTCTCCACATTAAATCACTTGGGTACCCCATATACTGCACCACATCAGATCTCAACAGCGCAGATCAGAACGCACAGCTGTGTTTATGCGAAAGAGAAACTAATAAATGAAAAATTACGAGTGGAAATTGAATCTGCTAGACGAATGCTCAGCAATAGATTAGCATATGCTGCATTTGCAAAAACAAAAAAATAATACTTTAACTCCAGCTTATATTAAATATTGAGATCGCTGAGTTTTCCTCCAAGTTCTGCATGTCTTGATATATTGTAAGCAGGCATATTTCATTAGCTGCATATATCCATCTCTCTAATAACTTTCAAACTCCCGGACTGCTGTCATTTGGACTTAGATTTGAAGAGACACTTGAGACCTATAAAAGAAGGAAAAAAACGCCAAAACCCAATACTAAAAGCAATGTGCTTTCACTGCTTTTGTCAGTGGAAACTTTCCTTTGAGCTGTATAATTGAAAAGCAATGCAGTAGCACAAAATATTACATGAGACGAGGAACATTTCAGTGACAGCCTCGTAGCCTGCAAACCAAAACATAATGCATTGTTTATCACAGATAATTGCAGCCTTTCTATCCCATTTTAATCTTTTTGTTACCTTTTAAACAAACACTCTCTCCCAATCTTAGACAGAGGAAATAAGAAAATACATTTGCATTCTCTTCTGAAGAATATTCATTATCCAGGGTAACAGAGAGAATAAACTGGATTTTCTGCAGAATATGCTACCCTGGTTATGTTAGCTACTCTTTGCAAGATAAGATACAAACCAGTGAACCATCACAACACATTTTCTTATTTAACTTTTAGGAAGCTGTAACTAAGCTGTAAGCTTCTGTGTTTATATTTCTTTGCTTTGAATTCATATTCTGTCTTATTTTAATATTTTCTAAATTTAAAACAAATCCCACCAAAGTCAAACCTTTTTTCATGCAGATGAGGATGCCAAGAGATAGTTCAGTTGTTGATTTATCCCTTAGAACAGGAACTTATTTAAAAAGGCATATCTCAATTTTTAATCACTTTTACAGCCTAAGAGGGAGCATTTTCTGGCGAGATATTTTTCCTCTTGCCTGGACTGCTCTGAAAAGCAGCCACAGCCTATATAACATCTGAACTGCTGAAAAATCCACAAGAAGATCAAAAATGTAATTCTAACACCAATCCTAAAGCCTAATTCAGCCAAAGCCATTCAAGGGAGAAAAAACCAAAACAACTTAGTGGTCAATAACCAGAGAGAACTTTAGCTGCATCCCTGGGTTACCAATTTCATGGACATTAATGTTGATGACTATTCTTCTTTTCCTTTCACATCTATCCATAGCCTGAGTATTTGTATGTGTGACTGACACTACTCATCCCATGAAAGTCAGTGGAACTATTAATGTTCACCCACTCCTGCTGAATTAAAGCTGTGCCTACCTCTATTTGATGTCAGCTTCTCTCTCAGGGTGACCCAGTTTGAACTTCTCACACATATTTAACAAAAACTCAGCTTCTCTCCAACGAGATACCACTGTTCTCTGTTTGTCATATCATGCAAAGACAAGGGCTATGTAACACAGAAAAACTTGTGCAAAGTCAGCTCAGTTTGCTGACACCACTCAGATGTTGTTCTTACCAGGCACCTGCTATAACAAGATTTGCAATGCATTTTTTAGAAGAACACTTGGTTAAATTAGTATCTGCAAACTACAGTGCGACACATGCATAATGCAGTGTGGCAGCTCTGGAGATTTACTAAGGCTGCACAGAGCAGCTTCCACAGTGATAAATGAAAAATACATGTTTTCAAAATACGAACTTTATGTCTCAAGACACCTGTTATTTACCCACAAAATTAATGGAAAACTACCAGAAATAAGAATAGGCATTCTCATTAAGTTGTTTTTAATTTACTGCTCTGTTTTGCACCGTCAGCAAACCAGACCACTCTGGCTGTGCCAAGACTGTTGCTGTCCCAGATTCAGTCAGTGGGAGAAAGCCAAGCAGGAAAGCAAAACTTGGATCCAATCTTAACTTGCCCAAGGTGTAGGGATGTTTGAAAGACAGCTCAGAAGCTTATAAAGGACATTAAGTGGCTGACTCACTGATGAGACAAGGTCTAAAGAAGTAAATTGTAATGTAGTCTTGGTCTCCAAAGAAATTGCAGAAGTAGGAGGATAAAACTCAAACTCTTGTGCTTCAAGGGCATGAAACTCCTGGTGCTGAAGTGAAGAAGGGACAGTCCTGCAGTTCTCAGTAATGCCTGATCCAGCAAATTTTTCAAAAGACAGAAAAACACAGAAAGCAGCAATGCAGGAACACAACAGAGTTTGAAGTCATGGATTTATGGAATTCAATATTAATTAAGTTAAGGTAGAGTTTGTTATTAGAGACTATTGCTTTCAAGTTGCTTCTTTTGGTGTATTTATTAATTTGGGTATTTTTAAACATGTTCTGAACAAAATTTAAAAAAATTGATTTTAGATTTCTGGATTATACTGTCCTACTTCACTATTTCCACTGAGCTTCACACAGACTAAACTTGTGAGTGCTCCAGACTGAAGCTGTCTGTTCAAAATGCCGAGTATGCTTTTTGGCAACCAAGACCAACAATAATGTACAAACAAGAATTCTGTATTTGTAGCTAAAGGACATTATGCACTTCTAATTTTCATCCTTCTGCCCAAGAGCCCCGGGGAACAACCCCGCCACCAGTAGCACCACAACACAGAGCATACCTGTCCATACCTATTTCCCTAAGGCCTCCCTCTCTGCCTCAGAGAGAGGTGAATATTGTCCCCTCACACCAACTCTCTCATCCAGTTGACAATTCCTGAAAGAGGAGCCTTTGGATTTTCAGCCAGTCATTTGTATGGCTGAAAGAAGACAAGAAGACAAGACCAGGGTCATGAAAACCATTCCAGTTTCTTCCTCATGATAAATTGATTGCAAACATTTCTACTAGTTCTAGCAGTATAAGTTGGAAGTCACAAGTGAGCAGAGCAATTCCCACTGCAGCTGGATAAACCCTCCCTTCCCAATCTGTTACAGCTGTAACGATATACGTGGAGAAATAATATTGATCAAGGTGGAATAATATTTAGAGCAGAATGTCAGGTTCAGCTACAAATACATTTGCTTGTGGAAGCAGCTGCTACATTCATTAGAATCTTCTAATAAACTGTTATGAAGATTGACACGTTGGAAGTAATTAAGTATTAAGTATTTTTAGGTAATTACTGCAGCAATAACATGAGACGTGCTCATTTTCAGAACAAGGAATTATCTGTAGCTCCCGTTGCTGTGCTCTTTTTAATGATTCGTAATAGTTTGATGCCAATGATTATTTTCTATTACTCCAGCTTTCCAACTTTCCAAACAAACTAATAGGAGTACAAGAAACTGTTTACAGCCTGGGGGAAATCCCACCAGTTTAACTTCAGCAGGTTATGTGGGACTCCCCAGGGAAAGGAGTGCACCGAAGGCACGGTGCCAATGCACTGATGAACAGCAAGGGATCCACATGTAAAGCAATTACCTTTAAGATCCCATGGAGAAGGACAGGAAAAATAGTATGGCAACAAAAGTAGCCATCAGAAAATTATTTCTTGTTAATAGGCATGCTCCCACATTTGTTAGGATACTCAGACTGATGAGGAAGGCATGCTTTCATGCAATCAGTGCTATTGGCACTAATTCCACTCCCTTCCACTCCAGTAATTCCAGCTCCCTTCCACTGGCACCTCAACTCACAGCTCAGACTTGTTCCCTAATCCTTTTGAAGGGCACAAAGTTCATCCTGGACGTCCAATCACCAGCCTGTATTTGCCAAGTGAGCCACCAGAAACTATCCTTGTGCCACACACAGCCAGAAGTCAGCAGCACTCTCACTTGGAGCCACAACATTCCAACTGCACACGGAGCCAGACTCAGGTTCAGGCTGCTTCCAAACAGCATTTCATCTGCCAAGTGCAAAAACTACAAACCCAAAATTTCACATGGGTATGCTTGCTATTTTTGCTAGGAACTGCCCAGTTAAACCACAACAGGCTTTCTGCAAGGTAGTTGCAATAGGATCTCAACATATCGATGGGTTTTCTCTGTTTAGGAAAACTTAACTATCTGCAGAGGAAGTGTGCCTAGAAACTATTTCCAAGAGTAGAGTGACCAGGCTAGATTTCAGTGCTGACCCTCTCCTGCCCTCCACCCAGTGCCACCCTTTGGCCCCTGACAGGATGAGAGCAGCTGCACTCAAAGAAACTGCTGTCGTTCTAAAAGAAATTTTGAAAATTAAAAAGTAAATAAAAAATAAATACACATCAATTAGACAAGAACTCCAAAGCCTGAAAAATGCTACTGAATGGAAGAAACCCAAACAGCAAAGGTTAAAACAAAATGGTCTTATTGAAAAAAATTGCTTCAGTAGTTTTAAAACTACCTGAGAGTGGTTTTGGCCTTTCTATTTTCAGTAAATCTGGAGGTTTGGCTTGTATTATAACTTAAATGTCAAGTTATAAATATACTTTGAACTGAAAATACATTAAAAAAACTTTTCAAAATGGGACCTTCACTGAAACTAACCATTTTCCCATAAACAGGTTTGGCTTTGACAGAAAAATGTCAACATAAAACATACTCATCAGCTTCATTCTGAACTGTGTGGCCCCTAATGAGAGGATATTCCTAATCTGGCCTTCTGAAAACATCTCTGCAGTGCCCCCCCACCCAGGCACTCCCAGACAGCCTTTTCCCACCACATGGTCAGTTCATCAGCGTTGCTCTGTCAGGATTTAGAGCTGCTGCCTCACTCTGCCCTCTTAGCAGGAAAGCTCAGACTCCTTCTCTGCAAAGACAGGAATATTTGTGCTTGGGATGGATATAGTTAGATTAATTCCCACTTTGTCTTCATTTGCTTCCATTACAGCAAAGACAGAAATATCTGGCCCGTACACAGCTTCTGCCCAACCCCATTAACATTTGGTTAAAAGAGCCACCAAAGGAGAAATTAACAGCTCCTCATTTATTTTAAAGTGTTTTCTGGTTTCTTTTAGAAATGCACCATCTGTGCTTCCACCACCATGCATTAATGAAACATGGTTCTTGGTTCTTTTAAGGCACAAAATTGATATTAAATGTACCTGTAGCCAGGAATTTGAACTCAGAAATTGTAGCTGTAACTGTACACAGGAAGCAGGAGTAGTGTGAGGTGCCTGCATATCCAACTGACACCCTTCCACCTGGAAAAGCTCATCCCCACAGCTGCCAGGAGCTTTCTGAGTAAGGTTGTGCAAAAGCCACCAGCAACATCCAGCTTCTTTTACAATTAAAATGTAATGAGGCCAAGGAGATTTTAGTATCCATAGATTTCCAGTAATGGTTGGATTCAAACAGCTGGAATCGAGACACACTCTCACAGATGGTTCTTATCTTGTGGTTTAACCAGTAGACTTTGGGATAAATGTTTCTTCAAGATCCCAAGGCTCTAATAAAGTTGCACTTCCACTCAGATCTATTTTTACTTGCATTGCTACAGGAGGTACCTTGGCATCTGCAAGACAAGACAGAAAGGTTTACAAAGTGGATCAAAGTGTAGGATTAGGACACGATTTGACTCTTCAGATAAATATAAAAAACCCACAAATGAACTGTGCTTTGAAGAGGAATTTTAAATGCTATTAAATCTATTTGGTGCTCTCTGACAGTGTGTGCTCCAGACAGAAACCCAAGATTTTTATCCTGCTTAAGCAAGCAGTAAAGATAGTTAAATTTCAGACAAATTCTATCAGACCAAAGTTTTGCAAGCACATTTCCACAGCAGATAACCCAGATTACACTAACAAAGCAATGGATTAACTTCTTTTCCCTCAAATGGTAATGCTGTTAAAAATACAAAGCCAAAGGACACTGCCTTGGCTAAAAAAAGCCCATCAGTGTTGTGCAAAGATTACTTTTATTAAATAGTAATATCTCCATCTGTTCAGAAGTTACCTTTTTCTGGGGGAGATAGAGAAGGATGGAAAGGAGGAGGAGGAGGAAGAGAAAGTGGGACAGAGGCTTTCACATCTGCCTTTAAAGACATTGCTCTATTTGGTATAAGCGACATAGTTGTGCTTCTAAAGAGATGAAAATCTGAGCCTTTTCCTGAGGGACAGTGCCACAAATTTCAACATCTTTTACCTATGAGATGAAGTGGCACCAGTTATCATGGGAGAAAGGTAAACCACAATGTTTCATTTCCAGACCAAAAATTAAGTAACCTTTAAAAAAATAAAAGTAAACTCTGAAAACACAAAGTTTTATTCCACATTAAACATGAAACAAACCTACTAAAAACAGGGAAGAAAAAAAGAAAAGCTTGAATTATGCCTGAAGAGGCTTTGACCATATGTGGTGCCATATTCAGAAATTTCTTATTAGGTTGCTATGGCACTGTTCCATTTGTTAAATTATTTTATGTTAGTGAGAATGATTAGGTTTCTTGTGCAGTTATTGGGACCCGAAAGGCACCTTTATTTACCTCATTTATCATATACAGCAGCATTCAGCTGAAGTGTAGAGGTAAACAATTTTAAATAGCAATATTCTTGCTAGAACGCAGTCATCTTGACCACAGGAGCTTTGGAAAAATGCAGATTTAAACTGTTCACATTACTATTTTATCTGCATTTCAGTTTGAATTACTAACTTATCACCAAGCTCAGCAATAAAGAAACATGGAGGGAAGATATTAAATATTTATGCCTACAGTACCTTACAAGTTTTCATCAAAATATTAATTGTAAAACAAAAGCACAACTGTTCCAGCTACCAGGAGTGGGAAAGGCAATACTTAAAGCCAACCAACAGTGCCACAGGTAATTTAGTTTGGAGTGCTAAAAGAATTGTTAGCTCAATTTAATTTTGTGGAAGAAAATACTTTGAAAATATATATTCAAAATATTAGTCACTTTGAAATCAGCATCTGCTAGAATTGCTAAATTGTTTGCATGTTACAGGACAAACATAAACTAGGGATATATCTCCCTACCCTGACTCCTCAGTGTTAAACTGGATTACTGGCACAGGATTCCCTGCAGCTTTGCACACATACACAAAAGTACCATCATGTTAGTCCAAGACTCCACAGCCTGGCCTGGAAATGATGTTTTTAGCAAAGCAGGTACCACTTCATACCAGCCACAGCAGGGACTGCAGCCCTTTATCATGCCATTTTCTTAAAGGTGGTCTGTTCAATCTGAGAACGTTTTTTACAGCAAGTCACAACTATTTTTTACAAGAAATAAAAGCTTAGTGCCATCTGAAAGAAATAAAAGCTGGTCTTTGCTGAAAGAGTTTATTATAAAAGGCAACCTGTGTGGGGGGAGGAAGGAAAAAAGGCAAAGATGCCAGCTAACATGGGCTGAAGAGAAAAATCAAAGAGTAGTTGGGATAAATGAAGAGCAACCCCTACTTCACAGAGATTAAATTATTAATTATCCTGAAGAAAGCCCTGTGTTTACCTCACAATACTTTCAGTGCCTTAACCACGGCCACCACCGGTGCTGCATTATAACAGCACAGCACACACTTAGCTGGAGCTCAGGCTTATTGCATTACAGCGGATTTTAAACACTGCTGCTCCTCAAAGGCAATGATGTGGGGTCAAGAACATAATACCCATTGCAGAGAAATCTAATTCCAAAGCTGGAAAAGTCTCTTCCCACCCCAAAATGGGTTTAGGTGTTGAAATGAATCCCGTATTACAGCTAAGCTTTGGTCAAAGTAGAAATTCTGACAGATTTATTACTACTTTATCAAGAGACTTCATAGTTTCAAAAAATACATACATTCTTCTAAAATCCATTTATCTAGACAGAATTTAGTAGTTGCATGAAGTATGATCATTTAATTGAAATTTGCTCCTAGCATGTTACTCTAGGGCTCTCTCCATCTGCAGCACCCCACCAACACATGCATCCTTTTATTCCTGCCGTCTATCTTCCACATTCAGAAGCCCACTTAAAATCGTGTTCAGGCACTTTCCTTTATGCCTTTACATTCTCAGAAAATTGCTTTTTAACTTGGGTCAGCTTCAATTTTAACTTTTATTTTTTAATCTGCGGCAGCTCAGCATTTATATACCTCATTTTAAAATGGTGCTCTTGAAGAAGTGAACAAAGTGGCCGAGGCCTCATCACCCCAAAGCAGCCTGCTGTGTTCACTGAATGTGCTGTGAGGCTCTAGGGGAGACAGGGAAAATAGGCTGTAATTTCAGCTCAGGCCCTCCTCAATCTCCAGCACAAGATAAAAACACTGCTTGGTAATGCTGGATGTCAGGACGTGCTCTCCAGCGTGTGCGTGTCCATAGGACCACTGAACCTGCTACCATCTGAAAGCATTTTACTTCCACAAACTTGCTGATTAGTGAAGAAATCTAAAAGCCCTTCCAAGAGCTAAGGAGAGCCCCAGAGAGGGGTAAGCAGAAATCATCACTCAGCTAAAAGCTTTCAGTCGTATTAGTACACATCTGAAATAACTTGTTCAATTCAGGTCACCTCGAAACAGCCTGGCAAGATGCCATGGGAGTCTCAGGTGAGCAGGCAGTCCACGAGGCAGCTTTACATGATACCCCTCAGGCCTGAGGAAAGGTGGCACAGGGGCTATGGGAGCACTCACAGATAGCACACGAAAAAGAGAATGGTCTGGCAGAAAGGAAAACAGAAAGCAAAACTGGAGGAGATCTGAAGTTTCAGGTCACTGTAACTACTGCTCATGCCAGCCCGTTATCTACTCTGCTCTCGTGAGACCCCACGTGGATTGCTGCATCCAGCTCTGGGGCCCACACATAAGAAGGGTGTGGACCTGTTGGAGGGAGTCCAGAGAAGGCCATGAAGATGTACAGAGGGCTGGAACACCTCTGCTATGGACACAGGCAGAGACAGCTGGGGGTGTTCAACCTGGAGAAGAGAAGGATCCAGGGAGACCTTCCAGTACCTAAAAGGGCTACAAGAGATGTGGGGAGGGAGTTTTGACAAGGGCACGTAGTGAGTGGACAAGGGGGACTGGATTTAAACTTACAAAGGGTAGGTTTAGATTAGATCTTAGGAGGAAATTCTTTACTGTGGGGGTGGTGAGGCACTGCAACAAGTTCTCCAGGGAAGCTGTGGCTGTCCCAACCCTGGAAATGTTCAAGGTCAGGCTGGATGAGGCTTTGAGCAACCTGGTCTAGTGGAAGGTGTCCCTGCCCACAGCAGGAGGATTGGAACAAGATGATCTTGAAGGTCCCTTCCAAACCAAATCATTCTATGATTTTAAGAAAGCAGTGTTGTATATAAATGAAGACTTCAAACAAAACAAATCTTTGACTAGAAACATTAGAAAAAAAACCTCCTAATTGATTTGTGGATGTAGGCTACACATTGAGTTTCTAAAAGTTAGCTAAGAAGCATTTCAAATACATATTTTACTGGGTTTGGTTCCCATAATATATTCTAAATGTAAAGGAGTTGATGCTTCATATTTCTTCTTGTCCACTTCCAATCACAGTGCCAAGTGCACTTATCTGAAGGACATTATTTTAATGAAGTCATTTGTGCCCTTAAAAATTAATATGTCAGAGCAGTTAAAGTCTAGTGACTGTAACCAAACCAAATAATGTATAATGGAGTAATGCAATGAGAAAAAAATACAGCCTGAAGTCAAGGTTAAGTATTTAACCTCAAGAAAAAAAGTAAGAGGGAAAAGAAAAGCCAACACCAATAATATGTCCCCTTGACACATCATAAAGGATACCATTACATTGTCATCACCCCACTGCATATAGTTGTGAATTGAGATTATCAGCTATCACTGTAGTGTACGCTGAAGGCACCATGAGATTTATCTTCATTTGAGAAGATAAAAATGATATTCTTGTGGTCTAGAAGCACTTGACCTAAGAGAAGTCCCTTTAGCAACACAGTACCAAAGCTTCTCAGAGAGCCATGACTAGAACGGTCCTTTTTGCTGCAAGCTAAACACATTGCAAAAATATGATGAAACATTCACTCCTCCTGTTCTTTAAGCTAAGTCACACAGAAACTGCTCTTTATTCCCATCAGTGCATGAAAATATGTTATTTATTCTTTGCATAAAGCCATAACAGACTGTTATTGCAGCAGCTCCTTAAATCAGAACGGCTCCAAGTCAGGGCTTCCTGTCTTGAAATAATTCAGCTTTTCCCCCACTTAGGTGAAAGTGAACCATGTACCATGCCCTAAAATGCCAACAGCATAAGTAGCAAGAATACAAAGTGCACATGTTGACGTGCTACTACTTCACCACTTTTCTTGCCATGAAATTTTTCTTCAGTGAATGCCATCGTTTCAATAAGTATTAACAAAAGTAGAGTTAGTCCTCTGTGAAATGAAAGGAGGTGTTCACATGCAGAGCCGAGGTTCTTTCCTGCAAGTTCCAGCAGATGCACCGCCCTCAAATTCACTGCCCTTTGGGTAGTGGAAGGGGATTCCCAGCTAAACATACAGGAAGTCTAAACACATGAAGAGTGTCCAAACTTCCTGATATCCAACACCCCCCACTCCATTCCCAACAAACAGACAACATTTTTTTCTCCTGCAGAGAAAGGCCATTCCACTGGAACCCAGACCTGGGTCAGCAAAGTGATACTACAGTTCACTCAAGCTACTGCTCACATGGGGGTTGATTTCTTCATTATTAGCTGCAAATGCTTCCATACAAGAAAAGCACAGTCACATTAGCAGAACCCATCACAGATATTTATGCAAGCTTCTTCTTGGCCCATGGAATTTACTGGTTTGATAAACTCCCTTCCCTTTTTAACACAGCTTAGCAGTCTCCAAGGTGCACCTCCAAACTAGATTAATGTACCTCCAGAACATTCATAAGGTAAAGAAATGTAATTTAATTTTTGATTGCATAAACCAGTCACGGAAGCCTCCCAAGAAGCCTGAGTTTTCATTTCTTTCATAGTAGACATTTAATTATATGATAATTACTTACAGCTTGCAGCTCGGCTTCTACTTTTATGAAATATAAATTGCTCTTCACTCAAAAGTGCAGGATGAGCATTTAAAAGGCTTCATTAAGTAGGTTTTAAGATTTTTCTGACGACTTTCTTTAAGCTGTGGAATGGAAAGCAGAGGTACCTGTAAACTGAAACCTGCTTCACAGAAGAACAAAGTAGAATTGCTAATGTAATACCAGGATGGATGAGACTTTACAAGAAAAAAATATTAACTTTTAACAAACACATTTTTTTAAATAACAAACAAAATATTTCTGTCAAGCTCCATGATAAAAGGCACCAGGAGGAAAGAAGCAGTATTGCCAGCTCTCAGACATGAAAAACAAGGCTCTTTATTCCAAATTTCCAGTGTTTAGAAACCCGAGGTTGTGTCAGACCCACACTGTCATTAAAGCAAACCGACCAAAAAAAACCTGCCAACTCATTTGTAGCCTCCTAAAAGCCCAGAGAACTTGAATTATGAAAGCAGAGAGAGCAAGACACAAAAAATAGCTTCACCTGAATTCATGTATTGTAATTCTGTGACTGTTCTGACCTCCCTCTTGATTTTAGACCACTAGGAGATGATGGAGCTGGTATTTCTGTTCTATTATATCTTCAAGTACTGTTAGGTCAGACCTAGGAAAAAAAGCATGAGGACACAAAATCATGGAAAGCAGAAGTCCTGGCTGCTACAAAACATTGTGCAGGTGTTACTGTTCTCTGGTGGCCATATCAATATCTCACAGTGGTAGAAGAGTTCTGTTTGCTGCAAATCCAGAAGGAAACCACTACCCAGGCAGGCAGTGTAGTCTTTTACCACAGGGCTGTGGCTCCTTCCATCCCAGGCAAGAGAGGTGAGCTGAGAAAGGTGCTAAGGTGTCAACTCCACCTTTTGAGCCTTCAACAGGTAAGTTTTCTTTTCACACTAGAGTGAAAACACTGTTGGCTTCAGCTGGCTTGGGAGATCTATAAATATGTACATCATTTCATAGTAGCTAAGTTTGGTATGCAGTTCTGATATGTTAATACACTGTCAAATCAGTTCTGTGCTTTTGTGCACTCTACATTTAAGATGCAACAATTGCTTAAAACATTGTCCAGCATCTCACTCCCCCAGCAAACCTTGAGGTTGAGCTCAAGTGACAGTTTGCTGCAGAGAAGCATTGGTAGCTGCTGTCTGCCGCCCTCCAAGTTGGTACCACAGAAGATAAATTCTCTCTGAAGCAGAGGAACACAAAACTAGGGACTTGCCTAGACCAGAGCACTGTTAAGGAAGTAATCAGATCTAAAAAACACAAATTGAAAGGCTCAGTTAAGCTGCATTAATTCATTGTACGGACACTCTCACTCAGAATTAAAGTACCCTTAATTCAATTGAGGCTTATTCATTTCCAAGGGAAAACTAAGCTTATTATGATTTTTCCACTTAAATTCTGAAGTAACAAGTTTACCTAGAATTTGATACATTTGATTTAAAAGTCACTTTGGAATAATTTTTCTGAGAGCTCCATTCTAGAGCATCCTTTGCAGACTGCAGTGGCTGTAAAGTACCGAGCACTCACATCACCCCAGAGTCACCTCGTGCAGCAAGTGAATTCAGTGTACTGTGTTTTTCCTTCCTCTGAAGATGATACACCCAAAAGTGACACTTTTCATTGTGACCATGGGCATGCAGCCCCACAGACACTGGTCTTTACGTGGAGGATGTGAACAGTGCTCCTGACACACTGCTGTCTGGAGTCAGCCACAATCCAGAGGAAAATACAGGAGCCAACACCCTGCAGCAAGGTGTGCCTTGTCTGGAACGGGCAGAAAAGTTCATCTTTATTTTATATAGTTTACAAAAGGGCATAGAATGCCACGCCATTTCATTCTGAACAGCTTCTTCCATTATCTACTGCAGCACGTAGCACTTAGCAGCTAAATAACAGCAAAGAAAGGAAATTAAGAAGTATAGAGGAGCGAAAGGAGTTGTATTTCCAACAGAGACGTGAAGAGAATCAAGAGGCAGTGAAAGGCTGCTTTGTGTAGGACTGAACATTTCTTCTGTACCCTTAATCACACCAACACAGGCTGCCAGGGTCAGGCTCTCATATCCCCTCCTATTGATCAGTAACGTCTCAACCTGTGGAAATCAGCTTAATGCTGAAACAAAAGCTACATGCAGCATATAAAAAATTTAAAAGTATTTTGTGAGCACCAGTGCTGAAGGGAGGTAGGCCCATGGGCTGCCCAGCAGCTTGGAAGGGTCTTTCCCACAGGGAAAAGGCTACTGTGAGCTACTGTGGGACCCAACACACCTTCGACCACACATATTGCCTTGAGAGGAGACAATATTTTCCACAGCTGCTTTTCTGGAACATGTCTCATGTCCAGAGAGGGGAGAGCAGAGTCAAGGGACAGGGAGACATCACTGCCTTCTCTTTGTGTTTCCCAGCCTCTCTGCACTATATCTATTTCTATCCCTCATCAGAAGGATCATTCAGTGAAACAGTTTGAAGGCAGTGGGGAGGTAAGGAGACGATCTGATCATGCAGCCCCATAAAAATAAAAGGTTTCTCTTTTAAGTTCCATTAAATCTGACTGAAATTTTGCATCTGCAGCAACTGCACAATTAAGACTGCAAGATATAAAGTTGTAATTTAAATCTATAATTAAAACAAAACTTCTAAAGAGCAATCTTTTACTCTTCCCAATCTGTGCTTCTAACGTTTCATCAGTTCAAGGCATTTTAAAAGCCCATAGCAAGACATAACACCACACTGTTCCCAGGGAGTGAAGTAACAGGGTCTCAGACAACATCTGCCATCAGGCAGGTGCACTTTGTGCTCCACTGAAGAATGTTCCATTTTTCATAGTTGGATACTGCTGGGGAACCTCATTAGAAACCAAATTACTACCTGCATCAGGTTTACACTAATGTATTGACATCTACAGCACTTGTTAAATGAACCGTAAATCCAATACCCTAAAGTCGTTTTCAACTGAATCAAATCAGGTTTCAGTCAAAAGAATTACAATTGTTATATACTTAATGCTTGGCACTTTCCTGGTGTCTCCAGCTAGATCATTTCAGACACAGAGAGAAAATTGTGAACCTGTGAAACAGCACAAGCTAAATTGGACACACTGCAAGCATACTAAACACAGGGCTAGGAGTTTAAGGATGATAATTGACTCTAATTGACTAGTTGGTAAAGCTACCCAGGCATCCACAGGCACACTCCTTACTAATCTGTTTTCAACATGCTATTTTCTTCTCCTAATTTATACTTTCTTATTATAAACCACATTGTTTGCATTTTACAGAATCTTTGCTATTTAAATCTTTAACTCGTAGTCCTCCTCAGAAGTATCGTCCTTATGGGCCCATGGGCCCAGCTGCAATACACAAAGAACAGACAAAGCAGCAGCACTGTGCATAGCCCTCCTCAGAATTCTTTCTCAACAAGAATAAAAATGCCTTCCAGGCCTTGGGAAGCAAATTCAAACTCATGTGTTGTCTCTTCCCCTCACAGCCACCAGTGGTCTTCTTTTAATACTCATTTAGAAAATGTTGACCCATGTGTAAGTGAGGACAGCATTAACCTCTTATTTCCTTTTCTCTCAGCATTGGTGATTTCCCAGGAAATCAGGACTATCATCCAGTGCCTGGTTGTGGCCATGTGCCACAGTACAAAAGGGGATGTCAGAAGAGAGGACAAAGCCAGTTTCCCCCTGTCCTGCTCCTCCAGCCTACCTTCTCAGCTTGTTTACACCAAAACAGTTGAAAGGCCTAATTGAAATTCAGTACAGCTTTGAATTTGAACCAGCAGATTTGTCCAGCTAGATTTTCCTCCAGTCTTACACAGACACTTTTCTTAAGTGGCCTTAGTTCTGCTTAATTCATTTCCCAGAAATAGAAAACAGCAAAATATAAATTAAAAAGGAAATATATATGAGCCAGCTCCTCTATCAGCATAAATCCATCCTGGTACCAGTGAATTACACTGACACTGGGTGTCTGAGGAACCAGATCCTTACCAAGAGTTTATGGAGATTAAATTCATTTACTAGGCTAGACTATAAACAACCTTTTCTGGTCTCTTGCTGTCTAAACCCCAGGCAGATTATCTACAAAAGTACTTTTCCTCCCCTTTGCTTGGAGCAGGGCTGTCTCCATGTTATGTTCCAGCAGTGAAGAGATGCCCCTTGGAAGAAGTAGCCTCACAGAAGAATAAAAGGCCACATTAAATTTATGCAGCCTAGAAGCAGTTCTGCTGATCAGTCAGAAATAATTGGTGACCTCCTATTATGTGAAGAAATAGCCTCAGTAGAAGGGGGGGAAACTCCTTGCTTCCATTCTGCACAGAGCTGGATAATTTGGAGAGCTAAGGCTGTCCAGTCACATCTCTGGCCACTTTCCAACCCCATTTGCCACTTTCCACTCTGCCTGTGCTGGTTTCAGCCTGTTCCTGGAGGACTGTAGCAAAAAGTCATCCTGCCAGTGTATTCAAGGACACTTTTTCAAGACACTGTTACTCATCTGACACATTTATAGGCCGATGGTGAAAGTGAGGATCATCCACACAGTGCATCCCATTCCCCTGCTGTTGCTGAAATGCTGGATCTACCCCTAGAGCAGGGCTCTTGAATCTCCCAAGCTGGCAGAGAGCTGGCCTGCCCCCTGAACTGAGCACAGGAGCAGGTCTTTGACCAGGATGATCTGACACAGCTCAGCAGAACGTGCCGGGTCTTTTGCTCAGTAGATTTGCTATCAAGTGAAAGATCTCAACTCATCATGGGAAAAACATAGAAAATGCTGATAAACTGAGGTAAAAACACAGCCTCAAGCACAATGAAGATGGTTACAGTGAAGACCACACTTACATTGAAACAGATTTGTTTTCAACTACTTCTTCCTTCCAATTCTCAAACTCCTTTTCAACCCATTCGGTTTTTGAACATATTGTTAGTTTCTTTCTCCCCTGTGAACACACATCTTGCACACAAGTTTAACACATGTGTAACTTCTCTACATTTCTTCCCTGGACTGCTCACAGTTTGCAGCAGTGTCCACCAGGAGATGGATGAGACTGCTATGATGCCACCAATGCACCACACCCATCTCTTCCGTGGGTGTGAAGGCTGCACCCTCCTCAGTGTGTGAGTCCACAGTCAACACTCCTACACTTCAACTATGGTGATTTTATCCCCCTCCACCCTGCACAATAAAAGAGTAGGTGTTAATTTACCAGCTCCAAGGCTGCTTTGCATGCTACAGAGCCAACTACTGGAGGGTACCTACACGGGGTGCTCAACAGACAAGCAAAATGTTAGTGGGATAACCAGCACTGTGGCTAATGCAGAAGCTATGAACTGGAGATCTCTGTTACTAAATACATAAGCTGCTACAGCATGGAAAAGAATAAAATCTGTTATTTCACTGTAGCTGAGTCTATAACACACATCATCTGTGAACCACACGTTCTCCAGAGGATTAGGGGACCACATGTCTACATTTGGCTTCCCTTCACAGATGACAAAAAGGCTGCAGGGCAAGTGGGGAACAGAGTTCAAAGAAAGCCTGGTCCATTAGGTAAGGGGAAAGAGGTTCAAACTATGTACCAATGAAAGGGCAATACCAAGAAATTGAGGTTAGTTCAGAGCCAGTTACAAAAGCTCAGAAAAAGGAGCAGCTTTATGAGACTTTAAAAACTAGCAGCAGATCCAGAAATCAAAGCCAATCTTAAAGTGAGTTGGAAAAGAAACACATGAAATCCCTAACATAGTAATAGGTCAGAAAGGTTGTTTCAGTGTAGAGCTCTCCAAATATAATACAACAAGCAAGCTGGCTAATGCTGTCCTGGGAGCATCAGGATAGTTTTCTTGTGGTACAGTGTCTGTGCCCAACCACAGTGCAAACCAGCCAGAGCCAATGCATCAAGTCACATAATCAGTGCAAGAGGATCAAAACACCTTCCTGAAACACCTTTGATGAAGGCTTCTGACTTTTGAATTAGCTGCTATGCTTCAGTTTATTTTTTTTTTGATGACAGTCTTTTGTTTTCATCCAAACTAATTATGCCTAAATCAATGGTAATGGTAGATTTGGCATCAATTATCCCTGTGGATGCTCTCAACTTAAATTATCCTTTTTCACAGAGATAATTCCCTTGGCTACCTCCTGCCAGAGCATCGACACCTGAGTATTTATTTCACTAATTATTTTTATGCACATGTCATCACTGGCATTTGATATAAAGCGCGAGAATACAAACAGCTTCCCCCTCCTGTGTTGCCCAGAGACATCAGAAGATGGACTCCCTTAGCAGTGAGCCACTGCCTAATATTCCATTCAGAAGCTGCACTGATACTGAGCTGTGTTCACAAAATCAGATTCCTCAGTCACAGACCCTGTACCAGATAAGGTGTCCAAGCAGATCATTTGTGGAGTCTGGTCACAGACCAAATCTACTGATGTAATGACCAGTGTGTCTACCTTTACCTACATCTACAAAGCTGAAAAACTGTCAGAGGGTTTGGCATAATAAGACTTCTGTGCTGTTGTAGCTGCCTCTCTAACTGTCCACTTCTCCAAGTCTTCCCTGGCCTGAAAGGGGATACTCAGTTCTGAAAGAGATGCAAAGCCCACAGTGATTGGGGTGACAGATGGGTCCACCTGCTGGCATATCATGTTTTCTGTCTATTCCACTTCCAAATCAGAAAAATAAAATAAAATAAAATAAAAGTCGCCTATTGGAAGTGAAAGGCTTCTACATTATCATGTACATTATTATGTTGTCCACCTTTTTCCTCATATAAAAGTCATTTAGGTCAAAGGTAGTCCCTTGACTTTCATAGCTAAAATCTTAAACAAAGAGATGCAAAAATTTGTTCTGACATTCTGATTTAGAATGTAAAAATCGTCTAAAATAGCCCCTCTACACTGGAAAATTGTGTTTACTTCTGAGACAAACAGGATTAGTCTGTGTGACAGATTAACTTGCCTTTTGATACAAGGGAAGTGCTCTGAGGGATGAACACAAACACTGCAGGCTCCAAAGCCGTGCAGCAGCCCCTTTCACCTCCAGGTCACTGGTTCAGGTCTCATCTAGGGGTAGGGATGGAAAATTTTTTAATGTCTAATGTTGGATGGTCCCTGTGAAATGAGTTTTGTTGTTGTGCCTTCACTTCAAGTAACACTAAGCAGTGCCAGTGGTGAGGCTCACTGGGCAAGTATAGTGAGCAGCAAACCCCCACACTCCCCGAGAGTTTCCTTTCCATAAAGGAAGGTCTGTTCTTGAGCTGCCTGTAATACAGTCGTTCAGGAGCAAAACAAAGGATTTCTTGGCATCAGGGCTTATTAGCTCATTACTTGTCACCAGAATTAAATTTGTTCTAAGTGAATGTTCAAGGTAGCATTTATAACCCAACAGAACCTGTTAGAACTCAGATTTGATTCAGTGATGAGTAGGCTGTTCCCCTCTAGAATTTTCTCCTTTTTTCCTATTTGCAGATATGTGGGTTTCTCTAAAGAAATATGTACAGTCCCAAAGCCTAGGAGACTGCAGTTTTGGAGCATTTCCAGATGCACCAGACGAAACACATTGCACCTGGAAAGGTCAGCTGTGGGCAGATGGAAATAAGCAATAAGCCATTTTTCCTTTATGTAGTCCCACACCACCAGTAACACTGCCCAAAGGCCTCATTCTCTACCTGATATGCATATTGAGTTACTTTTACTCCTGTGAGATAAAAATACTTAACGTATTTTAAAGGTAAAAGGCTACTTGAGATTTTCCAAATTGGAACACTGTTTTTAAGGCCAGAACTTGAGACACTTTGTCTTAGAGGGAAGACTACTGCACTCATGAAGGCTGCTCTGAGGACCTGAGCAAAATCACAGCAGCAATAAAAGCATTGCAGCCACCGAGAGCAGTTGTGCTCTGGAGGGAGAGAAGACACTGGAGAGGGAGTGCAGAGAGGCTGCTGCATCCTCCCAGCCTCGGGGCCTTCAAACCCTGAGGTACCCATGTGATCCTCAAAGAACCCAGAGCTGCTCTGAGGTTCTGGTCATCTTCTCCCACAAAGTGTGTCCTTTCAGGACAGCCCCAGCCACACCCTTTCCCCCAATCTATGCACACAAGGTGGGAGAGGGGAAGAAAGAGGCAACATTGCACTTTGCCTGCAATGAGTAGAGTAAGCAAGAAATAAACTCACATGTTTTCCAGATCTTGCCATAATGCTGTATAAAAGAAAAACAAGTTCTTGCCCCAGCTACCCACCCGTAACAATTTACAGCACCTGATTTAGGAGCATTAACCTGTGCACACGAAATGTGTCAGTTCTTATTCACTGTAAACAAGTCATCAGCATAGAAATATGCTCAGCAAGGCTACTGAGGCTGGTCCTGAAATTGTGAACAGCCCATTAAATGGAAGCAGTAAATTCTCCAAAGCACTGTAGATCATGATCAGTTAAAGAGCACTGGACAGACTTCAAACATCAAAAAATAGTTGGCTCCATCTAAATCCCCTTCTTGCAATCCAACCTAACTGCAGTTTCTGCACTGCAAGAAATTGAGGGGAAAGACAACCAAGTAAAATTCACACAAGCACAGCAAATACAGCAGCACTTTCATAGCTACTGGCTTCTAGAGCAAACATCAACACCCAGCATGACAAACAGGCTCCACTAAAACACGAGAGAGGGATGAAACACAGGCAGGGGATATCTGTGAGCACACAGTGTTGTTCAGAACAAAGATGTATCTGAGTCAGCTCAGGTAATAGAAACAATAAGAAACAGGCTCCACTGGTGGTAACTGGTGATTTCGCATTAGAACACAGGACTATGGACAAGGCAGAAACAAAGACACTCCAGTGAGACAGTAGGAAAAGAGAAAGAAAGCCCAACATATACAGAAATATCATTGGATGTTCCCAAGTAAAGAGCCAGAAAGAGAGCAAGAGATTTTTTTGAGAGGTCCTGGGCTGCCAGACCATACAGCACTACAAAGCTCTGCATTCCTTGTCCCACCACCTGCTTCCCATTTAAATGGATATAAACCCCTAAAACCTCTATTTCTTTGGCTATCAAAAGCAGTAAGAACACTGCAGATGTCTCAGAGGTATTGTGCTCAGGATAGGTGCAGAACAGAACTGCAAACTTCCTGTGAATGTAAACAGTGTGGCTGATCCCTCCCATACTTTATCTGCAGTTAGTTGCCACCTGTGTTGCCAGACCAAGACCAACTCTCCTCATCAATCCCAAATTCATATTTATAGCGACAATACAGAACCTAAGACTTTGCAGATGTATGCATTGCTTTTAACTCCTGCATAACAAGTGAAAAGTTAGTTTACTTGGATTTTAAATTGAGTAATAGGCTTTAGTTCCAGTCTACGAGAACGACCTTGACCTGACTAATCGAGATATAAATACTCCCTGAGCTATTTTAGCTTGACTCAAGCACACCTTTGTTTTTGTAAAGTTGAGATGTATGGTGAATCTGCCACAAGGGAATGAGAAGTCATTTTTTCATTTTAAGACTCCTCATCTGATATAAATAGCTTCTCTAAGGATTTGGTATGTAGTTTATAGGAATATTTTTGCTCAGAAGATGGGGCAAAGGTGTAATGCAGGTGGCTCTGTGTAACCCAGTCCCAGGATCAGTGCAGACACTGGGACAGGATGGGGACCTGTGTCTCACCACTACAGAGGAAATACCCAAACTGATTTTTGCAGGGCTGGAACTCAGCTGATCCTCAGGGCAATTTACACTGCTCTCAAGGATAGAAACCACATGCTTCTTTCTTTACCAAAGACCACAAAACTTCATTTACTCCCCTGATTGCATTAACCAATATGAAACAAAGTAATTTTTAATAAAGTGTGCCATGGCAGAGAAAAATTGATACAATCACAGAGCCGGTGTAATAGGATTTAATTCTGCTTCAGATGTGCTAGTTTTAATAAAAAAGGATTGAGCAAATCTAAAATAAATTACACTGAAAGGTCAGGCTTATTGCTTGTACAGTTATGTTAACTCTTCCACAGACATTTTTACAGACTGTATTTATGAGACCTTTTGATTTTCAGAAGAGGTATAAAATACATCTGCAATTTTCTCATTATTTGCAGCAATGTTTCTTCTACAAGTGTCATTTCTCACTACTTCAATATAGATTTATTTAACGGACCTCTATAAAAAATGATGAGTTATTTATTGGGTGGTTTTGTTAAATTAGTGAAACTGTAATTCCCAAGGGAAAGTTAAACCCTACCGGAAAAAAATTTGTTAAGGGAATGATGATTCCCATTTGTGTGCCAGTGACACTCATGATTTCCTATTCATTAATCATTCCTCCAGTATGTCATTTATTCAATGGAAAGCAAATCAGTTACTTATTTTCATACGTAGCTAAGGCCCTGATACTCTGAGCTACTCAGAACAGCCATGATTTGGAAAGAACTGTAAACACTGAATCTTATTACAAGGCTCTTATTAATATTATAGCAGCACCTTGAGACCCTACCCATGATTGTAGCCCACATTGTTAGTGCTACCATCGCACAGAGATAGATATCCATCCTAACCCTACAGGAAATACATGGCATAAACAGACCTTAGCAGAGAAGAGAAAGGACAGAGAGTCTGCAGAGAAAGGAGCTTGCTGCGGTCCCAGAGGAGACACAGAAATGCCTGTCAGTGTTCCAGCTCCCAATCCTGCACTGCCACTCAAAGGCCCCTCCTGCTGCTCTCCTGCCTCACCTGGACACAAATCCTGCAGGTACAACCAGGGACCCCAAGCTGCAATTACACCATTCCTGTCTTACCGAGTTCCTTGGCACTGCTGTGACTGCACGAGTCTATCGCGTATGAGCACGGATGTTCTCTGCTGCTTCTGTATGTTCTTAGCCAACTCAGGTGAACGTGAGACCTCACACTTGGAAAAGGAACTAAATCAGTCAGTCCTAAATCAGCCTCGATATAATATCTGGACACAACCAGCTCAATTGGCTACAGCAACACCAGAGAAATTCCGCTGAAATTGGCCAAAGAAACCATTGGAAAGAACAGAAAGTCCAAGCCGCTCTTGGTATCTGTATCCACACTTCCAGGGAAACTAGGAACAAATCCATCAGCACTGAGCATAGGCAAAGTAGGCTGGACTGTGTCATCCCATTTAAAAGTAAAATTAAGTCTTGGGATCACTGTGAGGTTCTACTCAACAGATTCACACCACTAAAGAGTCCCTCCAGTGGCAGGAGACTGCACGCAACCACCACTGGTTGGAGTAGGATAAAAAAGGACTTCCCCAGGGGGTCCTGGGTTTTAAGAATCACTTCCATTCCAAAACACTGATTTTTATTTCATTCTAGTGAAGTGAACAAATTAGGGTCAGCCATTACTATTGAGAAGCAGAGATGACACAGAGATTTTTGCACATCACAGGGAATTGAACCAGAAATCTGACTGCCCCAGGACTAGGAACATAAGCAGCTACTGCTTGAAATTAGGGAGCCAAACCTTTGTACTGTGGGTTACAATAATTCAGCTGGCAAAGGAAATTCTGCAAAACACACATATCAAAGAGCTACACAGGCATAATCATTAGCCTCTTTGCATAGTCTGAGTTACATGAATATGCAACAAAGGCATCCTGGGAACACCTGTGACATCCCTTTACAAACTCTGCTTAATTTTATCAACATTTCTACTTTTAACAGCAAAAAATTGTTGAGGTAGAGTGGTATCCAGAGTACAAAATGCTGTGTTTAAGAAATGCAAAAGGCAGACAGAAGATGCCCATTAATGAAGCAGCGGTTGCAATAGTTTAGCTTTCAGGGCTTTCTGAAATATGGTCAAGGAATCAGTACAGATCTTGGCCAAGGCAATAGACACTGCACTGAAGGAGGAAAAGACATGCTCAGCCACAAAACAGTGCAGGGAAGGAAAGGAAGGAGATCAAGAAGTATCGAAAGTCTTCTAGAGGCCAACAGTCCCTTCAGAAAGGCCATCAAATGGCTCTAAGTGAACTACCAAATTTAATAGTTTTGCTGCAAACTGCAGGGGGGGAGAAGCATACAAGAAGAGTTAACTGTGGTCTTTGAATGGCTACCAGGTGGCTGGGAAACTGGAAGAGGATGTTGTCTTCATTTTTCCATCTGGAAAATACAGCAAACCTCCTCAACTTTACTTCAACAGTTAAAACACCTACCAAGTTCATAATCTACAAACATCTACATCAGTTCACATACACTTTTTCCTGTGATACCACTAACTCTGACAAGATATCTGTATCTATTTCCATCTATATACGATAGAGACACAAACTGTAGTCTTTGCACAGGCCCTACCACATACAACCTGCCGTTACTGCTGCTGTGATTGATGCAAATCCTCTGATCTCCCACAGGAATGCAGTCCCCATCTAACAAAACTATCTATTTTGTCTTTTATATTAATAGGTTTCCTGCAAGCTGGGCTCTGCATCCATTTGATCAAGTGAACTATGTCCTCAATCAACTCTTGAGTTTTTTTCCTCTCTATATTTAAAAGCAATTGCCCAGGTCCATGAAAGTAGTAAAAAATATTGCATTTTCTCAGCTTTTATTACTATAGCTAATTCCCAATGAGAATAAATATTTCTATAGCTATCTTCAAAGAAAGATCTCAAAGCTCTTTAAATAAAAAACAAATTATGCAGAAAAACTGGCAATGCTGCTGGTCTCAGGTTGTTCATCAAAAGCAACACAGAAAAAACAGGTATATAATCCATTAACACAGTCTTAGCAAAGCTGTCCTTGAACACAAACTCTTCCTGATGCACTAATTACAAAGGAGACTCTTCTCAGCTCTCCCACACCTTGGCACACACAGGCAGGCTCTGAGTGACAGGTTTCCCATGTTGTTTCATCTAGTCCAGACCATGAATATTTAGTTTTGAGCAAGAAATAGTACATCCATTCAAAACTCCTGGAATATTTTAGAGTGCAATCAATGGTTTAATTTCAATCTAGAAAAAAAAGATAGTACTAATTTGTATATGTTGTGTTAATAGGGTGTTATTAGCTCCATATTGCTTTTAGTTTCCTCCAGTGATGGAGACTTTCTGGCCATGTTCAGACAGACTACCTTCAGCACTGCAATGAGCCCTCTGTGCAGAAAAGATATTGATTTCTGAAGAGTGATGTGTTGGCCTATGTACAATATCCATGGATGGGCATCAGGAGCTGCAATCAGCCCACCCTTACACCCCAGGTTTTAAATAAACTTCTAAACCAGGATGCCTGTCAGTCAGCATCTTAAAATCCTACTAGCATCGAAGAAAAAATAGATTAACATTACTCTTTGTGATTCTGATTCTGCCTGAGGTTCACTACAAAGTTACTTGCAGCTCAGTAAACTTTGACATGTTTCCATGTTACAAAAACAAAGACAAAAACTTATTTATTCACTTTTTACCTCATACATCCCAAATCAATAATTGCATCTATTGATCAATGACATAAATTCAAAACTTTAATTTACATTGAGTACCATAACCTAATAAGGCAGCAACAACTGAATTTGTTGAAATCGATTTTCATTTCCAACAGAAAATCTTCAGGCCTGTAGCATAATAAGATGCAGTACATGGAGCAGTTAATTATCAATGAGCATCACAAAAAGCTAAAATTAAATTCCTTTTTGAATATTGAAAGAAAATGTTGAGTCTCCAGGGCTGATGTCAAGCAAAAGAAATTTCTTGTACCTCTTCCACACATTCAAGTACTGTTAATCATTCCTTTGTAACATAAATAAGTAAAATCATTTTAGAGATATGTACCTGCAGAAGCCATAAAATAACGGTGAAACATTTTTAAAAGGGTAGGGTTTTCTGGTGTTTTTTTTTAAATTCCAGCAACATAATTTTAATAGTAAGTCGCTGAAGAAAAATCCTGTGGCACAAAGGGATGTTTCTTTTCATGGTGTAGAGGTGCCCCCCTACAAGCAGTCATGGAATGTGCACAAATACAAAGCCAGTACAGACCTTGCAGGCTGCCTCTGAGCTGCTCTGAGTGTTGCACCCAGTGCCATACCAGCTAATGCAACTTTTGGATGGGAAGACCTACTCAAATCACCTCTCACGTGGCAGCAGCCAGTCAGCCAAGAAGTTTGCAGGTATGTTTGGGAAGGAGTGACAGTTCTGCGGAGACAGCTGGACTATAGCCCTGTCAAGACAAAAATCTAAGCAATTGCGTAGAGCACCTCAATATTGCCACACCATCAGCCTTGTTCACAGCGAAAGGAGCTTCTCCATCTTCCTATTTCCTCCTTTCAGATCCAACACTACCACCTGGGGTCTGAACGGGTAAGAACATGAGAGCACTGCAAGCAGGAAAGATAGGGAGGAGAAAAGCCCAACGCTGCCCCCACAAGCTGTGCTCCACCCCAAGGCACATGCACAGCTCCAGTGCATCCATAACTCCACTCACTCAGCAGCAAGTTACAGTGGCTTTACTTTAAATTTCAGTTTACTACCAATAAAAATAGATAGATTTAGCCATCAAATCTCCTGTTAAGTACACACAGATTTTCCCAGCCCAGCACAGGCAGTTTTTTCCAGGATTCAACCTTTTCCCTCCACATTTCAAATGTCAGAAGAGGAGCCTGCCGTGAGAGCAGGGCTTGCACAAGGACTGGGAACTGTGCCAAGACACCCCGTCTGTTAATTTGAACAGCTTTCCAAGGAGCCTCTGAATGAAAATATCCATGATGTCAACTGACCCAGCGGGATTTGAAATAAGGCCTAGAAGCAAAGGCTTAGTCCCAACCAAGAGCCCATCACATACCTGTGCATCTTCCTGCTCCTCACAGGGGACTCCACCACACTTCCATCCCAATAGCAGTCAGTATTTAAAGCAGGTTACAGGAATAACTTACAACTTCTTGTCTCCCCTCTGTTTTCCAGCCTCGTAAGCACCACTCAGCACGTGGCAGCACAGCTTCACATCAGGGTCCAGGACTGGTACAATTAGTGTGTCCAGAGATGTCAGAACAACAAGTGCCTCCAAGGAGGCTTTGTAACCTCCAGCCAGAGACACAGGAACCGATGGCAGCCTCACATGGATTGCAGGGCAGAAGGGAAGACCAGACAAGCAACAGCCTCCATTGTGCCAGGGCACTGAATGAAAATATTAATCCACATGTTTTCAATCCTACAGGGCACTCAAGGTTCCCAAGACCATGGATGGCCTTGTTCAGCTTAAGGACTAGAAGTGTCACCTCAAGTCAGAGAGACCCAGAAGACTTCTCCTGCCACCCAGAGTAGAAATTAGGCAGGCACAAAGCCACATCAGGTTGAGTTTTTTTGAGTTGACTGAAAACAAGGGGAAGTGGTGCTGAGTAGGCAGGGGAACACAAACATGCTCACCCCAACAACTTGGCTAAAAGGTCCCTGCAGCATCAGGGTTCTTGAAGTGGACATCACCCCACACCTCTGAAACAGCCTTCTAAGTAAAAAAAAAAACAATAAAACTCCCCAAAAAAACCAACACAAAAAAAACCCCAACAAACAAAACTTCCTGACCAACAACCCTCAATTAATAAAGACATGAAAATCAAGGTATCTAGGACATCAGAAGGTCATTTTAAGAAAATCTGAAAGCAACAGTTCAAAGAAAAGAGAAATAACAGGAGTCTTACTGGACTCTTAAGCCCTCACTGTGAAGTCATCTCCTGAGGAATATCCACCTAAGCTAAAAAAAGAAGACACATAATGAATGCCATTTACCAAATTGCTGAGTGGAATTTGAGATTTTGTGGCCTTCAGCAGTGTCCACCTAATTAACAAATGAGAAGACAGATGAAGATGACTTTTCAGTGTATTTTCTTATGGCAAGAAACTGCCATGTAGAAATAAAAGAACCTGTTCCTTGCAAAAGGTGTATAAAGCACAACCTTCCCCAAAACACCGAGTGCATCTAAGAACAATCATCATGTGGTAATACCGAACTCCACAGCCAGGATCACTGTTCCTATCAAAATGTTCTGTTGTTTGAACAGACCATCTCCTCCACGAGAGTTGGCAGGTACTGCTTCCAAGAAAATCTTGAAAACAGTAGACTTTAGTGCTGGCAGCCCACTCCTGAGAACATGTAAGAAGTAGAAACGAGCTATGGGATCCTGCTCAGCCTGGCAGTAAGCAATGCTATTTGGAAGAACTACAGTTCCTGTGGTGAACCCGACAATTGTTTTGGCTGCAAGTGAGGACAAGATAAGGTGGAACCACATCTCTATTCCCAGCTCCTTCATCCCAGTCTAGGTGCCTCACCTGAAAAAGAGTGAGGTCTATCAAAAGTCACTGTGAAGCTGAGAGAATTGCTGCTAGTCAATGCCAGGATAAACTGGTCTTCCAGAGCTCCTTACTGTCTTTTTTCAATGGGGTCATCCTGAGAAAAAAAAGTGAAAAACTGAGGATTTGTTTAGGGCATGCACCTCTGCAAGCAGAATATCTAGCATGTCTACTGCTGCAACAACATAGTTCATGGTCCCTACCATTCTATGTCACCCAGACTTAAGTTCCAAAGTATTTCATTTTAGTAACACACCAAAGGTATGAAATAACCAATATACTTTAATACAGGATCAACATACATTGTACAATACTGTACTACAAGATAACACGGGCAAGGCTGTCACAAAAATATAGGCACTACTAGTATATTGTTTTAGATTACAGGAAATTATAGTTTGAAAGCAGACATGGAACAACCGTACAGCCCTTACATTCAGCCACCATAGCCTGAAAGTTCTGGGAGACACAATAGCAACAAAACCAAATCAAACTATCTTGAACAGTATCCAAGTGAGTGGGCCCATGTGTACCAGAAGTATAATTACCAGAAGACATTGGGTTCATATTAATTTTTATTTTCATATATGTACAACTTAGGAAACAAATCTCAATTTGAAAAAGTTCAGAAGTTACCTTTAAACAACACAATGTAGACATACCTTTGAGGCAGCAAATATTACTTCTATTAAGGCTCTCATGAAAGAATGGATATCATGCAAATGCAATTAAGAGTACATTACATTTCAAAATATGCAAACTAAGTTCAACTTTAACTCTTTCAGAAAAAGAACATAACAAACATTAGAACTGTGACCCACTAAAGCATTTACATACATGCTTGAAGCTAAGTACACGGACTAGATAAACTTAAGTAAAATGTAACAACTGTCACGCTCTCTTAATCAGATCAGAAGTACAGTCAGCGATCAATCCCCTCCAGCAACACAAGTGCCAATGTCTGCACCAACCTTGTCATTTTACATTCACATAAACCGGTACTAACCGCAAAATTCCACGTTTTTTCAGGCTGTAAGGCTTTGGCATTTATTTATGATCACTGAAAGTACTTAATCCCTCCACTGAACATGGGCAAGAGGCATGCACAGAGAGCGCCTGTAACACAGCAGTGCCCAGCAGGAACTGCAGGCACTGCACAACAAAGTTATTTCTATCAGGCATTTAGAAAGATTTTGATTAATTTTTGCATACTGTACCCCTTGCTTATGATCTCAGAGTGAAAGCTGCACTTTTTTTTTAAACCATGACCAGCACTAGCACTAAATCAAACAAGCAGTGCTAATCTAGAAGAAAAAAATTCTTACTTAATATTTTAGTATAGTAAAGCTACTTGTGCAAACAGTATCTAATGATGGTCTAATATTACCAGCAAGAAGAAAGTTCATTCCTTCTCTGTGTCATCACAACAAACTGAAATTAAACACAATGAAGGTGGTCAGCAGCATGACTTTTTTGGTGTCATCACTAATATAAGACAAAAATAAAAGGACTGATCATTTGGAAGTAATGAATATGTGAAAAAGAAAACCCACCACAATTGTCCTGACCTCTCCCAAGATGTTATGTGCACTGTCTGATGTGTGAAAGGTGCTAGATGACTTTTTCTTTCTTCAAGCCTAATGCTAACACAATCAGATTTTAGTTGTCTGCTGAACAGGAACTCATAAGTTATTTTCAGAATTTTATATCTTGTCATATTTTTGGCAACTCTCAAATTGCCTAAAGGCCTAGACTTTTCAGAAGTTTTGTATCACATTACATTCAGTGCTTACTAACTTCTTACAAACAGTATTCCTCACCTAAGAAAACAGCAGTTAAAAATAGGAAGATTCTTTCATTTCCAGCATCTAATTTTGAGTCACAGCAGCAGCATATCATTTAAGATACTTGCTAGGCACGTACTGTGTGTGTACCTGCAACTACAGGAACAGAAAAGGGACAAGAAAGATCCATTTTACTTTAATCCTGACCAGCAGCTGTTAGCAATTTTCTTTAGTTATCACTGTAGGACATGATGGATGGGAAGACTCACTACGCTGAGGAACTAGTTTATAGCGTACAAGTGCTCTCAAGGACTGTTGTTCAACAGCACATTCAGCTTAACCAGGGACTACAGACTGTAAAAGATAACAGGTAGCTCCTGGGAGTATCTATCATTCTTCAGAGAAGCTGTCTGGTCAAGGGGATAATATCTGGAAGAACAATTGCATGATCTTTTGCTATAGAACTTGTATATCGTGTCACTGAGGAGGAGAAGAGTGAACATTAACTCAAGTGGTAACTCAAACCAAGAAATCTGCATAAAAGAACATGTTAAGATATTACCATTTTAAGTCTTTCCATACACTTTGCAACACAGAGAAATTGGATACACAAAAACATGCAAGTCAAACAAAGCTAATCTACAATAAACAAAACGAGAATACACTTATTTCAAGACTTAAAACATTAAAATATTCATCCAATGCTAAATAGGAGCAATGGAATAAGCTCTAGACCTAGCCATGTAATTCCATAAAAATTTCAATTGGCTTTTCAGTTTTTATTTTCCTCCTCTTTTAACTGTTTTTTATAATTTCAGGCCATAAACTTAGTGACTGGCACATGAGCTGAAAAGCAAATGTAAATAAGGCATCTTCCTCTCTCTATTAATAGCAATACTCCAGGGATTTGTGATTATATATGTACATAGCTGCACAGCCTTTTCCTCGTCCATAATTACATGAGATGTCCTTCTCCCAAGGATAAAGCAGGATGTCAACTAGTCCAATACCAAAAGCATCAGCTGAAGAGACAAGCTTCTTTTCTGAGCAGACCTATCCCATCTGGGTTGCACACTCATTGAAAGCACACACTGACACCCATGACTAACCTTCTGCCTGAAGTTGTGCCCCATCATTACCAGATGTAAATCTCCACTCATCAGATGAACCTCAACAGAGGAATACCCTTTTTTTACACTACAAGGCATACAAATAAAAGCTTATTAATAACTTGGTCCCCAAACAAAAACGCCATTCCAAAATATATTCAAATTAATAAAATTATTCATCTTTTAAAATGCTCACTCATTTTAACCCAAACCTTAAACAGAGACCACCAAGAAAAGCTGGAAATTACTCATCAAACTTATACTGAGATACTAAGATACTAATCCCAGAAAACTTCAAAGACATATCAATATATTTTAAATGACATTAAAGAACATGGGCAGAACTCAAGAACTTTATTTTATAAAGTCCTGATTTTACAAATACAGAAGAAGGTACCCAATGCAAAGCACGAAATACAAGGAGTTTAAAGAGGTTTCTTCATCTCACAACACCTCAAACCACCGAAGGAAGCAAACTGCACCAGAAGAAATGTACAAGTAAGTCTTCAAGGGAAGTACCATGTAAAGCACACTGCATTCATCTAGACTTGACATTATGAGGGCATGTCTCACTGCAGCAAGGTCCATACTAAACACCAGATCAGAGACAGAACATTAAAGTAAAACATTAGATGTCACAGTCACTGTTCTACTGATCTGGGAAAGGCAGAGACTCCAAGGTGAGCAGAAACTATGAACCTGCTTAGTAAAGGCCATTCTTGCAAAGTCAAAAAATCATACATCCAACACTTTCATCCCTTCATTAAAATAGAAATACTAAAAAGGAGCACTCCATAACATATCCCCATTGCTTCTGACTGACATGTTGAATCAAAGGTAAAAGCAGAACTTCAGCAGAGATAATCAGAGCAACAAGGCAGCATAGCTGAGCAGCCTACCTATCCAAAAATGAATTATTTTGTTTGCTACTTAAACAACAAGAAGCTGGTAGTTGACTACTTCCTTTTATTTGGCATAGAAAAGTTTTCATCTAGAGGTCATTCTGAGAAACACCTCACCTGTGTTTAAATCAGTGATAAAATAAAAAAGTATTTGTATTTGCTGTATAAGTATTTGCTGGCTTTTCTTTTGAACATTTCAGAGAAAAATGTCCATTTAATGCTGACAGCAAACAAGGATGTCAGTCTAATTAGATTTTGTTCTGTCATGCTCCTAATCCTGTCTAAGCACTCCTGTGAAAAAAAATCTGATTGATGATGAAGGCACAATTATACAAACCTTAACATTCTCTCTAAATGTAGCTATGCAAAAAAGGGAGAGAGGGTAGGGAAAACAAATATGAAGTATATTTCTCTTCAAATAATTAAGTCAGTTTATTTTCCAACAGCCATATAAATTTAAAATATGAAACAACAATAATACAGCTATAGAATCTAGGTTTTCTTTCAAAGCAGCAGCATATAAAACATATAAAAGCTAAAACCTCAGCACAAGCTTCAAAAAACCAAGGACTGAGTGAATTTTGCCAAAGACATGAAACTCACAAAATACAGTACACAAAAATACTGGAATGCATAAGATATAAAGCTACACATTTTAGGTAAAGAAGGCATTGAGAAGTATACAAAATTTGCAAAATTAAACCATGGGACTTGGGGAGAGTACCATGAATACAAAGAAGTTGGCAATTAATACACGTAGATGGAGTGAAGAAAGTGGCAGTTTAATATTTAGCATTCAGTTTTCAGGTTCACGACTTCACTTTCTTGGCATCTTTTTTCCCAGAGTTCTCAGCAGCCAAATCTGCTTTTCTCTTCTGTGACTAAAGAGAAAAAATAATTATAAATTTAACAAAATGGTGGTATGATGATAAAAAAAAAATTATACTTTTAAATTTGTTACTGACTATTCAAAAGGGAGATATGTGACCCTAATGTGTTCTGGAGTTCAGTTCAGCTTTTCAGAATATAATAACATGGCAAACATAAATCCCTGATGTAGACACTTAAGTCTGCCACCCTTTTTATATTCTTGAATCATTACATGGTCTCAGTGACGCAGGTACCACACATACCATGAACTGGATGGAAAGATCAGGACCTTGACTTATACATAATTCTGATCTAAAGATGACAACCCTTCAAAATAAAAGAAGCACTTTCATTTCTTCTTCCAGCAACTACTATGTAGGGGAGGAGTAACAATCTGAGAACAAATAAAACCAACATATGAGGTACAAAAGTAGGTAGAAAGTAGGCAGTGTAACTTTTCCTTAAGAAGAGTCTTCCCCTGCTACTTATACAAAAGACTTTTCAAAAAAAAAAAAAAGCCCCAAAATACTGTATGTTGTTAATACCTACCTAAAAAATCTAGTAGAGCTGTGAATAGACAAATATTTCAGTTTAATCTCTCACCTAATGGCTTCTACTAAAATAATCAGTGCCTATCATTATCTTTTACATTTTCTCACAAAATATAATTGAATTCTGCCCCACTAGAAGGAAAGTAAATGCTGCTAAACATACTGCTGTAACTTTTGCTCCTCTTTTCTTCTTTTCAGCTCTTTCCTTTTCCTCAATTTCCATATTTTCTTTTTCTATTAATGATATGAGAGTATTGCAGCGTCTCTGAAACTCCTAAAGAAACAGAAAACATCATTTTTTTTCAGTAAATTATACAAATTCTCTTGTTTACATAAATATGTTCAAAATTCTTGAATCTCGAAGTACCTCCATTTTCCTAAAACATTCGATATTCATGCAGCTTAGTTACTGTTGATCTGTCTTTCCCTTTGTGTAACCTTTAAAGAGAGAAAGATTTACTGAAATATTCGAATTCCTGACAAGGAGTTCTCAGGATTGTATCTTCCAAACTGACATCCCAAAAGACTGATCTTTCATCTTGGTTAGATGAAGCAAATTACAGTCTGCCAGCATAGTATGGCAGATTTTAGGACAAGAGATCTTCAAGTGTATCTTGAGAAAAAGAATCAAAGCCACCTTAAGCAATAGTTTTCTGCGGCAAAAAGATTAAAGTTTGGGGTTTTTTTGTGGTAAGACCCCGTAGAGCCCCAAATTGGCAAAAATCTATCCAGTCTGAAATTGTGAACTCACTGCTGTATTTTCAAGCAGCACCCAAGGAGGTGGTAGGCCCTAAATGCTTTTAGCATCAAGACCTGCAAGGCATCTGAAAGTGATGAGGACCCGAACAACTCAAAGTAGCTGTACTGCAGTTACTAATGGTCGTCTTGCTTTATAGAACTCAAGTGACTCAGACAGTGTCTTGTACCCCATCTCAAAGGAAAAAAAATCTCTTACCAAATACCCAGCAGTACCAATTTTTATTACAATTATTCAGTATATTCTATGTACATTAAGAACAGTGACTCCATGGGCTTTTCTTTCCAACTCAAAGCAGGAAGTTTTCGTCTGAGGAAAGAAAAAAGCTGGAAAAATATGTCTTATCTCTATTAAATTCAATGGAGCCATTTTTGAACCACAAGCTATCCTAGAATCACCTAGCAGCATAAATCTTAACCTACAATGGGTCCATTTGCAATGAAGTGAACAGGTGACCTTTCTGCCCAGAAATTAGTCTCTATTTTCTCAGCATCTGTAACCTGTATATTGCCTCAGCCATCATGTTCCCGATGGATAACGATGCAGCCTGAATGCTTCCTTGATCCTGAATGTTCTGAAACAGTCAAGCAAATGACTCATCTTTGAGACATTAAAACGCTCAAGCTTAACCATATTCTTTAAGTTCTACAGTTTCCACAGATTCCTCTACAAAGGATGCTCCGTGGCCTTGGGTGAAAGCTGTGTAATTCAGAATGGACACAGAGAATCCTGCCACTACAAGAATTCTTTTTACCAGACACACAAAAAAAAGTGTTCAGGACATTTTTTTTTACAACTCCCTACTAGAAATGTTCCAGTGTCATGCATGTAGCCTCTCAAAATGAGTATTACAATAAGTCTTTTCTATCACATGCATGTAAAAGTAACCCAACACCCACCAGTACAGGCTAAACCACAAATTAGGGTGCCATGCTTGTGCCCTAGAATGTGACAGTCTTGCTGAAGCTAAAATACTCTCACTTCAACTAATGAAACCTCCCAAATTCCACCCAAACAACAGCTTTTAGACAAAAAGGCAATAAGTCTGAGTAAATTTGAGCGCAAGCCATCCCAACATACATTGCATTGCCAAACACAGAACAAAAGAGAGCCTCTGTCCCAAAATCCTACACTCTACAGATGAATACAGACAATAAAAAGTAACAGAAACAGAAAGATGATTGTCAATATGACAGAAGTATTTTAGATCAATTAAATTTGTGTACATTGCACTCAGACTTAGGAGCTGGGGCAAAGAGTGATGACAAGTTGGTTAATAACAACAACCAGCAAGATTTTTACTAGTGTATGAGAAACTGGTTTGTGTTAAATTCAAGACAAGCAACTAAACAGAAAGGATTAAGAAATAACCTTGATCCATTTGCTCAAGGCATTCAGAAAAAATCCTCCTCTTTCCTGGGGAAAAATGTTTGCATAAATACATAGATTTATTAAAGTGTACAGATTCATGGTTAAAATTTCCAGATGGACCACTACTCCAAAACATCTGCTGTGGACAGAGGATGGACTCAAGAACAATTTTCTCTGGAATATCACAGAAGCAGTTGACAGTAAGATGTGACATGGACACAGGTTTCTTTACACCTACCATCAGAAAGAATCTGCATGAGAAATCCTGCACTGAGCAGCTGAAATTTCAATGTGGACTGCTCCATTCCATTCCATTACTACAAAAATACGCTTATTTAAAATGCCTTGCACTTTTAGAGATGAGTTTTTATTCTGTGTGGCCCGATACTTTTCTCTTTAGGATGGAAAGAGATAAGATGTACTTTGCTCACCCCTTCATAGCTATAAAGACCAGTATTGCAATAAATAAGATGGGAGCACTGAACCATCACCTTCCGCATGAGTGAAGGCAGAGATGCTGACCTGGGAGCAAAGTTTTATCCACAGGCCTGGATATTCCTGTATTTACAAATGAGTCATTTGTCTTATGCTAGGTAGGGTTTGCAGAAAGGTAAAAAAGAATATGCATAATTTATGACTTCAGAGAACAGATACCTGCTTCACTACTGCCATGATATTTTGCATTCTTCCTGCACGGACAGAAATAAAAGAACAAAAAAGAACTGTGCTCAATTTAAAAAGGAAAAAACCCTACAATCTTAGGCACTCGTGATCTCTTTGAAACCTTACATTTTGGGTAAACCATCTGATCTTGGAATAAATAAACGAAGCAGAATTTGTTTTTCAAAGAGAAATCTTCAGGAGAAGAAACAGAAGTAATAAGATGGAAGATAAATTAGCTATTTGTATGGAATTCAAGAGACATCTAGTGGTTAGGACACAAAGTTTTCTCAAAGAGTCTGCTAAGTCTTTTTCAGAATTATGCTGCCCTTTCTATCTCATTTCATATCAGCTTAAATGATCACATGTGAATTTCAGCATTCTAAGAAGTCTTCTCCACTTGCAGTAAACTTATTTACTCCTCTATAAATATTTGTATTTATATTTGGTTCATTATTCTTGGTATTGTGATTTTTCCAGCACATTTCTTTACCAAAAAAAAAAAAATCACCAAACTAGTGTAAAATGGACCCATAGAAATTAATCCCCCCCACAAATGTCTGGATGTTAGAATACACAGATTATATCAGTGATTTGCAGTTATAAACTACTAAACCATACATAGCATGACAATTTAAAACATTTAAGAAAATTAAATGCACACTGAAAATGAAAGATTGCTTCAGCTTTGTATTTTCATAACATTATTTTTCAGCTGTGTGATAGCAGAAAACCTAAAAATATTAATATTAATGGATGGAATTTAAGAGAAAACCTAAGCCAGAAGATTCACTATATTCCCAGTGCCTCAATTTCAGCATTAGAAACCACGGAACTTATTTCTACACTTGAGCAAATTATTTCTATCCCCTTTAAAAAGAAAAGTATACTGAACATAAGGATCTGCAAGGAGATTTAAATTGCATATTTAACTCCACCCCTGACAACTATATATCAACTAATATTAAAAGCCAAGCTACATTTTTAATTTCTAGTACCCATCTCTATGATTTACTTCAGTGAATTCCTGCATAGACAACTTAAAAGAAACTTCTTAATGGACTAAATATTGGAGGCTTCTCTCTTTATGGACATAATTTTAAAATCCAGTATTTCTTCAAACAGACATTTTAGTAAGTAATGCTTGTAATTCTTTTTAATTAAGGGCTAACTGCTGCACTATCCAGAAACACTTTAATTGCTGAAATATCAAGCAGAAATTGTATTGCATAATTACAAGCAGTACTGGGAGAAGCAAATATACCCACCTGTTCAAATACACATTTTAAATATTTTATCTTATGTTTTATTTATTCTTAGTACAGTACCCAGAACTCTGAAAGAACATTTTATAAACAAATCCTGAGGCCAGAAAATTAAGTCAGTAAACAACAATGCACAGTGGCTCTGCAAATGCTAGACTAAACTACTAAAAAATCCAGATTTCTATACAAAATGACATTTAAGTTATATGACTGCAGCACAGCATTTAATTGCAAATTTGTTTACAAGACAATGGGGAGAATCTACAACAGCTGTATAAAGGACAGGGAGCTCCAGTCTCTTGTATCAGCCACGACCAATACGATTTTCTATTCGAGCAGACAGAGAAGTGTTACAGCTCTCACTCATTGCAGGATTAAGTTATTTCTAGTATTACAGAAAAATTTGGAAGTACATTTTTCCTATTTAAACACGTTCATGTGAAAACACGTTTGTGTTTCTTACATAAGGTGCACTGATTCACAAATTTTACTCATAAAGAAAAAGAACTGAGTCAGGGGAGGGCTAAACAGAAATCCCAGGGCAAAGCTAACAGTTTTTAGTAATTGAAAGAGTTCCAATATTCTGATGTTGGAACCTACATAGCTCCTTATTTGCAACCACCAAAGTTTCTGTTAGTGTTATCAATTCCCACCTAATGACTAAATTAAAAATTAATGGTTCTGCTCTTATGACAAAGGGAAAAAAAATCTGAAATTCAGAATACTAGTCTACTTTCTGTTGAACTTGCATTATATTCCTTAAGTACGAATAAAATCTTCAGAAAAGTATACCTAAAGAAATTTAAGCACTTTCATGTGATAATCCACATTCACAACTACAAAGTGCATTTTAAACCCATAGCTTCAATGATTAATTCCTATGTGAATCACTAACATTCCTCAGACTTTTAGAAATTAAATACTACATTAGAAAAGCTATTCTTTTCTCCAAGTATATAATTTAGATGGTTTTGGTCTTTAATATTGTCCAACAATTCTAAAAAAGTCGTATTTTAAGAGACATTGTTCAATAAAACATTCAAGTCTGCAATAAACTAACAAGGATATTTTTAAGTTTAGTCTACCTCTGCATTAATCCCTTTGGGTAACATGGGACTTCAGCTTGGCAGGTTTTCTAATCTGTTTGTTTCAGTTGTATTGTGTTGTTTGCTGCACTAAGGGAAAAGGTTACTTCATAAAAAAAAAAAAAAAAAAGAAATGAAAATGAAAACCGAAGTTATTCTTTCAGCACTTGTTTCCTCGACATCAAAGTTCAAGCACAAATCCAAATTTTATGTGATGGTGCTTAAAAAAAAAAGGGAACAAGATATTTCACATAATGCCTTGTCCATGTAAGTGATACCCACCATGGCAGTTCTGGATTTGATGAACCAGTCGAACCTGAACTGGGGTGCGTTGCGCACACACTGCCTCAGCTCCTCGTACACATTTTCTTTGTCAAAGCCCATCTTGTGCAACATACATATCAAAAATCTGTCTTCTTCTTCTGTGTAATTTTTCCCTTTGTTTGTTCCATACTGAATACGCAGCTGATGAAAAGGTGCTTTATACCTTGCAATCTGAATGCAAAACAAAAATGAGGAATAATAAACATACACTATTACATCAAGGATTTATTACATATTAGCATAGATCACTGATAGATGGTATACTACATAGGATATAAAGGAATACAGAACTCCCATCCCCAACTACTCCTTTTCTGAAGGAATTTGAAAGGAGTCAGCTGCAGAAAACAAAAAAACCAGGAGTGATTACTTTGGCATCGAGGGCTTTCTTGATACTGATCCTCCGTTGAATTCTTGCCTCTCCTCGTTCAATTTGAGCCATAATCCTCTCAATGTCCTGTAGTTCATTACAACGTTCCCAGAAAACAGCTAAAAACACAAAACAAAATTGTTGAATGTAACCTTTTCCTCTGCTCTTACTACTTTACTCAGTTAAGACACTCTGGCAAAAAAAGAATGTAGCTTGTGGTTCCATTAAATCTTAAAAGATGTGCTAATGCTCTCCCAGTTTACTATGCTAGCCAAAAAATAAACTTGCACAGACCCTTTATTCAATATCCTTAAAAGTTAACTATAAGTAAAGGTTTAGTAAAAATTTCTAACAAATTTTACATTCAATATAATTAACTGCAGTCATTTTTAAGTACTGCTTTCCATAACAGTAGTGAAACAGGTTAGAGTCACTGGTGTAGCAGTAAAACACATTACTATTTTTGTTTTCACTAGTTATCTCTATGGGCAGAGACTACTTAGTCTGTATGTTATAAAAGCCAGTAAACTGTGGTTTCTACAGTGACAACTTTTAGCCAATCCAAAATAAACTCAATGCTTTGAAGGGAACTCTTCTGGAGCTCTTCCTTTTTAACTATAAGAAGAATATTGCAAAGCTAAATTTTATGGTGTTCATCCAAGAATGAAAGAGGAAGAAATCTGTACAAATTAAAAAGTATTTTGTAAATACAAAAGACAAAGATATGGTGTACTAGCTAAAATAGCAGAGACACAGCATAAAGAATCACATTGGCACTACAAGGCAACTTTACAATTCCACAGGTCCACGTTGTCAATGTAAATTAACCATGTATAATTCTAAATTTTGACTAAGGAGGGATGAAGGCAGCTGCAGGTGGTTTTTATATCCTGAAAAATCAACCTTTTTAACAGAATTAAGTCTTTTGAAAAAAACACTGTATACTGTAAAAAAAAAAAAATCTTACACACATACAAATTCTGCATTTTAAAAGAACATGTAGCAAAAATGATGGTAATACTGTGTGATTAAGAAATACATTTCAAAACATCACAAACCTGAATACTCAATGACCTCCTCAGGTGACTTTCCTTCCACCTCACGGGCAATATTGTCTATATCGTCACGCCCGTATTTCTCATTAGCTTTAATAAACTGGTTAAAATCTCTTTTATTCCAGTTTGTAAAACCCTGCAAGCAGCAACAGATCAAGAAGGCATTACTGGGAAGAAGGGAAACATTTTGCAAAATTTTGACTTATGTATGTACCATTTGCTCTGACTGGCAATGGCTCTGACACATCACGTAATTACAGTGGCTAATGGTGTTTCAGGATTTCCATAAACTCGCATTATCCAGGGGCTTATTACTGAATCATTAAAAGTCTAAAGAGGGTTTTTTTTGGCAGGAGTCCACATGCATTAGTAAGAGGTTTTTACCCTCTCTTATTAAAGTTTTTGTGATATTTCTCCAAAGAAACAAGCTCAATGACAGTCACCTTTCAGCAGATACAAGAAACACGTATCTGAGGAGTACAGGGTGAGCAATGCAATGTCATTACAAGTTCTTAGAGCAGTGCAAGTATCTAAAGCAAGAGCTCCTACTTCAGACATTTACAAACCTGGTACCAGACAAACAGTTGGATGAAAGCATAAGTATGTCAAGAAATGATCTCTAGTCCAAAAAGATGCAATCAAATGGAAACTCTATAGCACTGTCAAACAGAGAATTTGTTATGTACCAAAGAAATCAATCCAAAACTGAACAAGTAAAGCAAGATGCAATGCACAAAAACATCATCCAAGAAAGAGACGTTACAATTTAAAGACAGGAAAAGGAGAAAACACCAAGAACAAACAAGACAATCACATGCCTGAGCAGTAATCTGTAGTGCACTGAGTTGCTTTCATCACAGAAATATATTTACAAGGAACTCTGTCAGTTCTGCAGCTGAATAAATTCACTCCACAATTGGGCAGCATCTTTAGAACTAGTATAATGTACACAATACAAGTATTTCCTTTTAATCATTAACAGCAGTACTGATATGCATATCAGCACCAGTTTAAATATTTCCTCTGCTATACACAGGTGAAATTAGTAGTGAAATTGTGACCTTGCAATTTTCTTCCAAGGTACACTATTTCTTTCACAGAAAATTTTCTGAATCAAAAAATCCTGTTACTTTGAGATACACCTTTCTCTGTAACAATCAACTTCTAATAAGCCTACTCAGCAGGATGACCATCCAATAGGGCAAGAACTAGCCAGGGACAGGAATTCAGTCCCAGTATAAAAAGAACATGCCTAACAACTCAAGCAGGACAGAATTAATAGATGTGATGTGCCTTAGACATCTGCATAAACACCATCTATGTTGATAGAGGCTTGTCCTGATTCAAATCCTTTTTGATTAAAAAAATCCATGCAAGCTATATGTATACAGGAGAAACCTGCTGATTGGGTTTCTGCAGGTACTGCTGGGTAGTGCATCTACTATACAAGTTCTGGCCTCAGAAACATTCAAGGACATTCAAGAAAATAGTAAATTTGTTCAAGGGCAGGAAAGGTCCCTCAAAGCAAAACCAAGGAAAATCATTACATGTTATGTACTTTCTTCTTTCAACAACATCAGTGTAGCTTTCCTGTGTGTATTTACCATTATTAGTACTTACTTTCCATCATAGTAAAAACACATGATGAAATACTTCAGTTCTTTCTATTTTACCTGTGTGAGAAGTTTTTCTTTCTCTTCAGTTTCCTCAGTATTCAGAGGCATAGACTCATCTATCTTCTTTTGTTCCTCCTTTTGTACTTGAGCTGCATTTGGAAGATCAGGATTCCTGGGGACCTAAAATCAGGGGTATCAGAAAGCAGTAGTGCAACAATTGTTATTTCAAAGACTGTATTTTAAAAGTACTGATCTGTACAAGTTACCAAATGTGTTTTAGCTAGATCAAATCTTATTGCTTAAACCCTTCCTCCCAAAAATAGGACTAGATTTTGTCAAATGTCTTTTATAAATTTGTTATGCCCTGTACTCACCAGTATTTAAGGGTATTGTGAGGGGCAGAGCCCCACCTCACATAAGCTGTAGCAGTTCACTGATCTCAGTGGCACTTTTCATCAGCTAAGGACCTGCTCTCCCACATCCAATGGTTTAAAATGCTGTATAACTACAGTGAAATCCTAAGTTCTGCCAGGTTTCCTATGAAATTATGCACACGGCCGAAGTAAGGACCAGACAGACAACACGAGGTAAACAAGGCCAAGCAACATTTTATCTCTTTCCACACTGACCCATTTAATATTCATGGCCTTTAAGCTGTGTATTGCAATTCCACTACACTCAACAGCAAACAAGTCTGAAACCAGTGTCCAGTAAAGATTTTGTAGAACTACTGCCTTTTGCTGCAAAAATATGTAAGTTAAGAGCTGTTAGCTGTTTTTAATATCTAAGAAATTTTCTTGACTTTGATGGTTTAAATTAAGACTGACACATAAAGCTTAGTTCCTACCTATTTCATACCTTCTGATACTGTTTATGGCAGTTTTCAGTTTTAATAATGAAGTCTCATCAGAAGCAAAGTTCCATTTCAAAGAACAAATTTAATCATATTTATCACTTTCACCACCAGTAAACAGTTACACTAACTTTTTAAGATAACAAGTATTCATGTTTAACCTATCCAGTCTGACAGGTTTCACTAACAGGGCTGGAAACCTCTCTGTTTTCATGCATATTGTCAACATTAGCAATTCTCTCATCCTTCATTGTTGGATCATTAATGGAATAAATTCTTTCCCTGAGCTAATTATATTCCTTTTAATGCTTAGCTTAATTCTATCCTGTCATCCATATAAATTCTCTTTGCTTCAAACTAGATTCTGAGACACCTTCTGTTTTTTCTTAAAAATATAATTTTTCTAATTTTAATTCTACTTTTGGGCAACACCAATTTTCTATCTGTTGCTTTGTATGACAAGTTTTTGTTTTCCAACACATTTTATAGGTGATTTCTTCTTGCTGAAACCTGCCATGAAAAAGTAGCTTGCTTTTTAAAGCAAGTTACAGACATATCTAGTAGGGGATCCATTTGATTTACTCAGCCAATACTGGTGGAAGTAAAGATAATCAACATTAAAACAGAATCTGAGTTCACTACTTGTCCAGTAACGTCAGCAGGGAAGAGGGAGAAATTCAACTAAGGCATAGTAGGAACTAAAAAGAAAAGAAAAAAAGAGAAGTCTGTTGTTTGGTTTCCTTTTTGTAGTATTAATACATTCAGACTTCTCCACATCTTTAAACCTTTTATATCCCAGCAAAATCAAAGGAAAATCATCATCAGTTCACTTACCTTCATATCAACACAAAGACAGTATTATCTTAAGTTACTTTCTGCATAAGATATACAAAAGCTTTAACAAAAAAAGTCATGCTCTGGAAGGTGACCTTATATTTCTCAGCTAGACCACATATCACACTTTTGGGTTTGAGTATTTGAAGCGTCACAACTGTCTCTACTTTTTCTACTCTATTTTATTGTTAGGAACCCACCACAAAACACAAAGCTACACAGATATGAAATCTGTAGTGAAAAAAAGAATTACAGATTACTTTTTCTGCTCCACAGTGGAACAGAAACAGGGGAATAGAGGTTTTAAGTTGCAATAAATCTGCAACGAGGAATACAAATACATTTCACTGGTTTGAAGAGAAAAAATAAAAACATTACCTTATATCCTATAGTCTTACGATAATACAGAATTTCTTTTTCCAGAAGTTCAAATAACCGTGGTGGGAAAAACTGAAAATCCTGAATATTTGGTTGTTTCGGAGGTCGTGGAGCCTTCAAAAATACACAGATACATCAACATTATATAAGCTTGACTTCTGTGCAAATACATTCTAATAATTCAGCAGCAGTGGCAACCTATCACTTTGTAAATACAGAGGGTGAGAGCAGGGGATGCAACATGGGAGAGGAGTAGCAAAAGATTAACATAGAAAGCCTTCCATACTTGCCAACTTCTTACCTTTGGGACTTTTGGTTCACTAACACGTAGGGCTTCTCTGAAATAAGCATCAACTGCATAATTAGCTTTGCGTTCTCTTTTTGGAGGCTCAATCCATTCCATCATGCTCAGCTACACACAGATTAGAATAAAAAGGTATTTAAGTAGCTTTAGGCTTTCCTAAAGTCACAGGAACAATGACTGAAGTGGCAGTGCAAAACAGGAATGTATTTTTGCATAGCATATGTATTGGTTGTGCTCAATAACTTGGGTACTACAACAGAGTTCAAAAATAAGCTAGAAATTACAGCTGATTAACACATTCAAGATAATACACAAGCAAGGCAGTGGAGTGGCAAGAACAGATCCTTTTACAGTATTCTAGGTGTGTCAGACACCTGAGTAAGGTTGTGATTCCATCTACCAAAACACAATGGAAGGACTGGGGACTTGGGCTCTGAATACTCTAATTTCTTGTGATATGAATAAATTGCTTCTCCATCTACAGAGGCTATAACACAGACAAAAAATCCATTAAAAGTAGATTAATCTTAACTGAATCACTTGAAGTTACTTAAGTGTATTTCAAGACTGCTGTATTTAACTTACTTCTTGTAATGAAATTATCAACATGAAGAAAGAACCTTACACACACACTGCACTATATTCTCATTAAACAATTTATTTTTCTAAATGTTTATTCAAAATTGATAAGAAACCTGGGCTAGAAGAGCATTTTGTAGTTAACAAATAATAATTCACATATCTGATTCCAGGTAAGACCTTCAGGATATCTTCTCTATACATCCCACAAAAAACAAAGAGACACAAAGGGAACATCGTGGGACTGAGCACTACCTATTTGTTTGGATGATCCTTCTATTACTACGTAAATCAATGTACAAACAGTGCACATTAATGCTTGTGACTAAAACTTTCACTGCAAAACGAGACTAAAGTCCAAGATCCACACACAGAATCAGGCCTGGTCTTCCCCCTCAGATATGTGACAGTAAAATAAAGCTGAATGCAGCAGTATAGTAGGATGCAACATGGTACTTTTGCTGCAGAAAGGATAAAATTTGAGCAATATTATCAGATTTTACCATGAAAAAGATCAGTGGACCTGAGAGCTAATTTAAAAAAAATGATATTTAAAGAATATTGATGCTTTTGCAGAGCCGAGTGAGTTTTTCAATAGCTCCTAACTTCTCCAGAATAACCTTCATAGCCATAACATTTATAGTATAGCCTTTATACTTGCACCTCTCAACTTAAGTCTTAAAGACTAAGAAAAATTACCTTTTGCTTTTCTCTGTAATCTTCACCTTCGAAGTTGTATAAGCTCATCTCTGTGTCCATAGTGAAATTTCGCAAGGAGCTCTCCCCCATTTTCTGCAATCGTTCATTCATTTCAGCTGTCTAAAAAGAGAGGAAGATACTTTTAGGCTCACTTAAGCTATTTTATCTTTCCTGAAAAATACAGCTTTCATCATTACTGCAACATTCACAATGTCTCTTTCTGCTTTAAACTTTTACTTACATTTTCTTGTAAAGAGAGATGCCCACTGTGCTTTTCAATTTAGAACAATCTGACTCCAAGACTCTCCATTAAGCTAAATTTATTATGCTGGGATGTAGTCCTACAACTGTAGGATTTAACTTCTAAATTTAAATTAAATTTATGCCCAACTCCTTGGAGCTGAAATGGCAGTTCATTTTTCCACAGAGCTATCTAATCCCTAATGAAGTTCCATAAAGATTTTGTGTCTATTAGAATTGTTGGCATTAAATTTACATTTTTTTAAAAGGCCACAAAATAAACCGTGCTTAAGATATGATGCACACAGTCTGAACCTTGAAAATAATTACAACTCAACTCCTTCAAAACTTTCATATGATTTAAAACATGTACAAATAGTAAAAATTTGGCATAAAAATAGATTTACATCACCAGATCCCATTTCAATTTTGTACATATAAATTTCGTGTTTGATACATTTTGAATTCCAAACTGTTCTCTAACCTTCTTTTCACCTCTTTCTAAAATAGTCGTTATATCTTCTTCTGTCAGCTCACTATCTTTGGAAGCAAAAACATGAGTGGCTCCGTGGCGGATCATCTGCAGCATTTCATCTTTTGCCAGTTTGTTGGACTGTTGGTCTATGAGCCTCCCTAAAATTAGAAGAAATGTGTTGAAAGTTATAATTACAGGTGGTGTAGTAGGACCATGCAAACAGTGGATTTTTTTAGTTCACTGACAGAACAAGAAAGGAAAAACAGAACAACCATACAGAAAAATTACATTTCACTGGAGATGACAATAAATGGAAATCAAGAACTTCAGGGAAAATAACAAAACAACAACTTTAAATCAAGCCATAACAAAAACGTTTCACATTCAGATAATCCAAATTTTACATTTAAGATCTTATTCTTACAAAGCTGAACTTTTGAGATCACAATCTTTTTTCAGGATGAAAAATGACAAAGTATTCTGTAATAACCATTAATAAGTATTTGATATCTTTAACACTCACTTCACTGATTTCAACCCAAATTTCTGCATATTTTTGCCAAAATTTGAATTGCTGTCCCAAAATTTTACTTATCCTATCTCATCTCTTCAACACGCTACCAATATTTTGACCATCATCCTTTCAGTAGCCCACCCTCGAGGAAATACAAGCAACCTCAAAACTTAGCTTGGGCACCTTAGTTTTTGACAAACTATTCTTCCAAGAGCTTCTAAACAAAGATACACAAAGCAGTTTTAATGTTCAGTCAATTCTTTTGTGGTAAGAAGCATATGTATATAATTATTTTATCTGCCATGGAACATATCTTTTTTTTTTTTTTCTCATTTTTAACACATCACAAATCCAAGTAACATCTATTCAGCTGTAGTTTACTTTTCTCATTTAGACTCTTAATATAAGTCTATGTCCACATTTTTCAGGAAATAGAATTTAAAATAATTCAGCTGAACAAGTGAATAACTTATACATTAGGGTTTCTTGGGTTGATTTAGTACACTGCTATTATACATAAGGCCTGCTTTCTCTAACACTGTACATTTGTACAGCCATTTAACCATACTTTAAGGGACTGAACAATTCTGTTGCAGACAAACATATACAGCAGTTGATACCTTGTTGTATAACTATAGAGTCCAGCCTCAGTTTTATTTCAGCTCTTTCTACAATCCTCTCTTCAACAGTATTATCAGTGATAAGTCGGAACACCCGTACTGGTTTCTTTTGACCAATACGATGCGCACGGTCCTAACAAACATAAATCAATGAGTGTTCAGCAACAAGAACTCACAAGCAATAGACAGTTAGCTTGCAGAAACAGCAGACTCAGACTAGCATGTACTTCTTGCTTCCTCACTTACTATTCAAGTGCATACAAAAATGTAAAACCAGTGTAGTAATATTTACCTATACCTGGCTGTTACAGTGTTGATGTTTGAGTCATTCTGTAGCACTAAATTCATCTTAATGTCCGTCTAGACTGCAGCTGGGAAGTGGGGATACAACAGTACACACACACATTTGCACTGCTTTCAAACTAATCCTCTCACTTGACACAGGTAATGAAACTCTGGCATCCCTGGCTTGAGCATATTGATTCCTTGGGCAAAGTTCCTGCAGCCACAGCTTCAATACTGTACTTGTCCTAAGCCAGCTACGTTAAATCATCAGCATGCAGCTGACACAGTACAAGTACAACACACAGAGTATGAGGTTTATAACTGACACACTATATTTGTGTTTGTGACAAACTTGCGTTTATCCTCTCTGGAAAATATGAGCAAAAATATTTTGTCATCTTAAATAAAAAAGTTAAACAACTGTCCTTCAAGCTGTGGGTACCAGGATTTTCTGACTGTCCTTAAAAAATGATCTGTTAAGTCTTATACTCTCCTGCATAATATTCATTTCTTCCTGAAAACCCTACTGAAGTTCACAAATCACACTCATCAGCTTCCAGGAAGTTGGTCTACTATTGGCAGTCAGCATGCATATCAAAAGGATGAGCTATTCACATGAAATATTTGATGAGTTTAAGTGTATTAAAAAAAAAATTAAATATTACAAACCACTGAACAAATACCCACCCTCCCAATCACGCAAGAAGGATCATGTGATTTTTATTCCACATGAAACAAATTACAGACTATTTTTTTTTACATTCAGCACTCAGAAAGAGAAGATTTTAGTATGTTTTACCCAAAGATAACTTTTTTTTTCCCCAGCATCACCACTGAATGATTTTATGCTTATGCAGAAACAAGGTGGGTTGCAAAAGCATAAATTTTCCAAATAAGAGAAATATAAGGCTGCATGCTTTTAATCATTTATTTTGGAAACAGTCCTCTGTTATTCACTTACTGTTCTTTTCTGGAAAGACAGATATTAAGAATGATTCTATAAACAATATTGATACAGTATTTCAATAGAAGTAATCTGTCATTATGAAAATAATTCAGATGAATATTTACAGACAAAAACCTACAGTTACTTCCACAAATTCTATTCATGCCTTTTCATTCAATTCCTCAGTTTCTTGGTACTGTCTTGTGTATACAAACAGTAAAGAAAAATAACAAAAATGTGAGTTTTGAAAAGAGTTGTACAAAACAGAACATTGACAACTTCAACAAACGAACGTGTATTAGGGAGTCAACTCACCATGGCTTGCAGATCTACTTGAGGGTTCCAATCTGAATCATAGAGAATAACCACATCAGCAGTTGCCAAATTAATTCCAAGACCTCCAGCTCTGGTACTCAGCATGAAAATGAATTTACTGCTGTTGGGAGCGTTAAATGTGTCTATTGCTTCCTAAAAGAAAAAAATGTGGTGTCGATTAAGTATCAGATCTTTCAAACAAATTTCCAAACTGTTCGTGGCTTTTCAATAAAATTTCTTTTAAATTTACTCAATTTCATATTAAAAAAATTATCCAAGTAAGAAACTGTAGATTTGCACAAGTGGAAATATCCATATTGAGACCACAATATATTCTGTTTTTCATAGAATATGCCCTTGGCAGCCTTTTAAAAAGTGTAGCATTTTTGCTTTACCTTAAAAAATTATGTAGCTATCCATAAATATGTAAATAATAACTTCTTAATAATCTAATACATAAAACCAAACTAATTTCTTGTTTATATACCTCTCTTTCTTCATGTGGTGTCTGTCCATCAAGTCTGCAGTACTCATACCCACGCCACATGCAATAGTCTTCCAAAATATCCAGCAAGCGAGTCATCTGACTGAAAAGGAGAACTCTTGAACCTGACAGAATACAGAAGGTTTTGTTGTTGGTTTTATGTTTTCACATTTATCTTATCACAGAGCTAATACAGAGCATGACTGAGAATCTATGTGAAATATTCTGTACTATGTCTAACTCATGTCTCTCTTCTGAAGTTACTTTTCTGGTATTGATTTAACTACTCAAGACAGATTATTTGATAAATTATACAGGAGAAATACACAACCAAAGAAACAGAACACTTCAAACCATCGTAAGATAATTAGGTAACAACTGATGTGCACAGACAAACTAATCTTCTCATTGGAAATTTTCTTCAAGAAAGGAAGAGTAGAGCTTCCTTTCTCCTTTCTTTCTGCTTCTCCAAATTTTTAGTCTTACTCATCATTCCTGTAAGACTTCTTTCCCTCCATGTGCTAAGATCTACAGAAAATTAATTTTCAACAAAACCTCACAAAGTAATGAATGCCTTCTCAGTGGAGGGAAGACAAGAATGAACCTATGCTCTTTTTGAAAGGTAGTTTTACTTACAATGAGCACTCAGATCACTGCTGTCCATAACCAGTACTCACCTTGCTCTCTGAGTTTTGCCAGCAGTTTATCCAGCACTAACATTTTACCACTGTTGGTGATGAGATGTGTGTCAGTGGTATAGGGAGGGCCTGGCTCAGCACCATCAAACAGGTAAGGATGGTTACAGCACTTCCGCAGCTGCATCAGAATATTCAGCAGACGCATCTTATCCATCTTCCCAGCTGAATTCAGGATATCAATATCTTTCATCAGAATCCTTGTATACCTGAAGTTGTAAAGGCAACTTTGAAAAACTCTCAGGTCTGTATTTGACATTCAAAACATGCATGAAACCCTGCAATATCCCAATTACTTATTTCTGGACGCGGGAGTTTGCTTTGTTTATATAACAATGAGCTATATTATTATGAAACTTGGTAAAAAACATCTGACTAATAAGAATTTATAGATCCATACCTAAACATGAAAGGCAATCTGCTTGCAAGCGACAGTGATCTGTCATTTACTGGGTTATCTTTCATGTCAGTAGTACACAGTGGATTAAACATATCACCTATTTGACAGAAGCTGCTACACTGATCTGCCTCCTTTTCCTCACATTTTTTCTGGGTATGTAGCTCCTCAAAGTTTTTTTTACTGGTGCATACATACTTGGATCAAAGGAGGAAGCTTAGGAGGCACATGTTCTTTCAAACAAACTTAAGGAAGGAAAAACAATTCTGCTTTCTTCCTCCCAGCTCTTTTCATTGGCCTTCCTGAGTTCTTTCTAACTTGTGCATTTTTTAAAAAAGCCTCAAATACAGGTTTCTCTTTCTCAACACTCAATTATAAGAAGAAAAATAACATCAATGTGTGTATCAGAAAAGAATCTTACTTTGATGTAAATAACTCACCATTCTCTCTGCATTTTGCTGAGCCCAAGATAAATTTTTACTTCCTTCTTTGGAGGCAAACTCTTTTCAACTTCACCTTTTATACGACGCAATAGAAATGGCTTCAAAACCTACACAAATTAAGGGGGTTTATACAGATAAATGTATAAAATTGATTGCCTCAAATACAAAATTAATAGACTCAGTTGTGTGGTATGTATTCAGAACTAATCAATATCTATTGCTGTCACAGTGACTCCTTCAGAAAAATTCTGCTAAAGTCTGCAAAACAGAGTTGTCCAGTAATGACTAAGTTCACACATAAATATGCAACCCTAGGTAAGGATTGTCACATTCTTCCCAGTTGTTATCCTAAGCAGGGGCCAAACCCATAAGCTTATAAAATCTATTTCTTTTTAACCTAAGCTCTGTTTCATTTCCACTAGCAGCATATACAAAACACACCAACATTTCAAATATAAGCAATGTATGTTGTAGTTTCTCTGATTTGTTTTGTTACTGTAAGATGAAAAATGTCTTTTATCTCATGCACAGCAAAACAAAGTAAAGGCATGCCTTTATTCAGACTAGCATGACGTGTATCAGATACCATTCACAATAATAAGTGGTTTCAAAAAGATCTCAAAAGTCTTCATTTTCACATTTTATGTTCAGACTTTGTCTGCTTCAAACAGTAATGGTACAAAAAGCAGTATCTACAATAGTAAGTTCCAATATTTAATTCATGAAAATTCTGCCAGGCAGTTCTGTAACTAAATACCTCACGTCCATCTTCGCAACTTTGAGATGAAGGGGACAATAATCCAGTTTTCTCTTTTACACTGTGCATGCTAACGATGACACGTGATTACAGCTTTAATTACTTACAGCATGAAGTCTTTCCACAAGTTTCTGATCACCGAGACAATTTTTAGTGTCGAACCATGAGTCAAAATCCTGTGGTGAGAAACAGCACAATCGGTATGAACAGTTTATCATCTGTACTTGTAACAGACACATATTGACTCTCTTTCATTCTAGCTGAGAGTGGCATAAATCTTGGGACAAATGACTTCTGTGAGTGAAAGAAAAATCAGTCTGCAATGCTATGTCTGTTCCCCAGCATGTTATAACATTCAAGTCAACTGCATAACTCTGCAGATAAAATACTATTACTCTGCTTCATTTACAACAGTGTTCCGTGCTCATCACTGCCGTGTCCAAGTCCTTCCCCTCAGTGCTTATGTAACGATGGGGCAAGAAGTTAAAAAAAGAAAAAGAATCCAGAGTCCTTAAGTAATGAGATGGACAACAGAGTAAAAATAATGGAAGCAAGCAATACAAGTATAAGGAAACATTAATAGTAAATGAGGAGAAAGGTTACTCAAATTCTACACAAAAAAAGGCTTATGCCTATTTGGATGTTTCACATTCTTAATTCTTCATTTCTTTCCCAAACTTTGCATAATTATTGAACTATTTAAAATATTACATTTGCTACTACTATTCTGAGGCCTTATCTACACTAACAGAATGCGCTGTTTTAACTAGGCAGAGCAAAAGCAGTCTACAGTTTGGTAAGACACAGAGCTTCTCCTGAATCCAGGTTTTCCACAACCTATGTCTCTTACTAGGCTGTTCATTCTTCTCCTCTACAGACAGCAGCCTGGGAATCAAAATACCAAGACCAACATTGTACTTCCAAACATCAACTTACGTCTGCAGAATTGAAGACATCAGGTAACAGAAAATTGAGTAATGCCCACAGCTCGTGGAGGTTGTTCTGTAAAGGAGTTCCTGTAAGCAGCAATCGATTTGTTGTCTTGAACTCACGTACAATCTCTGACAGCTAGAAATACAACAAATAGTTATCATCACCATGTACAGATAAGCACAGTGAATCTTCATCAGTTTCTGACACCTAAGACAATGTCAATAAAATTTAGAGACAGTGAGCTATCCATGAAATTCATATTTACCACCCAATAGTTTATGGCTTTTATTTTGAAAAACACCACACCTAACACTTAAAGTCTGCACAAATCAGATGGAATCTTTTTGTATTGAACTAATTTCAAAGCATCAAACAATTTCGAGTTTACCTTAGACTTCTCATTCTTTATTCTGTGGGCTTCATCAATTACCAGGTACCTCCAGTTAAATTTTTTGAAGACTGATTTCTCTTTAATTACCATTTCATATGATGTAACACAAACATCCCATTCACCAGGCATCATAACATCACGGATAAATGCAGCCTAAAGCAGAAGAACTAGATTAATAAACACTTATAAATATGAACAATTTATATGACATTCAGTGAAAACTCTTTCCACCAACATTACTGAGGAACTAAACTAGCACACAAAAGATTATTAAACATCTTTTCAGTAATTGAAAGATACTGTAACAAAACCCTTCAATCCTTTGTATTTCAGGCACAGAGAAAGCTGGGATTAAGCAAAACACAAATGATCTCCTATTCAAAATTAAGTATTTACTCTTCAGCATAATTCCTCTGTAATTTAAACACAGTACATACAACCAGTAGGGAAAAAAAACTCTAACTTGTCCAAAGTCACAATCCACAAAAGTGTTTCAAAGCAATTTACATAACCCACTCATCTTTTCTCTTTCTTAAATACCTCATTCCTCTGCCCCATCTCTGTTTTGCAAGGGATACATATCTAGGCATATAAATCCTTTCATACCACCCTATGGGAAAGCCACACATACAGGTCCCCCTGGTGCACCTTGAGGCCATTTCCTTGTTCAGAGCCTTCCCCAGCTTTGTTGCTCTTCTCTGGACATGCTCCAGTACCAAAACGTCCTTCTTGTAGTGAGGGGCCCAGAACTGAACACAGCATTCAAGGTGTGGCCTCACCAGTGCCGAGTACTGGGGAATGATCCCTTCCCTGGCCCTGCTGGCCATGCAGTTCCTGATACAAGCCAGGATGCCACTGGTCTTCTTGGCCATCTGGGCACACTGCCAGCTCCTATTTCCTCTCTAGAGCCCTTCTACCCTCAAATAGTAAACAGGCAGTCATGCAATCCATATTAGTAGCCACAGAATTCACAGAAACATCCAGCTTGTTGATCCCCTTCAAGTTAGAAAAACAGCCCATATCTATTTTAAGGCCTTCACAATGAAAGATGAAAAGTTCTACAAAAAAATCTTAGTACAAGGCAAGACAGGCTTATAAAATACAAGTAAAGAGTGGGAGGAGTTACCTAAAAAAAAGGTGAAGAAAGAGGTGACAAAGTGAGTGCAATAAAGAAAAATGAGTACACACTGTCACATTGCAAATATGGAAGAAAAATAGGTGTAAAAATCAAAGAGGAAGACAACAGAGAAAGAGGCAAGTCAAAGAGCTGTACTTTGATCCCAGTCTATTAGTTCATCTACTGATTTGTACTTTTTCTTCATAGTTACAAGCATAACATTTTGCATTTTCAACATTAATATAGTTAGAGATTATTAAAATATACTGTAATAAAGTATTTAGCTTAGAGAGAATTCCCCATACCCAAATGATATTTTTGCAAAATAATGGAAACATTTTTGAACTGTAGAACACTTACTCTGGCATCTTTATCCCCGATAAGGCAAACAGCACGTAACGATGGAACCCAGCGCTTGAACTCATTCATCCAGTTGTGCAGAGTTGATTTTGGGACCAGGACCATGTGTGGCCCAGGAATGTTTCGGTAATGCTTCAGATAGCCTAGTAATGCTATTGTTTGCAGAGTCTTACCAAGACCCTGCATTGGCAAAGAGGGGGGGGAAAGAAACCTGCTGAAGTGAAATACCATAGAGAAATAATTTTGAACAATTTTCCTACTATGTAATTCTGCCATTTAAGTTGTTCAAAGCAAACCGGATAGCAAACGTTTGCAACAAAATTTCTTTCATTGCATTACAATTTCGGATTTGAAAAATCAAACTACTGTAGAATGATGCATACTACTGCACATACATTAAATACTATAAGCACTTTAACGTTGCATTTTGCTCAATAATTACCACAAAAATTCCAAAAGATGACTGCTTACCATTTCATCTGCCAGAATGCCATTAACACCATTTTCATACAATGAGATCATCCAGTTCAAACCTCTAACCTGATAATCTCTTAGAGTTCCTCCTTTCACATCTGTAAATGTAAGATTCCTCTAAGTAGAAAAATACTAATTCTAAGTAGAACATTTTAATTGTGTTCTGCTCAGATCTTAATTACATCAAAGCAACTGGAGAAGTGTTGATACAATACTTACAGGAGGGGGACTCCTCGAAGCGAATACACACATTAGATGTTTTCCGACTCTCGGACAACAGCTCCTCATCTTCCTCTTGCTCCGTGCGCCGGTGACGGTACCTAAAGGAAGAACCCAAGAGTCATGTTTATACAAAGTAATTTCAATACGCTGACTGCAAACTCAAAACACAAATTACAACAGAAGCAATCATTGATCTGCAATGGGTACGTTCTAGTGTTCTGTTAATAAGTTATTCCTTAGGGGTCATTCCAGCTTTAAGTAGAAAGGCTGATATAAAGCCCTCTCCTCCAGAGCCGTAACTATAATCTGACAACAAGTATTGTGAGTTCTCTAAGGCACTTTTTAACGAGCAGCATAGAAATACAAGACACATCAGTGGTGGCCTTAGACTCAGTTACTTGATAATTGCAACGTTCAGAGGAATCACATATTCAAATTAAAAAAAAAAAATTAAAAATTTATAAAATAGAATGTCATTTTGCAAACATTCCAAAAACTAGTTGTTTGTTATTCCAAAACCCCTCAGAGGCACTGCACGCAGGCTCTGCCTGCAATACTTAATACAGACAGACTGGCAGAGCAAGAAAATTTGTGCTGAGGATCCAACATCCCCACTCATCCATACTGTCTTGTTTTAACCTGGTCTAGCTCCACTCTGGTCCCACTGACTTGTTCACCAGCAGCTGGAGCACATCTGGAGGACTTCTGGAGTGCACCTTCTAATTCAACATCACACAAAAGAAATTCGATTCATGTGCTCCAATATCCCCCCACAATACAGACCAAAGCATTGTAAGTGGCAAGAATCAGGCAATTTGGTTTACAAGTGCATTTCTGATCCAAGGTCATAATAACACTGATGGATCAGCATGCACACACCAACCAGCTTTTAAAGAAATTGATACACCATTAACAGGAAAAGTTCTCGATTTACTGAAAGTACAATAATCTCTACGCAAACTAAACAGATATGTTAAAAAGCATAAGTTACTTGAAACTGTAAGAAGTCAGAAAGAAAAATAAAACCTACTCCCCAGCTGAAATCAAACTCTGTTTTTCATCTTTCTTCATCCGTGGCCGCCCCAGCTTGACTTTCAATGGAGATGTTGGTGATTTTTGTGCTGCAGGTTGAATAAAATGTGCAAAAAGTTCTGTCTGCTTCAGGAGGAATTCAAACCTTTTTGCTCGATCTGCTTTCTAGTTTGCAAAGTGGGGAAGAGAATTTAAAAAAAAAAAAAGATAACTTTTCTTCATAAAAATGTATTTTTATTGAAAAACAGAATTCAGACACTATCTGACAGAATGCAATCGTTATCAGCTTCTCAATGATGTCTAAGCTTCATGTAACACTGTACCACTTGAAGCAATTTTCATGTGATGTCATTTATATATCATCATAAAAACTACAAGAGTGAAATAGCAGTTCTGCACCATAACATTTCCAAAAAGAACACAAACCACAGAGAGCCTTTCTGCAGGTAACAGACATGGAAGTGCTCCCCCAGCAGTAACATCAGCCAAAGAAAAGGGCAGCAAAATGAGCCTGACGCGCAATGCGCGATCTCGCCACACGAGGGCACTGCGTTTCCTTAACAGCACAGCACCGACCGGCACAGAAACACCTTCACAGAGATCTCCCGGAAAAAAATTACTCTTTCTTCCCTGATGAAAGGTAGATTCTTTTGATATCTGATCCCTTTGCCTCCTAGAACAACTGAACTAACAAGCTAATTTAGGAAAGCTGTAAATTCACCATGTATTACTGTGAAAACAAGTTTAGCTATTTACTCAACTCATTCCCAACAAATAGATTTGTGTGTCTTCTCTTTGGCTAAACATTAAGTATTCATACAAGTATGTTTAAGAGTGATACTCTTCCCTGACTTCCATGGTATCCAATCCTTTCAGACTCTACTGTAATTATAGGCATCCATTTAACATTAAAGCTTTTAAGAAAAATACAACAAGATACAGATACCAGCTTAAACCAAGAACTTACTACATGTATCATTCAAGAACAAGCTTTGCAATGTCCTCCTGGCTTCTGTCTCTTTGTCACACAGAAGCTACTCTGTTACATCTCCTCTCCAGCACTACAAGCTCCCTTCCTTGGTGTCATGGACAGGTATCTTCTGCATTGTTATGGCACATTTATTACAGGATATCAATATTTAAAACCTTTATGTTTTTGTATGATGAAAAACTGGGAGATTCAGTATTTCTGTCAGCTAAGAAGTAGCTTAAGGATGCCTGTGACATGACTCAAGGGGTCATTAGATAAAACTGGCAGAGACAGATTCAAAACAAAACAGGGAGTTCTAAATATAAAATGTCACTGAATAGTAACTCCTTACCACAGAAGGGAGTGGATAACTAAAAAAGAAACCACAAAACCAAAAATCAACTGACAACTGCTGAGTATAAAAACCACAGCCTCCAACTCCAGAAATCATGCAGACAGAAAAACTTGGACGAGTGGGACAGTGTTTGACAGAACTACCACTACCTGCTTCCCCTGTTCTCCTATTCTTCACTAAATACTTACTGTTAGTCACTGTGAGAAACACCACACTGGACTAACGTTTAGATGAATCTTCATTTGGTCAGGGTTTTTTCTGACACATTCAGGCTGCAATAACCCCACGTAACTGTGCTGATCTCGTTCCAACAACCAAGTGCCATAAAAAGCTGCAGTATGTTTTATCATGAAAACACTTACCATCTTCTCTTCATATTCTGGGTCAACTTCTTTGTCAGGTCTAGCCGCTTTTGGAGGAAGTTTGAGTTGAAAAGGGGGATCATTTTTCTGGAATTCAAAAGTTAAACATTTTATAAATATCAGCTTCCTATATAGGTTTTTTTAGCAAAAAGATATCAAGCTGAACAAACCTACAAACTACATGGTAAGTATGCTATTATTATGCATTAATTATATTATTTCACCAAAAGCAGAACATGATATCCAGGATGAAATTAAAGAGGAGATATGATTAGAAAAAAAGAAAGCTGGAGATTCGTCTCATCCTTGTGGTTATCTCTACAAGTAGGATCCATGTTGAAAGCACTGAAAGAAATTACTGAAAGAGAACAAAGTTTAATTTTTCATAGAGATCTTGCTATAAATGTATCATTAATATATTGAAAAGACATTTTAAAACATTAAATGTGATTTCTTAATGTCAGATTCCTAACTGCAAGTTTCTGACGCATCTTTGTTGAGTTTTGTTTGTTTGTTTTCACTTCTACATAGTCACAAGTTCAATTGGAAACACTCTTGGGCATATGGCTGGGAAGAGACACAACAGCCAAATCAATTCATGCAGCAACCACTCCCTGGTACACTCTTAGACAGCTAAAGAACTACCTTATTTACTACACATGAAACAAATTTCAGCAACTGTAACTAAAATGGCTGACTTTTGTAGTTTATAAGATTCATTTCTGTCTTCAGTTGGGAAGCTCAAAGCAGGTTTATCACAACTTTGATATTGGCAAAATGTTTGGTGGATTTTTTCCCCTAATTTAGGAAAGTTCTCCTAATTTGCCTTTGAAGTGTGCCTTTTGACACACCTCCTGCCAATCAAAAAATAAATATATTTTGAGATGCATTAAATTATAAAACTGTTTTTTAAATGCTCTGAATAAACTGAAAGGAACTGCCAAAGTTCACGTCTGTATAAAATGTAACACTGCAGAACCTTAATCTGCTTTAAGTATCAGTCTCCCATAAATACATTAAATTAAAATAATAATTAATCTAAACTATTCAGGGTCAAGTAGCAAAACGAATCCAAAATGGTACCAAATATTTAAAAGTCTGTCAAGCAACATTACACTTAACTTTCAGAACTGTTAGTGACAAATATACAGTTCTTCAAGCAGAACAACTCAGTATTATGAGTATCCCTTTTAACTGAAAGTTTTCCAAGTAAATTGCAATAAAATATTATCTTTCTAAGCCCCAAGGCAGATGGCTGCAATGCCAGTTCTGTTGTTACTCAGATTTCCCCAGAAGAATAAAACTTATGGTGGCATCCAAATCAAATTTATTCTGCAATAAGTATTTGTGAATAACACATTCTGAGTTAAAGTAGCAAACAAGCTGACATGTAAAGTTACTGCAGCCACAGCACTATAAAATCACATCCTATACATTACCTTTCAAGATAAAAGACAGTTTCCCTGCTTTCCCACCCCTGCTTCTCACTGCAGTGTTTCTGTTGAACATTAATGGCTCCCAATGTATCAGAAATAACAAAGAGGAGATTATCAAAAGCTGATGAAAGAGACAAAGAAGACACATGCACTCCTGTTTCCCTTCTCCTCCTCATAACTTACAGGGGAAGACAATATGCTGCAGTTTCACTAAAATACTGTTTCGAGCTGGTGGAGCCAGGCAGGTGGTAGGGACAAGCATCATATCCAAACTTGCTTCTGCATAATGTTCTGAGTTACAGAAATCTACATCCTGACAATGATTACATTTTGATATAAGAATACTTCTCACTAAAAACTGGACCATGTACCTTCTACAACACAGAACCACAAAACATTTCATCAGGTCTGTGAGAGTTTTTCCCTAGAAACTTTACACAATGTATCTTCATCACCTAGAGGCCTGATTTGTCAGGGAACAGGACATGTCTCAGTGCAATTAACCAGCAAAAAAAATACTTTCATTTTTAACTCAGGAAACTCGCTGGTAACAATTTGCCTCTACTCTAGAAAGTTTCCATTAGCGATTAAGACAGTCCCCTGAAAACTGATGTCATTTAAACACCTCACAAAGAAACACAACCACGCAGCAGTTTCAAAAATAACAGATCCTGAGTATTCCAAGGATACAAAATACCCCCCTGTAAAATCTCTGATAACTACCCTAAATAGTGCTACTAGTATTAGGGTGGGAAATTTCTACCTGGTAAGTGTAACAGTCCTAAACTGAGAAGGCCCCACAAACCGTCAATAAATGACTGGGAATAAGAACTCAAAGGCATAAAGAAGATCGTGAAGGGCCTGGAGGGGAAGCCATACAAGGAGCAGCTGAGGCCACTTGGCTTGTTCAGCCTGGAGGACAGTGAAGGGCAGGGAAGCGGAGGGGCACGGCAGGAGGTTGGGTCAGGGGAGGTTGAGGCTGAATATTAGGAAAAGGTTCTTCACCCAGAGGGTGGCTGGGTACTGGAACAGGCTCCCCAGAGAAATAGTCACAGCTCTGCCCAAGCAGTCAAGCCTGACAGAGTTAAAGAAGTGTTTGGACAACACTCTCAGGTACATGGTGGGATTCCTGGGGCTGTGCTGTGCGGGGCCAGGAGCTGGATGTTAATGCTCCTTGTGAGTCCCTCCCCGCTCAGGATATTCTATAATTCTATGATACTGCCCAGTGTGGCACAGTAGCATAAAGTTGATAATATCTGAAACCATTCACCACTTTCAAATGATTTCTCCATGCAGGCATTCCTAAACATTTAGTACTGACTTTTCATCAGTTCACATGCATAAAATTTTGCAGAATAAGTTGTCTCTAATAGAGAAATAGCCCTTAAACATTTTCCCGTGAAGAACCAGGCAACGCTCAGGATTACACTGCACTGTGTCTCATAGCTGTTTGTACACATAAGTAATGAATCAAAGCCTCAAGTGTTCCTTACGGACAAAAACAGACTTTCAGTAACTGGGCTAAAAATTCTGATTGCACTGTTATCAGTAGTTCTGCAATTTTCTCCAATACCACAAATACTTGATGCACAGTCCTCATTCTTACTAAGTTTTCATAAGATTCACTCTTCAGGTTGAACCTTGTTCAGTTTCCAAGGATACCTGAATACGTCACTTTTTTACATTCCTTGTGCCTTAGCCTTCTGTCTTTCTTCCAAAAAAACTAACGAGAGCCAGCTGGCAGCCCTACGCGCTCGTTCGAGGGGTGTGCTCTGCACCAGGGCACTCGAGCCGGGCAGGGGAACACCCTGAGCCGTGCGGGCTGGGGCGGAGCGGGTCAGCCTCGAACCCCTCGGCCCGGCCCCACACTCCCACCGCCGGAGCTACCGGTTCTTCCATGGAAAGCGTCCCAGCTTTCCCTGGGGACTGGGGAAGGGAAATAGCGGGGCTACCGAGGACGGGTCCTGCAGGAGCGCTCGGGGTGCGGGGGGTCCGCAGGGGAGCGGGGGCTGAGCGACCCCGGCAGCGGCGTGTCCGGGCCGCAGGGCCGGGCCGGGGGCACCGCAAGCGGGCGGCGATGCCACGACGATGCTGAGGGACCGGCGCGGGGCCGGGGGTGTGTCCGGGCGGGGCCGGCCCGCAGAGCCCTCACAGCGGGTGCGGAGGGGCCCGGGAGGCCTCAGGGCCGGGGCGGTGCGGCCCGAGCAGCGGCCGCAGGAGGGGGCGGCGGGGCCCGGTGCGCTCCCACCACCCGCAGGGCCCCCCCGGCGCGGTACCTCCTCGGCGCCGGGGTCCTGCGCGGCGGCGGGGGCGGTGGATGTGGAGGCGCGGGGCTCCTCGGCGGGGCCGGGGCCCAGGTTCGGGTCCATGTCCGTGTCTCGCTCGGCGGTCCCGGGGCGGGGGCGGCCCCACCGCCCCTCCCCTCCCCCGGCCCGCGCGCGGCTCTCGCGATACTGACGGGGCCGGGCGGTGTGAGGGGAGCGGGGCGGGGGCGGCACCGGGAGGGTCCAGCGGGGAGCCCGGAGCGGTTCCCGAGCCGTGCCCGCCGGGCGCTGCACAACGGGCGGCCCGCGGAGGCCTTGCTGCCTCCCGCCCTCTCGAGTGACACCGCAGCTCACAGAAGAGAGAGCGGCCAGGGCCGCTACAGGGAGTCACGGAATGGGTTGGGTTGGAAGGGACCTTAAAGATCACCTCGTTCCAACCCCCTGCCATGGACAGGGACACCTTCCAGTAGACCAGGTTGCTCTAAACCCCGTCCAGCCTAACCTTGAACACTTACAGGGATGGGGCATCCACAGCTTCCATAGGCAACCTGTTCCAGTGTCTCACCACCACCCCCATTAAAGAATTTCTTCTTAATATCCCATCTAAATCTCTCCTCTTTTATTTTAAAACTGTTCCCCCTTATCCTATAACTATCTGCCCGCACAGAAAGTCGCTGTCCATCTTTTTTATATGTCCCCTTTAAGAGGACAATGAGGTCTCCCTGGAGGCTGCTCCTCTCCAGGCTGGACAGTCCCAGCTCTCAGATTTTTCAGACTTCGGAGCATTTCCATGGCCTCCTCTGGGCTCGCTCCAACACATCCATATCCTCGTGCTGGGGACTCCAGGGCTGGATGGTGGGGTCTCACCAGAGCAGAGCAGAGGGGCAGAATCCCCTCCCTCCACCTGCTGCCCATGCTGCTTTTTACTCAGCCCAGTGGTTCCAAACCCTGTTGCAAATGGCAAGTGTGTTTTCCTAAGTGCCCCAGGCTGTACTAGAGAGAAAAACATCTCCTAACATCTGCAGAGGTACCAGTGGAGCTCCCAAAGCAAGAATAGCTTACAGGAAAAAAATATGTGTTTTTTTTTCTTGAGCCATTTTAAATTCAGCAGTGTTTGCATATTTCTGTTGAAAATTGCACTTATGAAGCCATTCGATTTAGTTACTGGCAATGCATGTATTTCTGACTGTCAATGCAAGACATTCAGATTCTCAGCTGCTGAGCTGTGACCTTGGTCGTATTGCTAAAGGATCCCAAAACAATCCTTGAGATGTCAGACTTTAAAAACTGAGAGCTCCAAATCAGCCATTTTACCTGGTGATTACTTACAAAGGCATTATCATGAGCATTTTGTACAGAGACAGCAATGAAACCTTAGCCCAGTAGGCAGAATGAGCAATAAAAGCTTCTTCAGTCCAGTAAAAAGCTCAGAAACTGTTATCAAGATCTTTTTGCATAACTTAACAACTAAGCTGAGCAAATGGGCTATTGCAGCACTCACACACTGCATTTAGAAAAACCTCTGAGAACTCTTTTCCATCTATGCACTGACTCCAGTGAGGTGCCAGTAACATGTGTCTTAACTGTTTCCATGACTGCCTGATTACTCGGAGTTTCATTATCTAGATTATGGCCCAGCACAGAAGATTTAAGTTCTAAACTCCCCTTTTTCATGTTGCAAAACATGTTTAAAGCAGTAACAGTGCTGTTCCAAATTATTCAGCCCCCTATTGCCTTCTGTGTCTGCTGTACAGTTCAACAAAGCAAGGCCCACGGTGTCTGCAGTAGCCCTTCCACTTGATTTATTTTTAAAAGCTTTGGGAGGTACATTTTTCATAGTGCAATCGAGAAGAGTGACGTGACTGGTTTTGAAAGAGTGCTCCAAATAGCTTTTCCAAGCAGAGCTGTCTAGAAGATTAAGTTTACCATTAGCTATGCAGAAAGTCTCTAAGGTGGGAAAATTCCAGTTTATGACGTGTTTGTTCTTAACCTTTATGGAAAATAGCTCACTAACCACTTTTAACATCTGACTTTCCTTCTCCACTTTCAAACATTTGTAGCTTCTGTTTATGCCAAACACTCTCCAGTGTTTGTTACAGCTTGTTTTTTCCTTGAAATTCACAGGAACATTGCATGCTGTACAAAACAACCAAGCTGCTGCTTTCCTGAAAGATCTCCTTTGGCTATTTTTTGCTTGTGTGCTTCACATTTGCATTTGACACTATGCAGAGATGTTCTTAGCTGCTTCTCAGACTATGCTGTGTACTCCCATGGATCCACAGGCCATTGGCTGAAAAAAATCGCTTATTATCATATGATAATCTAATTAATTGGGGTTTTTCTTTAAAGTAGTGAAGTGCTTTTTTGTAGTTACTTTATATATATTTTTTGTGCTAATATTTGAAAAATTCCATTGAGTTTCTCCAATTGTTTTTTTTATGTGTTGAGAGGCAGGCCACTTATCATGTTAAAGTTGTAGATTTAGGTATTAGCTCTTTCTTTTTTCCCAGGTTTATTACTCCTTATTTTAGTCTGCCAGATACAATCACCAGGGCTGAATGTGTAGTCTACACACCAATCTACAAGCCTCCTCTGCCCAATTCAGAAAGATGCCACTTAACATATTGCATGATGAGAATTATGTTTTATTGTCAGATTTAGAAAGAGAAATTGCATACACTTAGGCTCACTGTTTCCCACTTTTGTATTTCAAACACTGCTGAAATTTGTAAAGAGTTGATATGATACAAATCCAGTAGCATTTTCATATAGTATCTAGATAATTCCATAAGATTTTAAAATTTTGGATGGTGGCTATTCAACCTTTTCAAAACAGGGGACATTGTAGCAGTCTCAATTTCCCTAGCACAGATATATTAGATTTGGGTAACTTTTTAAAATAAATCTTAGTATTCTGTGGAATTACTTCATAGGCCAAGTTGTTATACAAGCCCCCTTTGTGTGAATTGCTGTGGAGGGGTTGTATAGGTACCAACATATGGCTGTGGATCGAGAAATGTTACCAAAAAGCAGGCTGAAGAATGAAACAGTACATGCTAAAATCACAGAATAACAGAAGCACAGCATCACAGAATGTGCTGAGTTGGAAAGGACCCACAAGGATCATCGAGTCCAACCCTTAGCCCTGCACAGGACCATCCCCCAGAGTCACACCATGTGCCTGAGAACATCATCCAAACACTTCTTGAACTCTGTCAGGCTTGGTGCTGTGACCACTGCCCTGGGGAGCCTGTTCCAGTGCCCAAACACCCTCTGGGGGAAGAACCTTCTTCTAATATCTGACCTAAACCTCCCCTGACACACCTTCAGTCCATTCCCTCGGGTCCTGTCACTGGTCACCACAGAGAAGAGATCAGTGCCTGCCTCTCCTCTTGCCCTCACAAGAAGAGATAATATGTGAAAATCTCCCAAGAACTGATAAGTTTTAGAGACCAGCAGACCTGTTGAATTCACAGGAACAGATAAACTTAGTACACCAGGAGTCTGCCAAATCCCAACTGTTACACAAAGCAAGTAACTCAGTGTGGTAGGTGTAGTCCAACCATGTGAATGCACTGTGTGGCGATTTACAAGTGGCAGTACCGCTGTCATGTGCCACCAGGTGGCAACACCGACCTGTACTCGTCTGCGGGAGTCCTGACAAGAGGACCCGGCAGCCTATGGCCTATTTAATATGAATACTCCTCAGTCTTGAAACTGATTTGATCAATAACGGGAAATAAAATTCTAAAAATTAGCTTTGTAAACCGTCTTTTACTTGCTGCTTTTTAAATATTTCTAGAACTGTATCGTGTATAACCAGTATCTTCCCCTAAAATGACAAAAGAGTCTTGTTAAGAAGGGCCTTGGGAAGGTAGTATCCTGTGGGTTTGGGATCTGTTCACTCCCTTGTGCGCATTCAGGAGGCTCTCCATTGAATGCCATAGTCCAAAATCCACATCTACAACACTGGTCATTTTTAGCTTAATTGTACCATCAATGAACTTAAAGCACAACTGTGCAATACAAGTTAGCTGTAAGCAATAAACAGCTTTATAGTTTGGAAACAAATAGGATCTGGGAGTAACTGAGAAGTGCTGTCTCTGAGGTGTTTGCCTGTTGACTTTCATATTTGCCACCTTTATCTCCATGCCCACATCAGCCTCCAAGTGTGAGCCACCACAGTGTGCCAACCATGTGTTACCTTACCCTGACTGCAGTACTGCCATCTCTCTTAAAATGCTTATATCATGTTGCTATTTTAATATTGTTTTTATTAAGCTAACAGGTTATCTCTCTACAAGTAACCTCAGTTACGTCCAGTGGCACACTTCTATGCATTCTTGCATTTACCTGTACAGCCCTGTTTCATTCAGACCCTTATTTCACATGTTCCCTTACAAAGTTTATCTGCTTTAGGGTTCCAGATTCTTTTCCCTTCTCATAGGATTAGAAAGAAGCATAGGCCTCCTCCTCTCTAGAGCTTACAATACACAAGATACTTCTCAAATGAGCTCTTGGTTTATGTGTCACTCATCTGGGAACCCCGGTTTTGTTGAAGATGTAATTTCTGAGGATGTCCCTTGGTGCAGGGCTTTGTGGAAGCCGAGCAGATGAGAGCAACCCAGCCCCTGCATGAGGCAATTCAGGGCTGCAAACAAGTGCTTACCTGATTCTGCATCATCTACAGGCACTAATGTGCTCTAATAGGCTTCACATTGAGTATTCTTTCAGAAAGGGGGGGTTCTATTTGTTTAAGGAGGATGGAGCTTTTGTGGAGTTTGTTTGCTTGGGGTTTTTTTTTCTCTTGGGTTTTTTGTTTTGGTGGATTTTTTTTTTGTTTTGGTGGGTTTGGAGGGTTATTTGTTTGTTTGTTTGTTTTTTGTGGTTCAGGCTTCCTATTCATGCATCAATTTTCTGTATCAAGTTTTCATTTTACCCAACAGACAGTCTCTGGCATTGCCAATAGGATTTGCAAATACAAGACCGCATTCAGCTTTGGGAACTATAACAAAATAGCTAATGTATCCTTTGTATCTGGTTCAAAGAGTTGATAGCTGTACAAATACTCTTTGTTTTTACAACTTTATCCCAATACTGCATTTTTAATCCAGGCTTTAGCAGCCAAAGCTTTACTTTGGTACTGAAAAGGCTTCTAATAGGACTGTATTTCCCAAGCACAGGGGTTTTTTTTTCCCTCAACATTTTTTTCACTTGGTATCCTTGTGGGGGTTTTTTTCGGGGTTTTTTTGGCTGTGTGTTCATTTTTGCAGTGGGAGAGCCAGGAACTCTCACAGTTTGGTAAATTATGAAAGTGAGAAGACTGTCATCTCTTCATGGATGTGATGAGCCAGGTTTATGTGATCGTGTTAGAATGTGTTAGTTTACCAAGCCTCATCAGGAACATATTGCAAAGGTACCTTCCTTGCCTATATGGACACCAGTTGCCCTTTGCAGCTTTGAACTTAAACACCTTCCCACCACACCGTGTTTCTCTGCTCCAGACTCCTTGCACTGTTATTTTTGTTTCTGCGGGTGAGAAAAGGGTTAGTTCAAGATTCTAAAAAGCAAAAATTGATCCCAACAAAGAAAGTTACTATTTTTTTCTCAGATCAGCACAGCAAAACAACTCAACTGCCCACGCACTCAGGGGCCAGTGCCAATACAGCAGCAAAACAGATCCATGGCAAGATGAAGGGTGGAATTGCAGCGACACTAATTTGTATCAGTTTAAGCTACCATAGCCCGGGCTTTAATAAAGTTTTACAACTGTGTGTTCTGTCCTGAACTCCAGATTTTGCCCACAAACAATGATGTCATGAAAATTTAACAATGACCAGTGAGTGATTCCTTTGGAGGTCATAAAATGTTTCCTGATGTAATAAGCTATGACTTTGCCAAAATTTGAGCACTGTCTCAAGACAGTCCCTGACCAGAAAAGTCTAGTTTCATTGAAAGTGAAAGGCACTTTAAAAGAGATTTTAGGTCAAAGCAAAAGCTGTCAAAAGTTTTTTCCAACTGAAATAAATCTGAAGCATATTTTGCTGCTCACTGCAATGGCATCCTCTTCTTCCTAACATATGCAGTTATTTTGCAATATTGACAACCTGTAAATGATCTGTCCATAACAGAAACAGAATATTACAAAATTTTGAATATTTGTGAGTATCCAGTGAGCAGGCTGGTACAGTACAGCCTTTAAGTCTCTTTAATGATAATTGAGATTCTTTCTTCACAAATTCTCTGCCCAAAATAAATAATCTCTTCCTTAAGCAAAAGCCTGTTCCTGTGGGTTTGATTTCACACTGTTATCCCTAAGACGATCATAGACTATTTGTAAATGTAACAGTTCTTTTTCAAAGCTTTTAGCATGCACCAGGGTTTCCTTTAAATACAGGAAATGCACAAAAGATGCTTAAACGTATAAAGTCTGCCTTGGCCTTGCAAACATGGCAGATGCATTGCATAAGCCACAAGCCATCACTTCAGTTGCCACAGGCTTTACCTTGCTGTGAAAATACTTTTAATCTTGTCCTTTATGTCTATTTTCACTTGCCAGCATCTACACTCTGTGGAAAACTAGACTGAACCTGTTATATTTTCCAGAATATTATCCATTTCTGCTGAAAGATCTGTTAGATAAGAGTAATTCATTTTAATTTATCCCAGTCCACATAGAATACGTTTCTGCCTTTCTCCTTGCTACCTCTTTTTTTTTTTTCTATTTTGCTTCCCCGACTGCCTAGGCCTTCTTTCTTCCTCATCCTGTAATGATTCTTCCTTTTTTGTAACAGTCTCAAACACACAGCTGCCATCAAAACAATCCCTCCTTTCCTGCATTTACATTCTTCACACAGGGCAACCTTTTACACACAGAGTTCAGAAATCTGGTCTGTTTGCTGTAATAGCCTCTATTCAATCATACTTAAACAAAGTAGTTCAATTGCCTAGTGGGGGAAGGTCTCTCTTCCACCCACAGTTCTGCCATCTGCACGAAAATTTCTCTCAATTCACAGTGTAAGAGGCAGAGTTCCTATAACTCTCAGTAAGGCATTTTTGGGCAATATAGAGAACAAAGGCAGACAGTGTCCTCTGTTAATTTTCACGGGTTTATATTCTCATCACTCCAGAGTGTTCTCTGTTATCAGTAGGAATATTTTAGGAAAGCTGAGACCCATCTTGCACTTCATGGTGAGCCTTCCACATTTATGAGTCTGAAAATAGCTAGGTAGATATTTTTTCATTTAAACATAAAACTACAAACTTCTTTTTCCATCTGTTTTTGCAGGCCTTCCTGAGACCTTTCTTTAAACTTCATATCCAAACTTTAGGCTGTAAACTTCTAGAGTAAACTGGTTTTAGCAAGTCCTCACTTTCAGGAGATTAAAATTAAAATTTAATAATGATTTGCTATTTCTGACCTGGAAGAGGCATGTCATAATCTTGATGTCAAAGAGATTATTTTGGATTCCTGGCTGTTACAGGTTTGGCTGTGTCATGTCACCAGGATCCATCAGCTGTGCACAGGCAAACTCCTCCAAATTGCCATATAAAGTTAATCAGTAGACCTCACATATGAGCTGAGTATTGGTTATTGTTATGTATGAAAAATGAAGTGGGTTTCTCTTAGCTTCAAAAGGTGATTAAGACAATTAGAAGAGAAATTTTGGCTCTTTTAAAAAGCCATCTTTTCTGCTTCCAGATCTCCTTCCTCAACTGCAAGGATTATTTGCTGACCTTGAGGAGCCATTGTTGTAATTACCCCCCAAGGAAATCCTCACAAAAGGGTTGCTAGCAATGCCTATGTACAGTGTAAGACCAACTTATCCACCTATGTATAGTTTACTAGTCTGCAAGCAGAAGCTGAAAAATAGCAAAAATGCAATTTTTAATCTGTGCTTTCGTGGATGACAAAGAGAGAAACCTCTCTTCTGGCAAAAGAGACAGGGCAGGGGTTTGAACCAAAGTGAACCTGTTTGTTGGCACCCCCACTTTAGAAAAAGACAGTTTTACATTTGCAAATAAATGCACTATCCAGCAGAATTCCAGCCCTTCCACCAGTTACTTTCCTAAACAGGAGACTTTCCTATGAGATGCTGGATGTCTGCTGCTGTTTCCCAGAGGAGGTTAGTGCCAGAGGGCGTTGGTCTGTTTTCTGAAAGGGATTGACAGAGTTCTCCCTATGTGTCATGAGTGCTTTTGGTAAAATTAGATTCTGCCCTGTCCACAACAATAAAGGCCATACCCACATGCAGCTCACATAGTTCATATGCTTCCTGGAGCAAAACCACAGCAACGTTCAACTGTCTGTTTTCTTCTTTTATTTTCGCAGTGGCTCCTGCCTTGGAATCAGGTGTTGGGTCTCGCTGCCACTGAGAGCCCGGGGGTGCCCAAGTGCACAGCATGAACCAGGCAGAACATATCCCTCAGACAACCAGAACAGTGCAGAGCCGTCGTCATCGGTCTGTGCCCGTGGTCAGGCTCCGGCTTCTGTAGTTAATTGTTTGAACAACAGCAACAAATCAAGCTGCTCTGAGGATCTGTGTGCATTCCTCCATCAGACCTGATTTGTATGGTGAGGACAGGCTACTGAAAGGAAGAGAAGGGGCTGAATTATCCCCCGTGACTTTGCTAAATTTGTCCTTGTGAATGGAGAGGGAGTGAAATATTTGTCTGCAGGGGGGAGCAGAGCGGTAACTGTCAGGAACAGCTGGAACATATATACTGTGTCATGTCTTTTTGTGGCACTAGGCTGTTCTGCTTGCTGAGGGAATGCTGCAGAGGCATGTTAGCATTCTGCTGAGTAAGTGTGGTGCGAGTTCCATGTGTAAACAGGGATCAGTCGCTAGATGAGAGAAAAGGGCTGTTCTCCCAGGGCCATGACTGCCTCTTGCATGCACCTCAACCTTCACCAGGCCTGTGTGGCGATGTAAATTAAATGTGGGGCTGGATTCTCAGAAAAATATCTGCTTGTGGAAATGTCAGTCTAGATAACTCTGGTGTCTCTTCCTCTTTCAATAACTATAAATTTGTGAATAAAATAAATTCTCCTGATTTTTCCCATCCTTTCCATCCTGATTATTCGTTTGTCCACAGGAAAATAAGAACTTTCACTACTCTCAAGATTAATAATAACATCACCAGTTGTTCTGCAACATGGAAATGGACAAGTTTAAATAGCACACTTAACTTCTTTAAATCAGTGCTCTGTAGAGTCACGAAGGAGTTTCCCATCAAATGCAATAAGCCAAGTGAGACAAATAAACCTAAGCAAATATATGTAATTCCAAACTTTCAAACTTGCCAGCATCACAATAATATTAAGAAAATAAATTTTATTTTTAAACTTTCTTAATTGAGTTTTGCCAGTGATTTCACCACATGTATTCAAAACATACTTGAAGTCCAAAATGAAATGCTAATGGATAAATGCAAAAGCTGGAACTAAAATAGAACACCCCAAGGGTTTCGCAGAAGTGTTCAGCTGAAATCAATTTTTCTTTGCTCTTCTTTCCCCTCACTTTCCATTCTCTTTCCAACCTCAGTTCGCCCTCTGCATATGTTTTCAACTGCAAGACTTTTAAAACAAAGACTCTGTCGTTCACCATCATGATGATGGATTTAAGTAAATAATTTTATGTTTTAAAAGTGGCTGAATAATCTTTGCATGGATCAGGACAAAAGTGAAATCTCACTTCTTCTATCAGGATGAGATACCATTCATTTTTAAGCCTGTTATTATCAAACACACGCCTGAGTGACACATTATCAGCACAATGAAAGTCGTCAGGGTAAGAAAAGAACTTTATTTGCTCTTTTAATGTTTGGAGCACAAATGCCAAGAAGGCACAGCAGCTTTCATAACAAACATGTTAACCCCCACATGCTCTGCCTAATTATGGCTTCCTGTATTTCTCCTCAGGCTACTGGCACCGTAAGTAAACTGGCACAGATTTTATTTGTTCTGATTACACTGAATGCAAGTTGTTGGGCAGGTGCTTCACAAGCAGCTGAGCCATTCCAGCAGTTCCAGAGGACGGGAGCTGTCTGACAGAGGAATGACACATCGAGCAGGGAACAGAATCGCTGTACCCCTCCCTGTCACCATGGCTACCACTCAGCAGGCGGTTTTTGGGCAGAAGTGCCAATTTAAGCAACTGCTGATTTCTTATTATTGCCCCTGCATCACCCGCTCCCTTGGTCAGGTGCAAGTGTGTAGTAGGCCACAACATTTATCAGATCAGGAAACTAGTCCTGATCCAACTGGAAAATAAGCTCTCTTTTTTGACTCATTCTTTTCCAAACAGTCAGTTTTGTGATTCAGTTCCTCATGTAGGCACACAAATAAACTGTGTCTGTGCAATGGAGGCAATGGCAGAAGGGCAGGGACAAGTGACTTAAAAGATGGTGACTACTGGTGATTTAAGCAGCATTACCACTGACCACAGCAAAGACAGAGCCAGAGCTCTCCTTAAGGTGTGGTTTGGTATTCAGTGTTTAGATCCACTTGGCAGTCCAGGCTCCTTGTACCTGTGTCCTGTTCCCTCCCCATTCCCTCTGCTGCCTTTCTGTGAGTGGTTATAAAGCTGCACAAGGGAACCCATCTGTCTGAAGGATGATCCAGTAAAAAATGGGTATTGTTAGGACACCGCAGGGATAACACATGAAGTGTATCACAACTCATTTTATTTTGGCAGACTGATGTTTTAGAGCCTTTAGGTTTAAGGCTACTGTATCTGTCAGAGTGACACAGGCAAGTCACATGTGGAAGGAAAGTGTGACTTTCCTTCCCTAAATAATTCTGTGGCTGGATGCATCTCTCCAAGGAAAAGTCTTACAAAGCCTTGTTCACAAACCTGCTATTAAACATGTGAAGTTGTTAAACCATCACTGTGAATAAAGGATAAATGGAGCTGAGTGAAGGTGGTAGTAGAATGGAAGGCTGGGAATTAAATAGTATTGTAGGGCTGCATGAAAGTCACACTCAAACAAAAACATATCAAAAGAAGTCTGAGCACATTTGAAATAAACTGTTTATAGTTTATTCATGACAGTTTTCATTTATGGTAGGATTTTTTTAAGATCAGTGATAATGTAAAGCACTAGCAATAGGAACGCTATGAGTTTGTACAGATTTATTTATATTTTTATGTAAATGTACATAGAGCATATATTTATATATTGTATGCCATTTATAGTACATATTATATTAAATATAATAAATACATATTGCCACCACATTTTTGCTTAAAAACTAGAAAAAAAGTTATGGTTTCTAGTTTGTGAGATGACACTGCAAGCTGTTTTCAGCCTGCCCTGTCAAAGAGCCCCAGCAGAGACATGAAAAATTCTGTGAAAGTATTAAACACTCCCACTGGCCCAATGCTGCTGATCACACCTTGCAGAGTCAGGGGCACCACGAGTGCTGTATCTGGGCAGGGGCACCTGAGACTCCTGGAATTACAGAGTCGTGAAACCCAGTGAAGAATCACTGCGTCCACTTTAAGTCAAAGTTAAAAAGGACTCCTTGAAAATGAATACAAGCTGCCCTGTCCTTGAAAAAGCAGGAATTTCCCATCCTGGAAAGAGGCACTGACTACAAGGATATCAGCAAAGTTATGCACTTTGTGGGAGTATTTTTTACTTGTGACAGTGGAATGGCAACCTGTCTCCTTGAGGGCACTTCTGAAAAAGTCTGTTTCTAAAAATATATGATGATGTGAGAAGAAAAATCAAGTTTATTCCTATTAAATTCATACAAGGGACTAAATCCTACTGAAAAACCTTTAAATCCGCAAACCGACAAAGTCTGGCGGATGCTGGAAGCTGCAGTGGAGGTCTCAGTGGGGACAGCAGCAGTGGGGACTGGCCCTACCGGCGCTGGCTGCGCCTCCCTCGCAGGCCAGGGCCCTTCTCCGGCCATCGCGGTCAACCCCGCCGGGTCACCACGACACTTCACGGAGACCACTGCGGTCACCGCGCCCCGCCCGGCGCTCCCACGGCTCAGCTCTGGGGCTTGCTCACCCCGGGGGTCCGGGAAGGGGTGGCCGCTAATCCCGGGGCTCCTGGCATGGGCGGCCAGCATCCCCGCTCCGGGCAGGGATGTCCAGCATCCCCGGGGCTCCGGACAGAGGGTGTCCAACATCCCCGGGGCTCCGGCAGGGAGTGTGCATCATCCCCAGAGCTCCGGGCAGGGGTGTCCGGGGTGATGCGCGGCCGGTCGCGGGAGCAGCCCGCTGTCGGTGCCGGTGCCGGGGGTGTCGCAGGCGGCGGCGGCGAGCCCCGGCCGCCCATCACGTGCTCAGTGTGTTGCATTGTGCTGGCGGTGGAGGGAGGGCTGGCCGTGTCAGTGATCAATGTCATGACTTCCTCCGCGGGCTGGAGCCGCGGCAGAGCGCAGCTGAAGGAAGCTGATTGCTGCGGGTGCGAATTGGCTGGGAACAATACACACACCCACACACCCGCACGGGCGGACAGGCACCCGCACACACACACCCGGGAGCACGCACACACCCGGGAGCACACACACGGGAGCAGACAGACCCGCACACGCAGGCACACACCCGCGGGCGGACACACACGCACACGCAGCCCGCACCCTGGATCCCGCGCCGCCGCTCCGCGCCGGGGGGGAAGATGAGCTCGGGGGACGTGGTTTGCACTGGATGGCTCATCAAATCACCCCCCGAGAAGAAACTCAAGAGATACGTAAGTGCAGAGGCTCTGTTGGTATTTTTTTTCTCTCTCGCTAAAGGGATTTCGGCGTGTGCTCGCTGTCTCGTTGTCCCTTTGAAAGCTCTCTCCTGTTTCGGCTTCGCCTCGGACCAAAACAAAAAGATTTCCAAGTCCATGCGCTTACGGAGTATTTTAGTTTTCACCGACATTCTTGTGCCCTTTGGAATTAACCTTTCCCGTCTCGTAAGATTATAATTCTTCAGCTGTTATGCAACATATCAGGCTAAAAACCACATTTCGGTTTCAGTTAATGTTGCCGTAACTAGCAGAATTGTTGTAATAGTATTGCAGATGTCACTTTTTCAGGGACGGGCAAGAACATCCTAACAAAAAAAAAAAAAAAAAAAAAAAAAAAAAAAAAAAAAAAAAAAAAAAGGAAAAAAACAACCAAACAGCCCAAATCCTAATAATTTAAATTCTGAGTCTCTGCTTTGTTAAGATGCTCCGTAATTGCAATGGCACTTGCTAAAGGCAACATCTGCAATAGTTTTATTTACCAATGCCAGATCCAGTAGCCAACAGAAAGCTTCACTTTTGGTCCGTGATAAAGAGGTGCTGGAAGATGCTGTTCTGTAAAGTTCCTGATAGCTGGAAGGTGAAGGAGGCTGGCGAGAATAAACGAGCCCTGCATGGAGAGCTGCAACTGCGTTATGTGTGAAGGGGGCCCCTTGTTTCGTTCTCTATCTGCCTGCCTGTTTGGAAAAAAAAAAAAAAAAGGATGTGTGTTGCAAACATAGGAAACTGTCTCGGTCCAGGGCTCTGAGGAAGGCGCTCCGGGTAGGAATAAATGACCCTTAAAATTTTGCTTGGGACAGCATTAAAAATGTAAAGCCCATCGTGGGCCATTTTGCATACTCATTTGTGGTGGTTCTTCATCAGGCATGTTGATATGTTGTTGTGTTGTTACACTTTTGCATTCGGTATTACCCGTTTGAGTCATGCCCTTCTAACCTAACTTACCCCCGAGCTCTGTACTAGTAGGATGCCACCGAACGTGTCTCTCGCTGCCGAGCCGAGTGCATGGCTTACATCATTTGTCGTATTCACTTCTGTTTATCAGCATTTTCTCCGGACTGCTGATGTTCGCTTTTTCTAGTAATATGAGGCATAACTGTATCGTGAAGAATGTGGTGGATATCATTTGGCAGTGTATTTTTTCTTAGCACCAAAGACTAGCAGAAAGGATAATTTCCTGATGTTAGATTCTAGTTTTAACTTATTCTAAATCAGAGTTTCTTCTTTTAGACCACAGTATTGCATTGAAATGGCTGAATATTTGCTTTGTTCGGTTAGCATTTTCCAGTTCTAAAATAACCACTATGATGTGTCTCAGGGGAGCTGCAAATAAAATATGGGTCTCTAATTTTTGCTATATTTTGTAACGAGTGTACGAATAGGACTGTATAGGAGACACAATGTAAGAGCCACTGATTCACCCAGCTGGTATCATTAGTAACTCTGTCAGTGAAGCTATTTTTGATGACTCAATATTCATAAAAGGGCAAAGTAGAGAAAACAGAATGTGATAAAGCTGGGATTTGAAAGCCCCCATTATACAGTCAAGATAATAGTCACAACAGGGGCTCTGATCAGCTCACAAGAGTAGTTGCAGTCTGCTCTGCTCAGATTTTGCGCAACAAAACCAAGGAAAATTTGTTCTATGTTATTCTCTAAACATCAACCACTAGATTAGCCAGATCTCTGCAGATTAGGCTCTGTTTTCTGGTTAGGAGGATAAGCTACTCCTTTGTCCATCATAAAGCAGAAATAAATCTGCTGCAAGTACAGCAAAGCTTAATATCCTTTCTCATATGACTGGTTACACAGTGGATGCTACAAACCAGATGGAAATTGTCTCTCACCTGCTGTAAACTATTTTCCCTCCACTTTTTATACAGTTTCACCAGCATGGCAGCTTGTGCATCTTGCACTGGGGTGGCAGATAGCTCAGGCTGAACCACAGTGACTGCTTAAAAACAACAGAGCTTTAAAACAATAACTGTTTAAACTGACTTCAGTAGGTGTCAAGTGTCAACCGCTTACAGGAGAATGGTGTTGGCTCTGGTTCTGAACTGACAACATACATAAATCCCCAAACTGTACACCACCCTTTGTGTTCAGCTGGCAAAGCCCCACGGTCTGAGCTGAAGGTTCCAGGGAGCTTCAAATGCCAGCTTGGTCTGCTGCTCATGGGACCTCTCCTACGCTGCCGAGGCTCCGCTGCTCCCATGGGTTTGTCTCCCAGTTTACGTTTTCCTGAGCTCAGCATCCGGCCTTTGTAAGGTCCAACCTGAGGGTCACCTTATTTTACGCACAGAGAAATTCTTAATCCTCCACCTATTACAACCACTAAGAAAATCCAATTAATTTCAGTTGAATCTGTACTTAAGAAATTAGACAAAGCGATGAATTCATGTTGTGAGACTGGGAACTGCAGATGGTCCCACTGAAGCCACTGAGGATATTTACAGTGTTTGTCAAATTAAACAAATTAATCTTTCCAAGGCTGGAGCCTAAAGACCAAAGTATACCTTTATTTATGCTTGTTCTCTGAAGAAAACAATTAGGTTTTCTGTGTGTAAACAAGTCAGCATTTGGGTCTAGGTAAGCAGAACGTTGTTTTCAAAACTTTGAAAAGCAAAAAGCAGGTGTTAAGAATCTATATTTTTCCTGTAATGTCTTACAAAGCTGATGCTCTTAGCACTATTCTTAGAAGTGTCTTATCATTCCCTAACAAAGGCTGCTCTCTTGCATGTGCAGGAAACGAACATGAGATTAATTACCCAAGTCTAACTTTCTGTAAAAACAGAGAGCTTAATGCTAAATGCACAGAATTCATTAGAAAGCACAGGGAGCTTTGCTACAGCAGGCAAATACTCTAATAGTGGTTTAAGAGCATGGGCAATGCTTTTCCCTCTGGCTGATACTTGAACCATGAAACCACCACGTCAGCCTATCTAAAGAGGCAGTTGTGCAAGGAGTCTCCCAGGAGAGTATTTGGTGTGTGTTGCAGTTCTTTGTCCTCTAACTGTGACCTGAAAGCTGTGCTGCTCTCATTTCCCCACTTGGTTCCAGCTTTTCTCACTGATCAGGGCTGTGTGGGCCTGAGCAGTGCCAAGGTACACCCAAAGCTTGGGGGAGGCTGGGATGGGGCGGAGACAGAGACGAAGAAGCTGCTAACAAAAACTAAGAAGTGGTGGTGATGGAGGTGAAGTCCATCCTGCTCCAGACCAAAATTGCTAAGTTTCAGGCATAGCTTGACATTCAGCTCCACAAGAGGAAAATCTAGCCCCGCTGGAAATTTTGGTATTGATGTTAGTGGATCATAAGGAAATTAGATGCCATGGGAGAATCTGCTTCAAATTCGATGGGTTTCACAGTTCCTTATATTAGTGCTGAATACATCCATCCCAATTCTGTAATGTCAGCATTGAACAGCTGGCTTTTTGATACTTTTCATATGGAAATATATGTGATCACTGATTGTTATTGTTTGTTTTCTATTTATTGGTGGAGGTGGAAGGAAGGAATGGTTTGGTGGCCTAGAAAACAAAGGACTTAGCACAGCCAGTGCAAAAGTCACTATGAGAGGAAAACAACATGGAAGAAGGCACAGAGGATGTTTAATGAAATAAGGGACTAGTACCATTGAGAAGACACATTGCTCATGTGCTGATAAGGAGATGGGATTTTTAACACACGGCTAATTGCAACTTGTCCTTAAACCACTGTCCCATAGTTTGTCACACCAGTGAGGAACAGCAGCAGTAGCTCTGCTGAATGACACACCAGTGTTTACTTACTGGCAGTGTTAAGTTACGTGGTTTGCAGTAGTAAAGGGCTATATACAGATGCTTGCTTGTTGTGAGTCAGTGCAACTCCATTTAAGTCACTGCTGCACAGCTGTCCCCCTGCTGAAGAGCTATTTTTAATCTTCAGTACTATACAAATTGATGAGGGAAGACCACTTGCTCAAAAAAAAGGCAAGTTTCCCACTTTACTTGAGTGACTGATTTCTTCAAATGTTGTTGAAAATCAAAATTCCTTGTCAGCTTCTCTAGAACAAAGAGTCCAAAATGGACCTCGTATTAGAAAATGTAGCCTTGCACTTCCTGCCACGCTTCTTCTCGGAGTGTCTGGTCTGGGAAGACAAATAGAGGTGTAAATTAGTGTACCAGATGGAAAAAGAGAGTAAAGCAGTGTCTGCTCCTGCTGCCTCTGTGCTTTGGGCTGTCAGAGGGGCCCAGCAGGGCGCAGCCACATGTCTCTGACCGTTGGGGGATCTGCCAGGACCCGACCGCAGCACACCATGGCCAGGGGTTTGGGAGATAAGAGAATGTAGACAACTTCTCCATTTTTAGCTGAAGTTCTGGTATTTATCAGGAGAGCAAACAGGAAGTTACTGGCCACTAAGAAGAAAAAGTAAAGTAGAATTATGGAAGAGTTTGCTGAAGTAATAGGAACAAGAGTGGCAGAGCACGGCCGCGGGCGGGTGGGATGCAGAGCATCTGCTCTCGGATCTAACGTTGGGCTGCTGTCAGCAGAGGACACTGCCACCCTCCCCTAAAGAAATCCCCAAGTGCTATGTGAGGTCAAGTACCTCTTCTGCTGGTTTGGGGCTTGGGGGAAGTTTCCAAAAAATAACTAGCAAATTGAAATCTGAACTTCATTTTTATCCATAAAAAAAACCAAACACTGAAGTCCTTTTATTTCCAAATGCTTTCTAAAACGCCTCACCTCTTGAGTCCTCTCCCCTCTGAATAGAGAATTATGGTCACCTTTAATACCTTTCTAGAATCCATATCCCAAGTTCTCATTGAACTAACTGACTGTATTTAACCAATTTGCATGGGTTGTGTAACTCTAGTTCATAGTTTGGGTGGAAATAGTAGTCCCATGTGATGGAGAAAGGTGTCAAAGCCTGTAGCTTGTTCTAGTTGTAAGTTTTGTGCCTATGTTTTTTCTGTTGTTGCTTCATTTTAAAATCCAGTGTATATTCTGGTCTATCTGGTTTGTATATTAAGAACTGAATTTTAAGTAAATGAAGGCCTCCAAGCAGAAGCTCCTATGTGGCAGCCTACACCTTCCCTTCTCTGTGAAATCCTGTACAAATTGATCTCACTGGTAAAATAACAGCAGAATATTTATGTTAGGGAGGAGTTTCCATCACTGGAGTTAAGCATTTGCAATTAGCTACGTGCAAATCAGACCATTTTCCACACTTAACCTTGTTTTGGTAGGTTAAGTGTGATGTTTATTCTAGACCGTTTTCTTCCATTTTAGCCATGTTTTGATAGTTTAAATGCAATGTTTAATGAGATAGGTTGATTTCTAAGAAAGAAATAATTTCAAAAAAACACTGCTTTTCTTGGCAACCTGTGTATCAGAATAATTTCCCTTGGACTATTTATTTGGGTGGAGCCGTAACAGTCCTGAAGCCCCAGTTTAATCTTTGACTTCATGTTTTCAGTGCACAGGAATGTCCAGCTATGGGTTTCTCTTCAAAACAGAAACCCACAAGTTATCAGGTCTTTGCATTCAAAAATAGAGACTTGGGAGAAAAAAAACATGCTAGTTTGAAATAGAGAAGGAAATGTTAACTTGAGTGGTAGTCCAACTAGTGATGCAGTCAAACATGGCTTAGAGGAAAAAGCATTGCAAGTCATACTTTGGTGAACTCTTTGTTGTAGCATTAAAACCATGGATAAACACATTACTTCTACCAATGATGCATTAAATTGCTATGAATGTGCATTATGAAAATTTGATAGGTTTTTAGGGAAAGGGACAAGTTTGCACCTAAAATGTTACTCGGTAGAGAAACAGTCATTTTATTTACTTTCCTGTCCTTTTCATTTGATTTGGAAATGAATTAGTAGGAAAAAATGCTGGTTTTGAAATAAAATTTGCATGTCAAAACATTACTTCTAGCCAGATAAAATACATTTTCTTCTCTCTCATTTAATTGTTGAATAAAATGAAATACTTGAACTTTAAAAATTTTTTTCTGCTATCCTTGACTTGTTTCAGTTTGTGTTGCATCAGGAAAACAAATAAACAAGCCAACAAACAGATAGCCACGCAAAACTCAGTTTTAAAATCTGCTGCAACTTAGTATTTGTTTAAAAAGACCACCAAAACTGATGTCTAGTTCTTGTGGCAGAAAAACACTCCCTTTCTGAGGCTAACTCATTCATAGCTTTATAATTGTTAGAATGAGACAACTGCTCTTAGAGATTTTGTTATTCCCTTCCCACCTGATGCCAGAAACCCCACCTGACCCTTGCAGTCAAAAGTGCTTTGTAGTGTTCCACAAAAGCCCTGAACAGCACATTTCAGTTATCCAGGATCCCTTCCCATAGAGCATTTTACAGGAAGTAAATACAATGTTGTTATTAATATGAATTTGAAATTATTTAAATGAGAGTGTTAATTTAAATGGAACTTAGGGTGTCATATGAAAGTTTTCAACTTGTTTTTGACATTTTTTTTTTAAAGACAATCATTTCTGTGAGCCCTGTTAGTGATAAATATTCATCCTGTGACTCCCAAGTCCCAGGGACCATGGGTTATGTATTCATATTTCTGTTTTTGACAGAATAACGGCCATAAGGGGACACTTTCTAACTTCGCAACTGTTGTAGTGCCAGCAGAGCACATAGTTTCTGAACAATCTGTTTTTGCATACCAGACTTGCAAACTGTTTGTAGAAGTTCAAGGATTTTACAGTTGTGAGGCCATTTTTTCAAGCTGACATGAACTGGTCGTGCCAAGGAGAAGCCAATAGTTCAGAACAAGCATGAACTATGTTTTCGTTGCAGACTTTACAAACTGTGCAGTGAAGGCACTAAGTTTACCAAAGAACTGAGTTTGTGAGTGCTGAGAAGGCTGCCCATGTGTCCCTGCTGTAAAGCTGAGCTTCCAAGGTCTGCTGCCGATTCCACAGAAAAGCCCCCAGTGTTCAGAGGTGACTGAGCTGATCAAATCCCTATGAGAGGAGAAGAAACATCTGAAGAGGTGCCAGCTGAGTTTACAGTAGCAATGAAGAAACAGTTTCAGGAGAAGTCATACACTCCTTGGCCAAGTGCTCACTGCTATTCCAGCTACATCATCTGTATTGTTTACTAATATATATAGGGGAAGCTTTGCAAGCTTAAGTTTTATTTTTAATAAGTTCAGCATTCTGAACCCATCCTTAGAAAATAATTGTGTTCTCACTGAGGCCTTAGGTTTAAAACTAAGAAGCACTCAAGTAGCTCAGGGAATTGGGGTTTCTTGGAGGTTTTTAGGTGCTTTGCTCCCACTGAAAGAAGATTTACAACATGTTTTCACTGGATCCTCCCCTGACTCTGGGGCTGCTTTTACACTGATTAACTTTTCCTTTAAAACAGTGGGATTTGGATTGTCAGCTGAAAATGGCACTGTTACTCCAACTTCACTTTATACTTTTTAAATGTTCATTTCTAACAGATAACTGAGTGTCATATCACCCTTGAGCTATGAATTATAAAATAATGGTGAACTGTTTCTCAAAAGAGAGGGAAAACCACTAGATAAATTTCATCATTATTTCAGTATCCTCCCCAAACTCCCGCTTTCATCTGTGCTGAGCCTGAGAAATAGTCAAGCTGAAACATTATTAAGACAAACAAACAGAAAGTTTAGGGGACAGTTGGATTGGCATATGAAGAACAGGCTTTGTGGTGGTGACACTGGTTCCCCTGTGCATCCCTCTCCTTTGGGTTTGCAGGTTGAAAACCTAATAATCCTGTCATTTAAAGGGAAAAAAAAAAGCATTTATTGAAGTGTTACTAGACTGCGATGCTTTAACAATTTTAACATGTTCATATGTTCCTTTTTTTCCTTTTTTTTTTCAAATTCACAACTGAAAGTACTGTTGCTATGTTACTGTAATGGTGTGTAGGCTGCTAAATAAATAGAGGGAGTTTAGTCCATGCCAGAAATAGAAAGCCAGGTCAGAGGTGACATTTGGGACATGTGGAGAAAAAAAGAGAATATATAATTATTTCTTTCCTTCCTATCATTCTCTTCAGTCTCATTAACCCCCAACTACTTAGAAGGAAGTTACAACAGAATTTCTGAACATGTGAGAGTACTAAAAAAAATGACACCTTGGGAGTTCTGCTAAGTCTTTTGGCTTTGTTCTTTGCAAAATCAAATTTGCAAGGGAAACTGGTAAAACTGTGGCACCTCACGGTTTTGTGAACTGAGTAGCTACTTGGAGATATCAAAGGACACGGGGAACTGTTGAAAATTCACTCTGCAAAGGCTTGCTCTGAAGGGAAAATCTGACAGAAGGAACAAGCTTTGAGAAAATGTGCTCCTGTGAAGCCAGAAACAGGAAATTTGAGTCCATTGTCCTTTTTGGAGTAGTCTGGCAGGTTACCAAGGACCAGATATACAAAAACGTGTTTAGGTTCTTTATGAGTGGCCTCAGGTACCTGCCTGCACCTTCAGCTGCCTCAACATCTTTGTGAGCCTGGCTCATGATCGTGCACAAGTGCAGGGCCATTTTATCCCTCCTCTGCTAACTCTGTGTGCTCCTGAGGTACGTTGGCACCACGAGCTCTTGTTTGAGCTTCAGGGGCTGATTCAGTAAATGGTGGGAACTGCAAACCACTAATATGAAAAACAGAGCCCAGCCCTCCCTCCATCCATGTCAGCCATGGAATCACGGAATATTCTGAGTTTGAAGGGACCCACAAGGATCATCGAGTCCAACTCCCCAGTGAATGGCCCATGTGGGGATCAAACCCAGTTGGAGCAGAAGCAGCCCTTATCCTAGGAACGAGCACAGCAGCCTCAGTACTCGCAAAGAGCAGCCCCTGACTTTATTTTCACAGTGGTATTGCAGACACTGGAAGCTCTGGGCTGTGTTCCCCCAGCACAAAGCCCCTACACTGCAGTGGGCAGGCACAGCACCCCGGTGGTCCTGCCTCGCCCTCGGCCCTGCTGCTCTCCTGGAAGCAGCAGCTGTGAGCTGTCAGACCTTCCCACTAGCAGGAGGTGGGAAGCAGGAACTGGACCAAGCTCACTCATGCATGAGTTAATTTGGCAGATTTGTAATTAATCTGAAAGATCTTTTCTCTAAATATATATGTTTACTTATAAACAAATTATTCACGTGACACAGTATAAGGGCTCTAATTCCTTTGTGAAGTAGGCAAGAAGCCCACAGCCACGACCTAAACCAGTTCAGTGCATGCAATCCTGTTAAAGATTTCTTGGTGTTATTTTTGTAGTTCCACAAATCTGTTACTTTTCTACAAAGAACCAAATAAATGTTCCCCCTACCCAAGAAACCTTTAGATTTGAGGCATTCCAGAAAATCCCACATTTAGCATAAAACTTATAGAGGAGGATTAAATTAGAGGGTACAACAAGAGCCAATGATGTTAAGTATGACTAGGATTGATCCTACATTGCAGGGGAGTTAAAATTTTCTTTGTTAATAGTCCTTGAGTGAAGGGATGGAACTTGAATGACTAGGAACATTTCCTAACGTGGAAATAGTGGATGTGAATAGCTGGCTTAATAAGAAACTTTCCTAATTTTTCCTAATTTTCAGCCCCAATCCAACCACTAGTGCCTTAGACCTTGAGGGAGTCTGCAGAATTCCTGACTTTCTATGTCAGATAACAAATGAGTAATTTAGGATCCACCAGGGTTGTTTATTTACTTACAACAGAAGTTGCTGCTGCTGTGATTGGAGGCACTGGCTGTTTTCTAGCACAACCAGTATTCAGCCTCACACTGAAGGAGTGGGTGTTAGAGGCTTTCTGTCCCCTGTGGAGTTCAAACCCTCATTTGGACTCTGTCAAATCCTTTACCCTTGCCAGAGACTGCATTTATCTCAAACCCTAAAGTGCAATTATTATGATTTATCAGTCTTTGGAGTGAATAAGATTTTACCAGGCGTTTTCTACACAGAAGTCTCCAGCTGGGAGAAGTGCAACCTACAGCCTGTCCTTTCCAGGGCTGTGTTGCCTATGCTCAGCAAACTGCCCAGTCTTAACCAGCAGCAGCAGCACCATTGCTAAATGGAATGAAGGATGAAGTATACTCTCTGCAGTTCTGTTATGTTTTCCTCCCAAGGGACATATTTGTCTTTCATTATATTTCCAGGTCCTTGAAATGGTCTTCTAAAATTTGTAAGTGAACTTGGTTTGCTGGCTGGTTAGATTAAAGCAGTTTACCCATTAGGGTACTCCAAATGGGCCGCAGTGATGTTTGCCTGTGCTCTTTGTTGGGGCAAACAGCGTGATTGTTAAACTGAATGAAATTATGTCAAGGCAGAAAATGGCAGACACGGCCAGGCTTCAGATAAGCTGTGTGAAGATAAAGTATATTTACATTGCTGCCTTAAATCACTAAGAACTCCCCTCACTGTGGCACTTACCTTGTTGTGGGGTCAGAGGTGCTTTAGTGAAAGTTGTCCTTCGAGAACGGGTGGCACATGTTTGTGAGGTGAAGAGACAGAGGGATCCTTTGGGAAGCGGGAGCTGTGGAGTCCTTTCCGGAATACAGTGATGGAGAGGGATAGTCATAGAGATGCACCCCAGTGCTGTGTCTCAGGAATATTTCCAGGCAAATGATTTACATGTAGTTTAGCAACCTGAGCTATGTGAAGACTTCAGCAGCGGTGCCCTAATTCTCATATGCTCAGAACTTACCGTGCACCCACGGGCAGGTTTCAGTTTGACTTGCTCCTCGGGTTTACTGGATTTGGAAATGGAACTGGGATCTCTATATGAGCATATTGTTGTAGATTTTAGTTCAGAGATTGGTGCGGTTTTTTAAGAAAGCAACTATTTTATGCGCCATCTATGCATATGCCATCTACTCACATGAATAAAAGATAAGGGGCAGAGGAAAGCACTCAGGTATTAGACCTTGTACTATTAATGGACATAAAGCCTAAGATCAGTTTGTTGTAGGGCAGTTGGTCACCAGACCAAGTAAACATTGACTTTAATAAGCTGCTGGAATTGTGCAGGTGCACAGTCAAACTGGAAGGTTAGATCTGAAGCTTTCATTTGCCTTTATCTTCTCGGAATACCTCTTTGTCCTCTCTGAAAAGATTTCAGGGACAAAGTATTTAGACTCATCAGAAAAAAATACGTTGAAATAGAAATGTCACCCCTTGTTCTCTAGCAAAACAGGAGCTTAGGGAGAAAACAGAAGCTTAAAAATGTAGTCTCAAATTCTAACCCATTATGACCATATATGTGGGGAAAATTTAAATGATCTGAGCTGTTTTCCCTACGTATTCTTTACTACTAACAATAGTACCTTGTGACTGGTAATCTCTCATCTTCATTAAACACTGAACTGGAATATCAGAGTTGAGTTTGAGGCTTTTCTCTTTAGCTTTTGTAAGAATTGGCTGGATGCAAATCAAGCACAGAGCTGTGGTCTTCAGAAACAAGGGAATGGGAAGAGAAAAGCAGATAGGAGGATTTTGCCTCCCAATGAAAGTTCCCAGATCTGCCAGAGCTCCTGGTAGCTCCAGTGCCACTGGGAGAGATGGTGTGTGGTATGGGAACTGTAGCATTTACCAGCTTGTAACTGGAAATTGAAGACAATTAATCAATATGAATATATTAAAATGCACAATTTCAGTTCATTTTGTGTAACATCTCTCTCACAACACTTTCCCCAAAAAGAGATTTCAGCCAGATAGATGATGGTGAAATATAACAGTAGAGTTGCAGAGAAATTGGTAACTTCTTAAGAAGAATAAACTGTCACTGAAACATCTCACTTTCTATTTGAGAGATAAAATCTATGCATGGTGCAGCCATTTTTGCTTTGCCTGGCATAGAATTTGCATGACTCATGGCCAGCAGTATGCTGGGGACCTAGAAATAAAGAACACAAAAGCAGATGCTGGCTTCTGGCTGGGGGATTTCTGCACCATCTTTGAAATGATGACCCTGTTTGATGGAGCAACACACAGAGTGCAGGCAAGTGAATATAACACTTCTCCCTCAGGTAAGGTTATTAACCTGAAGGGTGAGAGCAAGTGCATAGAGTGCCAAACACTGCTGTCCTAGAAGTCAGCCCCAGCTGGTGAGGATAGATGATGTAATGGATCAAGCAGGAGAAGAAAGTTTTGAGTCAGGAGGGTGTAAAATGTGAAAGGCTGCACGTAGGAATGAGGAGCCGCAGTCCTAATTCGAGTACGCAGAGAGCTCAGCAGATGGCCCAGCAGATGAGCTGCTATGCACCACGGTATGTGTGAGAACACAGAATCATAGACTGCCTTGGGTTGGAAGGGACCTTACAGCTCATCTCATTCCAGCCCTCCTGACATGGGTAGGGATGCCACCCACTAGATCGGGTTGCTCAGGGCACCCTCCAGCCTGGTTCTGAACACTTCCAGGGATGAGGCAGCCATGGCTTCTCTGGGAAACCTGTTCTAGTGCCTCACCATCCTCTGAGTAAAGAACTTCTTCCTAACATCTAATCTAAACATGAGAGTAGTTGTGTGGCAGCACACAGAAACAAAGCCCTGCCCTTTGGTGCTACAGGGTAACATCAGGTGCCGTGTTCCTTACCCCAGCCGGGCCCTCCCTCTCACGTCTGGGTGCCTTGCTTGGCTGCACACCAAACTTTCCGCAACAGTACTTCATTTTGCTCTTCTCCATTACAGCAGTTTCCTCCCCCGTGCCTTGCCTTCCCGGTCCAAACCGAGCAGAGCCATCCCAGAAGTGAAGATCCTTGTCAGCCACGCTGACAAGGATCATCACCTTGCTGACTCCTCCTGCCTTAGGCTACAGCGCTCAGGCTGAGCTGGCACATCCCTCAGAGGGGAAAAAAACCCACTTCGGGCCACAGAACAGCCTCACTGGCATATTTTGGGTTTATTTCCTACAATTCCATTTCTTCCAGCAGTGAAGTCCAGTGGCCAGAGAGATTTCATGTGCAACCTATGTGACTTTCACCTTCCTTAACAACTACAGCTCCTTGGGAATTTTAGGAAAAAACTTCAAAAAATCTCCAAAAACCCATTCTTTGTGTAAGAACTGGAGAGTTTGCACCTGACTTCCTCCAGAGGATGTGTTTTGCTGCTTACTGTTTGTGAGTCTTTGGGGCTTCATTTGCAAATCATGGCCAGATCCTGGAAGAATCATCTTTACCACTAATAGCTTAGAGTGGCCATTGTCACCTCACAGTCACGTTGTGATGCCACTCTGCATATCAGTGGTAGAAGCTTCTTCTTTTCCAGTGTTTTCTTAACAAACTACTGTTAATTGAGAGCAATGTATTCATATGGGAAATTCCAATAATCCATGTTTTGTGATACAGCAGAAACCTGTCTTGCTAACCACTCTGTGTGTAACGTTGATGAAATGACTACCACTAAGTTGTTTCAAGAAGCTTCATTTCCAGTGTAATCTGCGGGAAAATCACATGGATATATTATGATGAATGAACTCAAATCACTATAATTATGCTGATAAACATCTTCTTAGATGTTCTTGGGGTGAGTGACATCTTTTTCGTTTATCTTAAACTGTTTCTGAGGAAAGATAAACTAAGCTGGGAACAACGTTCTTTTTATCAATATCAGAGCGTTCCTATGGCATACTCGTGCCAGCAGATACATGGCAGCTAAGCTGTGCTAGTGAAAATGCAGACAACCCTTAGATTCAAGCAGCAGCAACACAAGCAGTTGGTAATCCCTGCTTTCCCACACACTATCCTGTCAGATTCCTTTTGTTATCTTGAAGTTTTGAGAGCATAGTTCAGGTTTTGTATCTCCTTTGCCCTTGGTGTATTTACTTGAATTGCAGACAAAGAGATTCTTTAGTGCCTCCTATTTTTCTATGATTCCTTTGAGCCTGCACTAAGACTACCCAACTCACTGAGCTCGTTCAAAGATACTGTTATTTCCATCATGGGTTGGCCGGCCATTGGGACAACAGTAATTTTGTGAGTCCCCCATGAAGATTCTTTGGATCAAGTGGTGGACTAGGATACATGGTCAAGGATATTTCACTATTTTTGCAGAGTATTTAGCAAAAAGAATGCTCTGATCTTTCATAATTCAGTTCTGTATGTACAGAAACCAACCATCAACAGAAAATCCAGATCTATATGCACTGCTTGTAAAACCAAACTCTCTGAAGTGTCTCTCAGTGTAAGGACCGTGAGTCAAAGGGGAAATATTTAAGTTAGTAAGGGGAAAAATTAAACATCATGATCATCTGTCTTATTATAAAGAAGCAGAGGGATGTTAAAAACAGTACTATGCTGGTTGATTTTTTTTTCTACAAAGATGATTTTTGGGGGCATTGTAATGCTTACACTAAAACAGTTACATAAGAAATAGTGAAAGCCACTATGATATTGCATAACTTTCATGTTCAAGCATACTTGTGCAAGAGAGTAGTCAGAAAGCAATAATCAAACTATGTTTTTTCCATGATTGAACATTAGTGGCTGTCTGGGAAATTGCATGTTCCCTATATTCAGTGAATTCGCTAGGTGAGGAAGTCACTTCAAGGAAACTAAAATTAGTTTTATGTGTTTGGGTTGGTTGACTTTTGCCAGGAAGAAATACAAAGAGGACAAAAAAAAATCTTGTTTGCTACCATTCCTCCCCAGAGATGGTGTCATTTGGCACCAGAGTGCTAACACTGCTCAGGGACCCAGTCCCAGCCTCCTGACTCATCCAGGGACTGTCCTCAAACAGGGATGGTGACAACAGGCCTGGCATGGAGCTGCCAAAGACAGTGGAGGAGCCTCCAGAGCAGCAAAGGGAAATGTTGGAAAAAATCTTATCTTTTTGTAGGAAGATCTTGCAGGAAGCACAAACCACTTCTGACAAGGGCCCTGCCCATGCAGAAAACCTTTCTGCCTGTAGCAACTTGTTTGAAAAACTTTGTCTGAAACGGCCAGTTATCACTCTGCTGGTGCAGGGTGTTGCCTCTCTGTTCCCAGTAAAAACTCTGAGCCGTGGATGGGGTCTTTTCTGGGAACAGGCTACAGATGCTTTCATTAGTCAGCAAATACCAGAGCCCCAGGGCAGGGAGTCAGCAACAGGGAAAAGGGAGAGGGGGACACATCCAATGCCTGTTGGCAATCCAGTTATTAAAAATAAATGTTGACTTGATGAACTTCTAACCAAACACCTGCTATGTCACAAGAGAACTCTGCTAATGCTCCCCTCCTACAGCCAGGGGTATAACTGTGGTAAATGGTGGGGACATTTCAGCTGGATGGAAAGAAGAGCTGAGATATCCATCTAGTTATGTAACTATAGGAGGAATTGGCAACTTTGTCCCCTGTTCTTTTGACACTCATGTCTGACATTACTATTATTTCTGTATTTGCTCAACTTTCTGGTGAAAATGTCATTAATTACTAATTTAATTCTGTGAAATGAGTCCAACAATGTATGTGTAGTGCATTTAATGGTTTCGATTCTGAGCCTGTAATTGTTCTTTCCTGCAAATGATGCTGTTAGGAAAATTCTTAGTTTCACAATGTCAAGCCATTAATTAATCAAGGACCAAACCAGAAGCAGAGCACTATGGAGAGGATTCTTAGGTTTCGGAAGTCACTGATAGTAAATCTTTGTGGAATTAGTGCCTGGCTGTGGCTGGGGAACTTTAATCACAGGCTGTAAAGCAGGTCATGGAGCAGGGTAACTTTGCCTGTGAGTCCTGTGAGGGCTGTGGTCCTGGAGCTCTAGAGGAGCTGAGCTACATGTCTCAGAAGGTTTCCTAACACAGAACACATGACATCTATCACATAATGGGTTGAGAAAACAGTGTTTCTACGTCAGAGCTGAAGCACTTTGTGAAGTGGAATTAATCATAGGTAAATATCATGTGTTTTGATTTAAATGTGGATTAGAAAGTGGGCAAGCAGCAATGTTTCTAAAGACATTGATTATTTACAGCAAAAGAATGAAAGTGAAAATATCCTGAAAACCAATAGAACAAAGAGTACTCTGGCCTGCAAATACCAATTTTTCAAATTGGATGCAAGAAATGGTAGTGGGAGAGGGGTTGGGATGGTTTTAGTGCTTCATTCACCTTCAGCTTCAGTTGTACATTATGGGTTTGATTTTGCACATGATTTTGCACTCAAGAAAATCTTAGTTCCCCTTTTAACTGTCAAAAAGGAACAAACACGAAATCAGCCATGGAGAAGGAGCCTTGGATTAAACAAACACAAAGTCCTAATCCAGCTGGATTCAAGGCAATTGGATTATTCTGCCTAATTTTAGTAAGAATTGAAATAAACCATAATGGAGAGGAGACTCGGGTTACAGGATCAAAATTAACACTCAAAGAGATGGACAGAGATGTCCTATGACATTTAAAACACCAGCAGGGTAGCCTTCTACTGGATTTATTAAAAGATGACTACTCAAATAAATACTCCAAATTCCTGGATAGGCTTAAAATTCTGCCTCCATTTTTTTCAATAAATCATTGTGTAAATTATGTGTATTTTAACTTCATGACAGTAGCAGTGCAATAATATTAGTAAGCACTGTCATTCTCAACTTATGTTAAGCAATAAGAAAGTCACAGAATAAAATATGAACATATGTGTGATGGGTTTAAAAAAATGAATTCAAACAATCAGTAAGACCAGAAGCTCTCTAAGTGCCAAATTATTGTTGCAGAAGTATTCTTTTTATCTGTGGGTCATGATTTCCAAGAAACGAGTGAAAATGTAAACACTTCCAAGTATTTATCCCTTTGGGCACAGGGTGTATTAAACAACAACAACAAAAAATACTTCAGGGACAGAAAAGAATTGTTGACCAGGGCATTTTAGAAGGACGCAAATAATGCCTCACTTGGTGAACAAGTAAGAAGAAAAAACTCGCAAATGGTTTTATTACCTGATTTGTGGAAGTTCTCCATTCAGCTGAGTTTTAAAACTAAATTCCCTTCAAGTTTAAGGAACCAAACTGGAAATCTTTTTCTGTACCAGAATTCAAAGCAGGAGATGGTTGTGGTAATTACTGGCAAGCAAATAGTAAATACTCTCAGAGGTGAAAAACCACAGAGCTGGAAACCATGCCTCTGCTAAGTTGTGTGAGATTTCGTGCTTGATTACTCTGCATGAATATATTATTTCAAAATTTTTTTCAGAAGTGAAATAAATAATGCTAATTATTGCTTCTGCAAAGCAGGGTGAAGCATGCAGAAGAGTGTGCTATCATTAGTTTGCTGCATTACTGGTTTAGAGGTGCCCTTTTGAGTAATACAGGTACAAATTTCCCATTGCTGCCACACTAGATTGTAGTATGTGTAAGTTATTTAAGCATCTAAATCCATTTTGTTTCCTATGTAAGTTCTTTGGTGGTGATTGGATCCCACAATAAAAAGTTAGTGGGTGTATCAAAGATAGTCTGAGCATCCATGCTGATAGAGTGAGGGAAAATCAGCATCACACAGTCTTTGATGGATGTGAACATTAAATAATGGCATCAGGACTGTTTCATCTAAAACAAGAAGCACACTGGAATGCCATAAAAGTCAGTATGGTTGATTTTCCTTCAAAATTTCCAGGAAGCCATCTGAGCAAATACTGTAAGTTTTGGAGCTGCCTGGCAATAGTAATGCTTCATGTTTCACCTCTAGCCTTCATCTGTCCAACTTCTGCTCTGATTGCACGCAAAGGTAGCTATGGCAGCACCACAGGGAGGACCAAAATTCTTTGAATTGTACCTGGTACAGACCAAACCCATCAGAAACCACCAATTTCAGGCATTGTTGAGTGTGAAACCAGAAAGTGGCCGCAGCTTTTCCTGTCTGTTGCAATCCTGGAAATTTCCCCAAGAATATATAGTTAGCTGGGCAAGGAGTCGTGTCATAAAAAGTCCATTGCCTTCCTAGGAAGCTTTTTCAGTTTACATCTTACAGTAAATCCGTCAGCTCTCTGGGTAGGTTGCTTTCCAGCAAACTTCCATGGTTTGAGACATCACATTGTATTGCTCATTTTTACCATGCACAATATGCGTGGCTTTTGTGTGTGTCTGATTATTCCTGTAACCTGCTGAGGTCAGAAAAGGAATTTTTCCCCTTGTTTCCCTAAGGCCAGGATACCATTCTTCATCCTCCTGTGTGATACTGTTTTCTTGCTCTACAGTCTTCCCTCTAAATCAGAGTCTTTAGGGACAGAAGAGGCACTTCCCTTGGCATACCCTTGGAAAACAGCTCCCTGGGATTTTGCAATGACTTTTAGCATAAACATCAAGACAGCATGGCCATATGATTCTTCCTGGGCTTTGTAAAGTATTAAAAAACATATTTTCTACTGAGAAAAGTCTTTTCTGTCTGCAGAAGGACTAGATCAACCATTAAACTCCCTCAGAAGTTCACATTTACCCATGTTTTTTGCCGTCTCTCTCAGCCCGCCTTTTAAAGGCCTCCTAAAACCATCAGCTCTGCTACAGCCACACTTACTCTGCGGCTGAAAAACCTACCTAAACTTAGATTTTAGATTCTGCTTCCTTCTGGCCGACTTAGCATCACTGGTTTTGTAACACAAATCCTTCTCCTGACCAGGGGGTATTTTACCTCCCATTTAAACATAGCAATTAGATTTAACATGTTAGTCACTGCATCAGCAACACACAGCGTGGTGGGGCTACTGGCTGGGGCATACATCATACATGTTACTTGTTACTCTGCATCCTAAAGAGTCACATTTACAAACTCCTTCTCATGGTAAGAAAGAGTCATAAGTGAAGGAGAAGAGTAGGAGTAATTCCGCATTCAGATCTAAATTTGTGTCAAGTGTGGGATGAAGTTTAAAATAAGAAAAGATAATAGTTGGGGTTCTGCTGTTTCTTTCCACCTCTTACAAAAGTCAGTTTTGATCATACATTTTGCTTCTTTAAAAATGTAAAATCAAGTGATGGATCTTTGTTAAAGTGTTTCATGAGTTAAAATTAAACTTGAAAGTTAGCAGGAGGTGTTACTTGTTCTTGCATTTATTTCTACGTTATTTTTTTTGTGTCTGACCAGAAAAGGGTAACATGCAAATGTCTCTTTGTGGTTAAAAAAAAATAAGCCATGAAGTCTAAAAAAGGAAAGCAGTTACTGCTTTCTGTGTACAACCACTGCTTTCAGAAGTCTCTTTTATATCTGCTGCCTGCGACTATGACTCCATTTTTACTCAACAATATTCTGCATTGTTGGGGTAGGAGGGATCAGAGGAAGGGATTTTACTAGCTTGGTTTTCTCCTTGAAGGGAACTCCTGCAGTATTCTTCCCTTGGAAAACAGCAAGGACATGGGGAATGGCACAAGGATGAACCTTGTCTTTCCCTACAGAATGTGAAAGATTTGTTATTCAAAATGTCTGTTAATCCACAGTAGAAAGCTGTAAAGGTTCCAAACACGGTGCCCATCCCCGAATGCTCCTGACAACACCCATGGTTTTACAGAGGTCCTTTCTGTGCACTGTTCCCTGCACTGTTGCTCTGTGCAACACCCAGGCAACAAGGGCAACACCTTAAAGAAAATCCCTCTTCTCATTCAGGGCCACCCTTTTGAGGTATCGTGTGCAAGAATTATCTCAGCCTACGCAGGACAGAATTTCTCTCCTCTGTGAGACTCTGGCTTCATGTCTGTAGACAGCACTTTGCACTGGTATGTCTTAATGAAAACCAGAAGAAACAATAACTTCATTATATTTTTCCTTTTCCTCTTTAGTGAATTAGTTTATTTTTGTCAACTCTGAGCTTTTGGATTTAATTTAGTTTAGATCTTTTTCAGTTAAGAGGAGGCACAGGGCTTTAGGGAACTGGGAGCTCTCACCAAGTTAGCTTGGCTGCTCCTGTTACACATTTTATTGGTCCTTGTTCTGCTGAAAGGTTTGATGCTTCCAGACTTGTGTTTTTCCTTCATGGTTTTTTAGTGAATCATAAAGGTCTTGTATTCTGATCTGTTTTATTTACTGATGATACATACCTCAGGGCCCTCTAGTTTAGCAAAATAGTTTTTATAGAAAATAAGTAAAAAGAAACACAACTGAAGGATCAATGACCATTCTCTTTGTTTAAAATATGTATTACTCTCTAATATATTTGTTCTTTGTTTGTGATTAATCTGGTTTCTCACATTGCACTTTAACCTTCGGCTTATGTACTTGGAAAATGTCTGGTTATTGAGCCACCTTTCTTTACAATATGCTAAAAAATAAAAATAGATGGTAAATTTTGACTTTTTTAGAGAGGGAGAGGCATTGAAGAAACCCCTTGTGGTAAAGCAACAATACAATGCAACTTTGCATGAGCAAGTGTATTTTGGCTAAAAATAAAGCGTTAAGTTTTTGACATACAAGGTAGTTTATTTGACTGCATTCTGGCTTCTTCTGGAAGAGCCTGCCCCTTCCTACATGAAGTTTCTAATTACTGACACAGCTGATAGGGAACTGACTGCTGCTGCAGGAATAGGAAGACTGAAAGTGTAAAGGAGGCCTAGAGCTTGAAGAAAGTCTTTCTCCTAACTTCAAAAAATAATAGAGAGAAACTCTAACAGAGCTCTCTGAAACACATAGATTATGAATACACAGGAGATCAGTTCATAGCATTCATACAGCTCCTCATCCTCCGGTGGATTTACCAAGTGTGTGTGATGATGTCCTGTTTGGGGGCTGCCTGTTGCTCGAGGAAGCTGTGCAGCCCCACCTCTCAGCATCTGCCGTGGAAGAGGGGAGCAGGTAACAGCACCTGCAGCTTGTCTGGCTGAGCATCTTCCAGGGAGCTGGAAAATGTACTGCCTTGTTGTCCAGGCTTAAATTCCTTTTCATAACTATAGGTAAAAAAGAAGTGTGTGATTCAGAGTTTGGCTTCAGCTGACCCCTGGGTCGAGCTGCTGTTGTTTGTTTTTGCAATTACTATAGTTACCCTGGAAGCACTCTGGGCATTTAGGTATTTTGACTGCTGAAAGCCAGAAATAACTAGTTGGAATATAAGTGTTAATAGTCTGATGGCTGTCTGTGAGTCATAGCCACAGTGGCCTTTGAGACAAAAGAGAGATTGCTCTGAGTGCAGCAGTAGAGAAAGTCCTTCCTCTGTGCAGCCTTACACACTCATTGCAGGTCAAATTTAAACTTCCTTACTCAGAGCATAAACAGCTCTTTTATTTACACAGTCCATGCTCCCATACCCCAAGATCCCTTATCACAGAATCATAGAACCATTTAAGTTGGAAAAAACCCTTCAAAATCATTGACTCCAACCATTAATGCAGCATTGCCAAGCCCACCACTAAACCATGTCTCCAAGTACCACATCTACACATCTTTTAAATACCTTCAGGGATGGTGACTCGACCACTTCCAAAGAAATACTTAAGGAATCATTGCAAGGCTTGCAGGAGCAAACACTGCCTCGCTCTCTCTGCTGAACCCAGGGGAGACTTATTCCCAGGTAGCTCCCAGACAGGGAGAGGTTAATCGTGCTGCTGGTTTTGCATGGCCCATTTGCAAATCAGAATTAGTGGACATCAAACATTCAGCGCCCAAGATTTCCATGTCGCTCTCATGCACATGTTCATGTATTGTGCTTACTTGCCTCTCAGTGGTGCGTGGGTTTTGCATTAGAAGAGGAAGTGTCCCCTCAGTTTCATATCATACATAATGTGTATGTGTCAAATACATACTGTGAAATAGCATTTTTTAGAAAGAAAAACTTCATTATCTTTGAAGTGAGAAGATGGTTAAATAGGAGCACATCACTTAGTTGAAGTCAAGATTCTCCCTTCAACTTGCCAGGCACTGCTCAGACTTTGGGCAGTGAAAATGGCAGGATACATTTGGACAATATCCAAAAAAATGTGGGCTCAATTCCTTAAAATTATTTTAGTTTAAATGAGGTTAAAGACTGTTCCTGAGCTTGCTGTGAAGCATGTGCTCAAGTGCTTTCTGTAACTGGGATGTAAACTTGGAGGGCAAATTATTTGGTTATAAATTATTAGACTTTTCGGTACCCTCAGGAAACAGCCTTGCACAGAAGAGTTTCTGCCAGGTTGAATTTCAGAGGTTGTTATCTTTTGGACATGTGAGATAGGGACTCTTGTAATTGTGCTAACCTCACTGGAGTCTCAGGATCAAAGTGCTCTATCTAGAGCGTTTGTTTGCTCTGTGCTCAAACAGCCCTTATCTCACATCACTTTTTGTGGGATTCAGTTAACAAAACCAGCGACTGTGAACTTCACGCTTCTGCTTACAGCTCCTGCCACCATCAGTGCTCTGAAGACAGAGCAGATCCTGCTGAGCTTGGTTGTCAGGTGAAGATACAGTACCAGGGGCTGTGGCATTGCAGTGGCACAGCTTCCTGCTCTGCGGGCAAGCCTGGAACTGGGTCAAACAATAACAGCAGGTGGCTGTTGAAGTGTTAGAAGACATGTACCTTCAGGAATGGGGCAGGAAGCTCTCAGTTCTGTAGCCAACCTGCAGACCTCTTTTTGCAAAGAATTCCAGAAACTCCATGAGAATGCACGTAGAAATTCAGGATGATCTAACATTTTTGCTGACTTGAAATTTGTCTGTTACTATGAGAGAGCATCTTGATGCAGAAGGACCACGCAGGGCCATGGTGTGGGATGCCTACGTGGGTTTGTGTTGCAGTGTGGGATTTCTGTCAGAGACCCAAGAGGTCTGGATGGAAAAATAAACAAACCCTGGGATGCTTTGTGATGAGGAGCAAAAACACAAAGGAAAAGAGCTGAACTCTGAAGTAAGTTTGAGTAACAGGCTCTCTCTTCTGGGCGTTGTTTTTCTGCTGTAGTAGAGAAAGAGCTTAAGCCTGCAGGGAGCTGAGCTGCACTGTTTTGCATCTTTTTCTGGTGTTGTTTATTTGGGGGATTTGTTGTTGGTTTCAGTATGGTAAGACTGCTCTCACACCTACACACTACATTATGTTATGCCTAGACAGACACTCTCATCACTGCCCTACTTCACACGTGCTCATCAAAGTGTGAACTGTTACATATATAGCGTGACCTGGTCTTTAGTGGTATCAGGTACATTTGCATATCTGTTCTTACATGAAATTCTAGCTGTGACTGTAGTCACCAGCTCAGAGCCTGCTAACAGTGAGAGCAGGAGTAAAACCCACCTGTATGAGCAACTCCAGGAAATCTGTTAACATACATTATTCTCTTAGTCCTTGTGAAAATGTCTGGTGTTGCTGTACCAAAATAACTGGGTTGAATCGCTGGAATTAAGGTGTGGTGAGAAAGACTAACGATTCAGCCCTTGGATACCTTTTAAGCTGTGGGTGAGCAGGTGCCCCATATTGTGACAGTCCATCACTGCTTTTTGACCTATGTGATTGAGGGTGGAAGAAGAACACTGCATGCAACACCATTTGCTCAGTCTGGGAATAGTTTTATTTTTAATTAAGACTGATTTTTATAATAATTTAAATGAGAAGGTAGAAATCTTTGAAGTAAATTATGATTTCTTAATCTCAGTTTTTTCCCCAAGTAGTTTTCATTTATTTCTTTGAAATACACTTTCATTAGTTGATGTGCAATGATTTACCATGAAATGGAGTTCTTAGGACAAATGTAACACTTATTTTTGCTAACAGGGATACTTTATATCCATCCATAAATATCAAGGCATTGGTGTAGCTTAATACACAATTAGTTATGTTTTTTATGTTATAAGTTTGATATTTAAGAGGTATCATTGTGGAAAGCTTGCTGTTCCCCAGCAAGGACTGTTTTACTTGATTTGAAAGCACTCCATTTGAATGGAATTGGAATTCAGTAAAAATGCACAAAAGCATTTAAAAGATTTTTAAAAGGATTTAAATTAATTAATTATGTGAAATTACCTACAAATAAACTCAGCAGTTTTTCTTTGTTGAATTTTCACTCTGTTAGGATTGCAGTTCTTTTTTTTTTTTCAATAAAAATATGTTCAGATACAAAATTCCAGTTTCTTTGACACTACCTATTTAGAAAGCAGTAAGTGAAATACATGTAGGAGTCAGAACTTAATGCAAACAGATAAGCAGTGCAGTCCAGTACTGTTTTCTTCTGCTACATAAGAGGCCTGCTGTGTGCTGAAGCTCAAAGGCATGATGTTACACTATTACCATATTACACAATTACATTATAAATCACATTTGCTGATACATACCACTAACACCCTGAATTCCCTTGAGGTTGAAAACCTGAGAATGGTGTCCATGCACAGAAGTGTTAAGTATGTTGAACTTGTGTGTTAGAGCTTGTTTGCAACAGAAACATGACTTGGCTTTTGGACAACTCTGCTTTTGCTGGGCAGGAAGAGCCAAATCTTTTATTTCTTACCCACTATGAAGCACACTCGTGGGTCAGGAACAGCACAGATTCAACCACCAGCTGCAGAGGCGAGGAGAGCTGTTCTCCCAGTCCTGTCCAAGCAGGGAGGGCTGATGCCAAGATCCCAAGAGATCTGTTGAATTACAAGAGACCATCTAGGTGAGGTCTTACCTTGCCTTTACCAGCAGTGGCACCATGTGCCAGAGGTGGAAGGGCAGGAACCACAGCTACAGTAACAAGCAGTTAGGTAAAACCTTTACCTAGGGGTTAAGGTGGAGTATGTCCTGGTTGCACAAGCTGGCTCTTTTTTACCTGAGAGCAACTCTTACAGGTGCCATTACACTTTCCAGTGCACTAGTTGTGACTGTAAACACCTTGGATCAAAATCCATCATTTTGGGCTTTTATGTTTTTGTCTGGTGCAACAGGGCCATGGATGAAGGTTGTCAAAGAGCTTTGCAATAGTATGTCTGCACCTAGACCTTTTTGGATTCCCAGGGATGCACAGGTTTGTCAGACTGTAGGTATTAGCCTCTTCATGGTCAGCAAGAGAGTGGTCCAGTGCCTTTATCCAGGTGTCCCCCCACCCCAGCCAGTGCTGAGGCCATCAGCCTAGCAAAGGTGATGAGGCTCCTTCACCTCTTCAGGCAGAGTTCTGCTGTAAACACCTCACCTGACAATGTCACCTATAAAGGCTGCTAGAAGCCAATTAAAGATGGAACAAAAAAGATGCAGAAGAGTGGCAAAAGATGCAGGAAAAGCGGAGTAGCCCTCACCTCAGCCTCGGTGCCTGCCCAGTGTCACTGCCTGTGCTGGCAGCAGAGGCAGAGGAGCACTGGAGAAGGAGGAAGGGGAAGCTTGCACAACTATTGCTTGTTCTCATCATCCCAAAGGATCAATTTTCAGACCATTACCTACTTTCCCACACATGCAGACACACATACGTCACTGATCCGGAGGGAATTTATAAGTTACCATCTGAGGAATCACTATCAAAACACAGACACCATTTGCTGTAGGGGTTGTTTGTGGTTCCCCAGTAATGGCTAATGCCCAAACCCAGAAGCAGCCTAGGCTCAGTTGTCCTACTGGGAACAATGTACAGTGCTCTCAGCTTATTTTTCTCTAAGGCACAGCTGGTGTCTTTAGGCTCCTTTAAATCTGTCTTCGGCTTAGTCACAGAGCAGAGGCTTTCTCCATTCCTGAGCCAGCCCGACAGACACAGCTATCTAGCAAGCCAGACTAGCCCTCTCCAGCACAATCGCAGGAAGTTATTCCAAGCCTCAGACAAATCCCATTTCTATCTCTGGAAGAGTAAAAGGTCAAAAAACACGAGGCTGTAGCTCTGCCAGCAGCACCAGCCCCAGCCGTCACAGCCCACGGCGGGGCTGAGCAGAGGGGACGCGAGGCCAGCGGCTGCCTCCCACCACAGCTCTGCCCTCCCAGCAGGATCAGTGGCTCCTGCCCACAGATCTCTAGGAGGTGTGTGGGGATCCAAAAGGGCTGCACGGGCTGTGTCATTCCACAAGCAACCCCAGGAGAGGGAAGAAAGAAAGCATAAGTACCAGGTTACCAAAGCAGCCTTTCCCTGGGAATCAGCAGAGCCCTCTGATCCCGCCTACCATATTAATGTTGGCATCCAGCCACATCCCCATCCTCTCCCAGCAATAGGCAGCTTAATTAGCACAGGCATCTTGATTAGCTCTTGCCCTCTGCTTGCAGTGTGCTAGCAAAACAGGAGGTTTCTAAGGCTCTCTGCAATTCTTTCGCAGCAGCCAGAGGTGCTCCAGAGCCAGCTCCCCAAGCTGCCCTGGCCAGCCATGTCCTCCACACAGCACTTGGGACACTGTACTCTTTGCAGTGGCAGCTCCTGCTCTTGAAGCAGGGGTGTGAGCCGTAGTCTGTCATCATTCCTCACAGTTCTCATAGGACTTCGGTAACGGCCTCTTCCCTGCTTTTGCTTTGCTGGCCTTTCTGCTTGGCTTTAGCAAAGAAGATACCTCATAACAATGCATACAATGGCCAGCCCACAGCCCGATGATTCAGAATGTGATGGGGCTACTCCACCCTTAGTAAAAACTTGAGTCTAATTTTGAGAACCCTTGCTGGAGGAGCCATGCCTTCCTCAACCTAGGGGCAGGGATTTGCTATCAGCCCTCTGTGGGTTGTGGCAATGTGAGCTGCTGGGGATGGAGCTGCTCCTCAATGACATCCTGCCCACAGAGCTGCAGAGCCCAGTCCTCTCTTTGCGTGGTCCCCGCATTTCATTTTTAATTTGTCCTCCTTCCTTCATCTTTCCTGCTCCTCCCATTCCCGTCTTTCCAATTTTCTTGCCCATTTGGGACTCCCCTACTCTCCTTTTTTAGTTCTCAGTTCTCACTTTAACTCTCCCTTTGAAAACACTTGTTATTGCTCTACTCTTGCTTTGCTCCTAGAACATAAACACCCTTGAAATGACCCCTCTTTGAACAAAGCCTGCATCCTTTCTCCCATCATTACAAGTGCCAACAGGCCAACAGGCCTGTGATACCCACATGCTGTCTCTCCTAAATTAACTAGGCAGGAGCCTAAGTGGCAGAACCAGGGGGCAAAACATTGCCTGCTGAAACAGAAGTAGATTTGAGACCTGTTATAAAAAAATCGAGTCCCCCATGGCTGCCAAACACCGCATTACAACTGAGGGCAGCCATGGGGAAAGTCTGTTTTTCTCTAATAGACTGAACACTGTGAAGTTCAGCGCAGAGTCGAGGATGTTGCATATGGTTTCTTGGTTGTAAATTTGTCTGTGTCCACACCCTCCCTAAGACAAATGTTCTGAGCAGAGGTTTCTTAGCCAGTGCAAAGGCACTAACTGTCCAGGATCTGCACTCTTTAAAGCAAGCTGAAAGCAAATTGTTGGGCACAGACCTTCAGTTATTTAACTGTTCTGTGGCTGGGGCATCACTGACGGGAGGAAGAGAAGAATTCAACAGTGGAAGGGAGTGCAGTGTCCTCAACAAAGAAGGGAGGGCCCTGTGGATTAACTCTGCTTGCACATTCAGCTGATCAGGAAATGGTTATATCTGTGAAGAATTTGGAGTTTTTATGCGTGTACGTTGTGGTTGGAGCAGATCTCAGTGTAAAAGGCTGTCTTGGCATTTCTGCTGCTCATTTCTCTGTCTTCATGAATCTTTCCCATAGGATTAGAAGCAATAAAACCCACTTAAAAACTGAAGATGAGGTTATATGATTTCAAAAATCAGCAGAGGAACTCCAAGCCAGCCAGAATTTCACTTCAACTCCTGTTTTGCAGTTCAAGTTGACAGCATTCAAGAAGCTTAAGCATTAGCATCAGCCACCCTTACATTCACTTCCTTCAGAAGCATATGCAAGCACTGCAGGCTGCACAGAGGACTGTATGCTTTTGGTTTTGAAGATTTACAAATTTGGGCTGGGTGAGGTATGGTTTTAAGCCAATTGACCAACTCTTCCCATCAGAGGAAAGCAGAACACAGACTTTTTGGTCATTACCAAGGTTAAGTGGGGGCCTTTCACCTCAACACATCAGTGTGGCCTCACCATCTTGTTGGGATTGCATTATCCTGAGAAGCCCTGCAGCCTCAGTAGGGCTGGAGCCAGATGTGATTCAGGTGCCCCAGATGTGCTTCAGGTGCTCCCAACATTTCAGGGCACAGGGGGAGCAGGCATACAGACCTTAGGGCAGAAGGTGTGAAGGTGACTGTCAGACAAAGGTGGTGGCTCTGACCTGCTGTGACCAGCCACGAGGGGCTGCCCAAGGCACAGGGGCATGGGAAGGCACATGTCACACTCAGGTGAGGCAGTATAATGGAGAGGAAAGGGGATGGCCGAGGAGCTGGTAGACCTGTTCGTATTCCCTATTTGCTTGCAGACTTGGCATAGGAGAGGGTGGCTGGGTGGAGGTGTGACAGACCCCTCCAGCCCCATGTTCATGGGACACAGCTGTCTAGATCAGAAGGATCCCCCATTCTTTAGCTGCAGACACCGGGAAGGCACAAGGAGGCACCTCTCCCTGCAGCAGCATCCCTTTTGTCTCTGGGAAGCATCGATGCCATGTGTTTCTCCAATGCTCCTTCAACCACTGCCAGCAGCAGAGGGGGTGGGACATCCCCACACAGCAGCAGTTCAGTCTCAGTGCCTTCTCCTCCTTCCTGGTCCTTCCCCTGGCTGCCTCCAGGGAGCCCTGGTGCGGGGAGGCAGCTGGCAGCGTGCACACTGCAAATGATGCAGTCACAGACTGCATCCACATCCTTACTGCTCCCTGGTGACCTCATTCTCTGGGTGTAGCTCAGAGTGCATAAACCACAGAAAAAAAAAGAAAGGGGATAGGGAAGGGAAGAGAAGAGATAGAGAAGAAGTTGCAGAAAAGCAGAAATAAACGCTGTAGTTTTGAAAATGCCTGTGGAAAAACCCAGCTGGCTCATTGTCCTCACTTTTGTAACAGTAACATTGATCCTATTTCACCATCCCACAAGCACATGCTCTTCTGATACTCTGATGGTTTAAAAAAGATGTAGATCCAGATAGGCTGAACACCACTGCCTTCAACTGCGTTTACCAGTTTACATTTACTAAGAATCTGGCTTTTGGTGTTTCATACATTAGTGTGCTGACAGGTTGAAAAATGATAGAAAGGGAGCTATTACCCTTCTCCCACATTGCTCATATTTAAGACATTGCTGAGCACATTAATTGCACGTTGTTCTCAATAGATCAAGCTGAACTCTCATTTCTGAAATCTGTTTTTACTCCCAAATTGTTCCACTATTTGTGGAGTTTGGCAGTGAGTTTTACTCCTGCTGTACTCACAAAAAATCTGCATTACAAACCTCTGACAACTGGTTGAATATAACCCCAAAGAGAAGGCACCTGCTCAGGAAAGCCAGCCTGTCTTTTTGCAAGCTGCAGCTTCATCAGCTCACAGCAACGAACCCTTCTGGATATGAAATCCACGGGGTTCTGCAAAAATGAGCACTTTTATTTCTTTACTCTCTCTCTTTTCCATTTGGGGAGCCCCTGTTGATCTCCTTGGCACCCAGCAGCCCTCCCAGCATTTCTCATACATGGGACCTGGCTTTTCATACGGCATCACACCTCATCCTTTTAGTGCCACATTGAATTTGGGCTTTCTACACCCTGGAGGCAGCAGGACACTACCCAGTGCGAGGTGAGGCACATTCCTGAGCAGCACCATTGTGCTGCCCACAGGCCAGCAGCAGGAAGCTTTTTTTGGGCATCCTGAAGTTCCTGCCTGCGTGTGCATTGTCTGGCCACCTAAAATCCACACTGTATAGGCAAAGCTGGTGTTTGGCAAGTCTGGGGCGTTTCCCAGGAAATAAATCACGGTCCCTAGTTGTTCTTAATGCTGCTGTGATCAGAGTGCAAGCCTGTAAAAATGCAGGGATGCCAGAATTCTGAGTGTTAAGGGTAAAGTGTGCAACATGCCAAAAGTAATTGTTTTCCTTCTGCAGCCTGTTATACTCAGATGTTGAGGAAATGATTTAATATTTCTGAACATGTTGTGATTTCATCATTTGGTTCAGCAAGGGAAGCTTGAGAAGTCATGCAAATGAAGATAAACATTAAATACACTGTTAGGGCTTTATTTGCCACACTGTGTGTTTTCAATAGCAGTGTTATACAGTGTATGCCAGCCCTGGGCACAGCAGTGTCTCCAGACGAAAGTTGCAGTGGTAACAGGGGACTAAAAAAGCTAAACCTATATGTGACTTGCAATTGGAAAAACCTGTCTCAGGAGATGAAAAGAAAAAGGACTGAGGATACTTCCTCATGAGGGGAAGAGGGGCAGGCACTGATCTCCTATCTGGTAACCAGTGAGAGAACCAAGGGAACAACATGAAGCTCTGTCAGGGGAGGTTTAGGTTGGATATTAGGGAAAGGTTCTTCACCCAGAGGGATGGTCATGCACTGGAACAGGCTTCCCAGGAAAATGGTCACAGCACCAAGGCTGCCAGAGTTCAAGAAATGTTTGGACAATGCTCTCAGTCACATGATATGACTCTTGGGAATGGTCCTGTGCAGGGCTAAGGGTTGGACTCAATGATCCTTGTGGGTCCCCTCCTGCTCAGGGTATTCTAGTGCAGCTCAGGATCCAGGCTCACAGCCCCGAGTCTGTGCCAGAGGGTTTGCGCCCTGGTGCTCATTCCCAGCTCCCCTGGAGCGTTGTGCCCCACAGGCCGGTGTGAAGTAGGCAGAGCACTGAGGAAAAAAGCGCAGGTCTGCAGAATTTCACAGGCAGCGTTGCCTTCCCACGGCAGAGAGGGGGAACGCGCAGTTATCTCCTGAGCATGGGAAGTTTACACAATGAATGTTTGGATACTCAGGCTGACTTTAACCAGCTGAGTTTGTGAAAAGCAACTAAAACGTGAAGGAAAACGGAGCTCGCAGGGTGCTATTTCTTCAAACCATTAGTCCTGAAACCCTGTTTTCTTGGATGAGACACAGAGCACAACAGCAACAAAAAAAATTCTGACAACTCAGAGAGAATTCTTAAACAAACAAAAGAAAACCTGGCACAAGGAGCATTGTTTACATTTTTCCTAACATTTATGTATTTTAAAATAAAAAATGATAGGCACTGTATGCTGTATATTATGAGCCATATGAGTGATGACCACTTTTACACAAACTAAGGAGAACAAAAAAATAAGTCTAAAAATGTTTAACAACCAGCTCCACCTCCTCTGAAGTGTAAAACAGAAATTAATTTAAGACAGCTTTTAAAGAAGAAGAAAATCCAGGTCTGTAGATGTAACACTGCCTAGCAGAATCCTTAAGGGTTAAACAACACAATTTAGTTGATAAGAAGAAAGCTGAAAACAGCTGAACTGCAATCGAAATAGATTTTTAAATTCCTTAGTGTAGTTGCTTTTCTAATAGTGTACTTTGAAATGAGCAAATGGGTGTTAAACCAGCTATTGAGCACTTTCAGCCTCCTTCAGTGTTGTTGAGGTTCAACTCAACCCCCTTTAAAGGAAACATGTGCCACCTAAATATATACTCTTTAAAACACATCTGTACTTGTGTACATGCAATGTAGAAACAGATTTTATCCAACTCATTCCACCGTCTGTTTTGGTTTGTGCCTTACCCACACACTTAGTGTACTCTTAAATACAATTAAAATATTTACTAAATAGGTCTGACAAATAACTCTTAGTTTATAATCTGGTTTGTTTTCTGTAAATAATCAGTGAGGGAATCTGGCCGGTGATGACTGGCTTCGGCTGAGCATCTGAATCACGCAGCACTGTTTCCAGTTTGAAGCTGGAGAGACCCAATTTCTCCAATCTGTGACAAATACAGACCTTTCCAAACTGCAGCTTATTTCACCATAATTCATTTGTTTTCTGGTTACATTCTGACAGCCCTCACAATGCGCCAGACACTCTCTGCTCCCTCAGGAGCCCTGGCAGCCTGCCCTGGTACCCAGCCCACTGCTCTGCCCGTATTGCTGTCAGGTGGTGTTTGTGCTGCATGATGCCTGCCCCAGCCAGGCATGGCCAGGATAAAAGCTATGAGGGCTGCCTTCCCCCAGACAGGGGCTTTTACCATGCCTGAAGTCAATAGTAGATGTTTGCTCTCTGGCTGGAAAAAAAATCAGTGCTGAGGGCAGCCGGTGTGCAACCCACAAACCCCAGGCTAGACCCATGAAGGGAGAGTTCATCCTCTGATGTGGCTGATAGAAATGCTCCTCATCAGTCCAGAGGCAGATTTTCTTTATTCAGATAATTTCTTCATATCACGTTTCCATTTTTGGGAATCTGCATTTCTCAGGGCTTCCTGTCAAGAGGAGGACCTGGCCCCCTCGGAGCAAATGGGAGTGTTGCCACTTACATCAGTGGAGTTTAAATGTCACCGCAAAGGCCGGGTGGTTCCCGTGGGACAGATTTCCAGCCAATACGTAGATCCCAGTGGAGATCTTTGAGTCTGTATAGCTAGAAGCATGCAATGAAATCAGTGTCCCCCTCCACATGCCTAAAACCAGAGCTCATCTGTATACTAGACGGCTGCTGTTATGATATTGGACCTGTTCCTATTTTTCTTTCTATCTTTGTACATACGTGCAGAGAGGTTGGTTTTTATTTTCAACAAAAGTGACCTGTTCTCTACGAGTCCTCCCACACATGTGTGCCTCCTCCCTGTTTTTCTGCTTGCCTCCTGCACACTTCCTTTCTCCAGGCAATTTTAGGAGTGAAATGAAGTGCAAAGGTCAAAGTCTTTGCAGTGTGTAGCCGTGAAGTCAATAAGGATGTAAAAAAGAATAGTGGCCCACAGTGCCTGTGGAGGATACGGCTTTTTCCCCCTGTGCTCACCCAAATCAGCTGAGCAGAACACCGAACACTGCTGCATTTCCTGACACTGAACCACGTTGTTATGACCAGGCAAAAGTGCTACAGCCTAAAGATTTGCAGCTTTTATTCTGATCCTGCCGGCTACTCTGCTTTTCTTCATTAGATGTGACAGCGTGTTGTTGAAGGGTTTAGTTTTTTTTTAAAAAAAGCGGCATTGTAGTCCCCTAGTAAAAGAGTTACTTGCCCAATTTCCTGTTTATGCTGGAGCCACGGCATCATGTGAGCACAGACAGTTGTAGATAGGCTGGCGACTGTTGCTGACCTCACGCCACATGTTCAGTTAACAAGGTGAAACAGCAAAATTTGCTCTGTTTGTGTAAAGAATACTGAGAAAACTTCCAGTTCCAAGTAAAATAGAGGGAGAGGGAGTCCCGATAGCTTAAGGCAGGGCACAATCTTCAGGCAGTTCTTTCTAGTCTTTAACTGCTTTGCACATCTGTATTCCCATTGTGCTTGCGAGTGACAAGAAAGGGGATTAGCCCCAACTCTATTTCTTTCCTTAGTGAAGCAGGTTTGGAGTCCTTCCATAAAAGCTATTAGTTTAGCAAATTTGCTCAAAATTTGTTCAAACTTCAATCCCTTTGATATATGCATTTTCCTATACTTGCTTCTAAAACTGACTGAAGACTGCTGTGACTTAGCTAGCTTCGGTTTTCCAGCAGATGTTTATATCCAGCATTTGTATTTTAGAACTGTTGCTTCTTAAACAACCTGGGAGCAACCTATTTTTTATTAAGATCTCAAGGATCCATGCAGAATCTTCTAAAAATCCTTTAAGACTATGCAAGACTTTTGGATTAAAGCCATTCTAAGAAATTGAAGTTTAGCTCTATTCAGGATTATGTCTTATCACTAAAGTCGATATTAAAGAATCCGAATTTTACTTTTTCACTGACCAGAGGAGTGGCACCAGGCCAGATCAGAAGTCCTCTGTCCATCAACCTCTGCTACCTTATGCAGGTAAAAAAGGATTTCAGATGTAAAAGTTTCACTGCATATTGTCTGAAGGCAAACACACAGGTGGGAGTGCATCCATGTATGGAGGTGTATGGAGAAGCATTCCCAGTTATCAGGAACTCAGTGTAACTTCAGAGGCAGGTGTATCCCTGTGACAGGTGAACAAATCACATCATATACAGTCTGTAATGATCATGTACCAGTTGTCAAGTGCTTTAAGATTCAAAGGTGAAAAAAAGCACTCCAGAAATTTAAGCTGTATTCAGGATGATAATGTCATTTTAGATACTACATATGAACATGAAGGGAGGGAATATGGAACTAAAACTCTTGGCTAACTGGGGAGCCTATAAACATCCTCACATAAAGAGTCCTGCCTGTAAGTCTTCACTGTCAGGGAGCTTAAATGCCTGCAAAAATGTAGCAGCTGTCAGGTGGTGTCATTTGGGGGGCAGTTTGGGAGGAGATCCTTAAATGGCTTTAATCACTCCAGTGCTGTCTTCTGCAGTTGGGACCTCTGCTCTGAGCTGCGACCTACTTTATATCTATGAAAAGTGGAAAAAGACGGACAAAACGAAACAGAGACTATGAGGATGCTCACGGTGTGAGTCACATCCACCCCTGGTGCCCCAGCAGTTTGGTTCCCCCACCCACCGTCACTGCCCGGGATACAGTGTGCCAGGATGCAGGACAGGGTCCTCCTGCCTGCCCAGGGCAGGGGCAAGGTCAGCTGGCCAAAATCAGCTTCCCTCCATCCAGGGCTTTTGCTCACCCATCACAGGATCCTCTCGATCCAAGCTGGCGGCCCAGTGGAAGCGCTGGCAGCCCAGAGGGAAGGCGGCCATCCTGGGGCCAAGGCTGTTCCCTTGTGCAGATCTCACACCACAGCTGGCTTTCTTTCCCTCAGCCTGATTTTTCATCAGTTCTCCAGATCCCTTTGGGCACAGCTTTATAGTGATGCCGAGTCACAAAAATTCCGGTTGTTTCCTGAAAGCGTGTGAGAACATCTTTACCGTCTTGTTAGTCCCAATGAAACACAGCCAAGTGCAGCTGGGGAGTTACTTCATTTTTTTATTAATACCAACTGTGTCTTTTTCCTGGCGCCCTGCAGATGCTGCCGAGATTGCCGGCTGGTCCTGGTCTCTTGGTGCTCCTGACAAACCCCACTCAGCCACAAACCCCTTCCTGGGAGGTGCAGCTCTCCGGGGCACGGCTGGGCTCCTGCCCTGTGGTGGAAATTAGCCATAATTTCATAATGGCTGATCCTTATGCATTCTATAAATGAGCTCAAAGAGGCCTGTACATATTGGCAGGGCAGCTGTTAACAAGGAAAGCTCCAAGCTGTCAGCACCATTGCTGTTAAAATAGGAGGAAGAATAGAGAAGTGATGCCCTGGGCTGGCAGTTGGGAGGGCAACTCATTGACTCCATGCCTGTGTCAGGATGTCACTGTGAAAGAAATACACTGAAATAGGATTGTCATCCTACCACCACTTCTTTGGTGTTTTGTTGCTGTGTATTTCACAGGTAGGGCTTTACCAGCCCCGAGGCATTTCCATAGCCACAGCATGACCACAGCACCAGCATTTCTTCTCTGCAGGACAGCCCCTTGAGATCCACCTAACGGGAGCCATGGGAAAAGCCTGGAGACCACAGCAGTGCTGCTCCCCTTCAGCCAGAAGTGTCCTGTCAGACAATTTCTACTCCTCTTAGGCAAGGGACTGTCGCCTTGCCAGTGTCCTCAGAGGAAATCTCTAATCAAAATGCTTGTGAGAATCACAGTTCTTGGTTCTTTACTGGTCTTACTAAAGGACAGGGGACGTGATTGAAATGACATTTCTTCATCCAAGTGTCTGGCTCCTTTCTCCCTCCCCAAAATGCAGTGGTTTTACTAATAACTTTATTTTCAGAACTTGTTTTCTTACCTTCCACAAGGTTTTTAAGAAATTAAAACTCCCAAGTTTTTGGGTCACTATGGCTTTGACCCTTCATGCCCTAACAAACCCATTAGCATTACAAAGAATCTGCATGTTTATTAAACAGCAATGACTCATTCTGTTGCAGATGTTTGTATATGTAAAGCACTGTAAATATTATGGATTAAGATGGAGAGCTGGCAATGGGAATGTGTGTAGGTTAGCAGGCAATGTAAGACTCTGGGATTTTTTTTCTCCTTTTTTTAAGTGTGTATCATTTTTTCTTCACAAACCACAGGTTTCTTTCTGTAAAACACAGAACAAAGGAAACCTGTCTGCTTCTACAGGATGTCCTCTTAGATGCTTTATTACAAAGCTCTCATTGCACTTGCGGTGCAGGAAATTTTCTGACTGGTGTTTTTCGTCAGTTGATGTAACTGTATCACCTTGAAGGGAAGAAGGTATTTCCCCTTGCACTATGTACCCGTCACATCTCCTCCGAGGAAGACTCATGCCAACTTTCTTGAAAAAAGGTTCATTTAGAGTCATACTGAAACTACCACAATCAGAAAGACAAGTGACTCAGTAAAGGACTCATGACATAGCAGATGGAAATCCAGTGTTAGTCTGTATTCTGCCCTGAACTCGTGTGATGGCCCCTGGCACAGGATGAGCCAGACCTTTTGTGCCAGTCTATGTGGAAAGTTGTTGTGTGTGGAAACACTGGTTAGCCTCAAGCCTTCTTCCCACCAGAGCTGAGCCCTAACCTTGAGAAAATAAAGGTGCAGTGGGCATGAACAGGCAGGGGAAGGGAGAACTGATGCCTTTCCAGAAGCTCCAGGAATGCACCTCAACTTCCAGAGACCCAAGCAAAGGGACAAAAATGACTGGAGAAAATTTCTCCTTCTATTCTCCAGGTTAAATAAAATTATGTGGCTGTAGAGGCACAGGAAGGGCCTAAGGGAGGAGTATCCCTCTCTGAAATTGAGTATTTATTGATTTTTCTTTCTCAGTCATAAACCATGAGTTTCAACCTCTCACTGCTGAAGAAGTTTGTGAGAGCTGAGAAGAAATTAGGGCAGACAAAAATCCAAGAGAAGCATTAAACCAGTAGTTGATGGTCAATGAGCTCATCTGCTCCCGGAAAGCTGCACAGGGACACACTGGAAGGGACAAGCTGGCAGCCTCATCAGGGAGAGATTTATTATGCAGAGCTGATGGGTGCTGCAGATCAACAGCCACAACTGAAACAGCAAAACCATAACTCCAGCTGGGGGAGAGGCCGAGCGGTTTAAGAGGTCTTTTTCATCTCAGATTTCTGTGAGTGAGTAAATGAAGTGTTATTGCTGAGCCCTGCAGGCTGCCCAGCAGAAGGTGTGAGCCCTCCTGCAAGGGTCTCTCAGTCCAAGGAGTGTGAGTTGCATGGGGTTGCTCTTGAAAGAGTGGCACAAAGAGCTCCCAACAATGTCCTCTTTGAATACAATTATGTTTGCTGGGAGCTGGTCCTGACTCCTTCCTGGTACAGGCCCCTCTTGCAGGGACTGTACTCTGCAGTCCCAACATCTCCCACGCTGTGTAGGCAGGGAAACCTTGTTAACATATATGGTCTTAGTGGGCTTAGAATCAGCTGCTTACAAACCTGTCTACATATGAATTTTAACTTCCTCTTTTAAGTCATTTATAGGAAATGCTATAAAGTTCTGCCTAACTTCTTTTTTTTTCCACAAGAGTATGGTTAAAAACTGTTCTCTGAAAAAGACAAGCTGTGAAAACGTGTCTCAAGTGCTGGCACTCCCATGGGACCACCATCCTGCAGCTCTGCTAGTTCTCTTGCCCCCAGGATGCCTTGTGGGTCAAGACATGGGCCCACAGTGAGTGGCAGGAGGAGCACTGTGCACACCAGCACTCCCAGCCCTCAGCCAGCTGTGGGAGGGAATCTGTGCCGGGCCCTTCGCTGGTGGGATTTGCTGCTCTCCTCTCTCCAAGGCATTGTGCAGGATGACACAATCCCAAATGGCCAGACCTTTTGCAGTCATCCCCATTGCTGAGCTCTCAAACTCCTCTTTCAGCCAGAGCAGACCTGGGGACCAGCACGTGTCCTGTGCCCAGAAGCACGGCTGCAAGGCCACCAGGCAGGCAAGGAGTCAGCACACATGCACCCTTCCCTCTGCTTCCCCTTGCCTTCCCCCTTGCTGCATTCTGTAAAATGAAGATTATCCTCATGGGGGAGTCGTGAGCATTAATGTAGCTAGTCAAGAATTTCAGGTTTGTTGGCTATTCTGTGTTTTGTTATTAAAACCAGAGAAAAACAAACCCCCAGGAAAAATTACGTTTCAGGCCAATTTACCTCACTGAGCTTGTATGTGCTCCAATTAATTATTTAGATCTCAAATACTGGGTATTTTGTAAAAACAAATGAAAACATAGTCCTCGGGCAGAAGGTAAGCGATGAAGGTCTTTGGCCAAAACTTTCCAGCTCTCATTCTACCTTGCTCACTAGTCAGCTGTTTTTCAGCACAGAATAGGTTTGCTCATGGCCTGTTTTATCCCACATTGCTGTGGCAGATCAAATGCTCACAGGTAAGAGCAGCCCTCTAAACCTCATGCCACCTATTCAGCAGAAGCAGAGACATCAGGTTGTGGAAGGAGTGACTGCTTTCTTAGAAACCCTACTGACGTGGAAACAGAGCTATTCCTCTTCCCTTCAGAAGTGGCTCTGGAATTCCTAAAGTCAGAAATTCAGTATGAAGATGAAAACACTGATGGCTTGTGTTACACAAAGCAACGTGCTGGCGGCCGACCAACAGTGCTGCAAATTCTTTCTTCCTTTTGGCACCAAACTATTTCACTTACGAAGGACAGATGAAAATTATTCCAGATTTATGTTGGCTCTTGTCTGATGCTAGTTGTGTTTTTCTGATACAGCCTCTCTCTAATGCCCACAAAGCTTTGGAGGACATGTAAATGTATCATCATCCTATCATTCCTCATGAAGAAAAAATTATTTCAGGAGGCCCCCAAATAAATGTAATATTTTGTCTGGACATGTAGATCCTTTCCATAGTGTGAGTGAGGAGCCTAGGCTGAATCCCAGGAATCAGTTCCTATTTAAGTAAATGGAGTGCAGTCTTTCACCCTTAAATTGATCCAAATTCTATTGTAAATTTGGCAGCATGTGCAGCTCCAAACTAAATATTGTCAGATATTATTGGCTCAAATCAGCTGAAATAAATCCCTCCTCACCACAGCACCACCATTCTGGCCCTGCTGCCTCCTCAGGTGCTCAGTGCCTTGTGTTGTGGTGTCAGCACAGGGTGAGGGATGAAGAAGGGAAGCACATGCCACACCCCATCACATCTGTTGGTGAAGGTCATGCAACACAGGCACAAAAACAGGGATGGCAGGAAGAACTGTAACGGGGAAAAGAGGAGGCAGCCTTGTGATTGGAAAGGGTAAAAAGAAAACTACCAGGGGTGTAAAACTATGTAAAACCCACCGTGCTCTGCCACAGGGCTGGGGTGGGCAGTGGGGAAGGGCATGACTGCCTGCCTTGCAGACAGCGAGTGCGAGGTGCCTGGCACCCTCTGCTCATGGCTGCACGATCTGACTGGGTCCCTGTGAGCTAAAAGCTGCTGCCAAAGGCTTGTCTGGCCAAGGCTTGCCACAGCTGGGCTCCCAGTGACCCCAGCGTGCTGCCTCCCCTTCCCCTGGGGAAAGGAGATAATGTAGCAAATTGCAGGCAAACTCCAGGAAAATGGGGAGAGGATATTTGACTCGGAGATAAAAGCCTCCTGCTTTTAGGTTTGCCAGAACCAAAACCCCTGCTTTGCCTACACCACGGAGCAGGGCGAGTCCTATGAATTGGCAATGGCGAACCTGTTCTTGTCCTCTTGCAGGCATGCTGCAAGTGGCTCAAAACCCCTGTGCATTGTAGGATAAGCAAAACCGTTTTGAAGACAACATTTTGTGAGTAAAGGCACATATTGAGGAAAGTTTCAGAATGGAAATGAGTCAAGAGAGACAGTGATGGGACTGGATATGTCAAAGAGGAGATGGTCCTTCAACCCCACCCATGAAGGCAGCTGTGTCATTGTGTCAGCAGCTGATGCCACTTGTTCCCTAGAGAGTGGAGGACAAAGAAAGGAGCCTGGAGAAGCAAGGTGTGAGTGCACTTTGTGTGTGTGGATGCAGTTTGATGGTACAATTAAGCTGCTGTTTAGATGTTAAGAGCAGGCACCCAGGGAAGAGCTGGTCATATCCCCTCCCACTCTCCTACCCCCTCCCTGATGCTGGCCTGTCTGTGTCCAGCCAAGGCTGGGTGCTGGGGCACTGGGCTGGCAGCACTCCTCATTTCCCAGTGTTGGATGAGGCAGTTTTGCCCCTGAGAGAGCTCCCTTTGGTGGCAGGCATGGAGCACCCCTGGCACAGGGCAATGGGTGAGCTCGACGGGTGGTTCCAGCAGACTCCCCATCGTCCTGTGCTGCTGCCACCCTGCCATGGCACCTGCACTGCTTTCAGGAGGGGTTGAGTGCTTGTATGTCCGTGAAGATCTGAGCCCGTGAATGCTGATTCACCTGCACTGCTGACTCAGGCTGCCATCCCTCAGCGCCCCTCCCTCCCCTCCACTCCAGCTTCAGCGGCGGGTCAGCAGCACAGCCAGGGTATCTGCTTTGGTCTCTACAGCTCACAACGAGATACCACCACCAGGCTCAGAGCACATTAATATTTGGGGCACTGAACAGCAGCAGCCAGGGACTGTTGGCTTGTTTGAGTTTACAATATCACCAAAGGGCAGTTCCTCTGTCTCACTCCACCCCCGACTTCCTCCGTGTTTCCTACAGTCCATGTATTACCCCCACAAGAAAAATCTACTTGTTTTTCAGCTGGACAGGGGGCTGGCCGGCTGCATGGGCCCCACCACGAGCCTGGGGAAGGTGGTGAGGGTGGCCCTGCAGGAGATGGAGCAGGGAGGCCCACCCTTCCCAAGGGCAGTGCAGATTTGGGCAGCTATCTGGCTGTTTCCCCTCAGCCCTGTTTTCATGACTGTTCAGCTACGATAGCCAGTCTTTTCTCTGAGAGCCCTGCTCTCCTCTCCCATCATAAACCACTCTGACCAAGCACCTCTCCACCTCCAATCTCACAGCTCCAGCCAGACAATAAACTTGATCAAATGGTGTATCCACGGGGAAACAGGTTAAGAGGCAGCTTCTCAGCCAGTACAAACCCAAACCAGCAGAGCCTCAGCCACTCACACACACCTCAGCCAGCCTTTGCCTCTGAATGGACTTTTCCACAAAGCACAGCAGCAGTTTTCTCTTTCCTCTCACCAGCTGCCTGGGCTGTGCTAAACCTACAGACTCCTTTAGACTCATAAAAATTAAAATGCTTGAAAATGGGAACAGGCACTAGGCTGTCCTGCTTTAGAGTATTGTACCAGCCACCCTGAACCCTCACTTTTCTCCAGCTGCCAGCTAGACAATTTCCCCCATCCCCTCCCTCCTCAGCTTGCTCATAAGCAGGTGATTTCCATCCAATTTCCATCAGCAGGAGCATTTAAGCTGCAGGGCTGGCAGCTTTGGGAGAGGAATAGAGAGTGGTTTTGCAGTAGATCTGATGGCTTTTTCCCTTTGCTGCTTTAGCAGCCCACTTCTCTGGGGGGCAGAGGAGCAGATCTTGTTTGGCTCAAGGCTTGTGGAGCATTTCTCTTTGGTTGTTTAGGGGTAAGAGTTAGTTACAAGATGTCACCTTTCTGTCCTGATTCATATGTGGAGAGTGCATTAAGCCTGTGCAGAACTTGGATTGCAGGTGACAGAAATGGGGGCTTTTTCTGGGACTACACGTGAGGCACCTCCTGGGCTGTGTTCCACTGCCACATCTGGCTAATCCAGAAATCTCTTCATTAAACATTTTTTTTGTTTCTATTTCCTGTGTGTGTGTTCTTTTGTGCCTGGCTTCCACAAAATTAGACTTGTTTAAGATACATCAGTAATCTCTAGCTACTTTCAAAAGAGACAAAATCACTTTCAAACCTCAGCAGGTCAGTGGGGGCAAGAAAACTTTCCTTGTGCAACACACTGCTCCTCACCTCTGTTTCCTGTTTGTTCCTGATGTGATACCCCACTCTGTAAAGCCCTCCTGTACACAGGTTTGTTCAGCCTTGCAAGAGCTTCCTCTGTGATATTTTTTTCTCTACTCCCTGTGTACTTTTTTTGAAGAATCATTTGCTTTCAAAACAGATTGAGGTACTGCCAGGCTGAGCTGACTTACTTCTAGATAAATTTCTGGGTGAATATTGACAGACTGTGAAAAGCTGGCTGCACTGCAAGAAACTTTCTTTAGAATAAGAAAAAAATGCTTTTTCTTGACAAATGATTGTTGCTAACCTTTGCTGATCCATGCCCATGGGAATTCAGCATCAACAAAAGCTGTAGTGCCTGGCTTATCCTAAACTATGCCAGTAAGGACTCTTACATCTTAGTGAAAACATCCTGAGCTCACTTATTTTGCCTGAAGGCCGAATGGTTGCCTGTCTTTAAACTGACAGATACACCCTTTGCAAAATGAGCATGATTTTTAACTCAAACACAAGCTACCACTCAGATTTACATTGTTGTAACAAGGCTGCTTGCAAATAATTATTGAATAAGATTCAGGTAGGGAGGTTTATTCCTAGGAACTTGCATATAGCTTTATGAAGTGATGCTGCATCTGATGACATCAGATGCAGGACTTCATTTAAGCCTGTATGGGATCCATATCTTCAGTCACAAGGGTATGAAAATGTCAGATTTGGTTTGGGTTGATAGAGCCTGTGTAAATAATCATCCTTTTGTAAGGTGTTGAAATTTTCTCTTTAAATGCTACAACTTCCTTAAGGTTTGTTCTGGGCTTTCAGACGTAACTGGCAGCTCATTAACAGCTTTTTATTAGCACTGAAAACCACAGGAGGGAAACTGCACAGGTCATCTGGAACCCTTGGCTTTGGTAGGCAAAAAGCTCTTGTCTCCAGATATGTGCAGTCCTAGGTGTTTTCATTTCACAAAGAAAAATGTCTTTGTGGGAAAATCTCTGATATGGATGAGGTGGTGAAGTGTTGGATCATTTTGATTACACCATGCAGGCAGGCTGAGTGGAACAAAGAAGTCTTGCTCCTCTTGATCTCCAAAGGGACAACCCTCTGCCTTTTTTGTGGTCTCAAATGCAAGCTGATAGCAAGCATATCAAATCAAAGTCATGATTTGGCCAGTTTATTGAAACAACTATAAAACCTGAAAGAAAACAAGCATGGAGTACAAGTCCTGTGAGGAGTGGCTGAGGGAGCTGCAGTTGGTCAGCCTGGAGAAGAGGAGGCTGAGGGGGGAACCTTCTCTCTCTCTACAACTCCCTGAAAGGAGGTTGTAGCCAGGTGGGGGTCGGTGTCTACTCCCAGGTAACAAGTAACAGGGCGAGAGGAAATGGCCCTCAGTTGTGTCGGGGGAGGTCAGGAGCTTAGAGATCTTTTCCAACCTTAATGAGTGCACGTGTGGGCTGGTTGATGTGTTACATGTTTGGCACTGAAGGAGCCCTGTTTGTGCCCCTCGCAGGCGTGGCGGAGGCGCTGGTTCGTGCTGCGCAGAGGCCGCATGAGCGGGAACCCCGACGTGCTGGAATACTACAGGAACAACCACTCCAAGAAGCCCATCCGCATCATTGACCTCAATGAGTGCGAAGTGCTGAAGCACTCGGGGCCCAACTTCATCAAGAAGGAATTTCAGAACAACTTTGTCTTCATTGTGAGGACCACCTACCGCACCTTCTACCTGGTAGCCAAGACCGAGGAGGAGATGCAGATCTGGGTGCACAATATCAGCCAGATCTGTAACTTTGGACATCTAGAAGATGGCACAGGTAGGATCATGCTCATCTTGGGGGCTGGGAGAATGCCCAGGGGTGACAGGCGTCATGGACCTTGCTGGCTGGTTGGGCTGGGCAGGTGTAGTAGGGCTGTGATTCCTACAGCTCCACCCGGCACTGAGATGCTGCTAAACCCTGATCTGAAAGTTCTTAGGGATCTCACTGCTGCTGGGTGGAAATACTGACTGGCTGCTTGGTCTCACTTTGATGAAGCCATTCCTGATAGAACAAACAGCAGGTCCTTAATAAGAAAAGGTACTGTTTATGTGAAAAGCTGACTGTTATATTCTGGGGCCGTTTATTTCATTACATGTCCTGTATTTATTTAGTTTGGCTTAATGTAAGACACCTGTTCCAGGAAAGCGTCCTGCAAAACTCCCATTTTCTCAGGCATTGCTGGACGTGGAATGTGCACAGACTTGGGTGTATATGCATGTACATAAATCAATGACAGAAATAGTAAGCTGTCGTAGTCTGTTGATGAGACAAAATAAAGAAAAAGCAGAAGATAGGAGAGCATTAGAAGTGTGTATCTAGACTTAAGAGATGGTCCTACCAGTGAAGCATAAAGGCAGCTGTTTTGCCAGGCCCTACACCTGTATGTGCTCAGCAGGGTGAATTTCTTGGAAAGCTTCCAAGAATTAACCGCTCCAAGATGGATGTAGCCAGTAATTAAAGTCAGGACCTGTATCATCATTAACTTACCTTTTAAATGAGACAATTGGGCTCAGATAACAGCAATTTGTCTTTCCCTTGACATTTCCAAGAGGCAGATACAGCAGCAATCTGAGAGTTTTAGAGGAAGTGAGTCAGAATGAAGTCCTTCAGAATGATAAGAGGCAGCACAAGAGTAGAAAAGGGTGGCAGTGGAGGGACTTGATCCCAAGGGCAGTAATATGTTTGGGGGTATTGTAGTGTGGCCAGGCAGGTTATCTTGCCGTGGTGTCTGTGCTGCTGCACTCAGAGTGTTACTGGTGTCTGCAACTGCTGCATGGCCACACCATTACCTCATAACTTGAAACAAAAGGCTATGGGAGAGGCTTTATTTTAATCTATCACGGTTCTTGGCATTCCTTAACCTTCTCTTGGGTAGTGTCTTCTGAGGGAAATGTGAGTGTGAAGAACACTGCAGTGGTCCTGTGACAAATGTGATATCTGTTCTTTTCCCATTCGCTTTAGAAACCACCAGAAAAACGTGCTGACAGATTTTCGTGTCAGTACAAGCTGCCCATGAATACAAATTCCAAACTAGAGCTGGTAGCTTTGAGGGACTGGCATCAACAGCCCTTTGGAGCTTGGATGTAATTAGGGATATGCAGCAACCACCTTCTTCTTGTTCTGCCTTTGTTGACACTGAGATGTTGCTCTTGCATTGTTACTTCTGGTGCAGGATTATTTTAGAAATAGTTTTACCAATTACTCTGAAATTAAGCTAAGCCGTTCCACATAAAACAGAAGAGAGAAAAATAATTTTTGTCTCTCAAATGTGTAAGTAGCCTTCTCCTGGCACTGTATGAGGATGTGCATAAGGGGACGTGATCTGTGGCAGAGGAGCTAAGACATTGGATGTCCCTGGATAGAGGCATTTATCCTGGGAAGTGCCTGTTCTGTTTTGCTGCTGCAGTGCAGCATTGCCTTTAAGACTTGCACATGGGCAATACTCATAGTATTACACAGTCATGTTTCTCTCCCAGCAAAGATTGCCAGTGTGGACACTGATGGATGAGAAATGGCAGCTCTTGCAGCAGCAGTTGGGAAAGCTGACATCCCAGCCTTCCAAGGCAGACATTGTCCCGCACAAAGTTCAGCAGTGCAGAGTGTTTGCCTTGGTTCAGTGCAACGTCTGGCACCTGAACTTACAGCCCTCATCAGGGATGGCGTGAGCTAAGCCTCCAGACATGCACTTACTGTATCTCTAATGCCAAATAGCTCATAAGAGCTTCTATTTATCCTGCAGCTCATGCCGGTGAGCTCAAGTCTGGGGTGTATTCAGGTCAGGCTGCTGGGCATATTCAGATCCTCTGATTTAAATCTACACGGCTCCACAAGTTGCACATCATATTTCAAACAGTTGCTAATTGCTTCAGCTTTTTGGAAGCTCCTAAATCCCTCAAGAGCCTGTAGATTTAAACAAATTACCCTTAAAAATTAACATTGGAAGAGAAAAGCCCTATTAAATGTCATATGTTTTTTTAACTTGAATGCTACCGTGTTAAAAAAATAATAGTCCCTGATACGAATCATCAGCAGAAAGACACAACCATTGCAGAAAATTTTAATAAGCTGTTCTGCCTTTTAAAATGAAGCTAAAAGACAATATTATATGTTGTGAAATCAATCATTCTTAATCTCTACATCTCTGAAAATTTGTTGTGACTTTGAGGCCAAAACCTAATCTGCTGCTTTCTTTGTTTAGTGCACAAAATGCAGCCACAGGTTTAGAGAGTGACTCAGCTTTAAACACTGTCCTGTCATTCCCAGTTAGTCCCTTCCAATAGCAAGGAAGCTGGATGAACAGCTGGTTTCCCATTACCAGAGGCCTCCAGTATGGGGTGTTAGCAGCCAGATGCAGAGCAAAGTTACCAGAGACGTGGCTCCTGTGAGGACAACTTTGTTGTCAACAGGAGAGGCAGGGCTGAGAGACAGAGATGAAATGCAAGATCCAGGCAGATGTCAGGAAGCACCTGGGAGGGCGGCTGTCGGGAAGGACTTGCCAGCAGCACTCAGCACACTGCAACACTCAGCTGCCACAAGAAACTGTGGCACTGGCTGTGCTGGAAATGACAGGGGAGGTGGCACCTTCGGAGGAGTCAGCTGAAGGAGAGAGGAAGAGGCCTTGCTCCCTGTTTTCCTTCCATTTCTATTTAAATCTTGCTTTCATCTTTGGGCAAGTCTCCAAGTAGAGCCATCATTCTCCAACCCCCATGGACCCATGGCCATGCAAGGGATCAAGAGGATGCTTGGCCCAAGTGGTTGGGGCAAGGAAGGAGATGAAATAAGGTGGCTGTGGGATATCAGGGGCACAGTTTACCCAATGTGCAAGCTGAAGCCATGACTAATTGATACAATTCAATATAGAAGCTTTTCACTGGAGAAACTGCTGGGAAGGTTATTTAACCTGTTTCAGTAGGAAGCCTTACTGTTAAAGATAATGTTGTGCCAGGCTGTGCCTTGGCAGGCAGCTCCTCGGCCCAAGAGGGGCATTTCATCTTGGGTTTCACCTTCACACCATCCGCAGGTTCCAGATGTAGTTCAACATCTTCTATAAACACCTTGCTCATCCTGGATGCATCCCTTTCCTGAAGATCCCGGTTGATCTCCATCTCTTCCCTATTGCTCTACTCTCTCCCACAGCACCCAGGGCCACAGTAGAGCAGGATGTCCCTGGAGAGACTCCCCCAGTGGTGCCCTCCCTGCACAGCACATGGACCATGATGTTGGCAGGATCAGTTTAAGGGACAGGTTATCCTTGGGTCCCTCTTGGCTGCTGGCAGTTGAATTACAGCATTTCTGCTCTTCTACCTCTCCCTCACCTCTTGTTGCTGTGTTGTTCACACTCATCCTCACCCATTGCTGGGAGCTTCTTCCATTCTGCCTGCTCCCCTGATGGTTTCTTTGCCTCTTTAAATGTGTCTCTATTTTATTTTTTTTAATTATTTTTATTTATTTTTTATTTTATTTGCCAGTGTGTAGAGACATTGCACATGGGCAAGGGATGGTTTGACTCCCCAGGGCCTTGCTGCAGCCAAACTGGGGAACTTCTCTCCCAGCCAGGGCAGCATGCTGGGAGCAAGGGGAGCCAGGGTCTACTCCCTCCACTCTCACCTCTCCACAGGAGAAAATCCCTTTTCAGCTGCACAGACTCAAGGCTGCTGTTTGACATCAGGCTCTGGCCTCTGGCCATGAGGGGTGGGTTTACCTCTTTGGTATGGCTGTGTAGCCTTGGGGGGGCCTAGAACCCCCCATTTCACCATGTCCCTGCACTGCTGTTGCACCATGACAATTCTTGAGGGGTGGGCTGGGGTCTGTAGCAGGGGGGGAAACTGCATGGTGACTTTCCCCATGATGCAGAGCATCCTCCATGGTGACTTTCCCCATGATGGCAGGGCAGTAATTTTTTGGGTTAGTACCCACCAAAGCAGTTCTTTTGGCAGCTGAAGCCTCCTGCTGTCTCTCTGGCAAAGGGTAGGGCAGGCACCAAACCTATTCTCTGCCTTCTCACCGTTAAAAGTAGCCATGCATAATTTATTCTGCCCAGCTGCTGTTGCGGTACAGCTCTAATGCACAGGATTGGGTTACCAGCAGAGCTGGCAGGGGCAGGGACAGCCTGTTAGGAGCTGACTGCAGGTTCCTGAGCTCCTGAAGGTTAGAAAAGGGCAGGTCTGTACTGTCCCCATCCCTCCCTGCTGCTCACAACCATTGCCATGTGGTCTGCAGCTCACAGCCTTTCCTGATGGGATAATCCATGGCTAAACCCTGTGAGTACCAGATGGAGTTCAGGCCTGTTCGTTCTCTGCGTTAATAACCCAGAATGTCATTAATTTCTTTCTTATGCACTGTGGCAGTTTTAGTTGTTGGTTTGGGCTTTTTTTAATGTAGTCAGATGGTGATGTGAACATGCTTTTCTGAGATCCCTAGGGAGTCAGCCCAGTGCACATTTGATCATTGTCAACTTGCAAGACAGCTCTCCGAGTCCAAGATTGGAGAGCAGAGTTACTGTCTGAGCCAGCACGATGAACAAAAGTTATTTTTCAGATGGGAAGCCTGCAGCCCTCAGCTCTGCTTTGCAAATGTGAAACCTTGTAAAAGCCATTCCTTCCAGATGCTCACTGCTGAAACCCTGCTGCTATAAGCACCTGCTCAAAATTAAAGCAAATCCTTTGCTTAAGCTTGAATTTAAGCACGTGCTTATATGCTTTGCTGACCTGAGGCCCACCACTGCCCCAGACCTCCAAAGCTAATGGGAGGAAGCAGCAGTGAGTGCATGCTGGTAGACGGGAAGGAAAGAGGCAGCTCTCTCCCCCATTCAAAAGGATGAGGTGTGGGATAGTGCAGGGAGGGAAGATCAGCTCTTTTATTCTTTTTCTGACTGTGAATGTTGCTGTGGTTGGCATGAGACTCTGGCTCTCATACAATCATACAATATCCTCAGTTGGAAGGGACTCACAAGGATCATTGAGCCAAACTGCTGCCCCTGTACATGACAGCCCCAAGAATTGCACCATGAGAGAGTTCAGTTTGTGTTTAGTGATGTTGCTGTCTAACCACCCAAGTCTTGGCAGCCCTCTCCATCCCTCCTGATCCGCTTGTACATATACCCAGGGCTGAGAAGTGACTAGAGCAACCTGGTACAGTGCCAAGGCTTGTGGCTCTGTTGAGCTGAGGACTAGGCTGGACCTGCTGGAGCATCTCAGGACCTCCTCACACAGTGCAGGATCTGACCTGCAGGCTGCATGCAGCTGGTTCCCAGCTTTTCCAGCAAATTCTGGATATCGGCGTTAGAGAAATCTGCCATCCTGCAACACTTTGGAGACATGTTTATGCTTGGCGTGGTTTTATCAGCAGTGGCTGTTTTCTTGTGTTTGTTTTTGCTGTGGGGTTTTTCATTTTGAAGACGGGTTTTGAGGCTTTGACTCAGGCAGTGTCTGCACCTTAGCCAGAGAGATGGGGACCCACTGCCGAGCCCTGCAGGTGTTGGGGAAATTTGGGACACCCAGTGAGCACTGCCTGGTCCCTGCACAGCCCTGGTGAGGGAACTGCCATGCAGCAACCTGAAATTCCATTAGAAAAATCATACTCTCTAGCTGAGGACTTGTGCTCTTAGTGCTGCCATTTTTGATTCCTGCCAGGAGCAGATGCTTTTAGGGAGCTGCTCTGCAAAGACCCTTCCCACTCCACTCCTTGCATGGTGGGAGGTCCAGCTTGCACTAAGGACTTAATTTTTTGCATTGAAATGCCTCAAAAGCTGGGCCAGAGGCTGTGTTTAGCCTTAACTCTGTGTGGTTCAGCCATCACTCCTTCATCCCCCCAGCCCCATGTCCCCAGCTATCTAGCAGGGCTGAAGGTTGGGAGAGGAACAGAACCAGACTTAGCTGTGCTGCCTGGCAGTTCCCAGGCCAGATGGACCTGAGTGCCTTGGCCACATGCTGCCAGTGAAGGGTGGTCTTGATGGTCTGAGCTCTGGGCCAGCCCCGCTGGCTGCAGCCCAGAGCTGTTCCTCTCCTACTGTCACCCTGCTCTGTGCCAGGGTGACTGGAGTGTTATGGCCAGGGAAGGTGTCACTGAGAACAGGCTCCCTTGTGTCTTGTGGCCTCCAGAAAAATAGTGTTACTTTTCTCAGCAGAGCCAAGAAGCCTCCAGCTGGGCAGAAACAGCTATACTACAGCTTTTGTGGCTTTGATGTCCAGCCCAGAGAGGCATAAGGAGTTTGCAGGCAAGTTCAGAGCTTGTCTGGCTACTCCATGAGCTGCAAAGCTCCGTTTTGTCCACTGAGATCTAGAAAGTGGGAGGAAGTCAATCCCTTTCCTTGTCACCATTAATTTGAAGTGTTGGAGATGAATAATTAATTATTTGCATTAGATACTCAAAAAATACTTGATAAAGCAGGCAGCTGTGCCTCAGCTCTCTCTTCAGCAGAGGCTGTCTTCATTGCTGGCTGCAGGAGGGATGCCACAGCCCTGCAGGAGTGCGGGACCCCAGAGGAAGAGGGTCTGTACCTTCTGCAGCCCTTCAATTTGACAGCCTGGGCAGGGGGAGCTGCAAAATTGGGCTCCCCTGTCCCCAGAACCAGTTTTTACCTTGACTCACCGCCCCTCTGGGGTAAAACACCCCTGGTGTAAAAGCAGGGTGGTGGCAGCCAGAAGAGGCAGTGGGCCAGGGCGAGTCAGAGCCGTTCCTCAGCCGGGGCCATCCGTTCCCGTTGCAGGTTCCGTGGAGAGCCTGTCCCACACCACCTCGTCCCCGCAGCCATCACCAGCCGCCTCCACCCACACCTCCCGCATCGCCGACCCCTCCTTCTCGGTCGACACCGCTGCTGCCGACGCGTCCGCCACGGAGGAGACCCCCAGCGAGTCAGGGTCAGTCTTCCTCCCCGACTACCTCTTCCTCTCCAACTGCGAGTCGGGCAAGCTCAGCCACAACAGGTAAGTCTGGGGTCTGCTGGATGCGTCAGGCTGGAGCCACCCTCAGCCTGCCCAGTGATGAAATTGGGGCACAGTGCTCCCGGAGCCCTGCCACTCAGGGTAGGCTCCCGGGCACTGCAGGGGCCCACCAGCCTAATCCAATTTGGAGGGTGCTTTTCATAGCGCAGATTAGCGGTTGAGCGTCATATGTTGGTCCTGTCCCTTTCCAGGGTGGGTGGCTGGGGACCTCACACACAGCCTCCCTCCAGACAGCTGTTGCTGCCCAAGGTGCTCCACAAAGTGTCCCATCCCCCAGTCCAGCTCAGGGGGGACCCTCCACAGTCACAGGGAAGGGACAGATTTTGTCCTCAACTGTGGGGTTGGGTTTTTTGTTTGCTGTGTTCTTGCAACCAGGAGAAAAGGAAAGCTCAGTTCCTGACCTCTGCCTCTTGCAGGTGTGACAGCTGGTCAAATTCAGACAGATCTCTGGAGCAAACTTCATCGGACGATGTTTTTGTTGACTCCTTGCAGTCCCAGCCCTCCTTGTACCTTGTACAGCCAACCAGTGCTGGCACTGTGCACCAGGACGGGGCCCCACTGGCAAATCCCAGCACCATGTCCAGGAACATAGACATTAGTGGGCCATCCAGTGACTTTTCCTCCTCTTCTCCCCTGCTGGGGACGCCGCTGACACCAACCTTTCAGATGGACAAGAGCCAAAACGCGCTGCCCTACGGTGTAACCCAGCTGGACATCCTGTCCAACACGCCTCCACCACGGCCCCCCAAACCAACCCACTTCTCGGACAGGAGAGGGGAGGAGGTGGGCGGCGGGGCCCTCCAGAACGGGCACGCAGGGATCGGCAGGGCTCAGGTCGCTCTGGTGCCCAGGAGGATCTCTCTGTCCAGCTTAGACAACATGAGGAACTGGAAAGGTGAGTGCACTGCTGAGAGCTGGCAAAAAGGACCAATGTGAGGGATAGACCACAGAGTGGGTGCTGACTTCCAGTTGTGCCTTTCTGTCCTCCCCTCTGTGGAATCATACACCACCCAAGGCAACACAAAATCCTTCTTTCAAATGAATTAGCAAGCAGGATTCAGGCCTGTCCCTCATGTTCAGCTCCTGCTCTGTAGAAGACCCTCAGTGTGTGTACAAATGGGCAGCAATTTTGCTGTCATCCCTTCAGGGTACCTCATGACTTGCTAGTTTTCCATGCCCCCTCCCTCTCCAAAAGGGAAAGTAGTAAAAACCACCAAAATGAAAAGTCAACCACTGAATCAGGCAATGCCAAAATCTGTTTATGCAGGTCAAAGTGTGGGCTTGCACATAGGAAATTCTTTCGGAGCTGTGCTGCTTCTCTACATCCAGCCCATTCCACAAGAGCAGCATGTCTTTTTGCAGCTTAGAGTAAAGACCAGGAAGTCAGGGAGACGCTGGGGATGGGATGTAATCCCAATTGAACCAGGGACTCTGTGTGTCCTTGAACAAATCCCACTCTGTCCTTGCACTTCAGGCAGAGTAGTCTGAAAACCTGCTGCTATAGGGTGATGCTCGGCTGCAAAGCAGACTCTACTCTGAGCTGAGCTGGCTTTTCCACTTGTTCCTGAAACACCATAATAACAAACAAAAATAAGTCAAAAACCCGGAACACCATGGTATCAGAAACCAGTAAAGGCAGAATGAGAAAACTTTATTATGTAGAGCCACAGAACAGAGAAAGGCAGCTGGGATACCCGGCTGGAAATCATCAAGTATACTGCAGAGATATGGAAACCTTCAGTTCTGATGAGGAATAAAACATAATTTTTAAGGACAAGCATCCTTTAGGCTCCTGCAGTTTAAATGACCAGACAATATTTGGGGCTGTTAGATCTTGCTCTTAAAGCTCAGAAGCTAAAGCAAGGAGATCTCTGTCCAGCCTGTTTATCAGTGTACAAACAATTCTTGGAAGGTTTCTGGAGAAACACCCATCAGTGGAATTGCTATTCTTGATTATCAGCTACATTTTGTTGCTCCCTGAAAGGTGCTGCTCTTGCTTCTGCACATGTTCCAACATCACGGGCACACTTGAGCCATTCATGTTCCTCCAACCCAATTTACACCAAAATGTTTTAAGAGGATTAAGTGGCCAAATGTCATGTTGTGCCGCAGTGCTGCAGGGTTATCTCTGCCTGACGGGGGCAGCAATGAATTAATAAGTGCTGCCACTTTTTCTTGCCCTAAGTGAAGCTGAAACTATTCGAAAGGTTAAACTCTGAATTAAAATGTGTTTAACAAGAAAGATCAGAAAAAGAAACAAGGAGAAAGCAGCTCTTCCTCACCAGCTCCCACAGTGAGCCCACTTGAGTCATTTCCTTCACTTTTTGCCCTTGGCAACCTGCAAAAGGTGCACAGATGTAATTAACCCTGTGTAAAGGCAGTATGTGCTGGTGGAAGTGCCATGAAGGGGGATGAGCTGTACACATGTAAAGCATCTGTGTCCTGGCATCTGATGGAGCCTTGTGCCAAAATAATAACCACCACAAATGCCCCCAGTTGCAGTGCAGTACCAACATCTCCATCATAAGAGCAGAGAGTGGATTAACATGGTTTCAGGGTTTTAAGGCATTCCCATAGAAAAGCCATTTTCTGCACAGAAAATCCCTTTCCAGAAAAAAGCGGTGTTTGTAAGCATCTCCCACTGCTGATCTTCTATGCACTGAGTGGTAGATTTTAGGGCTTTTGGGTTTTGCTTGAAAAATAAAATGGACCTGCACCAAGACAAAGGCCCACCTGCAAAACAGGACACTGAGACTGGTAGCTGTTTCTCTGGCTGTTTGTTCCCCATCAGCTTGAGCCACTTGCACCATATCAGCACTTCTGGATGGCAAAGCAAAGAATTTTTCTCCTATTAAGTTTCCCCATGCACCACTCTCTGTACAATAACACTTACTTCCATGACACCTTACATACCAGGCTCCTAAATAACTTTCCAAGCAACAATGAAATAATATTCCCTACAGTCCCTTTTCATGTAATTTCCCCACTTTGACAGAGAGCGACTAGAGCTCTCTGGGTTTAAACTTTTGCTTCCTTGCTCCCACACCAGCCATTCTCCCCAACTGCTTGTGTTACAGGAAGCATAAGTTACAGCCGGATTATACATGAACATGTTCCTTGGTTTCATCATACTTAAAATGGATGTAATCACTCTTGAAATGCTACTGAGTTGGATCTGGTCTTAAGTGTCATTGGATTTCCTCACTTAGGAGTTTTACTCCAGAATTATCTCTGTAAGGTTGCACTGCCTTATCACATTTTTAATCACTTCTCTTTTCCTTGCAGCAGACATGGAAGGCAGTTCCTTAAGAAGTCGAGATAAGAGGCTTAGCTTGAATTTGGTAAGTACTCTGCTTGCACAAATTTAAAACACTGACACATGGCAAACTTCAGAGAGTGAATCATTTTGCATCCTGATATTCAGTCATCCCCCTCCTGTGTTCAGCAGAAGAATTGAAAAAATGGAAGAAGCACTTGGCTTTGGGCAACTTCTCTGCTGCTGCTTTGTGGCCTCCGCTGCTGCTTTTGAGGGAGGAGGGAGAGGTAGGCCACAAAACTAAGCACCCTGTTTTTAAGGCAGATGAAGCTGGGTCTGTTATGAAAAAGGTTACAGTAGCCTCAAGAATTAAACTGTTGACCAAAGGCACCAGAGAAAATGGCCTATCCCTTGAAAGAAAGGGTCTAAAGAAGTCTACCACTTCATGATCTTGAGGGATATCTCTTCTTTAGGACGTGGGAAAGTGCCTGCTCTCAAAGCACCTGTGATTGAGGGCTCTGTCAGTCCAAAGCTTCCTGTCTCAGCCTTTGACAGACACAGTTCTGTGTGGCACCATCTCACATCACACAGCCAGTGTGCTGGATACTGTCTTCTGTGGGAGATCCTTTGCTGTGTGAATGTAAGCTCTGGTGTTGGGCAACTTATATTTTTCCCCCGTTTGAAAGCTTGCAAGGTTTGTAATCTCTCCGTCTGGCCACTCAGCCAGCACCAGCCTGCATGAAATTATTTTCTAGTGCTTATTCTCAGCGATCAGAAGCAACTTGTAAGTCTGTCTCTGCTCTCTCAGCTTCCACATCCGCAAAAATCTAGTTCATCAGATGTTCTCCTTTCAGATTTTTTTTTTTTTTGTATGAAGGAGCCTCCCTCATTTTATAGGTCAGAATTACTGCTGGGAGGGGCAGGTGCAACCTCACTGAAGTCGGAGGATTTAACCTACTACAGTCACGGATAAGTTTGGCTCTAGTTTCCAGCAGTGGCTTGCAAAGCTCAGAAGTGGACCTCTCCAAAGCTGGGCTGTGCATCTGAACTCATGTGTTTGTCTCCTGTCTTTCCATCTTGCACCTCTCTGAAAGGTCTCGTCAGAGCTCTCCTGGACTGCGCTTGGCTCAGATCCGTTCCCAGCTCAAAGCACCTCCTGGCTTGCAGGGGGTTGGCTTTGCATTTATTGACCTATTTCTCTTTCTTTTCCTCCTTTGCTTCCGAAGCCCTGCCGGTTCTCCCCGCTCTACTCGACGGCCTCGGACGGCGCGGAGGACAGCTACGTGCCCATGCGCCCCAGCACCTCTCCCTCCGCGCCCGGCTCCGACTGTTCCCCCGACGGCTACATCCCCATGAGCCCTGGCTCGGCCACCTTTACCTTCCCTGTCGTCAGCACTGAAAAACTCACCAGCCCGTTACCTGAGCTGCCCTCGGACGTGGAGCCCCCTCCAGTGAACCGAGACCTCAAGCCTCGTAGGAAACGTAAGCCCAGACCCAAGTGCAAATGGCAGCCAAGGGGTCCTGATGGCAGGGACACGGGTGGCCTCCTTTGATAGTGTCCTTGGCATGTTTTGAAGTGGTTCCCACTCTAGAAGATGCGCTGAAATGCTGTGTAAGTGACTTACAGTACTGTAACCAGGGATGTGCCTGCAGGGTGGTTTGTGAGCAGAAGAAAAGCATCCGTGGCTACTTTCACAGTCAAAGCCCAGGTGGCTCCACACTCCAGCTTCAGATCCACTCCAAGTGCAAACAGCCTTCGAGAGACAGCAGACTAAACCTGCTGCTCTGAAGTACATGTACTGCTGTCTCACCGGTTCCCTGACCTTCCAGGAATGGGGCATCCAAACAGTCAAATACTCATACTTGATGTGTGGGCTGTTGGTTAAATCTCTGTTGGGTAGGCACAGCTGTTTGGTTTAATTAGGAATTTCCTGCAGATGCTTTTGCTGACGGTAATTTTCCACTCCTGGTTTTCATGGCATCTCCAAAATCTGGGTTGCACTTCTAGAGAATATACTGGGGACAAAGTTTAGGTTTGCAGTGGAGAAATTGCCTAAACCTGGCCTTCAGTAAAGCTCTTTGGGTTGCAGAGCCACAGGATTACTCAGAAATTGGTATAGAAAATGTTACTGTAAAGTGGGGGCAGAAATTTAGACCACTGCCATGAAGTGAAGCAAGTTCATGTCCTTTCTGAAAGGGTTTTGAGAATGGAGGGCATGTGTACATTGATTGGGGACAGGAATGATCTTGGATCCCAATGTGTGAAGTCTTTTTGTTTAGAACAGAGCCCAAAACCTGTTATGACCCGTAGGATGAACCAGCCTCTCAATGGCAGTGTATGCAGAGCAGATTTGGGGCAAACTCAGAGATCTCGTGGGGCATTTGCTCTCCTTATTCTCACTGTATTTACTGTGTTATTGACATGTTATTGAGGTGATTGAGGGACTTTGCTTTCCAGCAGTGACCAAAGCAGTCATTTGTTACTGATTTCTGTCTTGGTTATGTTCTGTGAAATACTCCGTTAGTTTCTTTCTGTTAATATAAAACTGCATTTTTCTAACCAGTTTGTACTTTCCATTAGCTCTGCTATTGGAAATGTAATTGGTTTTGTATCTCCTTACAGCACGGCCACCTCCTCTGGACTTGAGGAACCTCTCCACAATCCGGGAGCATGCTGCCGTGACCAGGATGTGGACTGTGCCTTAGTAAGTCAACAAGAAACCTGCCATTCCAATCTTTTCAGCATTAGCATTGTGGATTAGAGTTAAAAATAACTTATCACATCCCACAAGAAACAGTTTCCTGGCAAAGTCCACAAACAAAAATTCCCCAGGGTTCCTTCCAGCGTTCCCCAGGCTTTTGCTGTCTCTAAAAAGCAAGGCTCCCTTTCACGATGGGCGGCTCCAGTGCACTCAGCCTCATGCAGTGATGCTCAGTCTGTTTTGAAGGTTCCTTTTAAGCAGCCTGGAGCTGGTCTGCACTCTGGTGTGGCTGCTATGCTGGATAAAAGCTTTGCATGCCTAAACTCTTTTTTTTTCTAAGTGGAAGAGCCAATTTTGTTCCTGAAAATTAATATAGCAAGGGAGAACCAGATGAGATAAAGATCTACCTGACTTGGAGCCTGAGCGTAGAATTCTGCACTGCCACACAGCAATTCAGACTTGAACTGTTGGTGTGGCCTTTTGTCACTGGAAATTAGTTGTTAGTAAAACAAATGCTTTTGATTTCAAAGCCCAGGTCGTATGAACAGATGATACTGTTTGGCTCCAAGGGCAGCAGAAAACTCATTTTCAGGGAATTCATGAGCAGGGGAGGACTGCAGCCTGCTGGCTGGGGGGATCTTGGCACTAAGGGGAAAGCAGCTGTGCTGGAGTGTGCATGCGATTGCCAGGAATTCCCACCAACCTCCTCTGCGCACCCCAGGCACTCCAGGAAATGTGGGGTTTTGCTAACGTGGGTGCCAGGCAGGGCATTTCCACTCACTTCAGGTTGTCGTGTGAAGGGCAAAAGAGACATAAGACGGACAGTTTCTCCGTTTCAGACCCCTCTCTCAGCCCATTGAGTCCAAAGCTGGTTAAGCCCTTTGGCACTGCCTCCCAGGGAAAGCCAATAGTCTGCCTCCCAAGCATCCCTGCCAGAACACTGGGGTTAATCAGTGCTGACACAGTGCAGAGTCCTGGAGGATAACGAGCTCAGGGGGAGTGTGCATGTTCTACACTAACAAAGCTAAAAAAAAAAGCATGCCTGGAACTAATGAAGCAAAAGGAATTATGCTGTTCATGCTGCTCAAAGTGGCCACCTAATGTCCTACTGACTGACCCCACTGCACTCGCCTGCAGTCAGTTACTCACCGCGTACCTCTGACAGTCATGGAAGTGGAAGTGATTCTGCAGTAGTGGAAGAGATTTCATGTGCAAGAGCTGAGTCACAGCCATCTCCATAGCAGAGATAGCATGTGTTGCCACTGTGTGCAAAGCCAGACAAGTTCCTCTGCATGGACCTCCAGCAGCTGATTAATTCACATCAATCTCCAATATGTGGCTACCCTCACAGCTAAGTAACTGCCCTCATTATTACCCAAATGAATGATAGCTGTTTCTGTGCCCCTTGCTCGAACAATTGCTTCAATGTTTTATGCTTTCTGTCATACCAGAAAGCAAATTTTCATAAATCCCAGAAGAAAAGAAAATCAACAAAACCACTCATAGCAATATAGCACACTATTTCTAGAACTAAGGAGTGGTTTTGGACATTCTCTCCATAAAGGCTGCAGCGTTAGTGTGAGTTTATTCACCATATGGACTGTGTCAGGCTTTGGCTTCATTTCAGAGCATCTGTAAGATGCTTCCTTAACCTCTCCTGTGTTTTTCTTCATAGCAATCGAATGAGCTTTATCTCACCAGAAAGAGACGGTATTAATTCAGCAAGAATATTTGCCAATTCAGTTTCCGGAGAAGAGGAAGAAAGTTACATTCATATGGTAATCTTCATTTTCACACAGCCATCCTTTGCTTTATTCTGCTCTGTCACATTGATGGAGAATGCAGAAGTTTGTTTTCTAAGAAAAAACGTTGAGGAGGTTTGTCCTTTGCCTTCTGGGGTTTTTTTTAAATGATGAAACGGTTTTAAACCATAGACACTGGGACCAATTTACGGAGAGATAAGGGAAGCCCTTTTCCTGCTCTGCAGAACTCAGCTGTTCGCCCACGAATGTTGCTGAGCAGTTCCAAGAGATCACAGGGATCAGCCATATTTACATGAGAACTCATTAAGGCAAAGGGAAATTAAATCTTTTCACCTTCTAAAAATGTGCCCTGCAAAATCTCCCAGGAAATGACAGAAAGCCGTTAGCTTCCTAAAGAAACACACCAAATATTGTGCAGAAACAGAACTCCCATTAAAGTCTCTTATTGCTTCTGCTTTGGCTGGTGGCACTAACCCCACTTCCCATCCCATGAAAGAAGAACATCTGGCTTCGTGGTATCCTTTTCTTCATTTACTCTTTAGCCATATCTTGCAAAAGTCCAGAATGTTGGTTTCCTTTGAATTTTAGCTGCAAATGGATCTCAAATCCCTTGATCTGAGCCAATGTCTACAAATCTGGCTCCATAGCCAAAGCTCAAGAGTAATGTCTATAAAAATATATTGCAAAACTGACCACAGCCTCCATGAAACACCGTCTAAAATTTTAACCCACATCTCTACCAGATTAAAATGTGCTCAGGAGGGCAGCTCTAGTTGTAAACACTCCCCATTTGATTTCTCTGGTCAAATAAACCCTTCCATGCATTTGTGGTCACCTGTGGTTTTCGTGAGATTAATTTTCAGTTGCTAGATTTGAACAGAATTTTCACAATTTCTTCAAATTCACTGAATGATGATGTTTAAGAGGGCACCCCTGCAACTTTGAGCCTTCCAGGAGCTTGGGTTGAGAAGCTGAGCACAAGTCCTTCCTGATAAAATTGCATGTAAATCAGTCTGGTTTTTTTGTTTTGCCATAATTACCAGGAGGAAAAGGCTCTCACACTTTCTTTTTGTCATCCCACAATTATCAGTGTTATGCTGTGGTTAATAACCAAATGCACACTTGGCATAGAAAATTAGGTGGCTCCTGACTGTCCTCACTCTCATTCTATCAGGCAAATCTCACAGTTGTGGTCCTGCTTCCTTTTAGGATCATGTTTTAAGAGCATTAAAAGTTTCTCTTCTTTCCTGACAGGAACACAGACAGGCAACATCTCCATACAGTGGTGCCTTTCCATGGACAAGGAAATCTAACCTTGATTACTTAGCACTGGATTTTAATTCTGCTTCCCCATCCCCTGTGCAGAAGGTACGAGTCATCTGAAAAAATCCCACAGCCTCCTGTCTATTTGTCTGCTGGGAGGAAATCAAGACCCAGGGTCACATTCTGCTAGGTGCCCCAAGTGTCACGATGAAGGCAGTCGTGTTTCCAGCTGACTGCATCTGTGGCAGGCTCAAGATTAATATAATAAGAGCATGATTATGGTGATGACAAGGTGTCCTTAGTATGACTCACAGGGATGCTGTTAGCACGAGCTCAGCACAGTGCGTGAGACAGCGCTGGGACGTGCAGCCATGAGGGCTTGTGGGCAAGCTGGTTGATGTCTTCAGGATCTCTGCATGCTCTTTCATTTTCATCAAGTCTCCACAAAGCCTTTCCTGCTAGTTTTCTCCCAAATCTCTTTGCAGTAACAAATTTATGGCCTGTGATAAATTCATGGGGTAGAACTGTACCATCTCTTGTAACATGGCAAAATGTGCATCTTTATCCTTGCATCACCAAAACCATTTCAATTTCCTTTGCTGAGAAAATACATTCTTTGTTCCAAAGAGCTTCTAACCTGCCCAGGTGGTGGGTTGGTACCACTGCAAAGAAATTAACTGTTATCAGTTTGGGTCACCTTATGTCCTGTGTATCATTTTCTCCATCAGCCAATACTCTTAGATGCAAAAGACTCTTAAGCTTTCTTATTTAAACCCTCCCTGTAGCTAAAATGCAGTTAGTTCATCCCTGCAGCAGGATCACTCAGATGAGGAGAGAGTGATTATCTGCATGGAAGTAACCAGCACAGCACGTTTCCCTCTCTCACTGTGCTGGGCTGAGTGACAGAGTAACAGATGGATAATTATAGCTAAAGCAGGCTGTAAAGCAATGCTTTTGTCAGCTGATGTCACTGTGAGCTTCAAGGTGAAGTGAAGCAATCAAGGAATGAGGGAAAGGGAAAATAGAAAATCAAGACAAGTTTCACTAGCATCCCTTTTCAACCTGGAAGTTAATATATTGTTTTTTTCTTCTCTGTCCCGCAGAAACCTTTTCTGTCTGAGGAACAGAGGGTGGACTATGTCCAGGTAGATGAACAGAAAACTCAAGCTTTACAGAACACTAAGCAGGAATGGACAGATGAAAGACAATCAAAAGTCTAAAGGAAGAAGATTTGGGATCTGAAAGATTTTTTTTTTTTTGCACTGGAACCACAATGTTAATGAAGCAGCTATCACAGTAGAGTTCAAAGGCAGAGGGAGCTGTAAGATACAATCTGTAGAGGCATTTTTACTGGAAACCTTTGATTTCAGCTGGAAATAGTATGTTGAGTGAGTGAGTGGTTCACTGATGATTAAAGTAATGCATTACTCTTTCTACTGCCCTTACCACTAAGCTACATGGTACCATTTTCTGGCATGATTCTGCGACGAGTCATACACTTAACGTTAACAAATCCACTACAAGTTGCATTAATCTAGTTCGTCCTGCCTTCTCCCTCAGTTGCATAATTCCTAGTTGCTAAAGCTATTTTTTAATATTCCTACAAATACTGCTGGTGCTTGGAGTGCTTTTATGGCAGCAGGCATCTGACAGGTATTGGTGACTAATCAACTAAGGGCTAAAATACTGAAACAATAAAAAGAACTTTTTGAATATATAGTGCTTAAGCAAAGAGAATTTTGAAAAATATTTTTTCCCCTGGGTTTAAAAGGTCTGACTGTGAGCTGATGCTGTCAACTCAAAACAGGACTATGTGCCCATGCGACTGGAACGCATGGTCTTTGACCCTCTGGACGACAGACATTAAGCTTCTTCTCTCCTTTGTGGCTCATACTTGTCGCCTTTCTGTCTGATTCCTACTGATGTTTTCTCCCCTATCTTGAGAAGTGTCTTCAGCACGGCACAGCACAGCTGCTCTTCTAGCAGGAGGCTGCAGCCACACAGCCCTTGGCTGGCCAAAAAATAGAAAGGGAAGCTGTGAGCCTGTTTCTGCAAGTCTTGAGAGAACTGGCAAAGGATCAAGAATGCTTTCATCTGAACAGCAGAAGAAATGCCATTGGAGTTGCTGGTAGCAGTCGTCAATCTGATTGTTTCACTAGACCCACCCCAAAAAAAAAAGAGCGTTAGGAAGTGCAGCGCGCTCCGAGAGAGGCCGGGAGCCTGCCAAAACAGAACAACAATGCGCTCACGCGGCGTGAGGACCTCTGGGTTCAGGAAGCTTATCTACCTTGGGACTTGTCACAGGCACTATCTCAGGATCACATATGTGTATAGTTTATAAGATATTTAACTTTAAACGCTTGGCTGCAGTCTTTTATTTTAAAGTGGCACACAGCCACCTGACTCATGGAAGTAGGCAGTGACGTTGAGTGACCCGCTCTGGATTTGGTCTCGCAGGCTTTGCTCCTGTAGGTAAGTCCCAGTAGCCATAAGAGGTCTGATCCTGTCGACATGGACAGACAGACAGGACCCTTACAAAGATTTCTTCTCTGACAGTGCCAAGTCACTGCCCTCCCTTTGTGTGCCTGTTGTTACCACATTGCATTACTGTAACCTGACATCCCAAAAATGCTGATTTACCAAACAGAGGTTGTAGAAATGTCATTGCAGAAACCACTGGCATTTCAAGGCTTCTACTCAACTTCCTCCTCTGCACTCACTCTGCTCCAACCATTCGGGCACTCTGAGAGGCTGAGATGTGGCCCAGTCTCACATCCTGTGGGAGAGGCAGCATAGCCAACAGAAACACAGTTTTCCTCCTACCTCAAGAGAGCTGAAGGGCTTGCAAGTCTTACTGCTTCTTTAGCCCAAACCCTGGGGATCTGTGGTGACCAGGCTCTCATTAGCTTGCCCTGCAAGAAAAAGGTTCGCCAGCACCTTTATTGACTGTGGGGCAAACTGGGCACCCAGGCCTGCAGGCACCAAGTGTCCCAGACCAGAGCTGCTTGGAAAACAGGGGTTAATCCTACAGATAGCTGACTTGCTGTTCCCCCATGCTCTGCTCCTCCTCGCCCCCTCACCGAAGCTCTAAAGTGAAAGTTGATGTTCACAAAAATTTTGAAAATAATTCCAACTTTTCTGCATACATCTTGTCTGTCTGGTGTGAAATTCAGTTTGTTAAAACCCAGGGGTTTGTCCTCAAACTGATTTAGCAGAGCTGTGAGCAACCATGCCCTGGGAGTGGTATTGCAGCAGGGGCAGTGGAGATCTGCACCTCCACAGAGCTGTCAGAGAGAGGGGAGCATAGAAGGGCCACAGATACTGAGACCTTTGACTTTCTGCTCAAAAGAATTGCCTTTCCTTCAAGGTGTACAAATAACGCATCACTGAAAGCTCTTGGTGTATGATGACGTACTGAAGGGGTTAAAAGACCAGTGTCTTACGTTAGGGACAGAAAATCTCCACAGAGGGCAGGTAAAGTTGTGTTCTGCTACTGCAGATCCTGGATTGTGGAGTGATGTCAGGGCAGCCTCTGATGCGGATCAGCATCGCGTACAGATCAGATCGTGTTTGACTGGAGTGTTTCTTTTCATGCTGTCAGAAAATTTTCTGAAGAGGAAAAACACTGAGTTATTGGAGACAACTGACTCACTTGTTATTCTAGTTTATTGTAAAAATATTTAAATTTCAACAAACCTGGCTAACAGAAAGAAAAAAGAGCTCTCTCGATATTTTTATTCCCCTAAAAGGACATAAGCATATACCTTGGCAAGGACAGTCCTTAGATCAGAATGGCCCCTTTCAACTTCCTGTGTCCCCTGCTTGCCCCCACCGCCCTCTTATCTTGATCAAACGCTGCTCACTGGTTTCTAACTTTCTCTTTTTAATTAGAAGCTAAGTTGGAGGGTTTATTCAAATTTTCATGTAAGGTCTGTTTTTACCCTCTACTCCAGGATCTGTGACATGCAGTCTTGTGCCAGTACAACACATGAAACAGGAGAAATTAAAAATATCCAACAAAAATCCAAAAGCAGAGCAGTCTTCCCCCAAGGCTTTTTTTTTCTATTGTTTTGGTCAAATTCCACAATACTTCAAAGAGGGTAAAGAGGAGGAGGATGGTAGGAAGATGACAAAGGCCAAATCTGCTGAGGCCACCCTATCCCTAAGGATCTGGGTGTGAATGGAGCCACAACAGCCCTTGCTCTAATACACGATGACAAACCTGTGGGCCAGTACCCACAGAACCAACCGGTGGGAGAGGAGGGGTGTTACAGAGCAAAAAGGAGCCATTGTTTAGTTAAGTCTGTTCTTAAATCCCTATCTCTTGGCCAAAGAGGAAGGAAAACCTGAAAACTCAGTCAGCTTTTGACAGTGTGGTGTGTGAAAGCATAGCCCAGGCCAGAGCCCTCGGTTCACTGCGGCTCTGGGGCCAGCCAGGCACACTCCTGGTGGTGTCTTCTTTTTGCCATGGATCTGTTATTTGTATGTATTTTTTTCAAAAGTGTCATGAGAGCTGATGCAGAGAGAGGCTCTGCACCTAAATGAGCATGGGGTGGCCAGTGGTCCCTTAGGAAACTCTTGTCTTCTGGGGGAACTGGCATTGCCCAGCTCAGGACTTGTAGTGCCTTCTCCAGCACTGCTGGGCCTTCTCGTTTAAAATGGAGAGAAGCTCTAAATGAGCAGAATAGTTTTTGTTTAATTGGAAATGTCACCCTGTGGAGTTGCCAGATGAAGCTTGGTTGCAGGATGATGTGGAAAATAACTAAGCTCAAGGCTTTGAGTCTTGTGGTTGTTGTTAAGGCCCTCATCTGGTTTCCCCCACTGATGGGTTTAATATGGCCTCACTCTGCACTCCTTCAATGACCACACATATGAGCAAGGCATAGCAGGATCCACAACTCATTTGCTTTTTGGACTAAACTGCATTTTACATTTATGATTCCTTTATTACAGGAGGCAGCATTAATGTCCTTGCTGACAGATATGAACCTGAGAAATGTCAACAGCCATTTAACTGGAGCCAGGTATTTTTGGCCAGCTCACTTTTGCCAATGGTAGTGCCCGCTTTCTTCCATGTCACTAACTACATCATAGATGTAGATTTTGGAGTTGCATTCACTTGAAGTGATTCAGTGGTTTAGTAATTCAAAGACCATCAGATGCTGTGATGCGAACGAAGCACAGGGCAATGCCTTCCCTTTGTCCCCCTGTTCTGCAAAACTTGCTCAGGTTTAAAAAAAAAAAAAACAAAAGCCACCAAAATAGCAGACTTTTGCCATGTCAAAGCCAGAATTATTTTTTTTCAAATAAAAATAGACTTTTGTCTTGTGCAAATGAAGCATTATACATTTTTTGTATTTGTAAATCTGTGGGGAAGCATTAAACAGTCATCTCTGTTATGAAGGAGTTAGTCATTGCTAGAGGGAAGGGGCTCGCCTTCCTCATGTTTCATTGTAATGTTTGGTGTATATATTTGCACATTAAACTGTATCTTTTTTCTAATAAATTAATATAAAAGGTAGCTGTAATCTTTAATTATTTTGATAAGCAAAGGGGAAAACTTTCACGTTTTTCATTTAATGCTTTTTCCATTTTTTAAATCTCTTATTAGGCAGTGACTCGTTCATATAAATTATTTGGATGCAAATTCAAACAAATTTGCAAAGAAATGTCATGAGTCTGTGTATCAGGGAGATTATTTGCAGAATAATGAAGAACTATGAAGTTGTGACTTGGACTCATGTCTGCATCCCCTGGGGCTGGGGTAAGTTGCAGCCCCCCAGCCCCAGCTCCTGACCATATCCCTGCCACTGCCACAGCCACTTACTGATCAGTGATGTAGACCACAAGCACAAATTTGTTTAGCACATGCTCTGGGCTTGGATACAAAGACTAGTTGTTATTTAACCTGATCCTTTAATTGCTCTGTGCTGAGGAGTGTAGTTGCTGTTAATATAATTTCCACATGCAGCAAGCTGGGGATGTGGGATCCTTTCAATGTGCACATCTTGGGATTTGGAAGATGAAATGAGGCCATTCACGGGAGCAGAGCTGAGCAAGTCTTGCTGCTAACAAGACAGGTAGTTTGGAAACAGTTTATTTATTGCTTCAGGCTAATGTCACTTTTGGATCTGCATGCTTTGTAATCCTGGCTGGATACCCATTGTGGTGGATCAAGGGACATGTAGTGCTTAGAGAGCCACTGATGGAAAATTGGCTGCATGACTCAAGACACACAGACACGTGTAATTTAGATAAACCTTTGCCTGTGGGCTTGATAGAAGGGAACTGTGTGACATTTTGTGTTCAATCTTGTAGGGAGGGCAGGTCAGACAGATAAAAGGTCAGATAAAGTCTGACTGCTGATTCACAGCTGTGTCCATGTCCTCTGCCCAGCAGAGATGGGAATGGCCCTTTCATCAGGGAGCACTCCCCAGAAAAGCGGCCTCCCTCTGCTGCACCAGCTCCCAGAGCCTCTGAGGGAACCAAACATGCCAAACCCACCATCTCTCCTGCCACCATGCAATGAGCCAGGAAGCACTGAGACTTCTCACACCTCCATGCAAAGTACTTTGGTGATTGGACGACAACAACAATAAGGTGAAAAAAATGACAGAAAAAAGTCTGGCTGTGTAGGCACTTGGTAGGAGTTGGCCCCTCTAATCACACCTGCAGTTTCAAACCACATCAAATACTTTCCTGAAGCAAAAAGTCACAAAGCAGCCAGCCAGGTCCCCAAACCAGATTATCTTCATGGGGTGTGAAACATAAACCTGTCCAAAAAGGCAGTAATTCCCTGTTGTAGAAGCATACAATATACCCTGAGTCAGAAGAGACCCACAAGCCCTGAGAATCCCACCATGTGCCTGAGAGTGTTGTCCAAACACTTCCTGAACTCTGGCAGGCTTGGTGTCATGACCACTTCCCTGGGGAGCCTGTTCCAGTGCCCAATCACCCTCCAGGTGAAGAACCTTTTCCTAATATCCAACCTATTGCCCCAGTGCTTTTTGTTTCTTCAGCTCTTTTGGTTAAGAGTGCCATTGCTTTAGTGTTTTTAAGCCAGAGATGCTCAGTAGAGCATCGCCTTAAAAATGAGCATTCCTGTGTAATCCTGCCTACACTGGGGACTTTATCAACTCAAAGATACAGGTCTTGGGCCACAGTGGTGACATCTCATTTACCTCCAGGAGATCTCCAATAGTTTTGGCAAAGGACTCATATTTTATCTCTGATTTTTCATGTGGGGTTTGCAGGACAGTGACTCCCCCCAGGCCAGTGGCAGCAGCAGAGACAACACTGAGTTTGTGGGGTCTTAGTCCTGAGCTTTTGCCAGCAACTAATGCAGGCTGCATGCTGTGTTTTGACAGGTCTAAAGATCTGCATTTCCCCATCAAACAGCTTCTAAAGCTCCTCTTCCAGCTGTTTAGGGCAGAGACCGTAGGGGGACTTGGCTTTGTGGTCATACATATTTATGGGAGCACACTGGGTGCCAGGGCACCACATCCAGCGCAAACAAAGGATGCAGCTGGCAGAGGCTCAGCCCCTCCCCACCTGGGGAGCTGATCCCAGGCCCTGTTGTAATGCAGGACCAAGCAGGGAGTGACCCAACCTTTCATTCACTGTCCTGTTTTGTTCTACTTTGATATTTGATTTTCCTTTCACATCTGATTTTAGCATAAGCTCATTGTTATACAGCCCCAACACGCTGCTCTGACAGCTTGGGGATCTCAGCATTGGTAAATTCATCACTGTGTAAGAGCTTGAAAAGCCCTTGCTCTCTGGTGGGCTCTCATTGAGGTCTTTCAAGCTTACTGCAGTTTTGGGGTGCTTTCCTTGCATGTGTTTGTGGTGGTTCTTGCAGTTCAGTTTGTTTCTTCATTAAAAAATGCCCAGTTTTTTGTCCAAGAGCTCAGTTCCTTGGAAGTGCCTCTGACTATGCCGTTATCTTCAGATGCTTGGTTTTACTACTGCAGCTGTCATTTCTTAGAGTCCTTCCCCACATGAGCAGCACATAGAGAGGGGGGAGACCTGCTCTGTATTTTTCCCCACAAGAGAAAAACTGCAGATCACTCCCATAAAGCATTCATTCTGACACATACTCCAGGAGAATATTGCTCTGCCAGCACCTTGGTTTTCTCTGGGAAGGCACAGAGCATTTCCAACAATGGAAAAGGCAGGACATCAAATGGAGGTAACACTGGTGGGAGTCTACAAGTGCTTGAGGAGATGCTAGAAGGCAAATACAGCTTTTGCCTTTAGGTTTCCAGATCAAAGTACAGGACAAGTTTTAAGTGCAACCTTTTGTACAGCCTGAGAGAGAAAATTCCTCTACAGAGAGAGCTGGAGGATTGAGCAATACGGAGATACATAAAATCCCTGAGGTCTCCGTAACTCTTTGGTCTCTCTGTTTACTATTAATGTACCTTTTGGGAAGCAGCCAGGCTTACCAGAAAAAGGGAAAAAGTTTCCAAAAGGAGCCCTAGTGGGGGTTGGGTGCCGCCCCTGCTGGGGCATTCAGCTAAGATCCCTGTGGACAGCAGGAGTTTCAGACACACTGAGCTGTTCCTCTTCAAAACTGAATGGCCTTACGAGACACCTGACCATGGACTACACTATTCCAACATGGCTGTGACCTAGTGCAGGCAGTCCCAGGAGGGCTGGAGGGACAGATCAACTGTCTCCCACCTCCTTCTGCTGCTGCTGCTTCTCCTGTCAAGCAGCCTGACACTCACAGAGCTGTGCCTAGGCACCTTGGGGTCCCGAAAATCCAGAGGCTGAGAGATATGCCCTTGGCCATAGGAGCAGGTAGCCCTTTGTCAGTCACATCTTAGGGTATGTTCATTCAAAGCACTGAGCAAGCCCAATATACTGACAGTGGCAAATGGAGCTCCCTCAAAAGGGTAAGGGCTTCCCAGCAGAGAATGTATCTGGCCCTTGGTGTATATTTTATCCATGAAGAAAAGGCAGGTGGCAGAACAGCAGGCAGGCTGTTTACAGTTCAAAAATAAAAGATGTCTTTTTAAAAGTGTTTTTAAAATAAAAAAAAAAAAGAAGATTCATCATTTCTTTGGTTTAACTTCCTCCACAGTTAGTCAGAAATCATCAGGAAATGGCACCGAAGGAAATCCGTCCTGTTCTGCCTGGTCAGCACAAGGAATGTGCTCACGCAGAGGAGGACGGTGAGGGGGGGCCCTGGCTCTTCCCAGGCAGAGCTGAGCAGTGCAGCAGAGACAGCTCAAGAGCAAACTTGCATGATGTGTAAAGACAAAATGACAGGGAGACAAAATAAAGATGGATTTCCTCAATCAGCACACCCAGAATCTGACTTTTGCACCAAATTAAAATTTGGAATAACTCCAGAAATGTCAGTAATTCTTTTTCCCATGCTTATATATAGCAAAAAAGTGCACATTTTTAACAACCATACACCTCTTCAGACTTTGGTTTTCTCTAAACAGCTCTGACTGTTAAATGATACACGAAGCTCACCAAATAGCTTTATTTTGGCTGCAGACTTGCCCATCTTTCTGTGCTTCTCTCACCAGTGCCCACGCTGTTACTCCCTCCACAATCCACTGCTGGACTGGCTCAAAAAGTTCTTGAATGTTGCTATTTACCTCCAGCCTCTCTGGATCAAGTTGGGAGAAAGGGGTGTTTTGGTGTTATTCCATCAGGTACGGTTGGTTGCCTGTACATTTGTGGCTGCAAAAACACAGACATCTAAGCAAAAGCACCATTCTTTTCCATTGGCACCATAATGTTAATCCTCCTAAGGAGCTCTTGCTAAGTCTTCTGACCACAGTTCACTGAAAACAGAGGAAGGAGCACGTATAGTGGCTGGTTTGTATTGGGAGGAGGTGAGAAACAGATGTGCAGGAGTTTGAAGCAAAGAGAAGAGCAGCTGTATCCACGAGGTTTGTTTCAATCCTGCAGATGAGACGCTGCACAGAAAAGCTCAAGTAGGTGAACAGCCCTAAACCTCAGGTATACAGACCAGTACAAAGTCTGTACCTTTTCTAGAAAGAGATGTTCCTATTCAGCACTGCACCTGTACTGCATTAGTCTATAGCAGTGAGTGTGGCAGGTAAGGCAGCGAAGCATCGTGCCTTAAATCTTTCATCACTCTTTAACTCTCTGACTTGTGCTTCCCTAGGGGAGGCAGACACTGCCAGGCTCACCCTCAGGACCTTTTTGTTGTCCCAGAGAGCAGAGCCCAACCCATACTGTCAGGTCCCCAAGCTGCTCCAAGACACATAAGGAAAACAACTTCTACAGGCAAAGAAGCAGGTGTGTCCCAGCCTGTATCCAAAGTCTGCCATCAGAAAGAGAAAAGAGCTCTGGATTGCATCTTGTGTTTATCAGGATTATTTTTGCTATGGGTGCCTATGATCCTGCTTCCCGTGGAAGCAGCATGTTCAAGGAGCTCTGTGTCACAAGGAAACCCCTGAGGTCCTTCTGCTGAGGAAAGGCTCAGTGTGTGCCCACCAGGTCCAGTATGAGGGCGTTGGCTTTGTTTGACAAATCCGTAAGCTGTTGCTTTTGCTTGGAAGCCCTGAGCAAGCTCCTTTTGCTATGTGGATCATGAGGAAAATACATTCAGCTGCCTGCACCCAAGTGAAATTCCCAGCCTTGTACCTGGGAGAGGGAAACGTGCAGTGTCAGGAAGAGGAACTAAAAATCACTTTCCGCTGGAAGCCTTGCCTACAAGTATTGTATCTTAGCAGCTGTTGGGATGTGCTTTCACAATATCCTTTGAATTCTGAATGGCTAGAAAATACTTAAAAATCAGATTTCTCTGATAGCTCTGACACTTGCACTGCAGCCAAGTGGAGTCCTCTGCCTGGAAAATGTTGACGCAAAGGTTTCCTGGTGCTGCTGGAGCAGCGGGTCAGCATGAGATGGGATCAGTAACTCCAACCCAGGGTTGAGCAACCTGTTTGTCAAAATGCAATCTGGCTGCTTCCCCAGGGAGGTGCTTGCTTCCCCTCCACACCAGCCCTCCCGGTACAAAGGGCCAAGGGCAGGGCAGGCGGGGACAAACCCAGCAAGGAAAGCTACAAGGCACAGAGTGAGACAGCACTGGGCAAAAAGCAAACCCTGCCCTGCTGTGCCCAATGCCTGCCTGCTGCTTCCACAGTGAAATTACAGCCCAGGAGCCTCCAATAAATTCAATCTCACTTTGGTGGGAGGTTGGCGGCAGTTTTAGGATGGGCACAAGGTGTCCAAGGACATCTGTGGCTAAGTGGGAGCTCGGGGGAATACAACTTCCACATCCCAAAACATTACCTTTTATTTTGGCTTGGAAAGCATGCAAATAGCTGTCCTTCAAAAGGTCTAGGGACAACCCTTATCTGATGTTCACCCCAAACAGGGAAGGGGAGACAAAAGGGAAACTTTTGGTGAAAGAAGGTGTTTGGTGCTAGCAAATGGCCCCCATAAAGGCTTTCAGTTGCCATGGGATCTACTTGGTGCTGTGGTTGCTTTTTTTGAATAACCAGCCATGGTTGTGTGCTCCCCCCTTTCTGCTTAAGCAATAGCCACTGGTGGTGGTTGTGATGGTTTTGGACTCCAGGAGGACAGATAACAACGCAATAGCTAAAGGTCATAAGTCTTGCTCAACAGCTGAGGGCTAATTGAGCATGTGCCAACCAAAATACGGCTGGTATGTAAATATGAGCATAAGTCAATCATCTTACTCCATAAATAGTGGGCAGCCCAGGGCCTGTTGAGCTTTGCCGCATAGCAGTGGGCTGCAGGACAAGAGCTGCCCTTGAGTGGGGACACCTCTCAAGGTTATTCCTCAAAGCTGAGAGAATCCTTATCACATCAGATAATTGGTAAGTGAATTGGGAATAAGTGTGCTGAAACTTTGAAATCTTACCTAAGTGATGTGAAGGGTTGGTTGTGTACGTACAGTCCTTTAGACATAAACCGTTGACCAAGCCTGGGACTAAGTCTGCATCCCAGTGCACCCAAACTCCTCTGAGAAAGGAGTCTAGAACACAGGGTAGTCCTACCTAAACCTCACGTCTCACTGGGAGGCTCTCCCTGACACTTTTGGCTGATCTGTCCTTCATGCAGCTAATAATCAAGCATACCTTGCCATTGAATCTTATCAAACCATGTTGCATTTACCATCAAACTTGGTTAAATCACTGGTGTATCTCAATAAATATATTGCTACTTCTCTCTTACAAGTGAAGGGTGTCACCCCATCTGCAACACCAGCTTCAGGAAGCATCACAAGGCAAAGCTATAGGGCAGAGAGAGACAGTGCCAAGCCCTGGGGCCACAAGTAACCCCAAAATCAACCTCTGCTGCTGTCAAGGCAAAGAAGAGGAACAGTTGCTGCTGCTGCCTTAAAGACTGATCTTCCATCTCATCTTGTGAAACCTTTCAGAGGGAAGTGGTTGATCTCAAGCTGTTGTTTGGAGTCATTTTCATGGAAGTCTCCAAATAGATGTTCAGCCTCAGTGCTGAAGACGGCGTTTTTTAGAAAAATAAACAAAATGCTGTTCCCATAAGCCACATTTTGTTCAGGATGGTACTAAAGTTGATGAAGTTCAGCTGTATTCCTCTTGCTCTCTGCTCCCCTATGCGTGCCCATGGCAGAGGGAAGCAAGTCCAGCAGCAACTTGTGGAGCCTCATGCAAAATGGAGGGGAAATCCAGGACTTACGCCCTCAAGTTTAAGAAATTCACCTGGATTTCTTTTCACAAAAGAGCATTTTTCATCAACTGGTTGGCAATGAAATCAGTCCACGTGCTGTTTTGGCTGATGCTAAATTGACTGTGGAAGTCACTGCCAGTAGTTGCCTGTTCCTAGCCCTGCAGTGCCCACTGATGAGATCCATGAGATCCAGTCTGCTACTGCCAACACCAAGCAACCTGACTCTTGGATTTACCAAAGTAAGACAGGATTTTGAATGTGGGTTGCTCTTCTGTAACACCAAGTTAGACACACAGGAGAGGTTCAGGGACAGCTGGCATGCAGGGCTCACCTTCTCCTCCCCATGCCTGATGCTGTCAGACACCTTCCACATGTGCTCATTCTTCACTTCACAACCCACCTGAGAAAATCCCAGCCCTGAGGAGCTGCCAGTGAAATAGTATGTACTGGAATTGAAAAACAAAGACACCTCTGCCTGTATAAAAGATTTTTATCTCTATAATGCATATACTCATAGCTTGAGGACTCATATATGTATGTATTCTCAAGAAGCAGAAGACATCTGTCTCTCACATGGGACACGGAGGCATGTGGGGGCTGGGAGCTGCACCATTCCTTCAGGAATACCAGAGTTCCCATTTCTGTGTCTGCCTGGCTGTCCAGTGCCTACCCTGCTGTGCCTGAGCACACCAAACCCTGGGAGTCTGTGCCCCCTCCCCAGCAGCTCACTGTGCTGACTGAAACAACAGGCTGGGAAGGGGAGAGGAAAATGCGTGTTTTCCCTGTCATCTCCTCCCATACAGGGCTGCCTGGTGGCAGATGTGTTGCCTGTGGGATTTACTGCAATATTGGCCATGGGTTTTGGTTTGCCAGAAGTGGGTACCAACACACCAGCCACTTCTGCTGCACTGAGATGGGGCTGGTGACACCAACCCTGCAGCTCCTCACCACCAGCAGTGCCAGTGCTGCTGTTGCAAGACAGAGGTGTGAGCACTGAATGAGCTGGAAATGCCTTGGTATAAATATCTCCCCTCCGGTACCTTGGGCTCCGTGTCACGGGGAGATAACCAGCAGTATCTAGCCGTGCCCAGGCACGGGGCTGCTCTGAGCTCAGATGCTCCAGCCACAGGGTGGGAACCTGGCAACACCCAGACACTTTAAGGTGGAAGGGCCCCAAGCCACACCACGGCCATCTGCTCCATGACTCTGCTTCTCAGCACTATCAGTTTTGCATGCAAGAAGCTTTGCAGTCCCCGTTCTCGTTATTTTTACCATGTTTTACCTTCTGAGGCAGGCAGACAGCTGTCCATGTTAATGCAGTTGTTTTCACCCTGTGACACAGGGGCTTCTGCAGTCACTGGACAGTTCCCCACACACCCCGAGGAGGGTGGTGTTCCCAGGCACCAGATACAGTGACACCCATCTGTGGAGGGGAACACAGTGCCCCTCACAGCTAATCTTGGTCTGGGGTTAATCGGTTGCCCCCAGTCCAAACCCACAACCTGCTGCCCGTTGGACACCAGCTCTGCACCCACGCTGGTCTGGTGGCAGGAGGCACTGCTGTGAAGGTGGGCTCAGCTGATGGCACTCCATCTGCCTGGCAGCCTCTGCAGCCCTCCCACAGCCCCATGGCCTTCTCAGCTTCTCCTGGAGGAGAAAGTGATGCCTTTTCCTTCACGAACTCAATTCACAGGTAGCCCTGCCGTGGCCATGCTTATGCTGGCTGCTCTTGAGTGGGGTTTTGCTGCTCCCCCCTTGCAGGGACACTGTGGCTTTCCCAAGGATGCAAGAGGGGACACAGAAACCACCATCATCTTCTCTAGCACATCTTCTGCTGGGCACAGGGACACCTGCAGACAAAGACTGCTTTTTCATGACACTGCAGAGCCCAGTTCCCTCCAGTGCCTCCGACGGCATCACCCTGTAACACCAACCCCACTGCTGTGTGAGGAATGGAAGCCTCATCCATCACTAACAAAGTGTGTGTACTTGCATAGTAAATCCCACACTTGCATTCAGCAGAGAAAAAAGCTGTCAGAAGTGGGGATTTATTACCGTTTGCCAGTATTCTCTTTCCATTTTTGCTGATTAATTTTATACATAGAAGGGGAACTCTTGCAAAAACAGGATTGCAGTTGTGCTGTGCCATTTAAGGGCATAGGGATGGTGAGACACATGGGAAAAGGGATGATGTTGAATAGACATGATGGTGTAGTTGGAGAACCAGCTATTTTACAGCGGATATTTTGTACACCCGTTGTCACCTCTGGGATGATGATGGCTTGTGTAAAAAGAAGGGAAGAGTGCAGAAAGGGACATGGCACTGTCTGCTTGGCTGACTTTCTAAAAATACCATGTTCAGCTCTGTCATCTGCATGGTCAGCACGGCAGCTTCTCCTGTCCCTGCCAGGCTGATGGGATCTTATTTTCAACATGTTTTCCTGTAAGATCACACTTCATCCAACCCCTCCCCAGTAATCCTTGAGCCCACTGCCCATCTTACTCTCAAAGGAGTGAATGTCTGGAAAATATTAAGGTCTTGCAAATTTTGTGAGAGCAGGTAATCAGACTGAGAAAAAAAAAAAGAGGCAAGAGAATGAATTAAACCCTGGGAAAGAACTTTAATGGGAGTCGGTGGCTTATTAGACACCAGAAAATCCACTCTTTAGTCAAGGTTTCTCTCTCATGTGGATTTGCTGGTGTTTAATAAAGCGTGAACTCCCGTTAAAGCTTTTCCTGTGGTTGGAACATTCACAATGTGTGGCTTCTCTGATGTCTTTTAAGCAGCAGAGTTGTGCTGCAGCCTTGGAGAATGCAGTCAGTGCCCAGGCATAAACCCACAGAAAATTATTTACTAGTTTATTTATTAGTTCTGTGGCACATGGGACTGCTTGTTACATCCAGTGTTTCCCCATAAAAACAGACAAAAGGACAAGTGGGAAAGGCAGGTTTTGTATGGTGGAAGACATCTTATCCCATCCCACCCAACAGTACCTGCTGCAGCACCAGCTCAGGCTCCTTCCCCCACTCTGACCAGCCCTTCATCTGTCTCTCGAGGTTCTCAGCTATCTCCATAAATGCCCCAGTTTTGGTTAAATTCTTAGTGCTTGTGCTACGTGCTAAATTCGATTATCTTGATTTGGTTTATTTTAATTTGTATAAAAGAATTTATTCCTGCATAAAAAAATAAAAATAAAAAATCCGTCCCCTGGATGATTTTGAAACCACTGTGTTTCAATGGCATTGACTTGGTGCTCGTTCCATCAGCAAGGACAGGTAATGAGAATAAGCATTTCGGTTTCAAAACACTTGAAACTCTACTGTTTGCATCTAATTCTATTTCTCCCTGTCAGGATCAGCTTTTCAGAGGTTTGTGAACACTTAGTAATACAGCGAGATGCCTTGAGGGCATCTCACAAGTGCCTTAACTCCTTTGTCCGTGCCTTTTTTTTCTAGATAAAATGTATGTGCTGGTTTGCCCTTATCTTCCATTTCACTGACACACTCAAGGAATTTTATGTTTTGAGATGGAAGGTTTTCCTTTATAAACATCCGCACCTTTGTCCCTATTTATTTCTGCTTAGCCACATGTCCCATGTTTATTGTCATTTTTTGTTCCCATTTATTTATTTGGTATGAAACTAATGCCCATTGGGCCACAATTTCCAGGAATGCTTTAAATTGATTTTAATACAAGATTGTTTTCTATTGGCAGTGTTATATTTTTTTGGAGGCTGTGCTGTCTCCTTCCTCCGTTGCCATGGTGCAGCCCCACCATCATCCCCCAGCCCCCCCAAATCCTTCTTCCCCAAGTCAGGTATGCTCCTTTTCCTTGGCAGGGATAGAAACATTGCACGTCCAGTTTGGACCACAATTTGTATAATTTTATTAGGTTGACGGTTTTAGCTTTCTTGCTTCTCCAATGTTTATTGAGTCTGAGGTTAAAATGATCAGTGTTAGAGCAGGGAATGCCTCTCCTGCTCCTGACCTAGGGTCCTCCAAGCAGCAACCTCTGGTGTTTCCAAAACATCACCGGTTACAGCCTCAGGCATATGGCTGCAGCACCTGCAGCACACCTTGTCTTAGCATTCTGACATCTTAGCCTCACAGAAAGGCCCCTGAAATGAATTCCAAGGTGATGGAAACAATGGATGAATACTTTCGTCTGCTGTCAACCCATACCCTCTGAAATGCTTGGAGCAGGGCTAGCAATGCCATTTCCTCAGGTGACAATCACATTTCATTAGGTGTTTGCTAACAAACAGCAGTGACTGTCCATATCAAAACTGCTCATATGTAGATACACACATACACAAACAGGATTCTGTAAAATAAACAAGGCTTGTCCTGGGACAGTCCCAAAACCAGAACAGAGCCCTCCTCCCATAAACCAAGACTAATCTTCGAAGACTAAACTTTGGATCCTGAATTTTTATGAGATCCCTCACTCAGCTCCTGCTTTTAAAAACCCTTCTCATAAACCTACTTAGAAAGTAACAGACCAAACCAGGACAGGTTGAAGTAATTATATTACACCAATTACATCATATTGTAGTATTTATTTTTCTTTCTCTTTAAAAAACAATACCAAATTGTAATGTCAAGCAGGGAAGTCAGAGAAAGGGGACTTCCATGACCCTTGGCTGAATGCTCAGTAAGAACCAGAACAGCTTCTTCACCAAACAGAAACACTTTCACAGGGAAGTACTTTAGAAATAAAGCAGAAATCTTCTCAAATATGTTGTTATTGACAGCCGTACACCTGCAGGGAACACAATGAGCCTAGGGGCAGGAACGGCAGCCAGCTGCTGCAGTGGGAGCCACAGGACTCCTGCCTTTCTGCCTCCCAGCACTTTTGTAATTGTGGCGTAACTCCAGATTAGTTTTTCCTTCCTCTTCTTTCTTGTCCTCTTTCTTTTCTGCCTTCTCTATGCAAAGTCAGCAATTCAAAAGTTCAAACTTCACCAGCAGTGAGGTTTGAGAGGCAGAAGTTGGAGATGGTTGAGAGCTGGAGGGAGGGCTCCTGGTGCCAAGCCCTGCCCAGGCCACTGCTCCCCAGTGGGGGCTGGATGGAAGGAAGGGGCAAAGGAAGTGTGACCTACCCCTGTGTGACAGGAGAGGAGAAAACCAGCATGTGGCTTTTAGCAGTCCTATGCTGTTTAGCACAAATTTCATGTCTGCAGGGCTCTTGGAAAAGGGGCTTAAAGGCCACAGGGATTGTGTCCAATTTTTGCGTCTTGTGGGCTCCAAAACCAGCCCTGAGGCAAACCTGATCACAATACAGCACCTATTGAGTTGAGGTCCTGGAGGAAGGGGCTCATGTTCTCATATTTTGCAGCTATGCAAGGTTTGGATGAATTCAGCTGTAGAGAGACCCAGTTCTGAAGCTCAACTTCTTATCAACATCTTATACCTCAGAGAGAATAAAGATCTTTAAAGGAAACTGTCAGAATATGGTGCCCAAAAATCCAAGTTGTTCAACAATATGTGGAGCTTTTTTCTCTCGTGTCTCTGTTAGAAGAGAATTAGTTAACTAACACTGAAACTCACTCTGGCTTTTTAGATGATGCTGACGACTTGTTTCTCTCCCAGAAACCTCCACATCCAGTAGCCAATTTCAACCACACCTGACAGCAATAAAGATCCCCAATCCGCTCTGCTTTGGCAAGACTCATGGAAAACAGGGAGCCAAGCAGAAGAGACTCTCGGTGCCCCTGCAGGGAGAAAGGCTGGGGCAGGGATTCACTCATTGGAGACTGGAGTGCTGGGTCAGAAAATCAGCATTGAGCCCACATTGCAGCCTCCAGGAACTCCGTCTCTTCCACTGCCACAGCTGCTTGGGAGCTGTGTTTCCTTTCCTTGCAGGCTACTGTGGAATCAAGGTGTTCCTCAGACACCTCAGTGGCCTGAACTGTGAGAGAAGCAGCTTTGCTTACCGCTCACCCTTCCGTTCAGATGTCTTACTGGCCACCAGGAAAAATGCTAATGACAACAGTTGAACTCTCCTGAGTTTAAATTGGGATTGAACAAGTCTGATTAAATTTAGTTTTACAATTTTAGATCACAATCACAGTATTTACAAAAAAAAAAAAAAAGCAAAGATTTTTATCTCAACTCTATCAGCAAAACAACAGCCACCAGTAAGGTAGGTTCTGCAATATTTTGGACTCAGTGCTGTTGAGCAGATGGTATTTATTGACAAACCTGCTGCTGAACTGTTTGCATTCCCAGGGCTGTAGGTGCAGTCAGCCCAAAGCATATTCACTACTCATTACTAAAATACTCATTTCCCTGGAAAACCATCTGTGTCATTCAGTCATGGCAGAAGCCCAGAAACATCCGTTCCCTCCACTAACACAACCCCCCCAGCACTATTTATGTGCATCCATGCCTGGACTGCAATTCCCTCATTACCTGCCCTACAGTAAACAGAGGGCAGCAAAATGAATGAGAGGTAAACTGCACATATAATTTCCAGCTTTCATCTTTACAAAAAGGAACTAAAACATGGGCGCAGGAAAGTGGCCAAGAGCAAGACTTGTTCCATTAGACTGAAGGGCAGTCTCTCCTACTAAGTAACAAGGGACAGGACAAGAGGAAATAGCCTCAAGTTGTGTCAGGCGAGATTTAGACTGGATATCAGGAAAAATTTCTTCACCAAAAGGGTTGTCAAGCATTGGAACATGCTGCCCAGGGCAGTGGTGAAGTCACTATCCCTTAAGGTATTTAAAAGATATGTAGAGTGGCACTTAGGGACATGGTTTAGTGGTGAACTTGGCGGTGCTGGCTTAGTGGTTGGACTTAATGATCTTAAAGGTCTTTCCAACCTAAATGATTCTGTGACTCTACCTGCAGCCATCCATGCTGTGCACAGGATGGCTTGAACCCAGAGCAAGTCAATGTGCTGACTGAAGAGGGACATTTGAACTCATATTTGGGCCTGACTACCACATCAAGTAAAGACAGAGCCATGGTAATGGGAAAAACTCAGCTCATTTTATGTGAAATTTAGGCTTGCTAATATGGAATAAAATAAGTGAGTCGCTACTGGGGGAGGAGGTAGCACAGAATAGCCACTGTGCTTCAGCTCATACTCTCCTTTATTGCAAAACAGCTTCCCTGTTTAGACAGGCCCTAAGAGATGTAGACATATGTAATGTGTATTTAATCTTTCCATCTCTTCTTTTCTTACTGTTTTGATGTTTCCTCAGGCTTTGAAGATTCAAGATCTTGATTTCCCAGAAACTACAAGCCTTAAAACAAAAATAAGGCAGCTGGAAACTGCCTGCTGCCAGCCAGACTAAAGAGTTTGTAACTTTTTCCAGCACAGGAAATGTTCAATATTTTAATAGCAGTGACCATGTTTTAATGCATTTATGCCCTTAGGGCTATAGAAATCCTTCATTCACAACATTACCCACCCCCGTTCATAGGACCACTAATACTTGTTCAGTGTCATTGTGCTTTTCAACGGTATTGAAAGAGACCCTGCTTGCCTGTTGTTGTCTTTATACATGTATCGGGGCAGACTGGAATGGAGTTAATTTTCCCCATAACTGCCCTCATAGAAATACACCCTGTAAGCCATGTAAACCCTGAAACACCATCCTAGGCCTTGACAGGTACATTTTGTGGTGACACGGTACCCCAGAAAAAATTGAATCTGACAATGGGACTAATTTCCAAAATAATCTCATGAACTCCTGGGCTAAGAAACACATCATTGAGTGGGTATATCACATCCCCTGTCACCCATAATCATACTGAAAGATTGAGAGATATGATGGACTATTAAAGACTATGTTGACAGCATTGGACAGTGGGGCATGGAAGCAGTGAGATATAAATTTAACAGAAGCCACTTGGCTGGTTAACACCAGATTGTCTAAACCTCCTGGTCCTGCCCAAACAAAACCCCTATATACTGTGGAAGGAGAAGAGGTACCCATAGTACACCTAGGGAATGTTTCCTGCTTTACTGCTTTTATACGTGTATTGCAATAGCAGATGGTTGGGTGTGTGTCTAGCCCACATATTTATGGAGCATCTCACTTTAGGGATAATGTAAGCAATAGAGCTTGAATCAGTACCCTAAAATGTGACTTGACTGTCAGAAGCTGCTAGAGTCTTGTTTATTACACTCGTATTCAACAGCCTCCTTATTAGTCTTACTTTTTGTGGTTTTACTTCAAAGTTGTAACCTAAAATAACTATTGCTGTGTTCCATCATTTATGTGTATGAGTGTTCACACTTACATTAATGTACTATAAATGCAGAAGTTAAGAAAATACTCTTCCGTGGAATGGCCTGGGAAGAGTGTTCTGATTGAGTAGTAGTGATGCTGCAATTTTTTCCTCACTGTATAGGGTTTGGCTGGGATGGATTTAGTTTTCCCCATGGCAGCCCCCATAGGGCTGTGCTGGATACCAGTAGCTGCAAAGGTGTTGAGAACCCACCAGTGGTTTGGCTACAGTTTGGTAGCAGGCTGGGGGGCAGTCTCTCCTCCCAAGTAAAAAGTGATAGCACAAGAAGAAATGGCCTCAAGTTGTGCCAGGGGAGGTTTAGATTGCATATCAAGAAAAAAATTCTTCACCAAAAGGGTTGTCAAGCCCACGACCAGGCTCCACAGGGCAGTGGTGGAGTCACCATCCCTGGAGGGATTTAAAAGACATATAGATGTGGCACTTGGAGACATAGCTGGGCTTGGCAGTACCAGGTTGATGGTTGGACTCTATGAGCTTAGGGGTCTTTTCCAACCTAAATGATTCTCTAGTCTCATGAAACAGGCTCAGCAGAGGAGGTTGGGCTCTTTTTTTCCAAATGTTACTTCTGCAATCAAAGTCTGCAAGAGAAAAGTTTTCTGAGGAGCTTTTATTCTTTCTCCTCAACCTGCGAGGGAGTTTCCCTCCATGAGGTCCTTCCGCACCTCCGCCTCCCTGCAGACCGATGCTGCCGTGCTGGGCTCCACAGGAACACTCATCCCACCAAAATCTAGTAGAACCTGGTCTACCAGAGGGTGTGCCTGCCCATGGCAGGGGGGTGGAACTAGGTGGTCTCCAAGGTCCCTTCCAACCCAGGCCGTTCTATAAGTCTGTGATGAAAATCTGATTTCAAGCCCCGTTCGATTATTCTCTCTGCCACCCCTCAACAGCCCAACCCCAGGCTCTGCTGCTGGTGCTCCTCTCAATGCTGGACACGCCGTGACGACCGGGCAGGTTTTATTTTTAATGTCACACCCACGAATAGAACAAAGAGCTGTCAGGCAACTCCAACAGGAGGCTGTTGCCAGCAGAGGGTCGGCAACCAACGACAGGCCAAGAGGACATAGTCTCAAGCTGTGCCAGTGGAGGTTTAGGCTGGGCATTAGGAGGAATTCCTTCACAGGAAGGGTGATTGGACATTGAAATGGGCTGTCCAGGGAGGCAGAGGAGTCACCGTCCCTGGAGGCATGTAAGGAAAGACCGGACATGGCGCTCAGTGTCATGGTCCGGTTGACACGGTGGTGTTCGGTCATAGGTCGGACTCGACGATCTCAGAGGCTTTTTCCAACCTAACTGATTCCGTGATTCTGGGGGCGGCGGGTCACGGAGCACCCGAGTTATACCTGGGGCGGCACACCTGAGGCCCGGTGGGAGGGGCTCCGGCCCCACTCCCGCGGGATCCTGCCCCTCTCCTGCCCCCTCCGGCCCCTCTCCAGCCCCATTCCCGCCGGGCTCCGGCCCCGCTCAGGGGCGGCGGGGCGGGAGCGGGGCGGGCGCGCGGTCACCTGACGCCGCGGCCGCCGCCATTTTGTCTGTGAGCGCAAATGTGAAAGGGAAAGCCGGGGCGCACCCGCGGGAGGAGCGGCGGCAGCGCCGAGCGGCGCCGGGATCCGGGGGAACACCGGGAGCACCGCTGCCGGGAGCCGGGGGATCGCCACCGCTGGGAGCCGAGGGAGCACCGCCGCCGCAGCGCGGAGCAGCGGGAAGAGCCCCCGTGGCGGCGGCGGCGGCCGAGAGGAGCCGCTGAGGCGGAGCCCGGCGAGTGCTCCCGCCGGAGGGAGCCGCCGGCGCCCTTCGCCCGGGAGGCTGCGCTCGCCCCCGGCCTTGCGGGGGAGCCGCCGCCCCGGCCTTGCGGGGGGACCGCGGGGGAGCCGCCGGCAGGGCCGCGGCGATGATGTCGGGGCAGTCGATCACCGACCGCATCACGGCGGCGCAGCACAGCGTGACCGGCTCGGCCGTGGCCAAGGCTGTGTGCAAGGCGACGACCCACGAGGTGATGGGCCCCAAGAAGAAGCACCTGGACTGTGAGTAGGACCTGGCGGTGGGACCGGGGTTGGAGCTCCGGGGCGGCTTTGCTGCTCTGGGGCTGCGGGCGGGCGGGAGGCAAGAGCCGGCCGCTCGCACTTGGGGGGGGGTGTCGTGTAAATCTGGGTGGACCTGAGTGCCGTGAGCTCCAGAACTTATTTTCCACGTGGAGGGAGTGAGGTTTGTAACGCCCTGTGGCGCCCGGGAAGCAAAAATATTCCAACCTCACGAGCTCTTCCCGGTGAGAGCTTCTTAGCTCGTGTGCTCTGGCTATAGTGGTGCTTGTTAATCCGGCACCTGGGGAAAAGGTGGGTTTACTGCTGTGAGCCAGAATGCAATTTTTAAAGCACTGTTCTGTCCTTCTGTGCATCCGCTGGACTGCAGCCGGTTAAATATTTCTGTCGTTTCCCGAAATATCACAGCGTTTTGTCTTGCGGCTCGTGAAACGAGGTAAAAAGATTAGGAGGTAAAGGGAAGGGCGTAGGTGGACCAGTGGATTTCTCCTCGATAAGAGTATGTTGCCGCTGATATATTTAATATGTTAAAACTCCCCTCTGTGTACCAAAAGGCGTAGAAAGTTACCCTTGAAGTCTACAACAGTATCAGTGGTGTCGCTTCGCTTCAGGTTTTAATAACGGGATATCAGTCGCAGTTGCCGTTTGCTCAGAAGGGCAGTGAATGCTTCAAACCTTGCTCGTTGCACAGCACACTTGTTCCCCAGCTAGTAAAAGTGAAATAAGTGTGTGTTTCCATTAGGGAGAGGGATAAAGGCGTAAAGCCTTTTGCCCGTTTCTAGTTTTGCAGCCCTCGTGCAAATTGAAGGTACTAAAGGGAGTCTGCTGTTGAGGCTCTCTGAAGAAACACTGTAGGTTTTATGTGGTTTGAGGGTAGTTTGGCTGTGTGATGCTGTGACACTCGTCTGTTCATACAGATTTGTGCGAGACCATTCGATGTGGATCAAACAGTTAAAAATAACCAAATATGTATTTCATTTGTTACTGATCTGAATGGGTGGGATCCAGCTACAGTAGTGAATATTGCAACTACTGTGTTGAAATTAAAAGCTTTAAAAGTGGGTAACTGACAATTTCTTTTTTAAAGACACCTTTTTGCATTACCTTATTTTATCTTGTCTTGTGTTGTGCCTGTGGTAGAACAAGTTAATGAGGTAACCCTTGAGTCCAGAAATGGCAACATAACAGGAAGCCAGAAAGTGGTGACAGTTTGCTTAATAGTTTGAAAGCTTTTGAATCTTAAAAGAGGTAGTGTGTTGTTTGAAAATATCCTTAAAATAATGTATCTATCAGAAGTCACCCCCAAAAAATAAGAAGATGGAAACATGGAAAAATTCCCGAGAATAACATAAACTGAGATTGCTTTTTGACTAACAAGTTCCTCTGAATGTGTTTTGACCTAAGCCTGTTTAGAGCTGTCACTCAGTCTCTCCTGAAGGTCCCTTTCTGTGATGGGTTCTATGTTCTGGTGTAATTTACTTGCTCAGACTTTGGTCTAAGACAAACAAAAATCTTCTTCTTGTGACTAGTGTCTGAAATACAGGAATACTTTGGTGGGGTAGGGAAAAAAGATGTGAAATATGGTACCTCAAATATGTCTGTAAAGGGGTTTAAAAAAATCCCAATGAACATGCTCCAATCTTCACTGAGCATATCCAGGCACTGCTTTTCAAACATCTGCAACCCTTTGAGTGGCACTTCTTAATTTTTCACTTGTACACAAGACTTCCTTTTATTAAATGTGAGCAGGTAAATACTAAATACTGTCATCTCTGGAAAAATCACAGAGTATATGTTTTCCAAGATACAGTGCAAGTACTTCCCAATTTAAATAAATTATGGACAAAAATATAGCTCGGATTTAATGTAAAATACTGGTAGTTGTACCCTGGTCACTACATGTGTGTGTCATTCAAAATGATACACCATCTGGTACTATTTGTAATTGCTACTCAGGAAAAAGCTTTAACAAGAACATTTTTTTGAGAGTTGCTATAGTTGTATCAGGGATTGTGGAGGGGTATCAGTTTGTGCACTCTGTTCAGATTAATTCTAAAAATCCCCTTATTGCCAAGTTTTCTCAGCAAGAAAAACTGTGATATGACAACATAGGTTTTTACAGGAAAATGTTATATATGCAGTGTGTGAACTAGTATTTAAGAGTCTTGGGGTTTGTCTGACTACTAATTGCTGAGTAGTATAGTCATATTTTTCTTGAAGAGTGAAAAAACACCCACAAAAAACCCATCCCCAAAACCTAAGCAATGTCAATGGGAATACTTGGGGATTTACCTTTTAAAGTAGGTCACGGTGTCCTAAATAAGTCAGCAGATCTATTTCTGTAGTATTTTGTAATATTTTCGGATAATACAAAATGTCATATAGAGGCTGATCTTTCCACTTAGTGGAGCACCTGAAGGTCTTGTCTCATCTTTCCCAGTGTGGATTCTCTCACTGCCCTCAGCCTCCTGAGCCTGGTTTGCAGTGGAATGGGGCTGTTATGCTTTTGGAGACAAACCTCTTCTTGTCTAACTACTGAAGAGTCATAATAAAAAAAGGATAAATTAAAGCTGTAGCCAAGTTGGTAACTGGCAGAGTAGACTTGTGTGTAGACTGAAATTTAGAAAAATATAACCCCCTAAATCAATTGCATCTTAAACTTTTAAATGAACACAGTAATAATGGAAAAAGCAACTCCTGCTTAACTTGTATAGAGCCCACTTAAGAACAGCAGGGAAGGGGAAAGTAGTTAATGTTACTCATTAAAACTTAAAACTCCTATACATACACAAGCTTTGGAAATCTTGTTAGAAGTGGTAATTCAGGTATACAATTGTATTATTTAACAGAATTAGTCTCTTAAGCCTGTTGTTTTAGGAGAAAGGGGAAGTCTCCACCAAACCATCACAAAGTATATGTTTTGCCAATTAGATCACATTATGACTGTCACAGTTTGGGGTTGATTTTGTACCTGCCTCTTTTCCCTTTTGGCCGCCAGAGCTCTTGACAGTCGGGTAAATGCTGAGGCAGTGTGGTTCTTGCAGAGATGTGTAAGTTGTGATACAGAACAAAGACATTTTCTTGAACTCTTTACACAGATGGGTAGCTGTGTTTAATTTGAAGTTCTTCAGTAATCATTGAAGCTTTTCAGTACAATAATTGAGGAAATTTAACTTGAACAAAAAAAAAGAGTTAATATTGTTGGGATCTATCAATAGGGTTTATGTTTAGCTTTTTAAAGAAACTTTATGGGCTGTCTGTCCTGTATCCTTGTTTAGTGGGGAAGTGGGACAGAATAGCTGAATTGCTTTCTTCTGGTAAAGTAACTGGAAGTTCAGATTTAGCTGTTATTACATAACTGAAACTTAAAGATTGATCTCAATTGTTTATTAAAAGAGCACATGGGCATAAAAATATTTTTATCAGTCAGGTGCTATGTTTAAGTCTTCCAGCAAGAATTGTTGCACTCCTTGGCTACATTGAGAAAGTTTGCTAAAGTGGCTCTGATGTTTTATCTTTTGGTAATGTGTCATCTATGGTGCAACTTTCAAAAAGGAAATGTATTTTTTTCAAGACTGTGTGACGGAAGAAAGTGGTCTTCATTTTTACATCTGTCTTAAAGCAGTTTCTGTCCTGGGACAAAATGGAAGAAATACGTGAATATTAAACCATTATGGTTACCTTTAAGCTGTGTATTTACAGTTCTCTTGAGGGAGATTCCTGACTCAAGAAAGTTATGACTTTCTTGAAAGTTGAATAGTATGTCAGTTTTTGTTAATGCCTGACTGAGAATTTTCCAAAAACCTTCCAAAATATGTATATTTTGGGTTGGGTTTCTTTTTTATATCTGGATTTTTGCATGCTGCTCTCCAAAGAGCTGTATAGTTTCACAGATGATGTGCCAGTATTTCAGATGAGCTGTGGAAGAGAAATCCTCAGTACTCTTCTAGGCAGTAAGATTTCCACAGCTCTTCCAGGCTGCTTGAAAACCCCTATGGTGCTCTTCTGGTTTAAAGCTGTTTGATTTTTTTTTTTTCTTCTTTTTTTCTTTTTTTTTTTTTTCCCTATGTGATGTTAACATGTTTCTAAATTCCATTCTAGAAATAGCACCACAGCTTCACTTGCAGTTGAAATGATTCCTCTGGGTAATTGGCAAAATGCTTTGAGTTGTGAAGTGTTTATATAAGTAGTGCGATAAGAAAATGAGCCTCACTCACCCTATGCATTTCATTCCAGTTTTTGCTGCCAACATCCATATTACAGTTGCCCAGCTGTCAGTCTCTCAGGTGCATGTGTTCTCTTATACTCCCAGATGTATGGATTTAATAGCCTTTTCCTCCTGTGCCACCAGCTGTAACAGATCCATCCAGTTGTTTCTGTGTAGATATTCCTGTTGCAGGCTTAGAAGAATCGTATTAGAAAAATGGCACTTGCTTTTCTTTTTATGGATCTCAATTGGTAGAATTGAAATGTGATGCCAGCTTTTTTTTATTACTAGTTGTAAAATATTAATTAAAAAAATTACCCTGAGTAGGCTTATTAAAGAGTCTTTTTAAACTTGTGCTTTTGCAACACACTCTTAAGAAAGTCCAATTTTGACCTATAAGAGATTTTTTTTCCTAGTTTAGTATTTTAGAGATGTTCTCTTTGTCTAAGCATGTGTTCTTCAGTGTTGGCAACTGTGGCTTATGTGTTTGTGTGTTGAAGGAGATTTTGGAATGAAAGATCAGGGTTTGTGTTAAGTGACATAGCTTCTTATGGAAGTAAACTTGTGCTGGCAAGATAAGCCAAAGCTTTTTTTATGGAGGTGGGGCTTAAGGAGAGGTCATCAGCTACAGCATTAGGTACAGGTGTGAACAGTAGGATTCCTGTCACGTTGTGCCTGAACAGCACTGTAAGGACACTCAGTAGCAGTCCTAGGCATACAAATGTGCAAGGGATCCCCCAGGTGTTCAGCATCATTTTAGGATCTGCTGGAACATCTGCTAGGAAACCTTAGGGAAGGTGAAGAGATTGAAATCTATGTGGAGAGTGCTGGCAAAATAGGAATGAAAATAGCTTGGCTAACCTGACTGGAGAGTAGAAAGGATTTGGGTTTTAACCTGGATCTTCCCTCCCAGTTTCAGCTATTATTTAATAAGCACACTTAATATTGAAAAATCCTCAGTGAAAAATCTGACTTAGTGGTTGTGTGAAGGAAAAGGACTTTGTGCAGAAATAATATTTTCCATAGGCTATCCATGTGGTCTTCGACCTGAGCAGATCAATGGAATTTCTTTAACTGTTACCTAGTGGTGTTATAGATATTGCTCTTTATAGAGTTTGGGGGATTCTTGTTGGTTGTTTTTTTGTTTGGTTAGTTTTTCTAAACTGAGAGTAGGACTTGTAACAGTCCTGTAACATTTCTGTGCTGGTTACAGACACTTCAGGTATTGATGCTTGCTTGGTATTTCCATGTCTGTCTGTTATGCTTGCTTATAAACTGATTGGGTTTAGGAAGACAAACTTGCCTTAATGTGTTTTGAGACAACTACTTGGAAATGTCATAACAAAGTTCTCATTCAGTGATGATGCTGTGGAATTAATATTTAAGATTTTTTTAAGTGTAAATTATGGAATTGGAACTTTCTTCATTCTGTAGGGCAGTAATTGCCTATGGACTGTTTGGACTTCTAGGTTAAAGTACTTTTTAATATGACAGAGCATCTGATGATGATACAACCATGAGCAGTGTCTACCAAATGGCTTGTTTTTTGAGAAACTTCACCTTTGTAAATATTGAACTATTTTAACTCTACTCAGTAATAAGATTTTGATGTATAGCTTGCTTAAAACTTCAGGGCTTTTGTTTTTGTGCAGTTATTTCAGCATTTTTGCGTGTTACTAATAAGGGTGACAGTTTTCATCCCAGCTGCATGTTTTGTATATAGTTGGAAGCCTTCGACATCAGAGTGAAATTAGTAACTTGCTCTAATTTCCATTTTATAGCTTTCTACCTGAACAAGATAATATCTAAAATTCTTTACCCTGTTAAAATTACTCTGGTTATTAAATTATTTAAACAGTGATCCTTAATCAAAGGACTTTTTGTTCCTAATAAACTGATCTTTAATTAAGATACATCTATAATATATTCTGTGCATTAGAACATATATAAATTCTAAGTGTAATATTTCTATGAGGTATTTTGTCCTAAACTATCGATGTATGAGTTCTAAGTTCACGTTTAAATTGCTTATGATAGTGTAGTCTGTTCTCTACATGCTGCTTATACGACAGAGCAGTTTCAGTGGCTGTTTCAGTGGTGCCAACACCTCGGAATTCAGTTGTTTCCCAGCTTCCCAAGCACCTGCCCTTCCTCAGGTCCTCATCCAGACAAGCCACACAAACAGCAATGGGCTCTGCTACCAACAGTCTGCTCACAGGCTTGGCTTAAAGGAGAGGCCACAAAGGAAGCTTTTCAAACCAGATGTTTGTTTTACTGGCCTTGCCCAGTCCTTAGGGTGTACTTTGATCACACCTGAGCCAGATTTAGTACAGAGAGAGAACAAATGTCTGATGTGCATGTCTTGAGGGGTTTAGAGCAGTCCTGGATTCAGTTCTTTGCTCCCTTCTCAGCAAGTACCTTCTCCAGCCTTCTCAGGCAGGTGCTTTCCCATGTGTCTGCTGGAGCATGGTCCGGTTTTGTACCAGTATTCTGGCAGAGGCTTGAAGCTCTGTCTCTGACCTCCCAAGTTAATGTTCTACTGTTGAGTTTATTATCAGTCTTGGACACAAAGAGCTTTTTTATACGAAAGCCTGACACCTGCCATGATTCACCACAAAATAGTCAGTAGGCTGGTGATTAGGTTTTTTTAGCTAAGTGGAAAGATGTGTAGATGCAAGTTCTTGCTCTTAATTCTTAGAGAAAGGAGCCTTATTTTACAGGTTTGTAGCATCTCATTTGCTGTCATGTGTGTCAGTACTCAGGCTTAGGTTGGAGTGGCAAAGTACTTACTGCCTGTTGATCCCATGAGGTATGGATGTCTCAGCTTTTCCTTGCTTCTTGGATTTTCATTTTTTTTTGTTACATTGAGTGGCCTCAGACATTGAGCACCCAGAAAGTCTACACTGGCTTTCAAACACTAATTTGGGCTCTGTTGGGTTTCTAATGGAACAAGTTATTTGTTGATGAAGTATTGGGACTCCATAAAATTACTGAAATGCCTTTGAAGTTCATACTTGGAGTCCTTCAGTAAAATGTAGTGAATTTGAGGAAGGACTCTAAAAGACCACAATTATTTCTTAAACAAAGAACTGAAGTTCATGCTTCCAGTAAGAATTCTCAATGTAAAAACACAAAATAACGTGTTGATCCTCTTTGAGCATGTAACTCATTATTATGCTTTTTTCCCCTTTAATTTAGATCTAATACAGTGCACAAATGAAATGAATGTGAATATTCCACAGTTGGCAGACACACTCTTTGAGAGAACTGCAAACAGTAGCTGGGTTGTAGTGTTCAAAGCTCTAATTACAACACACCACCTCATGATGTATGGAAACGAGGTAAGACATGATTAGTTCTGTTAAGGTCTCCTATATGGCTTTTAAAACATTGTCTCAATCTGTAAGGCATTAGATATGTATTTCAGTTTTCCAGGATCTTTGTTTTTTCCTCAGTTGGTGGCTGTAAAGTACTTGTCAAAACCAAAAATATATTCCTTCATTATTTCAATACCAAAATACATCAGTGTTTGCGATTTGCCTGCAGGTATCTGGGTTGGGCTGTGAGGAAATAATGAGTGACATTTGTAGAAGAGAGACTTGAAAGACTTCTGATGAGCTTTACTTCATTAGGGTAGTGCTTATCAGGAAGAGCACAGCAGAAGAGTCCTGTTAGCCCTCCATAAATGTGCAGCCAACCTTAAAACAGATAAGGAAGAATATGTACTAGAGGGGAGAGGAATATGATGACTGGAATATTTGATCCTGCAAGTCATCATCTGATGGGCTAAACCTTCAGATGTTGTTGCTGTTTAGAGTCCTCTGAAACGTATTTCTACTGCATTTGATTCGCTTAAATTATTTCATCACAATTTATGAAATGCATCCCAGTCACTAATATGGCATTAGAAATGTAGCCTCTATTGTATTAAAAGCTAAACTTTGGTCAGATGACAGTCCTAAATCTGTGTGCAGTCATTGACCTAAGAAATGATTGTTGACTACCAGTAATATTGAAGTGATGACTCCTCAAGTACCCACCAGCCATTAAACTGCTCTGAAAGCTTGGTCTTTGCCTCCTCTCTGCAGTGCTCTATGAACTTCATTGAAATGACCTGTAAAACATAGTGTGCTCTTCCTTAACAGCTCCTCAGGTTATTTACCTGTTTAAGCTGTATTTTCAACAGATAATAGACAGAAATAAGGAATATTGCAATGTAAAATTCACTGCTTGGAATTTACTACTTATTACAAGTATAAAACTAAACTGAATGCTGTAAATCAGCTTGTTTATTCCCTCTTTTTCCAATACAGTTCATATCTGCACAATGAAACTTGCAAGGAAGAAAACCAAACAAACCACAAACTGAACCATAGAAAAAATAAAAAATCAAAACTTAGAGTTGTGGGCCACCAGCCAGTATCTGTTTACCCATACAGTGTTTTGTACTGGCAGAAGAGTTGAATTTTTATGTCTATACCAAATCTGCTCCTCAGCTTTGAACAGGTGCATTTGGAATTTTAGAGAATTCCTTTATACCTGCTGAGATAACGTGGCTGGGACATTAGTTCTGTAATTTCAGGTGGAACATGAGAGTACTCCTCACTCTCCTAATACATTAAAAGAGGCTTTTTCTGAAGCAAATAAAAAATTATCAGATGTTGGACTTCTATTTTAAGTAAAAGTAAGCATAAGAGAGGGTCAAAATGTTGCCAGAGCAATCACTGTCTTGCAGTTTCTTGTTCAATATAGCTGCCTGTTTCTTGAGATGAAGTTTTGGGTGAAACTCCTCTTGCCTGTGCATTTTGCAGCATAAGACCCCTGACATCTGAGTAGTTGAGAGTTAGCCTTGTCCCTTTTAAAATGAGATTCAGAACAGTAGCTAATTTTGAAATATATATGGATAGAAACCCTTTGAATATCACTGTTCTGTTCCTGATCATGTTGCTACTGTTTTGCTTGTGTATCTCTTTGAATGCAGTAATAAGATGTACAGATAAGTCAACTGGAAAACAGAATAAGAAAAAACAGAGCCTGAACTGTTGGTAGGCAAAGCCTGCCTCTGGAGTTGCTGATGAGGTGGTACGTGACAAGTTGGGGAATCACTGGCAGGTTAAATTGATTTCAGTTTAAATAGTACCAGTGAGAAGGATTTTCTCGTTACTGTGCTAAGCCCTCTATTACAGTTCCCAGGAGCAGGTGCTCCTGAGCCTCACTGAACACATGCTGGTTTACAGAGTACAACAGTCCCAGCCTGGCAGGAGGGTGGATTTCCACCGTGGAGAGTGAAGGAACAGGCCCTGCATTCTGTGGCAGCAGAGCATTTCAGATCAAAGCAAGTCCCTTAAGCCATATTTATCATAATTCTCTTTTATGCACTAAAACACATACAAACAAGCAAGAAAGTCAAGAAATGAGAATCTTGGGAGATCTGTGCGTGACAGTGGCAGAGAAGCTTTTCAAACTACCTTGCTACCTGGATGTGTTTGTCTCTTACTCTTGTGTTATTATTGGCCAGCTATTATTTGTCAAAACTTAAATGTTTTAAAAGTCAGATCACTGCATTATATATAAAAAGGATATGGTTATCACCCCAGTGGTGCTGCTCGCCACAGTTCAGAACCATTATTCTCATTCACTGCTTTTAAACTGTGTAATTAAGCCTGTCTTCCTCTTCTACGGCAGCAGTAGAGTTGTGCAAACTTTGGAAGCTTGGATAATGCAAGTGGTATTTTTGTTTTGTATTTTCCAGCTTGTCTGTTCTAAACTACAAAGTTAATGAAGCAGCTTCCTCTAGGATTATTAGTATTTTATTCACAGGCAGTGATGTCTTTATTAATTTAAATCTGTACTTTTGCCAAATAGAGTCTTGGACTTCAGAGGCTTTGTTAGTGAGTGTTTTCAGGTTTTCCTCTAAATTTCTCCCTTTTAACCAAATTCTATTGTTGATAGAAGTTACAAGGTAAGTGTAGTTTTCTTGCTCAAGTGTTTTGACTCTCACAGCAATTACATTCCCAACTTCTTTTCACCAACAGCGCTTTATCCAGTATCTTGCGTCCCGAAATACTTTGTTCAACTTAAATAACTACCTGGACAAAAGTGCCATGCAGGGTAAGGATCTTTCACTGAAGGAAATAACTCCACTGCTTTTTTTCCTCTGTGATAGTGCATGTGTAGGTGCACTCCAGGAGACAAATGACATTTAAATTGAAGGGTATTATGATTTGTATTGCATGAGACACTGTGCATGAGTTACCTAGGTGAGTGCTAGAAATTTTCTGTAATGTATGTAGCATTGCACACACAGCTATGAACTTTAAAAGGTGAACTCTTAAGGCTCATTAGAATAAACCTGATGAATTATCAGCACAGTAATAACTTTTGCCATTGCATTTTAATGCTTCAGGAGTAAATGTTTACTGTTAAGGTGCATGGAATGGTAACCAGGATGTGTTGTATAAATAGTGAGAACTCCTAATCTCTAAGTCCTTTAATTACTTGCTAATGGCAAAAAAAACATTTTTATAGTGAGTTATGTTACCAAGCTCTTCAGCATTTTACTAAGAATACATTTTTAGTGAATTTCAAGAACATCTCAACAAGAACTGCTGGGTTCTTTACTGATATTTTATGCTTGGTTCTTGTCTAATATTTTAATGCGTTTAGGTGTTTATTCCCATAATTGCAACAAATGCTTTCCTAATCTTAGCAAGTTGGGAAGAAACTGTAACATCACATCTCAAGGTGAAAAGCAGTCGATCTTGAGACTCTAGAAAGTGCCTATGAAGGGCTTTTTAAGCAAGTTGATGTAAAATGGGCTAGTAGGAGGATAGTTCTTAAAAAGAACTTAAAATGAACTGTACCTCTTTAAAATGTCTAACTTACAAATGCTTAACTTTTAGGCTATGATATGTCTACCTTCATTAGGCGATACAGCAGATACTTGAATGAAAAAGCACTTTCATATAGACTTGTAGCAGTTGACTTCACCAAAATGAAAAGAGGGTAAGACTGTTACTTCTTTTGTTAGATCTTTCCTATTGCAGGGGCTGGAAGCCAGTTGTTCTTGAGCTTGTCATAGAAAGGTGTTCTTTTTACTCTTTGAAGCAGTATCTTATTGCTGAAAGAGCGTAATGTGCTGAGGTCTCTTTGTAACTTGTAAATCTGTGTCTTTTCCTCTGTAGGATAGATGGAGTGATGAGAACTATGAATCCTGAAAAGCTTCTGAAAACTCTTCCAATCATACAGAACCAGCTTGATGCACTCCTTGATTTTGATGCAAGTACTTTAAACTCAGTGTTAAGTAAAACTCTCTCATTTTGAAGTGAGAGTTTCGTTATTTTGTTAAATACTAATTTACTTTCTCATTGCTTTCTACACAGGCAAATCCAAATGAACTAACAAATGGTGTTATAAATGCTGCCTTTATGCTCCTCTTTAAAGATTCCATTAGACTTTTTGCAGCATACAATGAAGGGATTATTAATCTTTTAGGTATGTGAGAATTTTTTTAGCTTTTGAACTTGTGAAGGTATTGAGAAAATTAAGGAATACAGACAATTTCTGATTGCAGTTTCCTGATAAATTCTCTGCTCTATTACTGTTAAATTAAGCCTGTCTTAGTTTTAGTGGCAGGTAGCATGGGCTTAAGCATACACTTCTACCTGGAAGAACAGATGTTGAAACAGAAACAGAGATGAGGCAGTGACTGGTGAGAATGAAACAAGGATACCATAAATATGCAGTGGATAACCTTTGCAGTCGGACTGTAAAAGTATAATGAGATATCTGGTATTTTGAGTATTTAAAATAGTCACAATATGACTGACTTCTGTTTTCCTGTACCTTCTTTATAGCTTGACTGTTCACCTTTTAACTGGTACCTGAATCTACGTGAACCAATTAGGTGACAAGTAGGGTTTCTTGTAAAAGAGTGATAAGCTTTGAACAAAGCCTTTTAATTACTATTTAATCAAATTTCTGATCAGTTTCTGATCTGTTAATCCATTAGTTTTGACCGAGTGAAATATTCTTAAGTAAAGAGGGCAAAACCATAGAAAGGTCAGTTCAGGATATGTACTCACTTCAGTAGCCATTCTAATGCCTTTTGGATTTTAAGCCCATCTAGAGACATCAAATGTATTGATACAGCATCTAAAAATATAAATATGTACCAGGAATATTTTCAAATGCTTAAATAATTTGCCTCATTTCCAGCTAATAAACTTTTTGAAAATATTCACCATAATACCTAATTTAGCAATTTGCAGTGATTCAAATCCACGCTCAATAAAGCTTTGCATTATAGTCTAATACTCTGAAACAGAAAAATCAGTGGTTTTGTGTTGACTGACTTATCACAAAAGGTGTCAGGTATTAAGGTGAACTTTAAAATCCAGATAGCTTTGAGTTACTCCTGTCTATTCTTCCCCTGAAGTTTGTCTTGAATTAACTTTTATAATACTGTGTCAGCCTTTTGTTGGGGAGGGTATTATCTTACAAGAGTTTTATTTGCATCCTCAGAAAGATATTTTGATATGAAGAAGAACCAGTGCAAAGAAGGCTTGGATATTTACAAAAAATTTCTAGCCAGAATGACCAAATTGTCAGAATTCCTCAAAGTAGCAGAGGTAAATAAATCTACATCTATGGAAAGGATCTAATTTAGCTGTCTGTGCTGGTACAGTATCAATATTCATAAAAACAACTTCACAAAGATTGCTGTACAGTGAAGTATTAGGTATTTTAAAGATTGTATACACTCATTAACATGGGATGAGATTCTTGGGTATCCTTTTTTTTATTAGACAGAGTAGAACATAGTCAATTTTCTGAAGTGTTGATACAAATTTTATGAATGATCCAAAATGTATAAACTGTAACTTAACGTTACAGTCTATTTACAGTGCCCTCCTTTAATGTAACTGCTAAAAAATCTAGTTGCAGTAAGCAATGTGGGTGTTTCTAATGATCCCAGTAGACTTTTCTGCATGAAAGTCAGGCAGGATGAAAAGTTGGGTTTGCCTTGAGATGTATGCACTTGTGATTACTGAGATGTGTTCCTAGTGGAACTTGTACCAGTTCAGAAAGTTGTGAATATCCCTTTTTAAATGTTAGTTTCTATGTAACATTCAGATATTGCTGTGTTTTATTTTCATTGCCACTGCATGTATTAATGTACTGTTTTTTTCTTCATTTTTTGTAAACCCAGCAAGTTGGAATTGATCAGGGTGACATTCCAGATCTTACTCAGGTCAGTATACACAGTATATTGATTAACCCAACTGTTTTGTTCTCTGTGTTTTTAAAAGATTGGTGTGTGTCATAGTAATGATTCTTCTTGAGACTATATTCCCTTCTATGTATTTATATATGGGAAATGTGTTTGGTAACTTTTACCATGCTTTAAATGTACTCAAACTTTGAAGCTCTTAATAAGCTTTTTTTTTTTTGATTGTTTAAAGCAATAAAACTCACAGAAAATATTTTTCAAGAACTTCTATTTTTTTTTTCACAGAGGATCCCTGGGAAGGTAAGCCACAAACATCTTGCCATGCCTAGAGGAAAACCTTCCATTTCACTGTAACTTAATGTCTTCCAACACACTCAAAGATTACAGTTAGTTCAGTCAAGAATTTTTTCTGTCCCCTGAGGTCTGAATAAATTGGATGTTTCTATATCAGCACTCAATTCCAGTTTAACTATTACTCAGTGTATGAGGGACATGCACGGTGCAGGTTGTGTGCTGGGAAACTTCCCCTGAAAGGTGGGGTGCAGGGAAACACCTTCCAGGGAGGATAAACTGAGGGGCAGAAGGGAGGTGAAAAAGATGGTGTGACCTGGTGAAACAGTGACAGTCCACAGCAATGAACAAAGGTGTTCTTTGTGAGCTCCCTCAGCTCGCAGGGATGGTGTATTTCTCATGTAGGGCCAACCCAACAGCACAGAGGTGTTTGTCATTATTTCTGCAGTGCAGGGTAACCTGATGGAATGAAGAGCCACCTGTCAGGACACTGGGGCAATAAACTGGAGTGTCTTAGAACTCTAGAGTACTCGAGCTGTTTAAGTGGAGTCACTGAGAAACAGTAAAAATTTAATGTGTAATCTTTGAACAGTCACGGCTAATCCTGCACCACCTTCATGAAATTAAATTTTGTGGGTTAATCATGTAAAAATGTATGTAGTGTGAAGATTTGCCTAAACGTCAGTGTCTTTTTAATGTGGAAATCAAATCTAAACCACAAGCTTCCATTGTTAGTGGTATTCATTACTGCCTACATATGATTTCCATCTGAAACCATACATGCTTCAAAGTACAAATCTCTAATGTTTGCTCCTAGCAATTTATATTAATCCCATCAAGAACTTCTAGGCCTTTTTGGTAGGAAAGAAATATGACTGTAACCATCAGGGTAAGAGCAGGTAATGAGTAAAAACAGTAGTTTGATGTTTTCTGTTGGTGTTTGATCTTAGCATCTTACTTTGTCTGTTGATTAGTAGTGCAGTATTCAGCTGGTCTGTATTATGCTAATCACATTATACTCAAGTCTGAAGTTATTTATACCTCACTGGGTTTGTGTGCACTTGTCCACTTAATTGGGTCATTATAAGGCTCTTGAAAGCAGGTAGGGTTTCTTTATTTACTGAGAATAGGGGGATTTAACTTAACATTTTATTTCTAATACCTCAGCTGTTTTGTTGTAAGTGCACTATGTAAGTGACAAAGGCAACTTTGAACTGGTGGTAGACATCAGCATCCTGTGTATTTTGGCAATTTCAGTTCCACTGTTAAGCCTTCCACTTACATAGAAAATTTCATGGCATTTAACATGAGTTGAGTAATTGTACATCCATTTAGTGCCACATTAAAAGGATTTGCTAGAATCTCTTAATAGTGCCATTTTGTCTGCTCCTATAAAGAAAATGTTTTTCTTTGTAGATGCCCTGTTTCACAGTGATGTTGCTTGTGTTCTGTTTATAGCTGTTACTGTATTTCATGAATGTAACTGGATCATTTCCCTCTGTATGAATGTTAGTCTGTCAGATGTCTTTCTGTGGGGGGGAGGCTGAATCATAAAATACAGCATTTCTCATGTCATAATGCCTGTATTAGCCCGGGCACCTTTTCTGACATAAAACTACTCTGTTCACTCAAAATTTGATGTTTTGTTGGATGTATGCAGCAATAAGAAAGTTCAGAGGAGGTTTGTTGGGTTTAGTTCTTGTGGTTGAGGGGGTCGTTTAGAGGGTTTTAGAAATAGTAAGTACAGAATATGCTTTTCCATACAAATAAGTTTTAGAGTGGCCTTGAGAGAAAAAAAAGATTTCTGGAATTAGGGCATAGGCTTCTGTTATTATCAATGTAGTTGTGCCATGCAATGCCTTTTGCAAACTATTGTGCCTCCTAAAAGTATGGAGGGGTGATTTTTTTTTTTTTTTTTGGTCCCTGATACCTTTCCAGAACGGTATTTCAAAATGTCCCCCTTGGGGTTTAGCTGTCTAGGTCAAACACCAAATTTATTCATGACCTGTTGTTGAAGTAGCTACACTGTCTTATGTCTTAGCTTACCTAGCTCTACTTAAATACAAGCTCAGACCTTAATTTTAAGACAAGAAGTTTTATAGGATTATTCTAAGTACTTTTTTCCCCCCTCCATCTCTCGATTCATCTAGCTTGAATTGGCCTTCACTGAATGTGGGACTCTAGAATTGTGCTCAGTATTTCAAAGGGGAGCTTGCCAAAGCCTTGTGTAAATAATATTTTTCCTCTTTCCAGGAAATTACTTGATCTAACTTTTGGTACAGAAGGGCTACACAAGGGCAAGCTTGTTTTTCCTCCAAACAATGCCTGTCATATCTGTTTTAGCTATTGAAAGTTGGCAAGTGGTAAGAGAGGCTTTAATGTCTCTGAAACCCTGCCAGGTGAGGAGGACTGAACTGGCAAGTAGATTAAAACTTGAGAGGTCCATTCCTTTCATCTGAATATGCAGTAGGATTTATTTCACTTGGAGTAATTGAGTTGGCTTATTGTATAGTTACATGTTGAACAGCTACTCAGTCTGCAATAGTATTGTTGGGATCAGATTGAATTTGATTCCCTATTTTATCAAACCCAACATCCTGCTGTAGTCAAGTGTTTCTGCTATAAGCCTTTGACTGTAAATATTCGAGTGAAGAATGACTGGCTTTTTGTTGTTACATGAGAAAGGAGATCAAAAATACCAAGTCTTTGTTTTGGTACTTCTGTGAGTTCAGGGGAGTACTGCTTAATCAGCTGTGATTATTCAGTTAATCTTAACATAGCAAATACTGTTGCCAAAACCAAAGATGCAACTTGCATGTGCAGGAGCAAACCCATTCTGGGGGAATCCTTCCTTCATGCCTCTGTGTCCCACTCCTTTTAAAGAACCACTACTGAGTGGATAGGATCTGGGTGTGCAGGGTGGCAGCAAAACCCAAAGGCACAATTATTCATCTGTGAGTTTTTGTTTGTTTTTCGTGGGTGAGAAAACTCATCTGTGTGCTAAACAATGAGGTGTTGATTAGAAGCAATGTTTTATAAATACTTTTAATTTTAGGCACCCAGTAGCTTGCTTGAGGCACTGGAACAGCATTTGGCTTCTGTGGAGGGAAAGAAAACAAAAGAAGTCTCTGCTGCCAGCAGGTGAGCACCCAATGAATTACAACAGTGCCAATACTTAATATTTGTCAGTGTTATTCTAAGAATTTTCAGGATTCAGTCACTTAGTATTCTTGAATTTTATTCACTTCTGAATATCTCTTCCTAGAAATATAAATGAAGCATCTAGTGGGTATTAGTTTGATAGCTTAGCCATGTTTGAAATCTAGGCATGACTGCATGTCACTACAGCCTGATTATGCTGTAACAAACCACTGAGCTGAGACCTTGTATATTATTCCTTTTAGCTTTTACTTGTTTGAAGTCCTTTGATTTGTAAGATTTCTAAGGTATTTGAATTTTGATACCCTTCTTACCCAATCAGGTGGTATTTATCTTTATTGTCAATTGTCTACCTTTCAGACCATGAATTTATGTTAACCTGCTCATAAAAGCTCTTCAGTCCCTTCTCAGAACAGCCAAATTAGCTTAGATGTTCTGTGCTGACAGAAATTGTTATTCTTTCTGTCAAGAACGGTATCAGTATTGTGTGAACAGTACTTCTGACTGAAGAGTGAGAGATCTCTTTTGGCACAGACATTCCCACACAGAAACTTGGTAAATATTGATAAATGTATCAGTGTGAGTTACATTCCTGAGTTGCATTCTCCTCAGATTTTTTTTTTTTTGCTCAAAAATTTGAGGATTTGCTGCCACAGGATTCTGCTCAAGTGTGTACTAAATAGGGAATAACTCTTGTGCTTTGATTGCTGTTATATAATGTACAAACAAGCTTCCTGTGCCTCTGCCATTTGAATAACATTCCAGTCTAGTCTAGATGACTTTAAAGAAAAAAGACAACTGGTATGTTCCACATTTTCCAGTTCCTACCCACTGAAACCTGATGACTGATTTTGTGTACTCGTGCTGCTTTGTCACCAAACCCTGTTGTTGGGCTTTTTTGTACCAGAGAGTAAAGGAAAAAGGGACTGGGGGGGAGAATGGCACACGACTAGATAAGGCATTTGATCATTAAACTGTAAGTAATGTATACCTGATTTAGTTTTTTAATAACTAAATTTTTTTTAATTGTTACCTTTTTTAGAGCTAGTGCCCTATCCAGTGCTGTTTCCTCACTTGCCAATACAGGAATGTCATTCAGCAGGATGGATGAGAAAGAAAAGCAGCAGGCATTGGAGGAGGAACAAGTTAGACTGCAGGCACTGAAGGTATGATGTTTTTAACAAGTTCTGTTTTCCAAGATTTTTTTGGTTTTGAATACAGGTTAGCATAAGAGAGGCAGGGAAGCTTGCAAGGTCACTCAGAGAGGAACATCAGCTGTGTATAACATACAGCTGTGCTTTGACCTGTGCTATATCAATGCAGTGGACATATCTAGAGTAATGAGGGATGTAAACCTGAAATTAATGTAAACAAGATTATTCTGTTGCCAGTTTAAGAGCAACACCACCTGGATATTAGTGGGATGTACATCATCTTCACTGATTTCTGAACATCTGAATTGAACTATGAAGATCCATAAGTAGGGAGATGCATCTGCCTGAGCAAAGGTCCGCTGACCTGTTTCTCTGAGTGGCTCTGGAGGGTATCTAGACTGCAGCTTGACTAGAAGTGGTTACTTCTAGGTAGTTGTGGATAGCTTAAAAAATAATTATTTAAAACATCAAGTCTCACCTTGATTTTACATTACAAATACTCTTTTATCTCCAATTTCAATTACTCTTCTATTTTCAGAAGAATAACTTTACAGAAGAATAGCTTTTATTTATTAAGGCCATAATTAAAACTTCTTCTTGGAAAAGATGTTTAGGACTGAATGGTTAATAAATTAATAAGACTAAAATTCCAACTGTCTATCTCATCTTTCAGGAGCAGCGATTAAGAGAGATTTCTGTAGTATCAAATTCCACTTCCACATCAGCATCCCCAAGCACTTTATCAGGAAAAAGTGTGAATACCACTGTAGCTGTTGACCTCTTTGCTGCACCAGCACCCACAACAAATAGGTGAGAGATACTTTGCTTTCTGAAGGAAGCAGAAATTACTGCAGTGCCCTGTAGCTCCACAGTGGCTGTAAAGCACCAATCCTGGTTACTTCTCGAGTACATTTTGCTGATGCTTTCTTTTGGTATGTTAAATGCTAAATTGTGAGGTTTTGTACCACTGTTATTGATGGGCTATTAGTGAATAAGAGAAAATGAGATTGGTGTGAGTGTTCATATAACACAAGAATACAATGCCCGTTATGTATCTTCATATTTCTCTCTCTCTCTCTCATTTCTTATTCAGCATGCCCAACCTTTCTAGTGATCTTTTTGATCTTCAGCCTGCATTTGTTCCAACTGTGCAGAGTACTCCAGCTATATCAACATCAGCAAGCAGTGCTTGGGGAGGTGAGCTCATACCTTGATTTGACTCTTAGTGATGGGTGACTTCTTAGAATACAGGAAGAAAATACAGGTTCAATACTTAATTGAATCCACATCTTAAGCGTTAATTACTTTGCATCCAAACATTTCTGTTCTTGACAAAATAGAAAATAAATAATCTGAAAGCTGTGGCAAACTTTCTTTAACATGTAGCAGTAGTGTTGATGTCCAGTCGATGGAATGAAGGAGCCCTTCAATAAAAGGTAGAAGAAGTGTAACTGAAAGTCAAAATTTAAAAATGCTGGGAAATATAAACTAAGCAAATGTAACTGAAAAGATGCTGGACTAGTATTTCCATTTCATTAAGCAAAATTTAATATACTTTTCATTTAAAAGGTACTGCTAACTTCAAAGTTCTCATAATAAAGCTGTGTATCCTGGTTTCTTGGGCACAGCATTCTCTGTACCCTCACCCATCCTTCCAAAGAATGATCAGATGTCAAAGAAATGGCTCAAATGCCTAAAGAAGGCAATGTTAACACCATGGTAAATGTTGGTATTTTAATAGGTGGACTTGATACCCTTATGTGCTATTTAAAAGATAGATTATTGAAGCCAAAAATGTAGTATCTAACTTCTTTGATTGATACATGTTCTGTCATTCTCCCCTTCCCATCCAATGATAATACTAGAATTATTTTCCCTAAATAGAGAGAGCTATTAGGATTTTTATCTGAAACTAAGAATTTGTATCTAAATGAGCTGATCACAAGGTGGAATATTTACAATTTGGCTTTATTTAGAAATTCTCATATTCAATCATTTCAGTCTGTTTTTCTTTTCCATTATTTGTACTCTGTATTCTTTCCTTCACTTCTGCATCTGAAAGGTCCTTTCTCGTCTTCAAATGGTTGTGTTGGTTCTCCACCTCATCTGGACATCTTTGACATGAAGCCAGTTGAAGAAGCTGTAAAATCTGCCACCCCTTTCATCAATTCTTCTTTTTCCTCCAAACAAACGGTGGAACCGTTTAGTGGTAAAAAACCAAACAAACCCCATGTAATCTATTTGCAACTGGAGATAATAATAATGCTGATAAAAGTGGGCCATGTAATTTTTTTGTGGTTTGGGCCAATTTTCACTTTTGATTAAGAAGTGAAAATGGTGCCTTAATTCCAGGTGTAGTAAATTATATGTTTCCTTAAACTTTTATTTCTATAGTTGAAATAAATTATTATTTTGTTCAGTTTGCCCAACATAGATATCCTAAGACTTGCAGTGTTGCTGGAATTTTTGCGGATTTCTTTCAAACTGCAACCGCCTTTCTCTTTTGTAATGGGGAATGCAGGAGTTACTTGGCTCTTCAAATCTGTAAAATAAAAAAATCTCTTCATAATATTTAAGATTTTTAATTTTTAAGTGCAGAATTAGTTCTTGCATCTCCTCTTCCTTTTTCTCTTGAAAACTGATCTTATTTTCTTCTCTCTTTTTACAAAGATGACTTTAGTGGTCATAAACCTACGTATGCTTCTGTGTATCATCCTCTGACTGTTGATGGTAATTTCAGTTTTTTTGGTTTTTTTTTAAAAAACTTTCTGGTTTCTCTGTATTTAGTGGTATTACTTCAGGGGTATATTTCATTACTCAACTCTTTTTTTCAGGTTTCCCTCTTCATTCAGCTCCTCCAAGTACCACCTCTTCAACAATTAATGTGGACTTTGATGCTGTTTTTGGAGGAAAATCTTCAGCACCAGAGTACAGGACTGCAAGTGGTAAAAACTGGCTTATGACTAATTTATACCCTACAGGCAACAGTTGCTTAACAATTTAGCATAATTGCTCTTGCAGTTCAAAATTTAATAACTTAATATATTTGCAAGGTGATTATGGGCCTGATAAGAGGCAATCAGTTCAGTTGTAGTTACTTGCTTTAAAATAGCTCTGACTAATTTCATCCATTGTGTAATAATGGTTTCCTCTCTTTCTGGGGGAGCGAACTTTGAACGTGGCCCACTGGATCTCCCTTAACGGGTAAGCTCGTGTTCATTTGTTTTCAGTGCTTAGGACTTCAGTGTTTTCTCTTGCTACATGATAATGAGTTCCCTCAGACTCCACTCAGAGGCATTGTACTTGCAGAAATGCAAAACTAGGGTTGTGTGTGTGTTGCTTGAAGAATATCTGAGTTACAGTCCTGGTCTTCTATATAGTAAAGGAGCTCTTGTGTACATTCAGGATACTGGCAGTATCATGAAAGTACCACTGTATTGAAACTAACTTTAACAACCCCACTTCTTCTTATTTTGAAAATGACATTAGTGTCTGTTGAAGTACAATTAAAGATTTTACTGGATTAGTAGCTACAATATAGTATTTCATTAAAAACTAAGAGGTTAAATTCTGCTTCCATCCAAGTCTTAGACACTTCCAGCATGTTGAACCTCCACATAAAACTACTCAAATTACTTAGTGTTCTGTAAAGAAAATATCTCCCTGGATTATGGATGTCTTTTTTTAAATGCAGTGTAACCATTTTGTTAACAGTTTGCTTTTGTGCTCTTGGTTTAGCTTTTACCTTTCTAGATGATGTGTTGCAACCCACAGTACCACCACAAAGTCAAAGAGCCAGTGTAACCAGCCAGCAAAGCGGAAAAATTTTGGCAAATGACCTTGATTCTTCACTTGCTAATCTAGTAGGAAGTAAGTGTGAATCTTTTAAAATTAACTTGCTTATTTGTTACTGAAAGCAAAACAAGCTTTTCCCCTCCAGAATTAAAAATGCTTAAGAATTTTGTCTGTTTCTTTTCCCCCACAGATCTTGGCTTTGGAGGAACTCCATCCAAAAAGTAAGAGCATATATGTTTTTAGAGTGTTCTCACATGACTGTTTGGTAGTCTCTGGCACAGTTGACCAGCACTAACATGGGAAGAGTCTCAGCTCTTGAAATAATCTGAAATAATCAAGAACCACATTGAAACAGTACGTTTGTGGTCAGTCACCATAACACAGTCAACCTCAACTTTTGAAGTAGTTCATTTCAGTTTTGCAATTGTTGTATTTTTACTGAAGCATCGTGAAAGATCTTGCAGTTGCATCAAACTCCAGTTAACCATTGTGCTGTACAGTGCAGTAATGATAGTTTACTTTTAACACAATCAGAACACCCCAGACTTCACACTTACTGGAGCAGAGATACATAAGTAGTTACTGAAATCTGAGTGTTTCTCCCACCCGTAGATTCAGCCGTGTACATGTATTTAAGCATGTTTTGGTTTCCCGTTATGTTGTTGTTACTCTTGCTGTTGCCCGCCTGTAAAAACTAATACCACAATTTCATTTTTAGGTCAGACATGCAGTGGTCCCAGCCTACAGAGAAAAAACTTACTGGTGGAACTAACTGGCAAGCAAAAACAAGCACATCGACCACATGGAACCCGACTCCCCTACCCACCATTCCACACATGGTAATTTCTGTACTATGAAATCACACTTCATTCTAGCAAATGTTGCTTCTCTGCTCGAAATAACTTAAAAAGAACAGCCAAGGCGTTTGGGACAAGACTGGCAGCAGGGGGGAAAATGCTGGTAGGATCATGGAATCATGCAGAATGACATAGAGATTTTAGTATGCTTTATTTCCCTTCATTGTAAAACTTGTCCATTAAAGATTTATGTCTCAAGTGAAAGGCTGATTACCTGTCTCAGTTCATAAGTTCTTTTTGGATTGAAAAATATTATCCCAATCCAGAAAACTCCTGATGTGCATGTTTGAGATGCTTCCGCTCCCCTTCCCAGGCACATGTGCACAAATACACATCCTAAGAATGAGTTTTAGGGGAAAACTGCTGTTCCTTCCAGTTTTTGCTCCTTTTTCAGTTTTATCACATGAAATACTGCTGCAACCCCTGTAAGGCACCTTAATCCTCAGGTCAAACAGCACTTTGGACTTTTGATAATGCTCAAGAGCAGCTTTGTATTTTTAACATAGTACAAAATGCTAAGTGGATCCTTTACAGTTATTTAAATGAAGAGTTTTCATTTCTTAGAGGGATACTTGTAGGCAGCTGACTTTTCTTGGGCTCTTAGAAGAGATTTTTCGAGTATCTTGTATTCATACAAATACAAACTTCTGAAATATAGCTGCCTTAGAGGGCAGTAGAATGTTCATCTCAGTTATATGTACAACTTAGGGTAATTACTACATTTGCTATGAATTTTGGACTGCTGTCTGACTGCATTTTGCAATAAGAATAGCTAACCTCTGATCACTGTTTTCCTCGTCTTACATGACTATGCTCATTCAGAATTAGCAAAGTTGAGTAGAATATTACATCCAGTTTTGGACTCAAAAATGAGACTAAAAAATTTAGATGAGAGGGTGTCTCAATTGTATGGCACTTTCATGTGAGATTTTTTGAGACCACACCATCTCTTTAACCCCTCTTGATGCTCTAGAACATGTTAGAGTGCTGATGCACTGTGGATTTGGGATTTGTGGTTTTATTTCATATGTTCATGTTTATTACTTTCTGGTCTAAGCATTTGAGTGTTTTGTGCCAGATATCTGCTCAGGCATTTACATGGAACTCCAGCAATTGATGGTGCACAGATCTAGCCCAGATATGAGCACCTTTAGAATCTGTGTCCCAGTACTGAAAAGCTCTCCCTGTCATGGCTTGGCCTGTGGCATTCACGGTACTAACCCTCCAATTCATGTATCACCTGCTTACTATTCCATAGCCAAGTGTTTTGTTTAGCACTCAATTTCCAGTATAATTAGCACTGTTTAACAAAGTGTGGCAATATGAAGAGCATGCATTGCTGTGCCTGTGAACATAACCTGATACAAGGCTTAAGATGCTCTTCATTTTTCTTCTTCCATATTGTGATATGTTGCAGACATGAGATCTTGGTATGGAGCAACATTCACATGACTAAACATCTGTTGCTATTTGCTTTTTAAGCGAAATGGTCACTGCCTTCCTTGTGTTTTTACTATGCCCTTCTCACACATAGTGGGAGGAAGAAGGAATGTTTCATGCTGTGTCCTCTAAAAGCTTCTCACACACGTGCTTGTGCAAGGAATATACTCACATCTGGCTAGGTGTAGTAAAACTTCTAATTTTTCTGTAAGTCATGTTAGTGATAAGCTTTCTAAGCATAGTTGCTGATGTTATTGTTCTTGCACTTTTTTTCCTCCCACTTTGATTGTTTTAATACGTGAGTTGAGCATAGCTACAGACTGTTATGGTACTGGACTTGAATCCATCCCTTGGTTAGAATTTCCAGTTTGAATACCTATTAAATAATTTTCTGTCTTATCCTTTTGCTGTGCCAGAATGGAGTACACTATCCTGGATATGTAAGTCGATTTCTTGTAAATATGTTGGTTATTTCAAGTACCGAAAAATGTCTTTTTCAAAGTTTTATATATAGTGCTAGTATGCATGAGCTTCTCTAAAATATATCAACATTTTCTTGATTGAAGGTACCTGCTCCTATCACATACCCGTTGACCACACCTCAAGTGCCTGTATATGGAATGGTAAGAAATGTGATTGTTTTATATTCCTGAAAACTAAGTTTTCTTCTCTAGTGAGTTCCATGGCATGCATTATTATGTACAAACCATTCTGTAACTTCAGTATATTGACAATACTGTTTGAAATCTGATAGCTTTTTCACACTCTGCATTGAAAGAGATTACTCTAAATTTTATATAGCAGGTTTTTTAAAAGCTTTGACTTTACTCTGTGTGTGTGTGTCTATATGCTTATTTTCTACTATAATTAAATGCAAAAAAAAGAAGTATCTTGTGGAATTAGTTTGAATTTTATATACTTGTCTTGTGGGGGTTTTGTTTTTCTAACAGGTACCTCCTCAGGTTGGAGCTGCTCCTTTGATGGCACCCCAGTCAATGATGTATACACAGCCTGGTCTAAGGCCAACAAATCCTTTTGCACCTGTTTCTGAAACTCAGGTGAACGGTGTTCTTTAACCTTGTGATGACTTTGAAACTTTAGTCTTGGTAAAAGCAACCAAATGCTTCATGAAGAGCTGCTGGTGTAATTCTGTGGAAGCGAGGGGTTCCTCAGCAGCTTTTGATGGTCAGGAGACAAATTCAGATATGACATCATACAATTGCAGGAAGCAAGGAAGAAATTAAAAATGAGAGATTTAGTGGTATATCTCTCACTGTGTCAGTATTAAGAAATTGGGAGTGGTGAAGATATGTAGGTTTCAGACTTCCTGTGACATTAGCTGGATACTTGGTTTAGTCATACTGACTAGAGCAGTGTTGAAAGCTTCCTGAAGGATCAAGGGATGGGGGAGTGAAAAAGGCTTGGACAGAGGTCATTGAAGCTGGAGAAACTATGTACTCCTGTCATCCAAATATGTTAGTCTTAATGTCTCTCGGGGGTGTTTTAAAGTGCCAAAGCCTACAGACTTAACTTGTAAGTAATGAGGCAGTCGAATGGATTCATAATTCTGACACAGAGAAACCCTGTGTTATTTAAGTGGCATTAATATGTTATCTCTGCTTCACAGATACAGTTTATGTAGAGCCACCAAAGCAACAAGATGTGAGAACAACCAAATACTGGTAAAAAAATGAAAAGACTGAATTTCAATCTTTCCATGATGTATTCCTGAACAGGGCAACTGTTTTTTCCCTGTATAATACAATATTATTTTGAATTGCAATGCTTTAGAGATTCTTGTTTATAACAGTCACTGCAGTGTGAAGTCATGTTTGTTCCCTGGTTTTTATTATTTTTTTTTAAACTGCTCAGCAGAAAACTGTATTTTTGAGATTGACTCAGAAGGTGCAAGCTGGATTATCATCTTCAAAGCCGAAGAGAAGGTTACATGATTGCTCTACAACCTTAATCATCAGTGGATGACCTTGGGAATTGACTGAGGATGTCAAAGCTATTTATTTTCTCCATAAATTCTGTGGCTGTTGTAACCAAGACACAACACAAATCAAGTTGAGCAATAAAATTTTTATGTGCTCTAATAAATACTCCGACAGAGCAATGCTTGCATTATCATAAAAGGCCAATGTTGTGTGAAATCAGACAGCTTTTTCACATTAGAATAGCTTATAGTAATTTGCAAACTTTATAATGTGAGTTTGAAATGCTGTGAATCAACAAGACACATACTTATTACATATATATATATATATATATATATAGTAAAAATAACAAATTGCTCCATTGGTATATCAGTGTTACAGGGGGAGTTAAAAGAGCCGGGCTCTGATGTGGGCTGCAAGTCTGTGATGGAGGAGGGGACAAGTGTGTGACAGAACAGCACGTGCAGCCTGCAACAGGTGACAGGAGCTGCACTTCCATCAGGTACCTTCTCTGCAGGTGGCATCTTTAATTCTTCAAGGAAGAGTAGCTTTGGGAGCCAGTGCCTGTAGGTGTCCCCAACCTCAGCACACGGGAGCAATCTCAAAATCCTGTTGCCAACTGCAATCGAGACAAGAGATCCAGTTCTTCTTTTTAAAGTTCATTAGGTCAAAAGACTCAAACCTTGCAGTCATGCTGACACACTTGTGAACTGGCAACTATATGGAAATTATCCGGCTGTAGAAAATAGCTTGTGCTGCTTTTTTGAAATAAGAACCTAGTTGTAAACCATATAAAAGTAATTATTTTTAAATGTGTAAATATGTGCAAACTTTTAGATAATCGTTTCTTTGATGCTGCAGTAATCTTTTTCTTCTGTAGTAATTTCAAGGTTCAAATGCTACGTTAAGAAATCCAGACTCTTTTTGAGAGGAAAATCTTTTAAATCAACTAATTTATGAGGTATTGCTGTTCACAATGGGTCAGATGTGTACAGACTTCTGGCACATCTTTTGTATTTAAGAATCTTCCTCCAGAACTGAAATTGGCTATGAAAATGCCTTATCTTGTATTTTTCACTGTCTGATAAAAAGTGATAGCATTAAAAAAACCCAGTAGTTATAATAAGTAGATGGAACTGGGAACAACCTTTCCTCCAGAAGTTTCATGGCAGAACACAATGAAAAGCTCTCCCATAAAATTACTTCTAATGATTAATATTAAAGCTGAGTTTTCAAAAAATGAGTAGTTTTCTGTTGTTACAGTAAATAGACCTCCAGAGTAGTAAGTCTTTTATCTTTTGGAGAGTCTGTAATTGCAGAAATGCCTCTGATTCTGACCACAAATGCAGGTAGGCCTGAGAATCTTGTCAAACTCTCTGGTAGAGAACTTCTAAATTACAGCATGTTCCTCAAAGTGGGAACATGCCTTCTCTTTTTCCCAATGCTTAATTCTGTCCAAAGAGTGCAAAAGCAGTATCTCTTAACCCTATGAAAATATTTTTGCCAAATGAAATAACATAAAAGAAGCAAAATAAAACTCCACTCCCCAACCCTTGGAATCTGTAACTGCTGATTTCTTGGGAAATGTAACCTTGCAGAAATTTAAAACTCAGAGTTCCTTGATGTTAAAAGAATTTGGACCAGTATATGGCAATTTAATGTTCAAGTTTGAATTACAAAGGGCTTCAAGCTTTAAACCACCTTTGCTGGGTTGAACAACTGTACCATTTTAAGCCAATGAGTTCTTCAGTGCCTATAGTTGCCCTCCACATGACGAGGGAATAGATGCCATTTAGAGTAAGTCATTGTGTTGAGGGGACTGTTCATTTAAGAAGTAGTTGAATTCCATTGATTTATTCAGCAATGCAAAGTCTTGTGTTCAGATTAGACCAGTACATGTTATAAATGTTATAAATGTCTGGGCATTAGTGACAGAGGTGAGAGCGCTACAAGCAGGCAGTTCCATGCACTGTAAGCTGTTAGGTCTCCTTCATACTGAGTTGTATAAGTAATAATTAATTATTTTAATAAAATATACAAATAAATGCCTGGCAAGCAGTATATATTTGTTATAACTTTATTGCAGAGCATTCTGAATACCTGGAATGTACTTGGCTCAGAAATGGATTTAGTACTAGGTAATAGTTTGCACTACTTCTGATTTGCTCTGGATCTTTTTAATGGTTCTTTGGTTAGCTTTCTTGTAGCAAAGCTGTCTGATACCAGTTTATTTAGTATTAAAAAAGGAGAAACAGCCACAAAGTACATTCTGAAGACTTTATAACCTACCTTCTTTTTAGTCTCCTTCACAATGTTTGATACTTTGAAACACAGTATTCACTTTGATCCCTGTGAAGCAAAGGTTGCTTCTCTCTGCACGCAAGTGCACAGGACTGGGTTTTGCCAACCTCTTCCTCATGCACGTATTGGAATGCATAAAATGGCAGAGTGTATGTTTCAATAACATAATTCATACATAAGAAGTGAAAACCAAGGACTTGGGAGATGCTGTCAAGGCTTTTATGGCTCAGAAAAAAACACCCAACACTTTGAAGACCAAGGTTGTTCTTGAAGGGTGACTGTAACAGGCCAAGGAGCTGCAAATAGAAGTTATGATGAGTAAAACAATGAAGAGAGATGTATAGAAATGTGACTTTTCTTCCAGTTTGTTTGGTCAGAATCACATTGTGAACACTTCAGAAAGCAGGTAACTCAGATGTCTCTCTGTGTCTGCCTGCACAAGGAGGAAGACTCAAAGTACTCCGTGGGCTTTGCATTACTGTGCTGTAGTGGGTCATTTGAGCCACACTGGTGGGAGTTGGTGCTGCTTCAGGCAGGCTGTCCATCATGGGATGCAACATAGGGTAACTTCTGGGGCAATTGGGAAAGGTGGATTGTGTGAGGCCTGTTGGACTTGAACGTGTATCTCCTTTTAAATAACTGGGGGTTTCTGTTGTTCTCTAGATATAGTTTGACTTTGCCTCCAAGAAGTTACTGATTTTTTTTATATATAAAAAATAATAATTTTGGACATGTGTACTAGAGAAACCTCAGTTCTGTGCCCAGTGGTGGAATATTTGTAGGTAAAAATAACAAATGGACTTTCGGTTTAGAAAAACCAACAACAACAACAAACAACAGCAAAAACCACACATACAAAAGTAACAACAACAAAACTTCTGACTGCCAGATTGAATACAGGGTGTATTCCCAGCTGGGTTTTTTGGTGTGTGGCAGGGAGGGGGGGTTACAATTAGAATAGTAATGCACTGTGGATCGGTGCTTAATTTGTACATAAAAAGGAAAACTTTTTGTTTTGGGTAGTTTGTATTGTAAGGACAGCATCTAAAGGCACTGTGTATCAGTCATCTATTTCCATTTAAAAGATTATATTTTTGAGCAATGGAAACTGTACATGTTATCATTTATACATTACTGATAGGTAGGAATAGAGAAAACCTGTTGCTATGACTCTGAAGATGTATCTGACTTGTCATTGATCTGTACATCGCTGCATCACTACCTTATACAAATTCTCATGCTCATTTAGTTAAGGAGATTGTAGTAACTGGTACAGTTACAACAGGAATTGTAACGTCAAAACTTTCAGTATATCTCAATGTGTATCCTTGTAGTTAAGTTTAATCCTTTACCAAATGTTTGGCTGGAATTTCATCTTGGAGCAATGACACAATCGGTGCTGGAACAGATTTCCCTCACCCCAACCCACACTTTATTTATTTGATAGGTCTTGTTTTGTATGTTATGTTTTCCCCCATGACAGGTTTGTGCCTTTTATTGGATATTTATTTAAAAGGAGCGATAATTTAGGTTGCTTTTTTTCAGATGTATTCTTGTACAGCTGTTCCTTTATGTGAGTTCCTTCGTTTTATAAGAATACAGAATGTGTGGAATATACTAGCCACAAACTGGAAAAAAATTTTGAGGGTTTATGTTCTATGAATAATTTTTTTTAAATGAAGCCTAAGCACAAGACTGGCTGTGTTGATATTTTAATTGTGGAACTTCACAATTTGTTAATACGCAAATTGTTTGTTTTTTAAAAACTGCTCATATCCAATTATTTGATGAAACAAGTTTTGGAAAAAAATAAACTTTGGCACATGCAAGATGTGTGTACGTGATTATTTTTCCAAACCACTACAGGGCTTAAGGCTATAATGCTGATAATGGCTGAATTAGGGTGTTTGAGTGCCTCGTTATGCCTCTGCATTTACATTGAAGAGAAGGCTCGAGGGAGAACTTAGAGCCACTTCATTGCCCACAGGGGCTCCAAGAGAGCTGGAGAGGGACTTGGGACAGGGTCCTGGAGTAATGGGACAGCAGAATGGCTTTAAACTGACAGAGGGCAGGGTTAGATTAGACATTGGGAAGAAACTCTTCCATGTGAGGATGGTGAGGCCTTGGCACAGGTTGCCCAGAGAAGCTGTGGATGCCCCATCCCTGGAAGTGTTCTAGGCCAGGTTGGATGGGGCCTGGAGCAACCTGGTCTAGTGGAAAGCGTAGGCACCTAAAAAGTAGGACCTGCACAGGGGTGACCTCAGGGTCTCTCCTGGGGTGCCTTGACCACCACAAAGTTAAATGTTTGGCTTTCTCACCATTTCATACCCTGAAAGTCACGACAGCAGAGAAAGTGTAAAGGTTGTTTTCATAGCTCTGTGTGTTACCCTGTAAGAAGTCTCAATACCAAAAAGCAGCAGCCTTAAAGACCGGTATTTTTAATAGTTGTATTTTTGTTTCTGGAGGTTGCAGAGGTTTCATTTGGGAGCTTGGGCTCGTTAATAGTTCATTCCTGTTGTGTGACAGCTCTGTGTCAGTGCTGAAGGCCCGGAATCCGCCACTGAACTGTAAGACCCTCATCCTCATCCTCCTGCTCCCTCTCCCGCGCCTTCCCTGGCCCCGCCCCCTGTCCCAGCCGGCCAATGGGCGCCGCCCTTTGCGGAGCGCGGCCCCGCCCGCCCCGCGCGCTGACGCCGCGCGCCCCTCCAAGACCGGCATCCAATGGGCGGTGGCGCGTGCGGCGCCGACGTGATGACGTTTGGTCCGCCGCGTGCCGGCGCGGGGCGCGCGCGCAGCGTTGGTTCCCCAAGATGGCGGCGGCCGCAGGCGGCGAGGCGGCGGCGCAGGGCGGGCGGCGCGGCCCGCTCGGCATCCCCGAGGCGGCCTTCGTGGTGAGCGGGGACGGGCACCGGGCAGCCCCGGGGCGGCCGGGGGGCGGGGGCTGAGCGCCACCAGCCGGCCCCGGCCCCCTGAGGCGGCACCTCGGCAGGGTCGCGGCCTGGCGGGCGGGCGGTGCCCCCTCATGGCCTCAGCCCTGGGCTTTTTACTGTTTGCTCCCGACCTGGTGGTGTTAAGCATTAATGCACTTTACAGGAAACTCGACCCCCGCGTTAGGCGTTACCGTGTGTTTGCACGGCCGGGCTCAGGGCGGTGAGGGGCCGCCCTGTCTCTGTGCCCCGGTCCCTCCTCACCGGGCACGCCGGGCCCCCCTGTGCCACCTCGGGCAGTGCGTGCTCCAGGCACCTTCCCCGCATCTGCCTCCCAGAGTCCCATGTGTGACTGCTGAGCAGATCCATCCTTCAGAAGGGACCATGTGTCCTTCTTGAAAACCAACAAATGTGTATCTTTCGGGAAACAGGCAGAACTTGTTTATCCAACTCTAAAAACTGATGTAGCAAGCATTTGATGATTCTCTTGACTGGCTGAAAAGGAGGAATCATTGGCTTATGCAGTGATACAATCTCACAATTGTCTGCTGTTCACGTTCTGCTGTGAGTAGGCTCTTGGTGCACCATCCTGATTGCTTCTTTATCTCATCTGATCAATAAGTATTGATCAGGGTGGCCGTCCCTGGCTGCCCTGGTGCCCTGGAAGTGTTGAGGTCTGTTCATGGTGCTGCTTTGTTACTGAGATGTTCTTGGACTTTGAAAATCTGCAGTTCTCAGATCTCTTATATCTTCGCCAGAGCTGTTTGGACTGATCAGATCCGACTGCTTTTATAGAAATACGTGGGTTTGACCTGCATTTTGGTTCTCCAGGTGTAGTGCTTTTTCTTCCCACGCATGGGACCTCACCAGACACAGGGTACAGGACACTTGGTTTCAGTGCATCCAGATTCTCCCTTTCTTTTAAGGTTTTTCAGCAGTCATTGGGCTCTGGCAAATCCTACTGGGCTGTAAAACGATTCCTGCTTGCAGCAAACTTCCTTACAGCCCTTGTGGGACCGACACAAACACAAGTGGAAGGGAAGGGCTGTGTCTTCAGCTGCCCTGTGAGACCTCACTGATCATGACAGGAGAACATGTGCTCTGTGCTGGCTCTGCAGTGGAGGTGCCACCCTGGCAGGAAACAGGAGTTAACCAAACACTTTGAGGGCATGTGTCCCATCCCTCATTCTGTGCTGGTGGCTGTTGTTGCAGCTGCTGTGTTTGGTTCTGTGTTGTTTCCTTTTCTTTTCTTTTTCTTCAGAACAGAGGTTTCTTTTCAAAAACATTATATCCTGTCATGATGATAGAAACTTTCTGATCATTTGCTTGACATTTCCCCCAGCACACGCTGCATGGGCAGCCTGACTGTGCATCTTGTCTTCAGAGGTGTTTTCTGTGAGTGTCTTGGTTCCGTAGAGGCTCTTCAAACAGTTTATGGCTGATGTCTTGTCTGAGCCATTGATCTGTGAATTCTTGTGCCTCTCCAGGTTTCAAGTGACGTTAAGCCCTGACTCAATGTTTTACTGGAGTCTTAAGAAACATTCCAGATAGACCTTCCAACTCTGGTGGGTTTGAGCTGTAGCCCAGATGTTTCCAAACAAAAAGCCTTCTTTGTTCTGCCTTCTTCAGCACGGGTGAGGATGTAAATCTGCAAACACGTGTCTCTTGTCTGTTCCCTGCACATGCCCACAGGTGCTGACAGCTCTGCAGAGGCAGTGCCTGCAGTGCTCTATTTGGGTCATCCCTCAGAAGATAACCATAGGGATGAGTGGGAATGTGCTTCCTGCTGCACTTCAAGGCTTTCACAGAGCACTCCTGTGCCTTGGCTTGACGTTTGCAAAGATTGTGTTATAGCTACAGTACAAAACATGGTGTTTTGCCAGTGAATTTTCTTCCTAAAAAGATGGAGATGAGTTTTGGCAGGTCCTTGCAGAACCTGTAAGGTGATTCTGCAGTCGAGGTGCTGCAGGATGCATGACAAAGCAGGGAGCCTGATGGCATTGACACCCAGCTGTGCCTCAGAGCTGTCCTGTCCAAGCTCAGCCTTGCAGGGGGGGAGGTGGATCCAAAGCCTGACCAGCGGCCTTGGAAACCCCAGCTGGAAAACCTGGGGGGTAAATCTGAGTCCACCTTGGATGGGGCATTATGCAGTGGGAGGAGATCACCAGTCTGCAGGGGGCCTGGATCCACTTCCCAGCATCTTTGTTCATGGGGATGTGGGTTCTGTCTGTGCACACAGACTGAGCTGGGGCAGAGGGGGGGGCCAGGCAGGGGGCTGAGCCCACCTGCCTTTGCTTTCTGCCTTGGGTGGTTCACACCAGCAGAGTCACTTCCACGAGAGGGAGTTTCATTTCACATCCTCAGGCCTCACTTCTGTGACCCTTGCTTTCTTTGTTGGAAGTTTTCTCCAAGCTTTATCAGGAGCAGGAATGCTTCCCGGGTTGTTGGGGGGGGTAGCTCAAGGCATTCCTTGGGCAGTCTGGGGTGTGGTCTCTCGAGGTCAGATCTGCCACCTGGGCCATGCTGCCTGCTGCAGTCTGTGATGGAGTTTGTGTTTCTGCTGCAGATTTCCTTAATGATAAGGAAGGTGAGGACTTCTACCAGACTCAGTAATTTCACAGTGAGTTTCTTTAGCCAAGAGTGACTCCAACTCCAGCTTTAGGAGTCTTAGTGAGGGGAAGCAGCTCCATATCTGGTATCGCTTTGGTAAGGTATTACAGTCTTTTTCTGATGTGAAACTTCTGGAATGGAGACACTGAGTTCAAAAGGAGAAGCTGAAGAGGCCTGTGGTAGGACTTCCATGGGGTTTTACTGAGCTCTGTATTAAAATAAGGGCAGAGTTACTGCAGTGGGTGAGTGGGGTCATCTTGAAATGTACACAGGTGAATGTTGGCAGGCCAGAAACACTCTGGCCTGATGTACCTTCCAGAGGCTGGGAACATTGTCCCAGGCACATGAACTGCTTCCTAGGAGCCTGAAGGAGCTGCATGCCAAGGTCAGCATCCTTGGCAGGCTCAGGCCTGTCTTCTCTGGCAGCTTTTCCAGCTGATGGTAGGACTGGCTGGAGTTGTTCCGTGGCTTCCTGCTGACTATGGAAGGAGCTTCTGAAGCCAAGCTGTTCACTGTCACAGCACCTGCCTGAGCAGATACCCCAGTTTCTCCTCTTTGTGTCTTTCTCTGTCACAACATTCTTGATCAGGCCATGATTCTTGTCCTTCTTCAGTTTTATCCTAAATAGCTTGTAATCTGATTAGCCACGGAGAAGCATTATTCTGCCTTACAGGTAGGAAACCCAGGTTTAGCTGTGCTCCCAGGATACCCATCCCTGTTAGGTGTCATTTGACATTGGCCAGGACTGAAAGCACCACTAACCAGGTACCAGCAAATACAGTTATGAAATTATCCTTAGTTCCCTACCAAAAAAGGAGGGTAGGGGGAAATGAAAAGGTGGCTAAGAAAGAAAACTAAATGATTGTGTACTCCACTCCAGAAAAGAAGTTGTATATATAAAACCCCCCTAGATGTAGCTGCAGTAAGATGATAACATGTCTGTGTCTAGGATTTCTGTAAAAGTCTTCTAACACTGAGGGTTTCTTTCTCCCCTTAAAGGAAGATGTAGATTCTTTTATGAAACAGCCTGGAAATGAGACAGCAGATGTAGTTCTTAAGAAGTTGGATGAGCAGTATCAGAAGTATAAATTTTTGGAACTTAATCTTGCTCAAAAGAAAAGGAGGTAAGTCATAATTTTTGCAGAATTGGGAAATGTTTAGCACAGTTCTGGGGTTTTTTTTAATAAATCTAGTTTTTATTAAATATCCCAAGAAATAAAAAGTTGATGGTAGGAGAGCTAATATTTATAGTACTTTTGGGAAAGCCCAGCTTTTTTCTTCCCTTTTCCTGAAAATTACATGTAAAAGAATTAACAGTGTTGCTGAATTGGTCCTGAGCCCTAAGGCCAAAAAGGACTGTTGTGTCTCTTGGTTTTGGCAGCCTGGTGTAAATGAGAATATGTTTTTATCCAGTGTTTACTGTGCCAAGCCTGTAACTATTGGTTAAGTAATCTCCTCTCTCTCCGGTAGCTTCAGGCTTGATCTGAAGCTAGGTGAGAAACAAATTGTAATTTAAAGGCTAAAATCAAAGCTTTAAGGAATATTCTCTTTAGATGAAGTTCCTTTCCTGGACAGATATCCCCAGGATCTCACCTGGAGCCCAGCTCTGGCAGTCACTGCTGTTGGAGCCCGTGGGTGGCTGGGAAGGCCGTGGGATCCGGTGCCTCTCCTGGTGCTGTCAGGAGGGGGATGCCCTCAGCTCTGGAGGGCTTTGCTTGGGGCAGTGCTCAGTCCTGTGGCTCTCAGCTCCCTGTCAGAATAGTGTGTGAGCCTCAGAAGTAACACACTTGTGTTGTTTTACCTACAGCAGTTTCTGTCTCTGCTTCTGCTGAGGTTTCCCTCTCTTTCGAGGAGATTACAAATCTGCAAAAATGTGCCGTTTTAGTTAAAAGGTGTCTGTTACTGTTACTGTGTGTTGTTGCAGTCTGAAAGGTGAATGGGTTGCTGTGCTTTGGAAGCCAGCAAACCTCAGTGTGGTGGGAGGCAGGTGAAGCTGGAGCTGAGCTGCCTTTCCATGCTATGTCTTTCAAACCTGCATTTGTAAGCCTGTTAAGATTTTCAAGTTTTAAAAGGGAGGTTGGATTGTATAATAAAACTGATCACTTGTTTAGGAAACTCTGTGTCTCTGTAAAATAATAAATCATGACTGTTGTTAATTCACAGGCTAAAAAGTCAGATTCCTGAAATTAAACAGACATTAGAAATTTTAAAACACATGCAGAAGAAAAAGGTAAACTATTTTGAATATCTAATGAGTATGAGAAAAGCTAACTACCTTTCCACCCTAACAGAACACATTGCAAGAAATGTTTTGGAGAGCACACTTAATATGCCTTAATAAATAACAGAATTGTTTTTAAAGGTATGTAGTACTTTTTGAAAGCTAGTTCAAAAAAAGTTAATGTTTGTAATGAGACTTCACTTTTAATAGTGTATAGATTGCAGCTAAGCTTTGACTTCATCTCCATTCTTTATAAAGATTTCTATGTTGTTTTTAAATATATCTTTTTTAAATGCATTATTCTTGGAGCTAATTTTAATGTTGAATTACAGTTATATAGCATTCCACCCAAGTTAATACTGTAGCAATGGCAAAAGCAGAAAAGTGTGCTCTTTACTGTAAGTTTTATATCTTTGACATAAGTTTCCAGTGAAAATAGCAACTGTAAGTTTTATCATTTGTCTTAAGGATTCCACACAACCAATGGAAACCAGATTTTTATTGGCAGATAATCTCTACTGCAAAGCTTCAGTTCCTCCTACAGATAAAGTTTGTTTGTGGTTGGGGGTAAGTAAAATGGAACTTTCTCTGAAACTGCTTAAATAACTTTTAAAAGGCTTGTAAAAGGAAGTTTTGGTTGCTGTCTCCCCGTGGCTGTGGGCACCATTCTGTTCAGGGGTGCGTGGCAGAGCCGTGCCCTGGCAGCAGAGCACATCTAACAAGACAACTTCAATGTGCTAGTAAAAGTTTCATGTTCTGTTTTATTTAGTGCCTGAACAGTAAGACTTCAGAGAATTGCCATTTTGCTGGATTGTTCTTTCAAAAAACTTTGTTTATGTTTTCCTTACCACTTCCGTCACTTTTTGGTTCAAATTACCATCCCACATTGCCTGGGCTGGGAATGTGCCCAGCAAAATAACTTAGTTTGGCAAGTAGCTTCCCATCTTCTCTGTAGTATTCCTATTTAGCATCTTGCTTTCCCTTTTCATGCACCTTTTTAGGGAAAGGTGGGATTTCCATTGCTCACAGGTACCTGCCAGCATTTAGAGTGGAATTTCTGCTAAAGCCGGGTGGGATCAGTGCTCACACCCCAGATTTCTAAGGTCTTAAGGAATATCACGTTGGGGTATTTTGTATTTAGAGGCTTCCTGATATGTGGAGATAACCTGCTGATGCTTATTTTGAGACTTTTAAATCACAGATGTTCCTAAATCCTAGTGTTGGCTGCCAAACAAATCCCTTGGTTAGCACAGAAACATTGTTTACACACATGAAGCATCCAGACTAATTGGACAGTTGCTCCCAACTTGTCCCACTTCTATCATAGAAAGAGAAGATTTTTGTGATACCTCCTTTCAGGAGACTGTCTTCAGAATTCACAAACACTGGCTTTCATGGAGCATCCCAGGTTTATTTCATAACATCAGAGAAAGTTCATCCTATTGACAGTTCACGTTGAAAAGCAATACTGAAGTGTCTCAAGCAGTTACTCTGTATAGGTGTTTTTGGCCTTCTGCCTTTCTCCTCCCTGATGCTTACGGTCTCTGTGTTGGGCTGTGTCTGTCACTGTTACTGGGGCAGCTCTACCTTCCACTTACTTTGGACAAGAAAGGCTTATCCAGCTCTGGCAGTTCTGCATAGCCTTCCCTGGAATCCTGTCAGTCCCAGCACACAGCTCTGCTCAGGGCACAGTTCTTGAATGGGACAAAGCTTCAGTGGTGCATCTTCACCTGACATTGCTCTTTTATCTCTTCCTGTGGTAGCTTCTTACTGAAATAACCATTTGTGGATTAAAAACCACCACCACAGTGTCAGACAGGACTTCTCTATGTGTTCTATCCTTAAATACCTGTAGTAGCTCTTGTTCCAGTGCCAGTGAGCTGTTTGTCAGTATTCCACACAGAGAGCCTGAGGTTAATCTTGAGTCCCACAAAAACTGTCTCTAGAGTTCTGTGGCACCTGAAAGGTGCTGCTGAGAAACACGAGGTGTCTCACTTTTCAAATATGGTGAGGGTGAGATGCTCATACCTGAAAGGCTGAGTGTGATCCACAGAGAGAGAAATCCCTTCTTGCTTAGTTATGGGAAGAGAACTTCTTTAAGTCACACTAGGGGAATTTATTACTCAGTTACTGAAGGGGTGGAGGCGTTGGATTCTGGCATTGCCTGTCCTGAGCCTTGTTGTCTTGGCCTATCAAGACAGTCTGTTGTTAATGTTATAAGTTATAAAAAACAGCCTAAAATAAGTTCGGCATGCCTTAGTCCTTATAATGCAAGAGTAAGAGCTTTTATGAATCTTTCTTTTTTAGGCCAATGTGATGCTTGAATATGATATTGATGAAGCTCAGGCTCTGTTAGAGAAGAATTTGTCAACAGCCACGAGAAACCTCGATCTTCTAGAGGAAGACCTGGATTTTCTCAGAGATCAGTTCACCACTACAGAAGTCAGTATCCTTTTTGTTCCTTTGTGGGGGAGGAGGTGTTTATGAAAGCCAACATCCAGGTAACAACCAATTTCCTGATGTGTTTTTATCCTAGACTGGCTGTCCTTAAAATTCTGTAGCACCTGTGAACTTTACCTGTTCTAGCAGTGCAATGGAACGTTGTGTTTGCAGGGCTGAGCTGAGGGTCAGTGTGTTGGAGGAGGCAAAGCTTGTGTTTGTGTCTCCATGAAACCTCCTGCAGTGGTTGCAACCCAGGCTGACTCTGGGGTGAGTTAGAAGTGTGAATTGGTGCTGTGGATTGATGTCCAAGTGGCCATTTCAAAGGAAGTGACTCTTCCTCTCTGGAGCTTGTGAACGTTGTTCTTTGGGCTGTTGCTCATCACACCCAGTGCAGCTGCCTCCAAGCTGCAGCAAGTCTGGGGCTGGCTTAGGCTGTGCTCAGCTTTTTTTAATGAGTGTAGCCATCAGCTGAAGCATTAGATCTAGTAAATGAAGGCACAACTGCTTGTTTTTCCAAGTTGATACTTAAGCTGTCTTAGTGCTGCAGGAGTTTTGGATGCCTGAAATAGGCAAATGCAGCTGATAAGGGCAGGTTGACTGAAATCAGCAGAGAGTAGCTGTAAGTAAAACCAAAAATGTGTTTTTCTGCAATATTTGGATATTGGTTCTTTAAGTAATGGTATAAATGCTGCAGTTACCAACAGTTACCAGTGTTCCTGCATGTTGAGGCTTCACACCAAGTCAGCCCTTTCATTAAGTGGTTTCTATACTGACTGTTACAAATAAGTGGCCAGCTCTATAACCTACTTTTCCCCTTTTTTAAAAATCTTTTTTTTTTCTCTTTTCTGATTGCATGAGCTGTTTCCTTAATTCCACACCCTCAGATATGGCCAGAGTTTATAACTGGGATGTAAAGAGAAGAAACAAGCAGGACCCTTCCAAAAACAAAGCATAGTTTTGCCAATTTTAAATGTGGTATCGATTTCCAAATATTTTTTATTTAAACACCCCCAAACTTCATTCGGGACTGATTTACTTTCAGCATTTCAGTAAATGGTAAAATATATAAAAACTAATGGTGAGCACCATTTTATTTATTTGTAAACTCAAAATTTGGTTTCATGCATGCTTCATGAAAAGAATTATTTGAAAAAGCACCACACAGTCCTGCAAAGGACATAGTATTTTGATCAGACCAGTCTGTCATAAATAAATTTCTACCTGAAAGCCTGTCTGAAAAGCTGAGGGGCATGTGTGAAATGGAGCCTGACATTTTAGTGGGTTAAGGCTTTGCAGGGTTTCATCTCTGTGTACAGCTGATGGAGTTAACTTTGGGCTGGGAAGATGTGCAGCTGTAACGTTCTGGGAAACGGAACAAATAGAGTGGAGTCTTGGATTTTGTTTCAGTCAGTTGATGGGCAGCATCAGTCTGCAAAGCATTCCTGGATATCCACTTTGGATAAACTCGTTTGTAGTAATTATGGGTTAGCTAACTGCCTGTTACTGAGCCCTCAGCACTTTACACGCAGCAGTTTGTGATTTGTCCTCAGCAGCGGTAAATGGAGTGAGCAGCACAAACCATGTCAAGCCTGCAGGAGCTCTCACCCCCTTCTTCCTCGTACCTGTGCACACATTGCTTGTTTTGGCAGACACGTTGAACAAGGACGCCCCAACACTGAGAGCCTGTGAGGGCCCCCATTTCCAACCCCTTAGCCCAGATGTCCAGTTCAAATGTCTGAGCACTCTCGGCCTCCCAGGTGGAAGCCTGTGTTAGATCGGGGTGGCTGACTGGAACGTGACCTCTGGTGTTACTCTTGGAGTATTTTCTTGGTCCTTCCGAAGCCTTGCAAGATTGTTGCCTTTTACCTCTGCAGTTTCTTTCTAAAACAAAATGCTCAGTGGTGATGTCAGTGGCTAATATTCACATTCTGTGACTGAGAGTACAGGTTTCACTGCAAAATAAATGCAAATGTTAACTGTTCGATCTTCATGTAAGAAACAATATACCTGTAAATTTTTTGTACTTTTATTTCATGATATTAAAATAGTAAAACTAAACAGTTGTGGCAAGCAGCTGTTTTTGTGCATCTTTCTTTGTGTGAGAGTCATAAATCTGAGTGTGATCTTTTATAATGTTTCCCTCCCTTAATTGGGGCAGGGGGGAGGTGAAAAATTCCGTGTAAGCAGCAGACGTGAAAAGTGTGGCTGCTGGATCCTGGCGTGAATGAAAGGGGGACTGTGAGTCAGCACATCTGAACTGGTAACTGAAAGCAAGTGATTTACCAGCACTCTTCCTATCAGAGCTGCAGGGAAGGGCAAAGAGCAGGTAAACCCTTAGCACTGTCACCAGTAAGTACCTGGGCTGGGCTTCTCTGTACCTTCCCCCAGGCAATGCTGTTTGTTTCAGTATCTGTGGCTGCAGCAGGGAAACGTGGAGTTCTAATGGATTCTCCAGCGGGCATCTGCTATGGCAGGCAGGATGAGGGGCTGGTCAGGCTGCTGCTTTCCCTTTTTTTTTTTTTTGAGCATCAGCAATGATGGAAAGGCAGCTGCAAACACGTCCTGATTTCTCTTACAATTTTCAGTTTGGATTAATGAGATCCCAACAGGCTGAAGCGAGTTCCCTGCCTCGGGCTGGTCCTAAGGCAGCAATTGCCTGCCTTTGTTGTGCACAACAAAACGACCAGTTCAGCATTTTTGCACAGCAAAAGCAGCAGTGAGCAAAATCAGCTGTGCCACTGCCAGGGACCTACTGCTGCGTGTAAGGGGGGACTGGGTGACAGCCTTGGAGCTGAAATTGCTCCTGTGTTCAAAGGTGTCTTGGCTGCAGGGGGATGGGAGATGGCTCTGGCCATCATAACTCAGGTTTTGGGGTTTGTGTGTTTGATATGAAGTAAAAGAAAAACTCCCAAACATCACAGACGAGAGCCCAAGGTTCCCTCTGACCAACCCTTTTCCAGGTCTGCTCTGGCCTGTGCTGTTGAGTCTTTGCTGCTCTGTGTAGGAGCAGCAGGTCAGGCAGGAGCTGTTGTAGCTGCTGTGCCCCCTCTCCTGCCTGCTACTGACCAGGCCTCCTAGAGGGGCCAAGGCCGGTTCTGCTGCAGCTGCAGGGGGTGCCTGGGGATTGTTTCAGAATAGTTGGGCTGTCTTTTCTCAGCAAGGCAGAGGGCTGGTTCTGCAGAGCAAAGCAGGGGCCTGCAGAGAACAGTGAACAGCAGCCGTGAGGCACTGCCTGGGTTGGAGGCACAGGGCGGGACAGAGAGCAGCAGCTCACTCAGAGAGAATGGCAGGGAGGGGGGGAAGGAAAAAAAAGAACCACCAAAGTTTCTTTACAAGTTTTGAATTTCACATTATCACGTAGTAACCATTTTGCTAAATACAAGCATGTTTTCAGTCACAGACAGACAGCTAAATACAGCGTTATTTTCACATTTCGTTACAGTGCATAACAAAGCGAGGACAGTGGATAGTACGCTTTTATTCTGGAGGTTCTGAGCAAGTTCAGTCTAACATGCAGATTGTTTTTAACATGTGGCAGAGACCACAGAAAGTTAGCTTTTTCTTTTTTTTTTTCTCTTTTTGTCCTAGAGTATAAGAGCTCCTGACCTTTATCCCGTGAAAGGTGTCACCTTCTGATATCTCGAAGTCCCTCTAAGTCAAAGCATTAAAACCAGTTGTTAGAAAAGAATTCTTAGCATATCCTATAAGTTCTTCATCTTAGAAAAAACATTCCAAATTTTGTACAGATGAATCTACATTTCCTATATTTTAATAAGCTGTCTAGAAAATGCAAGGAATTAGAAAAAGATGTAGATAATGATTTCTCTATCATTTAATATAACAATTTATTACCTCTAAGTAGTTAAGACTGTGTACATTTTCTTCTGTACTGTTCCTCTTTAGAATTGTGACACTTCTGTTTTTAAATTGAAGATTTACTCTGAAGGCCTGAATGTATTTACTGGCTTAGGCTTTCTGGAATTTCTCCCTGGGAGCAGTAAAGGGGAACGTCCAAAACCCATTAAATAAAATATTGGCTGTCTCATGAAAGGTGATCTTTCCCCTCTGGCCAGGGTCTCGCACAGGGAATTACAGAATTTTACTATTGCTAAAATGTCATTTGATCCAAGTCCTGACTTACCCAGCTCCTTACTGCCCCTCATGTCACACACCAGCTCTGCCCCTGGGGCTGCTGCATCCCCATAACACACCTCATGACCAGCTGGCTCCTGGAAAGCCAAAGTGGCTGCTTGGTGGGTTTTCCATGAAGAAGATGACCCTTTGGTAGGTGTCTGTCCTTTCCTTTTTGAAAATGCAACTGACTGACCTGGTCTGAGCAAACCCCACACTCTGCCCGGGCATCAGCCAAGCTCCTGCAGCGCTCCCTGTATCCATCCTCTCCAGCTCTGCTCACCTGCAAACAGATTTTGTAATGGGATTTTTTTTATTTTTTTTTTTTAATCTTCAAGGAACTCAACTCGACCACAAGTGACTGTGCCTGGCATTCAGTGGGTATCAAATGAGGTGTCTGATACTTTCACAGCCTATACAAGCAGTGACAAGCTCACTGAAAAGCACCAGGCCATTGCTGCCCTCTCCCCTCCTTGCATTTGCTCCCTGTTGCCCTCCCAGAAGGTGCAGTGTTGCTGCTCCCCTGCAGAGCCCAGGAACCGAAATTGTTCCTAGAACACTGAAAATAAAAGTGTTCGGGGTTTGGGTTGTTGGGTTGGGTTTGGGTTTTTTCAGCTTCAATACAGAAACCACAGGGTGTTTTTCTCAGTGCAGACCCACCCATGTGCTGCTGCAAACTGTGAGAACAGGTTCAAAGGCAGAAACAGTCTGAACTCAACAGCAATCAAGACCCACACTTCTATAGATGGGGTAAATTAAAAAGCTGGAAAAAGTATTTTATTCTTCTCTACTCAGAGGCCTAAAATCAAACACTAGATGCTTCCTGTGGTTTTTACCTAATCCCCTCCTCTTGGCCACTGCAGTTTGGTGTATAAAGCTTGCAAACGCGAGTAAAAAAGTCACTCTAGTTTTGTTTGTTTGCTCAATAGGCTGAACTTCCCTAGTTTGCTACAGGAGCACAGTCACCCTGCTGCACTTCAAAAGCTTGAGTTAAAACTTGGCAGAAGCAAAGCTTCTAAGTGGTGAATGGCATTCCCAGAAAACATCCGCCTTCATCCTGCCTTTGTAACACGGCTGCCATCCCATGATGGCCAACCTGAGATGGATCCTCTTTTGTCAAACTAAAACATGGAGGAAAACAAATTTTACTCTTGAGCATGTTTGTGGCTTTTTTTTCCACCTGCTCAGACACTCCTGCTGTGTGCTCCACCTTCCCAGTGCCAGTTCTCTTCCACAGAGGCCAAGAAAGAAAGTGACACCTCAACAGCAGAAAGTGCAGATGGAAGCTGTTGCTTTCCATGCTATTTAACTTATTCAAAAGCAAATCTCACCTTTTAGAATGTCTGATGCACCTGAGTTAAGCTTTTCAAGTTTTTTATTTTGTTGGGTTTGTTTCTTTCCTCCCTCCTTTCCATTCCTCCTCGTGACCTGGTCAGTACAGAGCTGTTAGTGAGACAGAAACACTGGTGTGTCCCACCCCAGGCTGCAGCACCCTGGCCTTAAGATACAAGACCTGAGGACATGGTTCTCTCTTTATGCTCTTGATCACTTAATTCTACTGGAAAGCCCTGCATCTGGGGTACTTTCAAGGTACTCACCTAGGCAGTAAATGCGTAAAAAAATGCATTGAATAATCACTACAGCAGCAGGAGTTGCCACTTAGACTCCTGGTTCAGCACAGCAAGAAAAGCACTACTGAGGAGGGGGATAATTTAAATTTTAATAACCAATCACATAACTACTGTTTTCCTCTTTTAAATCCCACAGAATATTCTTTGCTATTGAACTAGGTTCAAGAACATAAGAAAGGAAACTCAGATGTGTGCATACCATGTCAGTAAACTCTGCCTGTGGAACTGACCTTATGAGGAAATGGTATCTGCCTTTACACCTTCCTGGTGGTAATAAACAGCTGACACAAACAAAGATGTCCTCTTACCTTCTCTCTTTCTGCCTATTTGTCATACTACTAAAGTATCCATCCTGTGGCTTCAACACCCAACAGGGAGCTATGGATTTACTTAAAAGAGGACATGTACAGTACCCTGCCATGTGCCAGCCCATTCAGCTCTCTGTATACTCTCTCCTGTCTTGTGCAGCCCCTCATTTCTGCTTCCTGTCTCCTTACAACATCTACATGCACCCTCACTCACTCTGCTTCAGGTTTATAGCCCCCAGTTCTGAAAGGTTATTTGGAACAGAACATTTCTTTCCGGGCTCTGTTCTGGTGTCCAAAACAATGTGGGAGGCTGTTCCCAAGGGGAGTGTTGCTCTCCCCTCTGTCACACCGAGTTCACTTAGTAAAGTACGTTTGGTTAGTAGAGTTCATCACCACTCGCCTCACTAGAGGAGCTCAGCACAAGCACCGCCTATCTGACTTCACCACTTCTTCTGAAGAGTGCACTACGTTTGGGACAAACCCGCTCTTTACCCCTTCCCATCCCTCCTGGATTGAAATGTCCCCCCTTTTAACCAGCTCGTATATATCCCGAGTCAGGTCAGTGAAGGCCTTCTCCACGTTAATGGCATCCCGAGCTGAGGTCTCAATGTACTTCATACCATAAGCAGCAGCCAGTTTCTCCGCCTCGTGCCGGGTCACTTGCCGCTGTGTGTCAAGGTCACACTTGTGGCCCACCAAAACAAAGACAATCTGGTAGGGCTGGACGTGCACCTTGGTCTCCTCCAGCCACTCGTGGACGTTCTGGAAGGACCTGCGGTTTGTAATGTCAAAGAGGAGGAGTCCTCCCACCGAGTTCCTGTAGTAGGCTCTGGTGATGGACCTGCAAAGGAAGGAGCCACAACAAAGCGTTAAGTTACCACTGTCTGAACATCTGTCCTTCAAGAAAGCAGCATTACCACCACCCTGTCTACCCTGCAGAACACCGGGCAGAGAAGGCCATTCAGACAATGCCTTAGCACTTTTAGCTTGTGCTCTGTAGAGCTTGTCATTCAAAGAGACAATTTATCTTGGCTCTAAGATTTCACCCTTGGGTAACTGCCCCACTGATTTATTACAGCTCAGTTCAAAATCCCCACCACTTTTGGTCTAGTTTCTCTCACAGATCTCTCTATGGCCTTGGCTGTTGGGCTGAAGAGTCCCGTCCACTGCCATGTAAGTTCTCTGAATACCTCATCTAACCCATTGGTTTAGAAGCACTATGACAAATTAAAGGATTTAATTGAAACCAAACACCCACTGTCTGACAGATACATAAAAGCAAGAGGTGAGAGATTTGGAAGGCAGGGTTGTAGCTCCCCTTCATACACCCAGGGCCTTGGCACAGGGACATCCACCCATCCCTACACTTTCTCACACTGCACCACTGGTCAAAGCTACAATGCAGTGACAGGACACTGTTACTGGCACTGACAGGAGCAGCTGGTCTGACCTCTCAAGAAACAGCAAAATGATACAACAGCTCCTGAGGAAAATCTGCACCACCATCAGTCGTGTTCCTGGCAAATACTGACAACATTAAACAGTCACCAGAAAGATCCTGGAACTGTGGGCTGAGAAATGGAGGCCATCTCCCTCAGCTCCTCCCAGCAGGGCCAGCCCAACACAGCCAGGAGTAGGGAATCAGCAAGCACAGGGTGAGGGAATGAAGCTGAGCAGAGCTACAGTTTAACAACTACTACACGTGGGAAAACCAAGAGGCTGAAAAATGGTGGTGTTTCTGCAAAGTCATGGATTTGATCTAAATCCAGAAGCAGTGATTGATTTCAGTCCCTGGAGAAATTCACATTCGGGCCTGAATTTTCCTTGCTGGAAAAATGTAAGCACTGCTGCATTTTTACCTTGCGACAAGTCCTTTTTTTGGCCATGAAAGAGTGTTGTTACCGGTTATTTGGTCCTGTAGAGTGTGTATCTGCCAAAGTTGCCCCAAGAAAGGATGAACTGGAGTTTTCAAGAATTGTTTTATCAACAGACATGCAGTAATAGGTGAAAATTCACAGGCAAAACTGAAGTAAGCCAGGAGCAGGGGAAAAACCATAGTTGGCTGCGCTTGGATAATTTGTCCTCTCCAATTGTCTGGCTGAGGGACAACAGTCACTCTGCACATTTGGCACTGAGGGAATTAGATCTGCCTTTTGCTATCTAGCCAGCTGCAAACAGATATTGGTGCTTTGAATTCACCCCCACACTGTCACAGGCATTTCTGCCTCTCCCTTGTGTTCCATGCCATCAGCCCTGGCTCCTCTGCCAGCATCAACAATGCCTCAGGTACTTCTGAAAGATGTGACAGGATCTAAGCTGAATGTTGCTTCAAGGTAAAACTAGGTGAAGGTCTCAGTGCCTTTTCTTAAAACATTTCCCACAGTTTTCCTTACCGATCTGCAGGCAGCAAAGAATATTGCCTGCTTGCTGCACATCCCTTCCCAATTCCTTTCCAAGACTTCTATCTTCCCTCTTCCTGCCATGCTCACATGCTGGTGCAGAGCAGTACAGGGATTTGCACCTATTTTGGTCAAGTTTTAACATAAAGGCACTGTCTCTGTCTGGGAACTCTCCCCTCTTCTGCACTCATGGTGGGGACTCATACCCAGGTCTGTTTGTTGGAGTATTTCCCTCTCTAGCCAAGGGAGAGCTGCTGGCTGGAAGGAAACAGCTCTTCTGTAGGTGGTGGGACACAGTTCCAGGGAGCGAGAGCTGCACACGCTTTTGGTTTTGCTAGCATTACACAACATCGTGTTTCAGACACGGAAATCACAGTATCTGAGCAACAAGAGATGGGCAAACCCTGCTAAATCCATGAAGAGTTGTACCCTGCTCTTCTACAGCTCCAAAGAAGCCTCAGTGCTGCCCCAGGCAGCATGTTTTGGGGCTGGTCTGGCAAAATAGACTGGCACATGCTTAACTGTAACTCAAGGCTTGACTGCTTGGAAATTGCTTCTAATTTATGGAGAGTGAAAGAGCTCACAACAGGGGGTCAGGAAGAGCAGAAATGTAGCACAGCTGCCTCTCAGAGAATGCCAAGGTGTCTTCAAAATAACTACAGTGGTTTCATCCTCATGGGGCAGCTGTTAAACTATGCAAAGCGGACTGGAAATGCTCAAATCTGAGAACTCTGTGAAAAAGTGGAGCTCATTCTTACGGATTTCCTTCTTAAGAAATTCCCTGTGCTATGACAAAAAAAGTTTAAGGGTTCTGGAGAGCACTTGCTCCATGGTGCTTTTTGCCTATGACCACAAGTCCAAGGGGTTTTAGCTTATTTCAGTAATAGCTAAATTTTGTCTTTGGCCAAGAGACATACCTTGCAGGAGCCCAAGAGCTGCAGTCCTCATGGGACAGAATTTGCCACAGGGTTAACAGTGACTTGAGAGGGATAAACACAAACCAGACTTTTTGCCTGATTTTTTTCATATTTCAGAGTGCACCATAAAGGCACCTGTGTTTGCTCATTTCCCTCCAGCTTTTCACACCGGGAATCTCAGCCTGCACTTTGGCAAGGGCATTTCAAAGTTGCACAAGGGGTTTTTTTTATGCCATTGACCGTTCCTGCCCCTTGCACTCTTCCTGCCTGTGCTCACTGCTGCCCATCACAGCAGTGCAGCTGCCCTTGCACTGAAGGTCGCCTGCTCATCATGCTGACAACCCGAGTGCCAGGCTGGGTCAGCCCCCAGCACCGAGGGTAAGCAGCCCCCAGGGCCCCCAACTTCCTAATGTGTAAAAGAAAGGAAATTGAAGCCACCCGACAGCTCTCACTCTTCACAGCAAAGACAGAAACAGGCAACAGCACCCAGGTGTGTTTCCTACAGACCTCAGCCCGAGACCCAAAGCTGGAAGCTGATGCAACTGCAAGCTAAAGCACCTCCTCTCTCGGCAGAATAAAGCACCAGCTCCTCGCCTGCAAGGCTGCAAGGTAGCAGAGGAAAAACCTGTCGGTGGGTAAGGACCAACTACTGCACATCCTGGGCCAGGTGCCAGATGCGAGGGAAGGTGGTGAGAGGGGTGGGGGTAGGGGAGGTTTCATCTACTGAATGAAACCAAAACATTCCTCAGGCGAGTCATTACAGCACAGAAGTAGAAGCTCTGTGAAGCTGCACGAGGATGTGGAGCACAGAAAGTGCTCCCGAGGGGAGCAGGATGAAAGAGCGGATGAGGGTTAAAGACGCATGAAAAATATAAGCCAACAGGAGGCCAGGAGCTGCGGGTACACTCACAGCCTTCCAAATGAGCACTGTCTGAGCAGCATGTGTCCCACGGCACCAGCCCCTCTTTAGCTGGGGCCGAGCCTGCTCCAACCATGGCTGCTGTTTTTATCCCACAGTTCTGTGGGAAACTTGGCACGGTCCCACAAGCTGCCTTTATCTTTCCTCATCGAGATTTCGTTACTGTTGCCTAACCTCCTAAATTGCCTCTGCCCGTGCAGCGCTCGGCGTGGCACTCTCCAGAAAGCACCTGTCATCCCTGCACAGCCACAGCCAAGGGTTTGTCCCGACCTTTCTCTGTCCTACGGAGAGCTGAGCTCTGCTGTCGCTGCAGAGCATCAAACCACATATTCCACTGCGTTTAGCGAGCATCAGCGTAAGTGTTCGGCTGTGAAACATCCTGGTCACTGCCTCCGCACCGGCGGGGAGCAGGCGCCTTCCCTGCCGGCCGCATCCGCCGATGCACGGACACCTCCCGGCCGGTGAAACGCGGCCCCAGCGCTGCCTCGGGCCTCGTCCCCCTCCCCAGCGAGACCCACACCGCGCATCCCGCACACCTGCGCACCCCGCACGCGGTGGACACGGATCACAGGGACACACGAAACGGGGGACAGGGGGGCACAAAAGGTGCCAATTTGACTCCTCTTTGTCTCATTCCCAAACGCCTCACCCGGCTGCGCCACCCCCCCGCAGACATCACCCCCCCCCGCCCAAGCCGGGCCCGGCCCGCAGCCCCCGGCCCCGCGCCGCGGGTCTCACCGGAACCGCTCCTGCCCGGCCGTGTCCCAGATCTGCAGCTTGATCCTCTTGCCAGGCTCGATCTCCACCAGCCTGGAGAAAAAATCCACGCCCACGGTGGGGTCGGAGATCTGGGCGAAGCGCCCCTCGGTGAAGCGGCGGATGAGGCAGGACTTGCCCACGGTGGAGTCGCCGATGACGATCAGGCGGAACTGGTACAGCCAGATCGCCTCCATCCTGCAGCCGCCGGCCCCTCAGCGCCCGCCCGCCGCCGCGCCGCCCATGCCCGGCCCGTGGGCCCGGGGGCGGCCGCGGCCGCGCCGCTCAGGCGGGGCCCATGGCGGGCGGCGCTGGCCCGGCCCGGCCCGGCTGCCGCGGCCCCGTCACCAGCGGCGCATCCCCCCGAGCCCGGGCTCCGCCGCCTCAGCGCTGCGAGCACCGCGGGGCCCTCCCGGTAGCGGCGCTGGGGCCCGGCCGCGGGTCGCTCCCCCCGCTGCCCCTCAGCCCGCGCTCGCCCCGCCGCTCGCCGCCGGTGCTGGGATGCGGGGAGCGGGATGCGGGGAGCGGGATGCGGGATGCGGGGTGAGGGATGCGGGATGCGGGGCGCGCTGCGATGCAATGGCGGCCGCGCTGTTACCGCACTGCCGGGAGGAGCCGCCACCCTCGGAACGCGGCGGTGCGGGAGCCGTGCGGGGGCGGGGCGGGGCGGGACCGTGCGGGGCGGCGGGGGCGGCCGGGGGGACCGGGAGGGAAGGGACTGCCGCTGGCTGGGGGACCGGGAGTGAAAGGATGCCCGCTGGCTGGGGGACCGGGAGTGAAGGGATAGCCGCTGGCTGGGGGACCGGGAGTGAAGGGATAGCCGCTGGCTGGGGGACCGGGAGTGAAGGGATGCCCTGTGGCTGCGCGGGACGCGGGCCCGAGGGGAGCTGTGCTGAGCCCAGGGCCGGGGGAGCTGGGGGCTGGCGGACCCCCAAGCGAAGGGGCGCAGGCCAAGGCTCACCTTCCTCAGCGTTTCCCTAAGGGGAGGGGTGCGCAACACCTTTCTGTGTTTTAAACTCGAGTCTCGTTTCTGGAGAGTTTCAGGCTCCTCGCTCCTTCGTTGCCATTGAAATCTACCGGAGGAGCCCAAGTGCTCCTGGCACTTCTGGAGAGCCTCTGCACCGCCCCAGGGCCACCTGCAATGAGCGAGCCTGGTCTGGGAAGGGACAATGGTAAAAGGAAGGCGTCTTACTCATGAAACCCAGCATATCCATATGCACACACACGTTTCTGTCTATATATATATATATATATATATATATATATATATATATATATATATATATATATATGATATATATATGTATATATGTATATATTTATCTATAGTGTGTGGAAGTATATATGATGTGTATACAGTCTCAAAAATTAATAATTACAGCCATTAAATACCCAGCAACTTAAATACCACAGACCTTAAACCCATTTTCCCTCACTTTGCTCGAGCAGGATCTTGGCTCCACAGAGTGAAGCACAGTGTTCAGGAACCCGAGTGGTAGGGAATGTCCCACAGTATTCCCACAGATACCTTGGACTGTAAGCCCCAGTTCTGACCAGGCTGTCCCACATGGACAGTGTCACACATCACCATGGCAGCACATGGGCACTCTCACCTGGCTCCGTGGGACACGGCTGAGTTTCAGCACTTGCCAGAGAAGAGTTTTGACCTCTGGAAGGGAAAATGAACATGTATATCATTAAAAATAGTGACTAAAATGTGTGTATTCAGACAAACATAAAAACAGGAGGAATATATTTTTAAAACTTATGAATGCGTTGGTGTTTTCTTTAAATAAAGATGGTTTCATTAAGAGCTCCTCCTGCATGACCACTATTAAAACAAACACATCCACAGTGGATATTAGATTCATTAGATCCTCAGAAAAGGATATTTATATAGGTACAAGATAGTTAGCCACCTTGCAAATTGGACTAGGACATTAGACAGACCATTTCTAGTCTTGAGGAATAAATGGCAAGGAACTTTTTTAATATCCTTTGAAATATAATCTATTTATTAAAAAATAATAACCCCAAATTATCCTATTTTAATGTACCTTGGGACAGGAAAGAAAACAGATGAAGCAATCTGCACAGCGACAGAAACAGTGAAACAGAAAAATATTAAACCTATAAATCCAAGTTAGCCGTACATTAACCAGTGACTCATTGCCAGCGAGGCTTTGTGGGGATCTGGTGCACTTTACCGAGTGATTCCGGAGTACTCGATGCCCATTAGTTGAAGCCCACAACGAATTGTGGTTTCTCTTCACTGTCTTTCTCTCCTCCCTGTGTATTCTCACACACAGTTGCTCCATTCCCTTTCTTCCATGGGTCTGACCGTGCTCAAGCACAAGGCACTCAAGAGCAGCCTGTGAATCACCCACCCTCTGGGAGCATCTCAAGGCACAGGTGCCTGTGGACATTTCCCAGCAGCGGCCTGAGCTCCAACCGGGAGCAGCTGGAGTGCCCTGACTTGCAGGGCTGTGTGGAGCTGAGGAGACCGCCCAGGGGTGTGCTGGTGCCCAGCAGGTCCTGTCGTAGCTAGAGGAATTCCTGGAGCACCAAGGAACCTGCCTTCCCCAGCCAATGGACCTGCAGGATCCCGTGATGCAGATATTATGTTCATCTTCTCTGAGCACATGCACAGAGATGAGCACCCGCTGCGTGACTCGGCAGCCACGGTACTAATTAGCAGGAGTGAGAAGGCAGGAGCAAATGAGATCCTGGGAGAGCCTTTGTGCTGGTACCATTTTAGGAAATGAAAAATCTGGTGTCTGAGAGACAGTAACCTAGATTTGATGCAAAAGCAGGTTTGTTGGCTGAGGACAGGACAGCAGGTGCTGGTGAGATGCTGTGGGAGCGGGAGTGCTGATGGCAACACTCGGAGCAGCCTCCTGGGCTGTCGGCAGCCCCAGACTAAAGGCAACCCTTCAGTGCTCCTTCCCGTGGGTCTGGGGGCAATTCCAGAGAAACCCCTTTGTCCTCAGAGCTTCTAGTGCTGGAGAGAGCTGCCTGAGACCCACCTGAGCACAGGTGAGGGCACGGCTGAATCCAGACCTCTTGCATCTGCTGGCAGCACCTGTGGGACTTCACAAACAGGGTCCAACCCAGCAGCCAGTGCTGCCTTGGAAGCCTCAGGGGAGCTCCCATGCAGGCAGTGCTGCCCTACACCCTGCACTGCCTACAGCCAGACGTGGATTAAAGCCCTGCCCAAGGGCACTGTGCACACCTCTGCATGTAGCTCCTGCTCAAGGTGACAAACAGCCACACATCAGCCACTGGAGTGGGTATTTCTTATTTAGTAAATTTATTTTAAGGCAGAAAAGCTCGGACAAAATGGGGTGAGGGCTGGGGAATTATTCCTTTTCTAACCTGTGCTGCCTGTAATCTCTACCCCAGAGGGATTATGTTAACTCTCTTTTAGCATTAGATGATGAAGCCCTAACCAGATACTCAGGCTTTTGTAAGCCCAGTTCCTCAGGCTGGTGGGTGGTGATTGCTGTGCACGCTCCAAAGGCAGGAACCCCACATTAAGGGCCTGGCACTGGCCTCAGCAGTCCTGATGGCTGGGGTGGGATGGTCTCAAGGCAGACAGCTCCTCTTGGGCAGGAGCTCTCTGCTGTGAGAAACAAAACAGAGAAGGTACTGAGCCATGGTTAGGGGTGTCTCGGAGCCAGATGCCCCCCTGGACCCCATCACTGCAATTCACAGAGGTACTTCATAGAGTCATGGAATGCTTTGGAAGGGACCTTAAAGCTCATGCAGTTCCAAACCCCCTGCCATGTGCAGGGACACCTTCCACTAAACCAGGTTGCTCAAAGCCCCATCCAACCTAGCCTTGATTCAATTCCCTCTAAATAGATAGTACTCCCTCTAAACAGGTTGCCATTCAGTTGTAGCTTAGTTTTTCTCCCCAGCCAGCCATTGCCTTTGCACACTGGCAGCTGGAGGCTGAAGCCATCCAAGCCCTAGGCAGCACTATGAGGAGCAGAGTGCATCAGCACTGCACACACCATGCAATTTTAATGCCCTTTCAGTTTCCAAGGATACAAAAAACAATCAATGAGACACAATCCCTCGCTGCAGGGCTGCTGCACAGGAGCTGTGCCTGTGCCCCAGCCTGGAACAGCGCAGCAATCCCAACACTCTGGGGAACTGGAGCACCCAAACCCACAGGCTGTCACCCCCAACCCTCCCAGGTATTACATCCCAGCTGCACTCTCAATGGGGCTGCTCATTGTTGCAGAGATAAACTGCGTCCAAGCAGAGCCCTGAATGCATACACAGCCACACAGGCCAGAGACCAGTTACTGAAAACAGTCACAGGCCATACAGCAGGATGACAGGAGTGCTGGGAGCGGGGTTGGGTAACCACACGGAGCAAACAATTTATTAGCTAGTTCCAAAAAACATCCCTGTTAAATTAGGCCTGTCCAGATGTGACATAGAGACAGATTACACTGTTGACAGGGATGTGATTGCACTCATGACCTACTAGCTGATCTGTGCTGCTGTAAAACCCAGGACAGAGGGAAGGCATTAAGAGAATTAGTGTTTATTATTTATACGATGCCCACAGTCAGTCAGGGTGGTGCAGACAAGCGTAAAGCCAAGGGCACCACACGGTGCTCTGGAACTGACAGCCCAGCTGACAGCAAGCACTGGGAGCATAATTTAGGACTTTGTGACAAAGTGACAGCCTTAGAGCCTCCAACAGCAGTAGCAGGAGGGGAGTGTGGGCAGGGCTGAATGCCAGGAGGCACATGGTGACAATTCTGTGCCACCTTGGCTTTTGGCTGGGCTAAAGTGCCTTTTGTAGTGGTGGAGTTCTGTGACAGAGTGGCAGCCTCTGTCCCTGGGAAACCTGTCTAACCCCCCTCCCCAGACACCAACCTGTCAGCAAAATGCTTCTAGTGCTCAAGGGACTGAGTACTGCACACCAAGGCAGTTCCAGCCGTGCTGGCTGAGGCTCCAGGGGTGACATCCTGCAGAGGTACCACTGGTTCCCCAGTGTGACACTGGGATCAAAACAAAAGCAGTAAAGCAGACACAGGCTTGATAAAGAGTCATGGCTAAGTGATGCTGGCTGTCCCATTAATGGGCCTCCATCAATATAGGAACCCATTACCTAAATGGCTATCCTACTCTAGGTGCCCAGGCACCTTCTGTACTCAACTGAGAGAGGCAGGAACATCTTTAGAGCTATTTATCCCACTCAGCTTGATGGGAGGAACCATCCTCCATCACTGTTGCTCTCTCCCTTGGCCGTAGAGGAACAAAGGGCCCAGAACAGAGCAGCTGCCCGACCTCAGAGAGATGGAATTGCCCCACTGCCTGAGCAGGAGGCCCTGCCTCCTCACAAGGAGCTTAACAATGCCACAGAGACAGGGCTGCAAAGCCAGCCAGGATCCATGTCAATGTGACAATGTGAAAGAGACACAAACGCAGAGAAACTTCAGAAATAACCAGAGAAGCCTCTTGAGTCAACAGCAGTGCTCCAGGGCAGTGTTAGCATTTGTTCTGCAGCCAGAAAGGACAGGGAAGATTAAACTCTCATACAGTGTGATCCGCATGGGTGGACGTGCACAGAGGATAAGGTTGCATCCCTGCAAGTGGCAGAGCCACCCTCTGGTGCCACTCAGCATCCACATGACACAGCCTCCAGCCTCAATGGTTGGCACATGCAAGCAGGTCAGCTGGGTTTTCTGAAGAGACATAAAACGTTGGCCAAACATCTCCCTGTGACAATAAATTAAACGTCAGCTCATTGCCATGGGATGGCTCGCTCCAGATGCACCTCCCAGTGTCCTATTTCAGATTACAATCACACTAAAATGGTCCTGAGTTGGCTGATCAGAAAAGGGGGGCTCCCATCAAGAGATCATTATATCTGCCTGAGTCTGCCTGAATCCAAGCACAAACCCTCCACTGGGAATATTATGTCTTTGTAGCTGTTCTTCCCAGGAAGGGAACAGGATCTGCTTAGAGCAAATAGAAGCTATTACAATCAGGATAAATTAGTAATGGTGAGTGGGAGAGAGAGAGGAGGGAAGGAAAAGAGGTTATTGTGATTTTTCTTGCTACAAAAGAGTTGTCTGAGCTACTTATACTGCCAGAAAACAGCTCCCTCGCTTCCCCTCTGAGTCCAGAGCTCAGACTGGAGCTACTTTGGATTGCTAACAACTAGCAGGATGGTATTATGGGTTGTTAGATGCATGAAATCTGATTTCTGTTCCTATTGGTAGCATCTCAAGTTTAGCAGCAGCATAGGCAGGTCTGTAGAGAAAAGGCAAAATATCCTTGCAGTTGTTCTGTTCAACACCATTAAACACGTGCCTTTTTATCAGAAGCTGCACACCTGTTGAGGATCTTTAAGGTGCTGCACGAGGTAGGACTGTGGCTCTGTGGTGTTGAATGTTTTCCATTTTGTAAAACACAAGATGCCAAGTAATTTGCTAAACCCTGACTGCAGTCCTGGAAAAAAAAGGAAAAGTGACACGCAGAAATGCTTTCATGCTCAGGACTCCTGTTCCTCCTAAAACAACTTATTAAAGCTGGGCTGGTTTAGGTAGTTTGGGTCTACAAAAGAGGCTGAATTGCCACAGCTCAGAGGCAAGTTCAGCCAGAATATGATTTTACAGCACTTTAAAAAGCAAATATCTGCCTGCTTAAGTGAGCACCTATTTCAGGTCACTTGCAGGGCAATGACTGTACCAGCACCAGCCCCTTTCCAGCAGGAATGTTAACTGGACCCCTCCATCATGAACCTGGTGTGACCAGCAAACTTGGCAAGCTCAGATCCTGCTCCTGTTTCTCTTTTTCCACTCTTTCTAGGATGTTGTTGCCTGCTGACAGCTTCACCCTTCATTCAGATTCTACTATCTGATATGAGGCATTTAAGTTGACTGAATGGGAAATTAATGCAAAACAAAAAGGAGCTTAGTCTGGGGCTGCCAAACTCCTGTAGGGCTCCTGAAGGGGACATTTCCAGCCTTCCATCATGCCCATCCCTTTCTCAGAAGAGATCTGTTATGAATCATTAACAGAAATTTCTCCATGGGCCTCCTGGAGACAAACACCCGCTTTTTGCACCCTCTCACCAACCAACCAACCAACCAACCAACACGTTCAGAAGCATGGGTAAAGATGGCAAACAAAAAAGGAGGGAATAGTCACTCTGGAGTTGAAACCTCATTGCTCCAAACCGGCCAGCTCCCGCTCACGACAGGCCAGGAGCTGGTATTGCCGTGCCAAAACACACTCAGAGTCATCCCAGAGCCCCACAAATTTCAGCCTGGGAGAGCTGCTCTCGTGGCAGAGCCACCAGCACAAGGAGCCTCCCAAAAAGCAGCCCCTGGGATGAAGTAGCTTCTCCTGGCCGACCCCTCAGGAAGGGACTTCTTTTTGAGGGGCTCTCCAGAGGTCAGTAGGACGCAGGGCTCCAGGACCACGTACCTTAAATGTCTTTGCCAGCATTGTTCTTCCATGGGTCTTTACAGGGAGCTTCCCAATTCCTCCTGACAACCTTTGTGACAGCGCTCAGAGGGACATCTCCTCCTGGGCATCCATTTTAACACCTGAGGGGTGCAAAGTAAGCAGGTGGAAAAGAAAAAGGATTAATCCATGAAAAATACAGAAGTACAAATCAGCCAACTAAAACAAATTATCAAACCTGGTGCTGAATATGCTCACGCTCAGTTATCAGGATCAGAAGTGTGTTTGTTTATTCAGTTTTTGATACACCAGTCTATTGGATACATCATTTGACTTAACAAGCCTGCAAAAATACAGCACTTCTTAGTTCAACAGATCACATTATTATATGGGTTTATTTAGCCAGTATCATTTTATCTCCAAATCTCTGCAGTACTTAAATTTTTTCCTGTCTTGGTGAAGGTAAAGCTAGGCAAATATTTAGTAATGGATAATTAATTCAACCACTACTTTTCCATCTCCTCTGAGACACTCATTCACGAGATGTTGTTCAAGATTCAATAATTCTTTCTTTCTCTTCTTTAGTTTGCTTCTAAACTATTTTCAGTAGTTCCTGATACTTGCAATATGAACAGTTTTGAATAGCCAGAGGCATACATTATATTTGCCTGATGAGGCAGAAAACTTCTCAACTTTGCTTTCTCTCCTTTTATTTTTTCAGTCTCGGAAGATTTCCAAGAAAAAGTTACATAAACCAGACATAAACTGGAACGAAGCACATTGACTCTCAAATGCAGAACCCTCATGGAAAGCAGTTGCCAGCTCTACTGTAGATACTGGGGTTTGTATCCCAGGCTGTCACACCCAGCATTTCCTGGGCCTGCTCAGTCCCTGGGGTCACTCCTGTATCCAGCAGGGACCGCGCTCAGCTCCCAGTGCACACCGGCATGTTCGTATCCAGGGACTTGAGAGAGACAACCCACATTTACTGTATGCATAAAGTCTTGCCTTTTCATGGGGCTTTGCTTAATACATTCCACAATGAACTAGTGAATACAGTCAAAAAGCTTCCCATCCATTTTTAATTTGTTTTTCACCAGCTACAACCCAACTCATGTCTTCATCAGCACCTGCCTACAGGTCGGAGTCTCTGTTATGTGCAGCATCCACAGGCAACAAATGTCAACATCATAAACCACGTGCAAACAGTTAACCTTATACCCACAAGCTCCTCTGCTCCTCCACAGGACACTGGCCATAAATGTGCCTTAAATCATTTCATGATAAAGTGCTTTCTGTGCAGTGAGTTAAACAGATAGAGCACAGCGAATTTTACTGCCTCAGAACCAGCTGTGTGACAAAAGTGTGTGTGGTTTGGCAGTGTAATCTTTTACTTCGATAAACCATTAAATGCCAAAGAAAGCTTCTTAAGTTAATCGGGGCTTAATTTAAATAAACAAGCCAGCAAAAGATTAACAAAAATCCTCAATGGAATCTGAATGCTAAAATAGTCTGTTCACAAAGCCCCAAGCCAAGTTCACAAAAGTAACTGCATTGGGATGAACTGGCCCACTGACCCCCTTTTTCTCCCATTAATGGCACCACCAATGAAAATGATGTTAATTTTCTGAAACACCAACACAACCATTTCCATCTCCATTGATGCAAACAGCAGTTTTGGCAATGTCATCATGTGCTAATACTGCAAGAGGTAGAGGAGGAAGAAGAGGAGGAGGAGGACGTGGGTTGACTCCATTTTTGTGATGGAGAGGAATCAGCTGAACCTGCCAGGAAGAGACCTGGACCTGTCCAAGACAAAGCCCATGGTGTTACCAACAACTTCCCAAGCCACAGCAGAAATTCCATCCCCAGGAGCACCCTGTGGATAGGGAAGCACTTGGGAGGAGAGCAGCAGTCAAGTGGGTAACATCCCTGCAACAAGCCACCACCCCTTCGACCAGGGCTCCTCGCAGTAGGTAAGTTATACATACATATAAATATTCACATTTTCAGCACCTAAGGTAAAGATAATTTTAAAACTCTCACTATTGTTATTTTATCCCATAAAGATAATAAATGACCAAATCTTGGTGAACAAAACATGCCAGGCTGGAACACACACAAATTATCTTTGGGTTGACGTGTTATATATGTCAGCTTCTTCATTAGACAGCCATTACTTAATTCTGCTGCTCTACGAGTCTCTCTCAGTGCTTTCAGTACTATAACTGGTACATTTCCAAGTATTGTCTTTTTCCAACCCCAAAACCACTTTTATTTATTCCCATGAAAGCTGCTGATTATATCCCAAATGTCTCCACTTAATGAAAAACTCTTGTTGAATTTCAAGTGTACATTTTTCCATTCATTTATTTACAACCATCTTTGCTAAGATGAAAATTTACGCTAAGCTTGAGTTAAATAAAATCAACCCATTAAAAATGAATACCACAATAGTCACAGAGCCAAAATCTAGGGTAGGATAGCTACAACAAATATTTCTCCATGATATTTCACATGCCCTTGGGCAAAAATGATTTGTTTTGACAAAACAAAATTTAACACCTTTTTTGCTTACCTTCTTTTTTTTTTTACTCAGACCGTGACAAAAATAGGGACAAGGAGACCAGTTGCTGACTAAAGAAAAACATTCTATTTAATCACAATATGTACATCCAAAATAGAAATTACAAAGCTGCAATTCGAAATATATTCACAACACCACTCTGCCACGGTCAATGTGCCAGATGCAAAGGGGTTTTTTTGCAAGCTACTGGCAAAAAGGAAATTCCAGCCACGGACAAGTCACTGACAGGCATCAGGTGAAAGGAAGACTAGAAGGGCAGCAGGGGATGTAGAGGCAGGAGACCGCCTGGTCAAATGTAGCTCTGCAGCTCCCCCTCATATTCACTCACCCCTACTCACCTCTCTCACCAGCTCCCAAAAGCCCCCAACATCTCCTGCCTTCCAGTGTGGTTTTGACCTTTCATTCCTGACTCGTGGTGCCGGGCTGACATGAGACTGTTTCCTACATCATTAGTTCATATTGAAATGTTTTGCACACAAGGCATTGCAAAGCTGCAATTAGGCCCATTAGCAGTGTAACCGTATTTACATTTGGGCAAGCACTTTAGTTTATATTGCACTCAAACTGTCCCTTCAATAGAGAAACTTGCCTGAGGTCACTGAGGAAGCCTGTGAGAAAGCTAGGAAAACAGCCCCTGCCTGCAAAATCCCACTAGCTGTAGGACCATCACTGCACTCTTTCAGATTAAAGCATAAAGAAATTATTATATTGAATTCCTCATTGTCATCCTACTCAGGTTGCTTCATTTGCTTCTTCAAATAGTCCTCTCTTTCTTTAGATCCACCTTGGAACTCAATTTTCCTCACGTTAGAGATGTGTTATCACCAGCGACAAATGCAAAGCTCCCCTTTTCAAACTGTGCTGCTGGTGGCTCAGAGCAATTGTACATCAAGTACAAAGTGTACCACTTGCAGGGAGTATGAATAATACCATGCTGCTGCTTTAGTACAACTACATCTCTGCACGGAAAAAAAATGGCACAAGAAACAGGAAAAAAACCCAAAAGTATCCATATCTCCTTTTCCTTCTGCCAATGTTCCCGGAGCTTAATGGAATTCAAATATACTGAATACCAATGATGAAATAAAAGGGCAAATTAAGTTTCTTCTTGGTCAAAATCAAGTATAGCATCAGTCTGGCATCTTCCATGTCCTCCGTCAGTGAATTAGTACTTAACACTAACATCTCCGAGGTGTTGTCCATCAATTGCCTTATTAACCTGACACTTGCAGCCCCGTGGATGGTCTCTATCTCCAAGGTGCAGGAAATTTCCTAATTCTAGTGAACACATCCAGCATTTCTATGGCACAAACTATAGGTTATTTCAGTTTTTTCCTCCCTGCCAGAGAGCGCAGTGGCAGCAATCCCTCGATCCATTCATTGGCTGCCAACATCATCTCCTGCCAGAAGGCCACCTCCTCTTGCGTGGAGTCCATCCAGTCCACAGAGATGCCGTAGCTCAAACCTGGAAAGAACGAGAAAACTACAGCGTTGGGAGCTACACAAAGAGTTTCCACTCCATGCAAAAATATTCAATGGGATGTAACTGTTGCAGGCAGTGTCTTAACATAAAAGATGCTGACTTCCCTCAGCAGGTTGCACCCTGAACACCTTCTGTTCTTCTGCAAATGTGCTCCATTTTACACCAGAGTTCAGAACAAAGTCATTGCAAAAGCCATAAAAGGCAAGAACCCTAAACATAACCTGCCAAGGAAAATACTATTGGGCTCAAGCCCTTCCTGTGTCTTTTTGAATGGTAAAGAAGGTCTTAAAGGGTTGGTTTTCCCCTTAAAAGATTTTCTTGTGGATAGGGTGAGGTATTTGTCAAAATTCTTTTGCTTCATTTATTTAGGAATCAAACATACCATAGAGGAAAAGTGTGTACATCAATTCCAAGTCAATTATCCAATTAATTTTTCATATGCCAATTACTTGTTAATGAGATAAAAGTCTAAATTTAGATCACAGCTAATCCTGGGTTTGGTATTTTTGTATCTTGCTTATGGGCTTGTTCTTGTTGCTCCTTCCCACTGGATAGTTCACAACCCTCCTGGTGATATTAGAGATTGAAAACAGAGAACACACAAGCAAATCCAATAACCACAGGTGCACCTGCAAGGCAGATCTTCCAGCTACCATGAGCCTTTTCCTGATACCCTAAAGAAAACGTTATCCTTGACTGCAACATTCTGAAATCTTCCCTCAGAGAGCACTTCAAGGCTGGACAGTCACCAGGTGGTGCTGTCCTGTATGACATTCCAGATTATCTCTGAACCCTTTCCTGGGAGGAGCACCAATATAATGTTGATTTGTCATGCAGCCTGTTTTCTGGTAACAGCAGGAAAGCCCTCTGATGGACCCAAGGAGATTCTTGAGCTTTGCCAGACCTCAGAGCTGATGTTGGCAGAAAACGTGGGAACAGAGGGTTGTTATCATGGCACCAGGGCCCCCTCCATCCAAACAGTGCAGGTACCAAGACTCTCACCAGATACTGAGACTCCCCATCCCTGGTCTCTCCCCAACAAGAAAATGCTCTGCAACTTTGCATTTTATCTCATTGCTCAGCACTACAGTAACAGTATTGAGTTATAAAGGAAAACACTTACCTGTCCCAAGGCCCAGCCTGATTCCTCCAAGGAAATGGTTGGTAAGCTTTTCGTGATCCCACACAGTCAGTTCAACACAAGCATCCTTTAGATCCTCTGTATGAAAGCCATCATACACAATAGTGTGATTGAAAACAGGGTTTGTGTCTCTTTTGATGACTCGGGTCTTCTGGTAACTCTTCTTACTGGTGTCTGGAAGCACATAGCTTTGAGAGGAGAAAAAACACAGCATGAGCCACTGAATAGCACCTAAAATTTGGATTGTTCCTATGAAGTTCCTTGGTCTAAACAAGCCTAAGTTCTGAAGAGAGGAGGAAATGGGTCTCAAGGAAACACATGGCTTTTTGGAGGCACAGATCCAGGAGCAAAGCCAATGCCATGCTCATGCACTCACCATTTCACAAAGGAGTCAACTCCAGAAGGACGCAACTGCAGCAGGTCCTTGACGTCTTTGACCCAAATGTGAACTTCACCAGAGGGAGGATTCTTTGGACCTGCCATGTAGGAGACAAGAAAAACTGTCACGCCAGTCCTTGCAAGAGCTCCAGGATGACAGCTTTGCTCTGCAGGACCCAGGGGAGACAGTGACTCCTCTGGGTACTCACTCCCCCTCCCTGGGTGTCTCAGCACCACTGCCAGTGCTGTCACACCTGCAGAGACTCCTGACACAGTGTGCTGGTGCTGCTTTTACACAGGAAAGGAGAAGGAGCTGCTGAGCCAACCCAGCCTTGTGCCTGCTCCACAGTAATACAGGTTTTGTGTTGCAGCTACCACATCACAGCACCCTACAGTGCCCGCAGTGCTCGTAACAGCTGATGAGTCTGAGATTGCTGAGCCCTTCCTCTCTCCCCAGCACTCTTCCAGTAAATCCAGATGTGAAAATCAGATGTAGGCTGTTGGCAGTGCTATTAAGCACTGCTGGTTGTGCCCTTGTGCTGATCTCTAAGATCTTGCTCTAACTAAGATTCCTCTTTAACCAGCCTTTAAACAGATGAGGCATTGCAAGCTGTGTGTCTACATATGAGCAATATTTAATGCATGAACCACATTTTACCTAGGCTTCCAGGGGGGACATACTTAATAGACAAACTCATCACTCCTCGATGATCCACACCGTTAACAGCAGACAGGCTCTGAAACAGAAAGTTATGACTGACTAAATGAAGGATTGTGTAAACACAGCAAGGCAAACAGCTTTTGAGTTCAATGGAGGGGCACAAATGGACACACTCTGATTTTGCATGGCTGGAGCAGCCCCTTCTAAGGGCAGCCTCTTTCTTTGTGGCCTTGTTCTCAAACTCAGAACCAAAAGCCTGAGGATTCAGAACAAGGCTGCCCTTCCAGACATGTCTAGCTGAATATAATTAAGTATCTTTGTTCTGAAAGACAAATGTTCTTTATTTGATGAAAGACCTGAGACCAGAAGCACGCAGGAAGCTGTACAGGCTTGACAAGCAGTGGCACCTCAATATTTACCTCTCAAGGCATGTTCAGCTGCTTCACTTAGTACTGTGCTGTCTATTTTTAAGGGATGGTCTTTATGTGAGTAGAGAGTGGCAAAGTCATGTCGGAGTTTCTGTGATTAGTGTCATGTTGCATTTATGAAAGTGTCCCTACAGATCAGTCACCAAGTAAGACTCAAGAAGGCCACTGTTCAGAGCACTGAACCCTGCACAAACACGTCTAGGGGTTGTTCTCTGGGTACAGTTCAGGTGGTTCTGCTCCACCACACCCAAAGACCTCAGAGGACTCAGGAAGGACTTGTGCCACCTCTAAAGGCTTCAGGGTTGGGCTAAAAACTGGGATTGCAGCTGAGACACACTTACCCGGGGCTTCAGTGGGTACCAGTTGAGTTTCCTGTTGCTCCAGTCCCAGCTGGCCAAGTCTATTTCGATCTCTCCCAGAAAACTGTTACGTCCCAGTGGATCATTGTGCCAAACAGACAGATTTAATTTTTGGATCAGCAATACCATTTTCTCTATTTTATACTAGAGGAAGGAAGAGAAGTCAGGCTGTTCAAATTTTTCTTCTGTTTCTTTCAAATTAGAAATAAACTACTCAAAAGTTTGAATAAGCTCTGAGACACTCACCCCACACATGCACTAGTAATGGACTGGCCTCACTCTGAGCACCTCCTTTTTTGTCTTGCAGCAATACTACTACCCTGATAAAGCTTTTCTGCTGAGCACGGGGAAACCTGGCACTCCATTCATCACAGGGTAAAACCAATATTCTTTCAAGAATTATTAACACAGGCTTGGGCATTGTTAAATAATCCTCTATGCTTTGATGAGTAAGATCACATAATGCAGACCTTTCTTACTAGTCCCATGCCTTGTGACTGCATTCCAGGGAAGGGGAGGACGAACACCCCTTGCTCTGGCTGGAGGCAGCACAGGCTGCAAGTCCTTATCTCACCCAAAGATCACCGTGGGATTTTGACAGAGAATCTTGAGTGCCACACAGACGGGTGCAAAGAAACCTTTAACATCCCAGGCCTCACAAACCCAAGGGAAGAACAGTGCAGTGTTGGTGGGAGGCAGGCAAAGAAGCCTGGCCAGGAAGGCAGGATCTTTCCAGATCTGCCCTGGTAGAGGTGCCTGCTACAACACAGGATTTCAGAGCATGTATTTGTTCTTACCCGTAACACCTCGTTGTAAATAGGATTCACCGTCCTCTTCTTCACTGAAGTTTTCCTCTTACCCATCCTAGCTTTGTCTGGGAGCAGGTAAGTTTTAACATACCTAGAAAAGAAAACAAACTCCAGCTGGATATTGTCCCACATCACCATGCTCTCTAACAAGCAAGAAATACTTGTGAAGTGTGACATGGAAACAACAGACCTGGAATCAACTCTTTAAGGGAAAAACTAATTAAGAGACCTGCTGGGATATTAACTTGGCTTGCATGTGGAGTTATAAATTTCACTGGAGACGGATGGATGTCACCAACACTCAGAAGAGGCAGCTGTCTAAGCTGCCTTCCTGGGAAGGCAGCAAGGCCATATATCCATTTCCTGAAATGACCAGAACTATAGTATGTCTGTGCATTCAAAATCAGGGAGAAAATAGACGGGAGAAAAGAGGTGGAATGTCTTTAAGGGTTCAAATCCAAGCTCCTCTTCATCATCTTTCAAACTAGAGATCACTAACCACTACAACTACCACCATGCCCCTACAGCACTTCTCTGTGGAATTCCTGTTCATATAGACACGTGTCTGCATCATCACAGTTATTACCAAGTCTATTCACCATGGGGACATCAAGGTTCACATGGATGCAGGGAGAACATATCCCAGCGATAAGAGGAACTGTCTCTGCAGTGATCAAAGCTTTCTCAATCTGTTCAAATTTAAGTCTGGCAACACTTTTACTGATGCCAACGGCTTCAGAACCATCAGCTAGGAAAGTCCCAGCAGTGAGCATGCACCAGAAGTCTGAAGGAAGGAAGAAACCATGACATTCAAAGGAAAAAAAAAAAATCCTCCAGAAGACAGAATTCAGCAGTGTGAAAGTCAGAAAAGTGCCACTCACGGGTCAGATCTGCCTTTCTTCTCATCCACTACAGCCAAGTCCTTGCACTGGGACACATGGACCTGGAACTCCCGGTTCTTCTCGTCATAGTCTAGAGCAAATTCCACAGTACCTTGGGCATCCACACTCCCAAAATCGCCGCTGTAGACACTGAGCACACTGCCACTCACCTGCCATGTGAAAGAGCAAGGTCAGTGCCACTGAAACAGGCACAGTCCTAACTTTGTTTTTGGACAAGCATGATAGTTTGAGAAGTGCATTCCCAGAGAAATAATCTGCCATTTCTGTCTTTATGCAGTCAAGGACATAGAAATGGTTCACAGACGTTCTCAAACAAGCAAAGGTTGGAGAACCCAAATAAGGGTCTCACAAGGACGTGCTATCCTAGACCAGAACTTAGAAGCACTATTCTCCTGAATGCTAAAGAAATACAGAAGTTTTTTCACTGCTAAATCCTCAAACTTTGGGAAATGGAATCAAATATTACTGGGGGGAAAATTCAAGTCTCTTCCCTATACTTACAGTACAAACAACTGCTATCCTGACTCAGTCTCATCACTGAGATAGAAATACATTGAGAGAACTTGAACTATCTGTATATGAACTTATTATTTCAAATAGATACAGTCACACAATTGTCAATCAGTTTTTAAAACAGGCTAGTAAGAACCCTGGAACCCATTTCAGACTGGAAATGTAGGAAAAACTATTATTATCTTGTTGCTTACTCATACTGTACATGGAGTGGTACAAAACAGATACAACCCTTGTCCTGGAAAGCCACTGCCCCACCAGAGACAGCCTGTTGTGCATCTACTTGCCCCAAAGGGGCACCCAGATTTCCCAGAACAAACTGCATTTGCCCATACAACATGGAATTCTTTTTTCCACATTGTTTTTCACTGACAGAAAGTGATGAAGCACAAGCAAAGCTCAGCTCCAGAAAGATGAGAGAATTTTCTATTGAACCAATCACTCATGATTCCTGACAGGATATCATAAAAGCTAATGCTGTTTACAAAGCAAATCATTAACCCTCTTGGCACTTTTCTGTGGTACAGTCATGAACATTTATCAAAAAACTTTCCTAGTAATTAACCTGATTCTTCTCTGTCTTTCCCTACTTCCTTTGGCTCTGGATTTTATTATAACTGACAAAAACCTGCTAAACATCTCCTCTCAGTCCTTGGAGCTGCATTTACCGTCCCATCGGGATCCTCACTCCAGCAGAGAATCCTGAATGAGATTTTCAAGAACACTTGTATGACTTGGGCACAAAAGGCTCATTAACAGCTCCCAGATGCTCCAAATTAGGAGAAGGACTTAGATGCCCCAAGTTCTTAATGTATTTATCTACATTCATGACCTCTCCCTACCAGCTTTGCTTCACATATTATCTTTAAATCTCAAATATAGACCTTGGAAATACCCATAACAGTAACACAGCAAATTCAAGCACTTTTAAGCAGCTCCCTCTCTGAACAATGTCTAAGAAATCTTTGAAAAATGCTCAACTAAACACACTCAGCTCTTTTCATCTTTCTTTAGAAGCTAAAGCTCTAAGTCACGCTTTTGCTTTCCAACTCTGAGCTCCTTCGAATCTGCTGATAAAGGATGAGTTTGCAGAGGGCACCCATCTGCAGCCCTAGACCACAAACATGTCACTTAGTAGCTGTGTGCCTCATTTTCCCACCAGAAAAAGTCCCTTCCCATCTTCTGCACTGCCAGGCTTCAGATCATCTGCACTTAGAGTGGGGGCTGTCACTTACAGGGAATTCCACTAACAATGACTCAGTGGGTCTCTATTTTGAGACGGTACCTGGATTCACTCCTTTAAGCCAAGCAAGTAATTAACCATCGCTGTTCTTTTAATAAGATGCCGTGCAGAGGGCAACAGGACACTCCAGAGGCCACATCATCAGTATCAGCCCAAATGCAGTGTCACCACATCCGACTGAGGAACCCTGTCCAGCGAGGTGTCGGCGCTCAGTACCTACCGAGGAGACAGAAGCCATGTCGGACGAGTGGCTGCCAACGCTTGGCGTCTTTTTGTGCTTGTTAAACTGGAAGCTGATTTCCGAAGCCGTGTCTGACTCAGTCTGCTCAGGAAACAAGAAGTATCTTTAAGCTCTGCCGTAGGAGCACTTTGCAACAGTACAGAGAAAAAGCGATCGCTCGGCAGAGCCCCATTAGCAGGGATGAGGTTGGGGGAGCGGAGGAGAGCGCAGGGAGCCTCCCCAGGGGCATCCCCTCCAACCGGCAGTGAACGTCATCATTGACTGCCTCCAAACAGAGCTGCGTGCCCTGCCTGGGCACTGGGAAAGGGCACAGGGAAACACCTGAGCTCTTCCAGCATGGAACAGCTGGCCTGGGTTACTGGGGGCTTTTTTCTTAAGGCTTTTCTCATTTATTCATAACACAACCGAGGTATGCAGTAAAGCAAGTACTGCTGGTGTCCAGGAGAAACATTCTAATGAAACCAATTGGGATGCTGTGAACACTGTCCCAGTCATTTCTGGTGTCTAGCCTACCTCAGACAACAGGACAGGAGAGGATCTGCTCAGCTCTTTGACTCTTTCAGGTTCAAGCAACTGATGGGGTATCAAATGAGGTTTATTGTATGCTGCAGGTACAAACAAAAAAGGCATCAAGTTAGCTTGTCAGTCAGGAAAATATAAGAAAGTCACATTTTTGTTTAAGGGCACAAGGAAGGAGGAAAAGCTTATGGGAGGCACTGGAGTACCACCTACTTGCCCTGTCTCTGTCACCTGCCATTCAAACTGACCCTCCCCACGATGAAAACTGCTAACTACCATCTTAAAGCTAATTTCAATGTGTTTTGTTCAACGTGTAGGAGTGTGCAAACTCCCTCTAGTGGCTCATTTAATTCCCTTATTAGCCCAAGGACATGGATCTTGCTTGCTTTGTGTGGATTTAACTTACACTAAAATCACACAAATCTGCCTCCTTGTCCAAGAAACCAACCATGTTAACATTTTTATCTCATAGCACACTGCCGTGTACAGAAGAGCTGTAAAATATTTGTACCTACAATTTCACCATTGCGTACACCTCTCAAATACTCTGCTAAACAAAGAGGTGGACAAGAGCCAAATCATCTAAAAGAAAAAAGTCATAAAGATTCCTATCAACTTAGAAAGACGGTTACTGGACTGCTTAAATATCTAAATAAAACTTATTTTTCTATCTTCATCTTCTCTCAATAACTCCCTTGAAGATTACTTTCTCCATCCCAGAAGAATGTTTTGAGAAGATAAATGTGCATGAACATGCATGCCCCATGTAAACACTTGTTTAGCATATTAGCCATGATGATCCATTCTTCAGTGCTCAAAATGCCCAAGAGTTTCTTGATTTACCATTCATTTGATATTTACTATTTTTATTTCCAAACACGATCAAATAATTGTATCTAGCCCTCTCCACAGACTACTTGCTATACTGCAAATAAGGAAGTGTAACTCTGTAGAGGAGGGTTTCCAAGGATCCAAGGATGAGGTTTGAGGCTCTAAATAAGGGGAGGCTGAAACCTTGGCTGTCTGTGTGAAGACCACATCACTGAATGAATGTGGACCTGGGGCTCTGAGCCACCATGCCCTGTGAGGTGTCACTGCACCAAACGATGGGGCAGGTGCTTGGCACAAGGTACCAGCCAGGGGGCAGTCACAAGGTGACCCCTCTGTTTCCAACAGAGCCCCAAAGGGGACCGTCCTCCCTCCAACAACCAGGAGCTGTGCTTAAATGGGCTTGATCAAAGTCTCTAAGCAGCTTTACCCTTCTCAGGCATTGCCTTCCCAGCCTTCTCACCTCAGTCCTGGCAGACTTGGCCTCACCACTTTCCTTTTAGGCAAGCTCTTAGCTGTCCTTTTGGCCTTGCCAGTTTTCACCCTCTGGGACTGTCACTGGCTTTCTTGGGCACAGAGGCTGCTGCTGCCTTCCCTCAGGCCCCTTCTGCAGCTGCAGCTTTCTTGGGCTTCTTGGTTGCACAGACAGGTTTCTTGGCCATGGGCTTCTTCAGGTTGGCTGCTGCTTTCTTGGTTGCCTTCTCCTCAGCTTCTCTGGGTTTGTCAGGGAGAGATCATCACCATAAAGCAGGTCCCAGCTGGCGGCTGGGGACATCAGTCCAGCACACAGGCTCTGCTCTGGGTGAGGTGAGAGGCCCAGGCTGGGCACTGCAAGCCCAGTCTGTGGCACAGTTCACATGCTGGACATGAGGTCTGACCCCTCTGATCAATCCACTGCACAAGCTGCCAGGCAGCTCCCACAGCACTCCATGGGGGAACAGGAGGGACGAGTACAAGCTCCTTGCCAACCCTTTGAAGCCCTTGTACTTTTGCTGAAGGCACTGAGTAACATACCATCAATCTAGCTGCAATTTCCTGGCTCTGAATTTAATTTTAGGCACTATAAACTCTCTAATCTGATGATGAAACAATATGTCATTTTCCTTGCCTGGTACATGCACAGAAGCATGGTGATGAAAAACTGGCATAATATATTACCTTCAGCAAATGTAAACCAAAAAGAAGAAAGAAAGAAAGAAAGATATTACTCACTCTCTGTGGTTGTATAAATGTTCACCATGCTCTTTGCAAGATTAATGCTATTTGCTCGGGCCAACGCCTGAGCAGCAGGAGAATGATCCCCATCTTCCTCTGGAATACACGAAAAGCCAAATCAACATGGTAAATAAATAAACACAAACTGTGTGTGTGTGTGTGTTGTGCCTCTCCTGGCTTGTTCACTGCCTAGAGTACACTGCAGTTACATTACCCAGGGCTGCTTTCAAATCATCTTTGTGCTTTGATGTCTCTCCCCGAGAAAAACTCTTCACACTATGTCAAGAAATGTAAATACCAGATTAACCCAGTCCCTAAGACAGATCAGCATTTGCAGAGAGCTTCCAGTGAAACACAACCATCTGCTAACACCATCCTGAAATAAATGTAATAATAAGGCAAAAAGCCCTGGAAAATATTAGAATGATCTGGTGTATAAGTGGTTGGACTCAGTGATCTTAGATGTCTTTTACAACCCAAGATATTCTATGATTCTATGAAGGAAATGTTTGCATTGACCTGAAGTGCAACTCAGGATTTCATAGGAATGTTATATGAGGTAGGAAATAAGCCAAGAAATGGCACAATTGAAAAATAAAAATCAGAGGAGTCTATGGAAAATCCCCTCAAATAGGTCTTACCCAGGTACACAAGGACAGGAAATTTGGAAAAAGAAGGTAAGATGCTCTCACTTTCAAGTCCTTGCTTGGCAGAGAGCCCACATGTAAAGTGAATTGCAAAGAACAATAACTTTTCCTCATAGTAACAATCACTACAAGAGCTCATCAAACCCCGAGGAAGAGGCTGACAAAATGGTGATACTATTGCCACCATCATGGTTGAGAACATGGCATCAGAACACAGACAGATCAGACTCCTTGTTCAGTCCACTTTGCTTACAGTTTAATATCCAAATTCTTGTGCATTCCAAAAAGACCCAAAATATCATTTAAGCACTGACAGCAAGCGACTTCATCAAGGTGGTCTAACAGCCAATGTATTTATTAAACACTTTGCTTCACATTTTATTTCTTTTATTTGTGTCAGACTTATCTCTAAGAACACAAATAATTAATCCAGTCCCACATTTGAAGAAAGTACAATCTTGCCAGTGAGTGAAATAAGTGAGGTCCCATGACATGTTGTAGGTAGTGCTAAAAAAATGGATGCCTGTCCCAGGGTAAGGCACAAGGGCTGGTAGTGGGGAGGAAAGCAAGGGAACACAGCACTGCCTCCTTCTACACTCACACTGGGCTACACAAGATTTGTCTCTGGAGCTGTCTGCTAAACACATTCCACACATGCTAACTCTGCACAAACTGCAATATAGCATAAATGGACAAATGAAGAAAATGTGCAAAATGCAGAAGGGTTAGGGAAGAAAACAGGCTTAGGGATGGCTCTCTATTTGGATTTCACAGGGTGCAGTTACAGCCCTCAGTACCTGAGTAAACAGCTGAGTCTGTTCCCTGAACAGCTTCTCTCTCTCCAGAAGGTTCACCAGGTGTTGGCTTGTCTGAAGACTCGTGCGTTTTCCCCTCAGGTAGCTCTCCACTTATTTCCATGTTGTCGTGAGTGCCCAAATCAGGTCTTTCATCTTTCTCATCACCGTTTTCACCATCTGTAAGCACAGGCTCGATCATTATCTGCACTCTGCTTGCCAGGGACCTCTCTGTGGGCTTGCGCTCTTCTGCCACGATCAGCTCATCCGTAGGCGTCTCCAGCTCCAACGTGCTGCCAGACACTTCCCTGGTAGGCGACTCGGTTTTGACGGAAGGTGCTCGCACAGGCAATCTGGATTTCTTGGAGCAGCGCTGTGCCACCTTCTCTTCCTCTGGCATCAGCAGCTTCCCATTGCTTTCGCTCAGAGAGTTATTTCTTGCCAGCAGGCCGCCTTTGCTCTTGGCATACGTGGATCTGGGAGTGACAGACACCGAGCCCTTCCTTGCAGGAGCGACATAGCTCGGTTCCTCCTCGCTAGAAGACAAAGTTATTGTCCTTTTGTAGGGGGTTCTTGTTTTGGTGAAGGTGCCAGGTTTTTCTTCACTGCTCTGGCCTTGCCCAGACTGCACAGAGAGCGAGCGGCACAGCTTGAACTGCCTGCCATCTGCCTCCACCCCGCTCAGGTCTGTCGGTGGGCTTCCCACTGCCATGGAATCTGCTGCCTTCTCCCAAAAGTCCTTCAGGTTCTTGAAGTGTTCTCGATTGAGGCCGATATCCTCCTCTTTGTTACTCATTGATGAGATCGTGTAGTTCACGCCTTGCTTCCCGGCCTGGCTGCTTTCCCCCTCTGTGGTCAGTGGTTTGGGGCTTGCCAGCAGCTCTTTCTTTGCAAGGCTGTTCTCTGCTGGCCCCATGGGATGCACAAACTGTTCAGATCTGGGGGAGGTTCTGCTTGGTTTCCTCTTCACTGGTATCTTGCTGGGAGAAGAAGCTTCTTCGGGTGGAGTTTTTGGCCCCACTGTGGTGCCGGTGGCCCCATCAACAGCTTCTCCTCCAGCTGCACTGCTGGACTGAGGCACAGCATCCTCTGAAAGCTTGGTGGGCAATGCAGATACTCCATGACCTACAACAACAACAAATGCTCACAGCCTGTTCCACCGCATCACATCGAATTTCCCTGGAAAGTCTGGGCTGCAGTTTCTCAAAGTGAAGCGAGAGGGAATTTTTTGAAATTATCAATATATTCTTAATTCTTTCCCATATTCAGACTCTAGAAAGTCCCCTTCCATCTGAAGAAAGCCCTGAAACCCCTAGCCTTTCTCCCTGCAATAGGGCATGGAAAAAATCCACTGAGCTCCAAAATGTTGCTGTGAGTTCAGGATTTATTGGCAGGTTCCCTTTTGGTCTGACAGGTTCCCTACTTGCTATTTGCTATGTACCAAAACTACACTATACATTCAAGGCCAGAAAGAGAAGGTAACTTCTCTTGTGGATTAAAGAGCTGAGAGCCAAGCACTCAGTTTAAAATGTACTGAGAGCTCGGAGAAGTTTCAGTCATTAGACTGCTTTTTTCCTTGGTCCCTGCTGCCCTGGGCATAATTCATACAAATGCTGGCAGCCCATTCTTACATGCAAAGGTAAGAAATACTCTTTGTAATTTATTTTTACACACACTGAAAAGCATCTTGTCTCTTGGTGTTTGATGTTGAATAACAAAATTATCAATGGCTCACTTGAACAACAAACTTACCTTTTCTAGACAAATGAAAGCCATTTGTTGCAGCCACAAAAGGACTTGTTCCAGTGTCACTCTCTGAGGAAGAGACATCATGTATACTGGACCTCTGAACAGAAAACAAATCCTATCAGTGTATATATACTAGCAAGACTGGAAAAAACATGTTTTGTTTGAGCACAGACACCAGGGCAGGCAGCCTGTGGAGCCCCAGCTGGTAGGTATAGACTGTGAAAGTCCAAGGAATAACAAAACAAAGTACAGGGGCTGTGCCCTACCTTGTGTGATGCAGACAAGTGGGCAGGAAGTCTTGGCTTCGGTTTTGGCAAAATCTGATGCTCTGCAGTTTCAAGAGCAGGCGTGCTGGATCTGTGGGAGAGCAGAAACCCCTGAGCAAGGAGGTCTGTGGTAGTGATGTGCCTGGATGGATGATCAGGCAGCCTTCAACATCATCTCAGTTCTGCTCAGCTGTAGAACTTGCTCAATAAAAATAATGTGTGTCAACTACTTGGTTTATTCAGATTTTCCCCTTCTGGGAAGTGCCAGAAGAGCCTGAGAGCCATGCAGAAAGGAAATGCATTTCTGTGCTATGGCCCAGGAAGGAACAGGCCACACCTTGCTTAGAGGTGAATGAGGAAAACAAAGCAAGCTTTTCAGGATTTAACCAACCCCAAAAAAGCTTTGGGGGTTATGCTGGTAAAGCAGGAGCACCTCGGGCTTGTTGCCTCTGGATCCTTCATTAAACAACACCCACTGATCACCTGCAGGAGGTTTGGAAGTGCTGTCAAGGCCCACATTTAATATTTAACTGGAGCAACTGCCACCTGTGAAGAATGGTTCCTCATTTTGCTGACCAAAAAATGCAAATGAGATGGGAACAACAATACATGAGTATGTGAATATTTTAATGGCTTCTCCATAGTTCACAGATATTGAGTGAGGTCACTGGTTTGCTCGTTGGAGTGCTTTTAGTGGATGTTTCTGCTCAGTCAGCACAATGTAAAATCCTAGCAAGCCTTGATGGAGAGTGCTGAGCACTGGACACAGAGGTTGGCACCAGCAGGAAATGAGCAGTTTCCTCAAATAGTTCATTTTGTTAGTGTTGCTCCATGGTAAAAATTAAACAAATAAAACCATAATTACTTTGAAAAACTAACCAGCATATCCTGACATTAGAGACAGCTTCCATTTTACTGACTGCTTATCAAATCATGCAGGAAAAGACCTTTGTGGGATAAGCACATTAGCACTAAGTTATTAGGGGAGGATTGATATTCTGACAATTCCTGGAAGAAGGATTTAAAAAATATCCTATAGAACCTATTACTTATACAGTCTCAGAACCTCAGTTAAAGACCGGGATTTAATGGGTAGCATTCAATTTTCATCAGAAGTAAGAGCAGCAGCCAGAGCATTGCAGCAGAGCTTACCTTTCCACTCCTGCACCAGCAACATGCTCAAGGAAGGCAGGACTTAGGGCACCTTTGCTTTCCAGACCCATTTCAATGTGCTCATTGGCCTCATCTGTAATATAACAGAGACAACTGAGAAATGGCATTTCATTAAACTTGTAATGGTTGGTGTGTTTTGTCTGGGGAAAGAAAAAGCTTTCCCCAATGAAAATGAGTCCCATCAGCACAATCCCTGGGGATTTAAGGAGATGGCTGTGGAGGGTTCTGCCTGCTCTCCCCACGGACGGACGGGGGGAGGCCTCGGGGCAGCACTGACTGCACTCCCCGTGCAGCAAAGGCACTTCCAGACCCCACAGGTCCAGGAGGCCAAAGCGAGCTCATAACACCTGACTCATGCCAGGAGCTGTTGCATCGCTGGAAACCTTCACAGGACACTGCTGTGACTGTCAATAAAGTTAATCCGTTCCAGGATTTAAATTCAGCCATTTCCTGTTTTGACTCAAGTCATCCGATCTTGGCAAACAAAGGAGGAGGCCAATATAGTTAATGAGGAGATCCCTGTTATTTTTACTGGCACAAGCTCCCAAAGACCCTAAAGAAAAAACAATAGAAGACAGTAACCTTTACAGCAGACTGCCAGGGTATAAAATTGCATTAGACATTTTGTTGGCAAATGGGCTTTCTTGCTACTGCAAAACCAAAAGGATTAAACTCTCAAACAATGAGGAAAAACTCAGCTTAGTCTGGTTAACAAGATCTGCACATATTTATTCACATGCAGCTAGGTCTATTTTAAAGAGCAAATCTACCTGTTACAAGAACTGCCAAATCATTTTAGGATGTATTTCATTACACAATACAATAGAATAGGAAGCTCAGAGGATTCAGAAGTGACATTAAACACTACAGCCTTGCTTTTTATCTGGTTAGAAGAGTGCACAAGGCCCAAAAGCAGGCCAGTCCTGCTGACAGACAAGCTGGGATATTGGTGTCACACCACTGCTGCTCACGTGGTGCCATCCAGCACCAGCCCAGTCAGCCTACAAGTAACAGGGATATCCAAAGATTCCTTCTCCCTTGTCTGTGCATCCCCATGGAGAAAAATGCTGCATTCCCAACTCCTCCTGCCCGCCCAGCACCTGGCCCTGAGGTGCAGGGACACAGCAGCCTCTGCTCAGAGCTGCATTAGGACCACATGTCTGGGAAGTTGGGGAGTCACTCCTGCTGGAAGACAAGGGTCTGGTTGTGTAGGAACGAGCCAGTTTTAGAGAGCACGCTTCTGAGAGAGGGGCTGTGTTTTGCCCATGTAAATGTAGACGGGCACAAAGCATCACTGAACATTGTCTCTGGAGGTGTGGTTGGTGGCACGTGCAGGCCATGGCACGTGCAGGCATGGGAGTGTTTATTTATGTCCTCCTCTTCTGCCCCGGACCTGAGGGAGGGAGATGCCTGCAGGGAGCTGTGCTGGAAGCAGAGGAGCCAAACACAGAGCTCCCACATTTTCCCTTTGGCTGTCATGGTTGAAAAGACCTTTACAACCAAAGACTGCATTCCCTTCTCACCTCCCTTCCAAAGGCACTGTGTTGTGTTTGCTCTTCACTGACACCTCCCCCTCAGACAGAGCTCCCTGTTCCCTGCTGGCAGAGGCAGCAGGAGGTGTTCACTTCCACCCATCCAAATCACTGCCCTGCAAAATGGCTCAGCCACTGACACAGCTATGCCTGGCTTCTATCACCACAAACAAATGGCCTATTAGTAAGTTATAATCCATCAAGACAAGCAAAAACGCCTTTGCTAACAGTAGGATGAGACAAAATAAGAAGCAAATTCCAACAGAAATTAGTAGTGGCCTGACCAGTTTAACTTGTCCATACATATATTTATATATGTATGTTTACAGCCTGCTCTAACACTTTTGCTGCTTTACTCATTTCCTATCACTCTAAAACAAAGATACTCAACACTAGGGGAAAGCACGACTAACCCTGCACCAGGGCTCACTTGCCTTGGTGGGTGGATAAAATGGTCTCTCTCGTAGATGATTTTTAGCTCTCAATTATTGCACATAAGCTTTAGGAGAAGTTATCACTAAATTTATCTATCTGTGCTGCTCTGCAGGCAGCAGTTTAAATATAGGATATCTATCTGTTCTATAGATTTGTATTACTGCCCATGACCAGTGTTTTCTATTAGAAGCAATACCAACTGTGAAAACCCTTAGGGATCCACACAACCCTCCCTTCTGAAGGTTAAACCATCCTCCAGAAAAAGTCACAGGGCATTTTCCTGTGCAGGCACGAATTTCCACCCCTGCTCAGCTCTTTAACCTTGCAAAGGGAATGCCAGCACTTATCTCAGAAAATTCCTCAGTGCAGGAATTTTCTCATTTCACTCCCTAACACAGACTTAAGTCTAAAGACTTAAATCAGGAGTCATGAACACATTACATAGATTTGACTCCTTCGTCACTCTGAAAGCCACCAGAGCAACACTTCCAGGGACAGAAAACAAGGTGTCAGTATGGCAAGCAGAGGCCCTTATCTCACCCACTGCAGACTGAACGTGAGTTGTATGGTCAAAGCTCACGTAAAGGGGTTTGATCCTCATTCCCTGATGGGCCAGGTGCTGCTCTCAGCAGTGCCACACTCTTGCTGACCAGTCAGTGAGAGAAGAGCTTGCCCTTGTGTGTGAAGGGAGGCAATCTACACACAACCACAGCAAGAGCTGAGCACGTGATGGGCAGCAGCAAGGTGAATACATCAGCTGCAGGATCTTGATCCTCAACCAGTGCTGTAAAGCGTCAGTGGGAAAAGTAAGAGGAAGGAATAAAGTCATGTGTTATACCTGTTAAAGTCATGTGCTTTACCAAAATAAGTCTGAGAATAGAAATAGAGAAAAAATAGAGGAAAAAAAGGGAAGAAAAGAAGTTGGAAAAGTAATAAGGGGCTACATTTAAACATAATTACTATACTAATTTAATAACATTTGCCTCTTCCTTCTTAGAACAGCATTAGTCAAGTAATGCACATGCAATGACATAATTTGCATATTACTGCTCTATTAGTAAGATTATTTTAGATGATGACCTGAGACCACATCTCATATATGCACATCAGCTCTAAAAGTTAAATCTAAAACCAACAGCACTTCAAATTTTGCTTTCTTAAAGTGGCCAGTGAGGTAAGGGTGCAAGGCAAAAGGCAGACAATCCTATTCACTGCTGGCTACTAGCTGGGCTGCTTGTGACAGAGCATTTGCCTGACCTGGGCCCTGGCAGAGGCTGCTGAAGCTCTGCCCCTTCATGCAAAGAGGGTGCAAGCAAAAATGCACATCTTCAAAATGCAGAACACGCTCTGCAGAAATGGCCAGGCAACTCTGCCAAGCTGGAAAAGGTTTTATATGTTTAGCATTCCAGAGGTATGATAAAATGGTAATTTTAATGACATCATGAATCCATAATAGCAAGGATAAAAGCAAATTCATATGAAATATGATGGGCCAGTTCTGCATGAGAGGTTCCAAGGAAACTATGCTAAGCTACGAGAGCTGTCAGGGATAAGTAAAAAGCAAAAAGAAAATGAGGCTCTCAGTGCAGTCCCTAGTTGGTGTTTAGCTTTGAGAACGTGTCCAAGTGGTGTGGAGCTAGGAGGGGTATACTAAACCCAGGCAATTCATGCTACAGAGACATCCTGGCCAAGGAGGCCCACCAAAAAAGGAGTGATCAATGCTGCTGCTTCCCCATAGCAGGAATGGGAAGCTGGGCCCAGAAAAGATGGCTGAACTGAACTGGTGGAGATGACATTTGAGAGCTGGACAGCTACTCCTTTATCTAACAGTAGCCTTTACTGCAAAAGAACAGAGCCCAGCTACAGGGTCCTTGGGTTAGGGACGGTGGCAGACTTTGCTTATCTTGGTCAAGGTTTCCCCAGAGCAGCAGCAGCCAGTAACTCAGCAGCCATGGTGGAGTATCTGTGATTACCCACCCTGACAAATCACCAAGGAGGTTGTGTGACACTGGGCTGCAGGCCCACAGTCCTGCTGCAGGGTCAGCTGGCCTGTCTTCATGTTGAGGACTGGATGTGAACCACCCTCAGTCCTGCTTTACACAGATGTTTAGCACAAAGTTCCAGCTCCAGGTTGGTTACATTTGGACTCAAAGCACAGTCCTGCCTGTTTCACATAGGGCTGATCTCTTCTCTTCTCTGCTCTGAACTGACAAATCTGCTTTGATCTGTTTACAGAGCACCAGGAAAGTTTATCTGCATGTCTAACCTGCTTCGAATTAGCACATGGTCCCAGATACACCCTTGCTATGGCACACAGCCTGGGTACCATTCAGACTTGGCCACAAAGCCCTTTTTACTTCAAAAACCACATTATGCCATGGAATTATTTCTATGTAAAAAGCTAGGCATGGACCCTCTCAAGTGGGTAAATATGTGCCAGAGGATATCCCTTGGCAGAGATATGACTGACCCCACCACCCCAAAGGCCTGTGAGAGCAGCTGGCCAGCTACTTTTGTCAGATTTCTTTAGGAATTGGGGCAGGGAGGTGGGTTTGACCCACACATATCAGCTTGATGTCAGAAATTGTCCTACATCATCTCCTTCTTTTTTTGCTTCTATGGTAAAAAATTTTAGTGGTGTCCAACAAACAGAAATTTGGGGAAAAAGAAGCTGAAGTGGAGAAAAGGCATTCACCGCACATGGTTTTTGCCTTGGTTCTCTGCCACACTGTACTTTTTAATTTGGGCCCTGATTTTGATAACAAAGGATGTTTTTCCAGTACTAAAAGCACAGCTGAGAATTCCCTTATTACAACACAAGGGCTGGTCTCCAACAGGCTCCCAGTATCGGGAGACTCCCATTCTGGACCACTTTTTTCTGCTCCATCAGTTTGTGTTCTCAAGATGCACATTAACATACTTACTTTCTAGTTTGCCCTTTTTCCTCCTAATCGATGCCCGAAGTAGATCCGGCCCCTCTAAGTCTTCCTGAAACCGCTTTGCCTTCACTTCCGAAAACCATTCACCTGTCACAAACTTCTTCTTTTCATCCTTGATGGAGCCTTGTATCCGCCTGGAAGTCAGTAAGGGCATTACACACCAAAAAAAAAATCACCAGAGTTTCAACTCCCCCCAAGTTATGTTTGTAACGATGTCCGTGCGGTTCACCCGACTGACACTGCGAAGGATCCAGAGATTATTCTCTGCAATCACAAGGGCCAAACCAGCACTGAAACAACAGATGATTTATTCTTCATCTGAAATGGGAACAGCACCTTGTAAACACAGGCTTTCACCTCTTCCAAATTTCACAAATCCAAATCAGTCACCTGGCAAGGAGATTTGTCCATTTGCTTGGCAGCCCTGAGGGTTTAGGAAGGGGTGGGGCTGTTTGCATGTCTTGCACTTCATTTTATTTGTCTATTAATCTCTTCATGAGTGGCAAAGCCTTTTGAATCAAATTTGATGCAAACCACAGAAATAAATAACGATATTCAGGGAAGCAACCTGTCCCTGCAGCATTCCCTCTGGACACTGCGCCTCTCCCTGCTCCTCCTGCCGTGCCAATTTTGGCACTCACATGGTTAGCTCTCCTTCCTGAGCACAGCTTCTCCTACTGTAACTCACTCCGGCACACCCAGGGCTGTTTTTTGGCACCTAAACCCGTCAGTGCTCTGTTTCCTAGTCTGTACAAGAACCCTCCTCCGGTTATTTTGTTCTTACACCATGGCTTGCTGAATTAGCTGCCTTTCAGCTGGTACTGCCTCCCACAGCTCACCACAGTTCAGGGTCCCTGCAAGACCTGGGAGGCCAGAGGAAACTCCCACCTCAGTTCTCAGCAGGAAGAGGGGGCAAACCCCAGATAACCATGGAGCCTTGGAAGGTCACATTTGTCTGCCTACAGGCCAGGAGGGAGCAGGTATGGGATAACCAGGCTCAAGCCTCTGCAGGCAGTGCTGAGGGTCCAACAGGACAGACAGCTGGGGAGCGGTGCAGCTCCCATCTAGATCAGACTGCCTCTGTGAGGGTCTCAAGGTGCTGGGCCAGAAGAGATATAGGAACATGTTTTAATCTTGTTGACACCAGATAAATGTAATGCCATTGACTTCATTTCGCCCAGTGAGGAGGTTGTGCTGGAACCAAACATGTCTTACTGCAGGTAGGCAAACTGACAGCAAGGGGCTCTTAGCACCACTCTGGTCAGGACCTAACTCACTTCACTTGCAAATCAAATCCTTTTGTGCAACAGCTTCCAAAGAGAAATGAAACAAAAACGAAATAATCCAAACGCTCTTTTCACCAAACCTCCCTTGCAGAGTAGAAATTAACTGCATTTCAGAACAAAAAAAAAAAAAAAAGAAGAAAAAAAGAAAAAACCTTTTTGAAACCATGTTTCAATTCAAAGCATATGTAAGAGAATGCAGACACATACACATCAAGTCCAAGCTGCTTCATGCCACCAACCAGTTCTGTTTCCCCAGCTCTCACCTCAAGCAGAGGCCAGGGCACACAGGCTCCCAGGAGCCTGCTGCAAAGCTGCCTGCTCCTCCTTCAAGCCCTGAGCATCCCTCCTACATGGGGCTTACTCTTTTTTTGGCTCAACAGCAAGTCGGAGACTCACATCCTTAGTTGGGATACACTGGCACAGTGCCATCCACACTCACTGAACTACTCATTTCTTGCCATAGAGAATGTGGTGCCAGCTCCCCGAGCCTGGTACATACTGTCAGCCCAGATGGTCTAATGGCTGGCATTTAAAAAGTGACAGCAGCAACAAGCAATCCTGATCAACCAGATCTGAGCTCCGGGACGGCCAGTGGCAAGTGAGCTAAAGTGAGAGAGAATCCCTGGCTCTGAAACAGGTCCCTGCAAACCTTGGGCAGATCACATGGCCTCTAACTGCCCCCCTCTGCCTGCAGGATGGATGCTGCACACACACCCACCTCAAAGAGCAAGGAAGAGACATAAAGCAGAGAAGGGGGTGTGAAATCTCATTTTAAAACACTCTGTGGCACTTCTGTGCTACTGAGCAAGTAAAACAAGGTAGCAGCTACTCCCCTGCTCAGACCTCTGACACCAAGAAATCAGCATCTTCCTCCCCTGAGCAGGAAAGGGGAAAGACACCCTTGGCATCTCTGAGGGCTGATGATTAACTCAAAAGGAGAGTCCAGTCCTGCAATCCTGCAGAGAGGGGACAGCAGCAACAGCAGGATGACTGAAAAAGCAGGAGGTACAGTGAAAAGATCCATTAGGATCTGAGAAAAAGGGACAGCACTGGTGTAGCCTGCATCTCTCCTTGTTGCATGCACACAGACACACATACACACACATGCTCCTCTCTAAAAGAAGTGAAAAAATCCCCCCAAGGGAAGCCCACACCCTGCTCTTACTGCACACCCTCTCACCTGATGCGATCCCCGTCCTTCTTCTTCAGCTCTGCATCTCTCTGCAGAACCTTCATGAGCTTTTCATACTCCTCCTCTGTCAGGAAGCTCAAGTCCAACATCTTCCCTACAATCTTCAGTTCTTCAGACAGCTGAAGCAATGACAGAGCAGGAACTAGTCCAGCCCAGCCCACCACAGTGCCATGGGCAGCCCCTTGCAGCCGACCCTGGTGCGCTGAGCGAGGCGCGGCTGGAGAGAAAGGACTTCACCGCAGCATGGCTTGGGTGGAACTTGCATTAGCACCTGGACTTGCACTTCCAGGCTCTTGGCTGGCACATTTCTCTGCACTGCATGCCTTCCCCTGCCAGGAAAATTCTCTCAGCAAAATTATGCTCCTTTGCTTTTCTTCAGGCGCAGTTGCAGCGATTTGGAAGCCAACGTCAATCACGCAGGCGAGCACGGGAAGGAGCGAGCTCGCCGCCCGCCGCGGCTGCCTCAACAGGCACGAAAGCTCATCTCACCAACAGCAACCCCAGCACCTCTGGCATGCGCTGTCCTCACCAGGGAAGTCTGCCTCCGTGGAGTTCAAGCATCCCTGCAAAGAAATAACACCGAGATGCCTTTTATGATAAGCGTGACATATGGTAACTGAATGTGTACATTGGGGGTTTTTATTTGTTCTCCAGCACAAGTTCCAAAACAAGCTGCCCTACTTTCCTCCCAGTCCTACGGTTCCTCACGTGGTATTAACCTAACCAAGACAATGTTTTACTTTAGCCGCTTTCCTACTAACAGGTAAACAGTTGACTCAGCATGCCACAAGCAAAATATGCATATAAATTACCAAATTGCTTGCTTGGGTTTTTACCTCCATTCTTCTTTTCCTTGCTTCTTTCTGCCCTAAATGAGACCGAGGATAAGTAGCCAACCTTTGTAAAGCAACTGGAAAATGACAGAACAGCAACCTATAAGTGTTACTGCTGCATGTTATGCTATGAAATACCAGGGACTGCTCATTTTCTAATATGTGTGTCCTTTGCTTTACACTGCACTGATATTTGCTATTCAAACAGTACTGGTGCAGATCACCTTGTGTTACAACAGGCAGCAAAAATGGCCAGAGGCTGCAGGGCGTGGAGGAAAAGCAAATCAAGCATTGCTTTTCTACTTTATTCCTTTTCCTCTCTCCTGGCCAACTTGAGGGCAGTGAGGCACATCTTCAAGGGAGCAGAAGTTCTGCTCCTGTCCATGTAGGCATTTCTAGCTCACCAGCTGGAATTCTTCCACTGTTTCCAAGCCCATCAGGTGATTGTGGGTTTCACCATACTCTGCTATTTCTCCCAAAGCCTTGGGAGTTAGGTCATTAAAAATTAATAAATCCCAGCCTTCATGGCAAACAGGATCTGAAGGTCAGCAGGCCCATTCCCTAACCCCAGTGCCTGTATCACGCTTACTCTCTATCAATCTGCCATTTTGAGAACACCAACCTCAGCTCCTCCAGGCCACCCATTTCAGTGCTTTGCTAATTGGTAGCAAGCAACTCCTTCCTATTGCCTGCCCCAGGTCTCCCTGACAGATGTCAGTCTGTCCTGGCTACCATGGGGATGCTCCCTTTGGAGCCATCCTTACAGAGTTTGACACTTCAGCCTCCAGGTTAACCAACCACAGCTCCGTCAGGTTCCTCAGAACTGGGGTTTTCATCATTTTTGCCACTTCTTTGGACTGTCTCTGCATGGTGCACCTCTTCTGTCAACTGGCATATATCCAAAGTTGAGAAGCATTTCAGCTAAGTTTTGCTCATTTGACATCACTTCACAGATTTACATTATTTCATGGATGATACATTCCCAAATGTTTGCCTTTTTCATAATGGTATAACAACATCTTAGAATAGACATCTGACATTAATACTTACAAAGAAATATCACAGAACACTGCATGAGAAGGCTCATAAAAGGAATGGCCACTGTCATAAAACCTCTAACATTTTGTAAAAAATTGTTGGACAAAAGGAAAAAACATTTCACATTTCTTTGACGCTTGTCACACTACAATTATAGCCTTTGTCATCTGAGAAACTATCAGTACCACTCTAAATAGTTAAAACAGAAACAGCAATAAAAAGCCCTGATGAATCTCTACTGTTTAAACCTATATTTTGTCCAGCTTGGCATGGCTCCTCCATGCTTGGTTCCAACCATCTACTCTCTCTGGCTCTCAGGCACAATCCTACTTCTACAAAGACATTCACAGAAATTTCTGGGACAGATTTTATTTTTAAAAAGGTATCTAGGGACATTTCACAGTATTTTCTTCTCAGGAACTTTTATTTATTTTTAACAAACCCATGACATGTGGGCTAAAACTACTTCAGGAAACATTTCCAGTGAAGACTCATATTTATTCATCAGTATGGTAGTCAATTAAAAATAAAGGTTACTTCTTAGGCATAAAGGCCATCTCTTTGTAGAGAGCCTTTTTGTTCTGCCCAGCCCTCATCCCACCACCTCTGCAAACTGCAGGGAAGGGAAATACAAAAGCCTTGCAGGTTTGTAGGGCAATAATGGGAGTCATTGTGCAGTGCTGAGGCAGACTTTACAGTAGAGTGGGACCTCTTCAGTGGAAGCCCTTTTTTTAGCCCACTGATGTAAACTGGTTTTGGACAAACTGTGACAAGCAAAAAGAAAGTTGCACTCTCCCTCCCTCCCACCAGTGGGAGATCCCTCCCAGGTCAGGATTACTCTCTGGCAAGAGGAACAAAATGGAGAGTCATGGAAGAGTGAATTGTCTGTGTCTGGATTAGCAGCATCTGCCCAAAGCCTGCAGCACAACATGCAAAGCAAACTCAGGCTACCTCAGAGGCTGCACCACCACGACACCCCCGTGCAGGGGAGCAGCCCTGCTGGGTCCTGCCACTGTCATGGCAAAGCAGATGGGCAAAATGGATATTCAGGGCTACAAGAAAGACCATAAATCTGAGCAAAGGAGCACACTGGATGTCCAAAGGACTGTCTTTCCTCTAACTGCTTTTCTAGGGAAGAGAACATCACAAAGACTGACTCGCACACTCAGCCGTGTTGACAAATGCTGGGTGTGGAGACAAGCAACAGCAGGACCCATCATGTGGCATAACTGGCTGCATCTCTTACTGTGATAGCTTTTGATTTCTTGTGGCCACCTCCCCAGTAAGAAGACAATGCTCCAGCCACCAGAGAAGATCCATAATGGTGTGTTATGCTGCTGTGCAGCTTGTCAAACACAGAGCCCAAGCACTTGAAGTATCCTCAAAGCCCCACAGTCCCACAGCCTCACTACCCTTTAAACACAAATGTACCTGCCCTTGATTTGTTTTGACCTGCTGCTTGCTTGTTTCATTTGATATCCTCAAGTATTTTATTAGAATACCCATAAGAATCACTCTGCACTCACCTGCTCCATGCTGCACATTTTGCAGATCTGTGTCACAGCCATAGTTTCTCTTTCCAGAGAAAAGAAGTTTGTTGCTCACTCATTCCAGGTGTTACTCAGGGAGCTTTGCTCATTCCTCACACTCTCCTCAGCCCCCTATCTAGTTTACTACAGAACTGCTTAACAGTTTTCAGCTGTCTTCCCAACAGTTGTAGCCCCCAGTATCTTCACCTGCAAGAGTGTTTTTTTAGTGCCAGGAGAGGTGGTGGGCATTGTGCCTGGCTGCAGAGCTGCAGCCAGGAGGGAGACAGGCAATGCCAGTCTTCACACAGGGCACAGCAAACAGCTCTGCCAAGCCCTTGGAGAAAGGAGAACTCTGATCACCTGCAGAAAATCCAAGAAGGATCCTAATAAAAGGAATAAGCCTTCCCTTTGTCAGCTGCTTGGACTGTGCACCAGCAAAGAGCACTGCTACTCAGGGAGAACAGTGTTCCCACATGTTTTGGAGCTGACAGCCAGGGAAAGGCCAGGTGTTGACCATGGATCTGGGAGGACTCCCATTTACACCAGCTGAGACATGGAAATCTGTGACTTCTCCACAACTGCCCCCTTCTCCCTTCAGCAAAGCATCAGGTAGCAGTGTGACAGGCATTCCCCCAGCACCAACCCAAAATCCAACCTCTAGAAAGGAAGGGGCAAACAAATGCCAACCTTTCTTCAGCAGAGAGCAACATCCTGGTGCCAGGAGCACACCTGCCCTGGGGCACACCAAGTGAAAGCACACTCGGACAGCCCTGACAATGCTCATTTCCTCGTTCCTCAGCGCTCTGCAGTGTCCCCACACGTGATCCAACCCAGCCAAATTCCCTGTGCCTGCCTCCTCTCACCGCTGGCCACACAGGTCATGGGCCTGCAGCTGCACCTGCACAGAAAAGCTTAAGAAGGTGTAGTAGTTCTGGAGTACTTTCAAAAATAAATAGTTTGACTAATCCCATGCAGGGATTCTGCAGCAGTGAGAGCTATTTATGAAAGAAGGTATGTTACAGACCTCTTGCCTGAATTAACATATCCTCTCTCTTCAAGTTTTTTTTTTTTATTAATGGAGAAGGGCGTTGTTTGGGGAGTTGTTTGGGTTTTTTTAAGTAACTCTCTTTCAAATAGTTTGATCAGGTGAAAATTAAATGCTTGTTTAGCCTAGCAGGCATGAAGCACAGCCTGTTTTGGAAATCAGATGCTGAAGGGGCTTCCACCTTCTTTGTGCTGCATTTTCATTTTATTTCTGGGAGGTTTAACTCAGTTCCAGCTCAAAACTGAACTATGTTAATGCTCTTCATAACTAACTCAGGCACAAACTGCTCAAATGCACAGTACCAGCCCAGTGCTCTTGATGTCATCTGCCTACAGACACAAATTACCTGTAGTCCATCTGCAGGGCACTCCAGTCTCAGTCCTGATTTCTCAGTGTGTACCTTTCCTTCAAAATTCTGCACATCTTCAGCACTTCTTCAGCACTGGGACGTGCACAGATTAATAATACACACCATGGGCCAAGCAGCTTTCATTGATTAGACACTGTGTTGCATATAAAGGAAGAGGATGAATTTAGGAACTGTAGCCTACCAATGTGGTAGTCAGGACCCAGTATTTAACACCCCAATTTCAACCCCTAGATGAGCATAGGACCATCAAGACCCACCTCACCCTTTGAGACCTGGAGCTGCACATAGGTCCATGTAATAAAGATATGAAAACCTCCCAACCCAAAACATGACAAAGCCTAGAACAGATAATACTGATCTCACAAGGCTATTCATAGCCAGATGAAAATAGCAGCAAGCTGGAAAGGCTGCTTGCCTCTGTCCATACTTCTTTATCACATATCATGCCACAATGTAAGGAAATAACCTCCTTTAGCTTTACAATGTGTGGACACTTCCCAACACCCTCATTAGTCAAGACAGCTCTTGTAGGGCAAGTCAAAACCAAAAGCAGCATTGTACTAAGAATGATGGATGTGGTCCTGGCACCCACAGTCATAATGCAGTTCCCAGTATATGCTGTAGTTAACAGGACCAGAAGGATTTCATACCAAACTGCTATACCTGTAGAGTCTGTAATCAGCCTTGTACCTCTCTCTGTCTCATGCTGGAAGCCATGAGACATGTCCAGCCCCACTCTTCCCCCCCATCTGGTTTCTTCTGCAGTCAGTGAAATATGCAGAGGCATTGCCATAATTACTTTACAGGCAAAACACTGATAGCCACTATAATGCTCACAGGCACAATACTACGACATTTAATGCATGTCCTTTCCCAGCAGAGAAGAAATAAAAAGCAAACTTCTGGATGGTCTTTCTCTTCGGGAAGGATGGGCTGAAAACCAGCACAAGATCTCCTGTGGCAGCTCGACTGATGTAAGTGCTCCCTTTTACACTTGGACAAGCCCTTGAGGTGCAAAAATACAGATAGGAGAGGCATTGCACAAGCCTATAAACATGGCTCTTAAAGTATGAAATTGCCAGAAAGTATGAAAGTGCTCCTAAGGCACCAAGGGCTGTCCCACTGAAAAGGCACAGGGCTGAGCAGCAGGCACCTCTACCCAGGTCTGTTCTGCCTGTGGCTGCACTCACACCACTAACCCTCCTTCTCCCTCTCTGTGCTCACATCTCCCCTCTCACTGTAATGAAATAAATATATAAAATACCTGTCTTTTGTTCAGCCATTCCAAAGTGAAGCATCACGAGAGCTCTTCTGAGGTGCATTACTTTCTCATTATTTGCAATATGCCACTTGCAACTCTGGACTGTCTAGTCCTTCACAGACCAAGAGCAGCTGTGAGCTATGAGAACAGAGAATATATTTAATATAATTATTTTCTGAAAAGCTATTCCACAAAAAATGCTGTGGCTGCACAGAGTGCAATGATACTTTTTCTGACTTTCCCAGACAAATGAGGGAAAGAGGTCTACTGTTCCTACACAAAAACCTCCTAAGCAGCTAAGTCATATAGAAATGGCCTTCACATGAGAGACAGCTGATAAGATAAAGAATAACCTCAAACAAAGTAGGCAATGTGGTCTCCCAGAGCAGTCCACATATAAATGCATCTGTTACCATCACACAGAGAATGTCAAGGCCAAATTCTGGCAATGCCAGGCACAAAAGCTCAACTACTCATAGACTTAATACAGACTTTTCTCTATTCAGTGAGGGCTGCACGTGACACAATGTGCCATTCCCACCTCAGACCTGCTGATGAGCAGCAGGTGCCTGCCAATAACCACCACTGAGGCCAGCTTTGGCAGGCCCAAGAGGCAGTTAGAAGACAGCAGGTCTGACCCTAGTGATGGCTCTCCCCTCTGCTGTGCATCCCAGAACAGCACAGCCCCGGGTGGTTTCTTGCAGATTCAGTCATTCTCTCACATTACACTTTCCAATAATATCCAACATGACAGAGAATCTCTGCTGTTTTATTAAGATCTTTTCCCTCCCCCTCCCCCTGGGCAGCTTTAGTGAAGGATGTCCATTGATCAGGAATGACCCTGAGATGTTTGTAGGTGCAGAGGAATTGCAGGAATTTATCAAAGCAAGCAGGTCTCTAGCCCAGCCCCTTGAGAGCAGCCAGCAGAAGATATTTTAGAACAACAGTACAATGCTAAGCCAAAAAAACAAGCAAACTCCTGTATTCAGTGCACGTGGGGAATGCATAACTGAGGAAATGCTCCACTGACCACATCAGAAGCGGGTGAACTTTGCTTATTTGCACTCAGCCTCAGAAATTCCACTGCTTCTGAAGAAGGTCTGAGACCCACAATACTACAGAGGGTTCAGTTAAGGCTTCAATTTCCTTCTGTAAAAAAGGACGCATAAGGATTTTTCCTCCCCTGTGCATTTCTACCCAATGCAATGTAACCACCACATGAATAATTATCTCCACTGAACTCTACTCATCTCCTTCCAGCAAGGAACTGCATGGATGGAATTTGCTTTACACACAATTTACTTCCTTTTAGCCATTTTTAATTAAATGAACCATCCTATGGTTACCACCTAGGGTAAACAAAAGACTGAGCTTCTCAGTCTTAATCATTATTTCCTAGAGCCAGCATCGCCAAAATGAAAAAAACCATCAAAGAAGTGTGACTCAGACTCCTTAAGGGCAACCAGTCCTTTTACTGGTCACAAACTGATAATCCAATGCTATAGTTTAAATATTTGAGACTTCTGTTTATTTCATAGGTGGGAATTATTTGCAGAGCTTGCAGGATGTAGTTCGTTGTAATTCTGCAGATTACCAGAACCCAAATAAACAAGCACAGCCACCCGGGACACTGAGAAATCCCTTAATATCCCATACACTGAGAAATCCCCTAATATCCCATACACTGAGAAATCCCCTAAGATTCCAGCAAACAAGGATGGCCCTTTCCCAGCTGCAAGAGAGGATGCCAGTATTTCAGAGACTTTGCTCCCTCTGTCACCTTGCCATACCCACTCTGCTCATTCCAGGTGTTACTCAGGGAGCTTTGGAGGAGAGAGGGAAATGCTCCCACGCCTTCACTAAATGCACTTTGCTTTGGGATCGGGGGCAGGGGCTTGTGCTGAGGTTTGTTCTAAATCTGCACTTACATCCTCAAGAAAACAAGTTTTACAAGAATTTGCATTCCCTATTTATTAGTTTGTAACAAGCCTTCATCCCCACAGCTTGGCTGTGAGCCAGTTTAGGGCTCCTCATGCACGTTGTGCTGCGTGTCTGCTGCGCTGACATTTCCACCTGAGAAATATCCTGGTGTCCAGGCTTCCCGCTCAGCCAAGGGAGAACTGGCACCTTATATCAGCTTTAAGGAACTCAGCTGTCCCACTAGCAGTTTCTAGACACCACGTGGTATGAAGGGTACTCCTAAAAGCATCTTCCCAGCTCTTATGCTTGAAAAGGCAACAATAAATAAATATATGGCATCTAAAATTGAGCAATTAGCAGCTTAGAGCTAGACCACTGCAGGTGAAGGTTACGTATTTAGACTAATCATCTCCCTGTCCCCCTTTGTCACTCACTGATCCTCAGAACCCAGATATTTTCAATATGAAAAAGGGGAGATGGACAATAAGTTCTGGCTGAGTTCAAAGAAACTGCAGGACTGGAAGATGAAGAAAAAAGCAATCACCCATGAGAAGTTCTGGCTTTTATTTTTGACCTCAAAAAAATCTGCTGACCTCAACTTTGCTTCCTTCCAAACGTAATTTCTCTATGTTTGCCTGCAGTTGTGACATGTCATTAATTGCTTTCCTGACCCTGATTGTTATGCCCCAGCAATCGTGAGCTTGCAACACCTACCCAGCCATGAGGAGCTGGTCGGGAGCCTTCAGAATCAGAAGCCATTTTATTTAAATAAAACCAACACCAAAACCCCCTCATTTTGTAACATGGTGGGGAAGTTAAAAATATGTGGGGCCCGATTCCTTTGTACTCCTGTTCCTGCTGAGCTCCATGGCATGAGGCAGAGAGTGGTGATAAATCCCGAGGGAAACCAGCACTGTTTGTTTAGGAAAGTTTGCATACTGAGGGATCCTTCCTTCTGGTGAGTGATTATTTTTAAGCCTCAGCCACGCCTGGATGATTCTGAAATAACTCAAAACTGGAATGAAGGTAACTGCAAAACAGTAGGGTGCATCTCATTATTGCTTAAAATATTTGGAAGGTACAATTCCCTCCAACATGTGGGAAAAGGAGTTTTGGATACAACATTCTAAGAAGTAATCTCCTGATCTGTAGTTTCTAGTTTGTGATGCCAAAACACAGAGGGGCTATGTCCAGAGGTTGGGGTCACTCCCCACATTATGAAAGGGGAGAAAAATGCTGCTCAAGTCCATGCTGATTTGGGATCCACACCTTCTTCTCTTCTAATTCCCAAGCATGTGCTGAGGCCTGGACAGGTCTGTGCTGTACCTGGTTCGACTACAGAAATGCACTACACTAAATTTTTAAATAAAGCTGTTTTACTTTGTCACCCTGACATACAGTGAAAGGAAGCTCTAGGGAGAATAAGCCCATTGCTGAAGCTGCAACATCACCTGCTGTCAGATCTTGTTCTATGAAAAAACAAAGTCATATATGGGAATATTTTTTACATGGTCACTTTCCTTCCAGGAATAATGCAACTTTTCAGTGCAAACACAGACTCAGTCATTAACTCACTTATTGGAGCCATGTACATGCTCTAGGAGCTGGATGACTTCAGTGGGACAAGGGGTCCTGGAAGCACTTATTACTACAAGAAGAAAAAAAGTACCTGCTTCCACCGCACTGTCTGTCCCCTGCAGTGCTCAGAGTTAGGTGAAGAATTCTGTATTTAAGTCTATCCATCGAAGGGTGATGTACAACACCCACAGTCATGAGGAGACTAATACTATCAGAGATGGGCAGTCTCAATTCACAAGGAAATTAATCATTAAATAAATCAGATGCCACACTGATTTCAACAAAGCCACAGCTCCTATATTAGGTTTTTCCTATAGGAAAAAGTTTCAAGAGACTAATTAGCTAGAGGCACAGCTATAAACAGATATGCTTAAACTACCACAAATCTGCATGTGGACATGGCCTGTCATTTAGTTTAGCCTAAAATAAAAGTTTAGGCAAACTCAAGTGAGAAGTCCAAACACAGATTGCACCAATTTAATTAAATGACTAAAAATAAAATCAGTATCAGATGATCATCTGGTACCACTTTCTTGTGCAGACAAGGTGTTTCTTCCATCTGTGCAGCTCCATGAATACTTAGCAAACCTTGCAGGGAGGTGGGGAAAAACAGACGTTTTGGATAAGAATAACAAGATCACCTGAACTGTTGAACAATGCAGTTTTATTTCTAGGTGCTCAAGCCAAATGAGATTTGGAGCTTTTATATGAGCAGTGACAACCACAATTCTGCCCGGACACAACTGTATGATGACGCTGTCGTGTAAAACGCACATTATACTGCAGAGGGTAAGATGCCTGCCCACATTGCTGACCCTGTTTTGTGGTGCTACGTTCAGCCCAGATAGCTGCAGGTCTGTGAGAAGGCAACAGCTTGGGCTGAACTCGCTGGAGCGATGGAGACTCATCCCAGCAGACACCCAGAGCAGTTCCCAGCAGTTCTCTGTGGGTGAGTTTCACTGAACTGCTGTCCTAACCCCATCTGTTTTGTCCCTCCAAGACGAACTGGACCATTAGGCTTAACTTGCAAAAAGTAACTTTCTTTTGATTCCAGTCACTAACAGACCCTTATTTCTCTCAGGCTCTGCCTCCAGTTGACACCCCAGGGCAGCCTTGTACTTCTTTCAACTTTGTTGCAAACATTTATTATTGTTTTGTTTTTCTCCCCCGCTACATCTCTGAATGCAGATAACAATATTGATTTAAATGCAATCAAAGCGAGCCTGACGTACAATGAACACTTTGTCCATGTTGTGCCATACTGTGGCAAGGGCTGCCTCTTTCCCAGGGATGGAGGCCCATTAAAGGGACACGATTTATGAGTTCAGGGGGAAAAAACAAGTTTGCACTTCAATTACAGAATTGTGCAGGAGAGCAGAAACTTGGGTCACCACGTGGAGTTTCTCAGATATTCTGCCAAAGGTGGAATGGGGAGGGAGGTAGAGGAGACGGGTTCAGCCCTCAGAACCAACTGATCCCTGCCTGCTGACACCCTCACACAAGTTTCACTGGGGAAGGTTGGTAGATCTCCACCCTTCTGACCATACCCTGGGGGGAGAGGCTCAGGGGGCCCAGAATGGTCTATAACATCACTGGTGAGAATAAGCTCCATTGCAAGCTATTTTATATAAAAATGATTCACTGCCAAACAAATACAAAATAAGACACAGTAAACCAAACAGCAGTGGCCATAGGTTACCATGGCTTATACAACGGCATTGATCCCCCTGGAGAGCTGGCCGCAAAAGGAGAAGAAATTAATAAATGCTGCTTTTGTTGCCACGCCAAATATTTACAATAATGAAGTATGAATAAGGAAGTAAATAAAACCAGGATGGAAGGGAGAGACTATGAAAACACAGTCAAAACAGCCGAAGTCACAGGAAAGTGACACATGATGTTCCAGGTCTTCACAGGCAGTTTAGAATACGAAGTGGGAAAGCAATAACAAAAAGTACAATATAAGCATCAGAAGTACCCCCTATTTTGTAGAATTTTCCTTTTTTAAAGACTTTTCCATGTCAGGTTTTCTCTATGGAGAAAGTTGAGGATGCCCCATCCCTGGAAGTGTTCAAGGCCAGGTTGGATGGGGCTTTGAGCAACCTGGTCTGGTGGAAAGTGTACCTGCCCATAGCTGGGAGGTGGAACGAGATGGTCTTTAAGGTCCCTTCCAACCCAAAACATTCTATGATCTCTCCTCTGAAAACCAGCAGCTCTCTCACAAACTTAATTTTAAGAGATGGCACAAAACCACTCACTAATTGCAAGAAGCCCTGACAACACAATTCATCAACGCAAGACAAAATACACTTTTATTTAAGTAACAGCCCCACGTTCTGTCCAGCCCCGCAGGTGTGATGCCCTTCCGGCCTGTCGTGTGGGACCAGCCCCGAGCCGTCACCCGAAGGGCCATGGGAGGTGCTCCGGTGCCATCCCTGCCTGACCCTGCCTGCCCTCAGACGCTCCCCTCGCCCCGAGCGGTGCCGCGGAGCTCAGAGCACCCGCGGTCCCCACCGGCGCTGCCGCTCCCGCCACGGCCATCGAGGCGAAGAGGGCTGCGACGAGGGCTGCCCAGTGTCCTGCCCCGTGTCCTGCCCCTGCCCGCTGTCCAGCCCCACACTCCCCCCCGCTGCCGGGCCAGGCGCGCACGGTCCCCCCGAAGGCAGACCCTGCCCTGCCCTGCTCCGGACCGCCCCGGGAACCGCGGGCACTCCCCCGGGAACCGCGGGCACTCCCCCGGGAACCGCGGGCACCCGGGGCACGGTTGGTCCGGCGGCTGCCGGCTCTGCCAGCGGCCCCACAGGCAGCGAGGGCAGCGGCACCTCCGCTCCCGCCCGGAGAGCGAGGTCCGGCGGGCAGCGGTGCCGGGGCGTCCCGTCCGGCGGCTGAGCCCGGGACACGGGCACGGACCCCGAGCCCTCACAGCCGCTGCCGAGCCCGGCCCAGGGACTGCGCTCCCACCCCCACGGACACTGGGACCGTGCCCGGGACAGCGGAGCCCCAACGCCCCTTACCTGCCCTCGGCGGCGCGGGGCGGGTTATCCCGGGGCGGGGCTATCCCGGGAAGGGGGCGGGGTTACCCCGGACGGGGGCGGGGTTATCCCGGGATGGGGCGGGAGTGGAGTTATCCAGGGATGGGGGGGAGCGGGGCGTGTCTGTCCCGCCCGGCAGCACCGCGGAAAACCCGGCCCGGTGAAGGAGCAGGGCGAGCGGGGCGCAGTTTTGGTTTGGGGACAACCTGGGTTGGGGATACTTTCAGTCTTTCCGGATGTTGTTTGTCCTTATTTTATATTTTGTGTTGTAAAGACAAAGTAACTAGTGCCACCCTTGGTTCAGCCGGGGCAGGACCCACCTCGGCAAGCCAAAGTGTAAGGTGTTAAGAGGTGTAAATTGTTAGGAGAACAGGAGTAAGCAGCAAGGCCGCCTCAGCCCCAGCACTCGACCCGAGGCAGCCCTAGGGCTCGTACAGCCCCGCAGCCGCCCCATCTTCCAGTCTCCCGCTGAAACAAAATGCATCCCTCTCCCCTGCATCGCCTCCCGTTTTCATCTCCTACAACAGAAAAGGCTGAAGCAAAACTAGTCACACTTGCATGTCACTAAAAGTTTGAATTTCTGGGTGCTTGGACAGCCAATGCCTCTCCATCAAGCGGAGGCAGGAACAGCTTAGTGTGGGGTTTGCTTCGATCCTTTTCAATGCTAGAGAAAAATGTGACTTGGAAATGAGTAAATACAGTCACATGGGGACAACTTTACAACAGCCTGTCAAATCAGTGAAGAAGTGCCTTTTATTACCACAGCCAGTGCCTCCCATGCTTTTCTCAACTTTCAGTCTTTTAGTAACTTCAGGAGAACAACTGGCAGAAGCCATGTAAAACATTGAAATAGTAGGCAGAGGTGGGAAAAAGATGGATTTACTTGCTGATTTCTATGTAGGCTTTCATGGTTTGTATCCTAAAATGAACTCCTGTTTCAAGTCTAAGGTTTGGGCTATTAAGCTTAAAGTACCGGGAGGTGTTTTGAGTCAGAGAGATGCTGATTGCTGCCTGACCCTATGTCATCTGTTATTATGACTTTTGTCTTCCAGAGCAACTGCTATATGTGGACTGAAGCCCTGCTTCCTGGGAAGTGGTTGGGCATTGCTTGCTGATGGGAAGTACAAAATAAATAATTTGTTTTCCTTTGCTTCCATGTGCAGCTTTTGCTTTACTAAGCTGCTTTTATCTTGACCCATGGGGGGTTTTTCCATCTTATTTTCCTCCACTCCATCCTGTCCTGCTGAGGAAGGTAGTGATAGAGCAGTTTGGTGGGCACCTGGCATTCAGCCAAGATCAACCCACCACAAAAGTATTTCTTCATTCATATTCCCATCATGGACAAAAGTGCCTCTAAACCTATATAACTTTTCAGAGTGCAATGTATGACTCCTCTAAAGATGAGATGCACCTTTAGCTTGGATGAACAGTCCCTTTGTTATCTTGCCTGCGTTGGGACCTCCATAAGTACAGCCATAGCACAGCTCTCAGGCTTTTTTCTTTCCATGCTATCCTTTTCCTTAACTCACATCCCATTAAACCTAGAATGTTTTCAGTATTTTTAGCTGTGACTTTCAAAAGGCTGCCAAAAGATAGCTGAAAAGTATAGTGTGATTAATGTTCTCGGAGTTTCTTCACGATTCAGCTCTGTTAGAGGAACTAAATATGGAAGCATGACAAAATCACCAGCAACTATTTCATTGGGGGCTTTCATTCAAATTTTTGCAACCCCACTGGGTCTCTGTAACTTTTCTCCCCAGCTACATAATTGCAGTACTAAAATTACTGGAAGCACCAAAGAAAGAACACGGTGCTTTGGACATGCCATTTATTCCCACTGTCTTTTTGCAAAAATATTGTACTGAGAACAAACTGCATCTCAGTTTTGCTTACTGAGCATTGAAATTTTAGTTTACAGCTTGCCAGAATAAAGAAACAGAAAACCCCTGGACAAATGCTCCACCAGCAAGCCATAAACATAAATGCAGACTCCAAAGGAGAAAAGAAACCCCGCTGACTAATCTGTGTATGAGCAGGATCCTGCTAGCATCTGCAGGACCTGGTAATCCAGGACTGCACAGATAGAGAACAGCAATGTGTCTCTTTAGACACATCCCTTGCAATCCTGCTGAATGTCTTACTTGGTTAGAGAAGGAAAGTCATGTAACAGCCAAAATTCAGCAAGCAAAATTCAGTGCAGGTCAAGCGATGCTACATGGAGCTCATCCAGTTTAAACCAGCTAAGAGCCTGGCCTTATTTTATTTGGCACTGTGGACCTCAGTTTTTACTGATGAAAAGCTGAGCTGTTTTAATCGAAAACTGAGGCTCTGTGTCCTTTCCCTGTAAGGTATAAATCTGTATTGGTTGGCAGCGAGAACTATGAAAGATTTTTGATACCATCTTGCTCGGCACTGCAAGATGATTTTTTCTTTTAATGTAATAACAGTTTTAAAAGAGAAATTGGCTCATGTTTCAGGGAACTTTCCAAGAGGCTTACAAATCATGTGTCCCAAGTCATGGGAAAGATGTTACTAATTGCTTACAGCAAAGCCAACGGGTTTTAAAGGCCACATTCATCCCAGCTAACAGTGACAGAGTGGGATGGCAAAGTGCACACAGCCACCCATGGCTCGAGCAACTGGAGGGGCTTGAGTCTGCACCAGGTACTGGAGCAAGGTCCAGACTCCTCTCAGGAGAAGAGCTGGTTACTAGAGGTGAGGTTTCCCTGTAGAAATGCAGGAACACAGGCACCTGTAGAGATGAATATCCCCATCCTACAATGCAGGGAACCTCCTCCTTCCATTCATCTTCCATCGACTGCATACGGAACTGAGACCACATGGCCAGGGATTCCCACTTTAAAAAGAGGTAAACAAAGTCTGATCCCAAACCAGACTCCTTTGAGACCACTGGTGGATTTTAAGGCTTATTTCATTCCAGTGGCCAGAAAGCCAAGTAATCATCCAAATCCTGGCAAGCACAAGGAAAATCCTTCTGGAAAACAGACCAACAAGCCCGAGACCTCCAGCCGTATGTCAAGACTGGTATTGATCAGTGTTTGTAAAGGAAACAGGGGAGAGTTTACATGTGCATGAGATACGCCAGCATGGATTGTATACTGATATACATACTGCTCTGGTTGCAATACATTTATTTCTGGCCATATGTGTCTAGGTTAGTGCTACAACAGAGTGAAACCAGCACAGAAAAGGAATTATCACACAGCTGCTCTTACCACCACTGTTGCTCCAGGTTTGCTCTGCTGAACTGAGTATTTAAGCCAGACATATGGTGCCTATAGCAAAAAGCGCCCTGAGAAATCTGTTCTCCATCTTCCAAGAAATGCAGTAACCCAGCTTACAGCAGAAGACAACATAAAGCAGAAGGTAACTTCTCAAAGAGAGACAATTAGCAAAGGTTTACCATTTTCAGACAAAAATGTGTCGTTGATGGTTAAGTGACACTGCCTGATATCCCCCCTGCACTGTCCCCTCCCTGCCCTCTGGATGCCCTGCATGCTCCCTTCTCATCAGCAGGAAGCCCTCAGAGATACGTTTGCTGCTAACTGGCTTTAAAAATGTACTGTGTAGAGGAAATAATACAAAGTTCTCTCCTGTTGGGAACATATCCTGGCATGCCTTTAGAAACAAGCAAACAATAAATCTTCTCTCGCATTCTTTCAAATATGAGTGAATTTGCTGCCCCTCTTGCAGTGCAAATCACATTTTAGAACTGGATTTCTCTCTGGTTCTGACAGGATGTCCTAAGTAAAGGCTACACTGCTGCACAGTACCACACAAGGAAAGGTAACACAGAGGCAAAAGCACACAAACATTTCAGGTCCACAAGACTCCTTGTCACAACCATCGCTGCACATGGTCAGCTCTGCAATTTCTTTTTCTGCGCCCTCTAACATGCATATTTAACATAACCTATCTCATCTTGTCTGTCTCAGGACATTTTTATGGATTCTCCCGGGCTTTGCATCAGACCCTTAATGACATACTCATTTTGAACTAAAAGTCCACATTTTCCCACTTAGGTTTGAAGTACTGTTAAGTAAACATCTGTCTTGAGAGAAGTCCCACTGAACTGCCAGGCATTAGTGTGAGAACTCTGCTCAAATGGGTTTCAAAACTGCTTTTAACCATAATTTTAAAGGACAAAATGCATTTGATATCTAGTGCCTCAAGAAGCAGTCAGAGCAGAAAGGAGAATTCTTAAGAATAAGTCTTTAAAAAGGAAAAAGGGGCATTCTTTTGAGGATGATTTCTCATTATGAAATATCAGAACTTTTTTCCTGTCCCCATACAATGAAACAGGCATGCTTTACTTTCCTCCATTGCTCCATCAATCCAAGCAAGGCTGAAACATTTCCCTGAGTGTATTTCCATCTCAAAAGGGTCCGAGGAGGTTTTAAGTCACTAATGTAAGCAAAGCTTTTGTATTGCAAAAAAGGGTATCAAAATAGGCTGTTTACTTAACATGCATGGAATAAATCAGAACTCTGCCAGAATTTTATATTATTAAAATATGAAAAAAAATGCCTAAATGCATTATGCTGATATTTGCTTAGAGGAGGTATTGCTTTTGGTGTATTTGACCTGAGGGACTACTGCACGAAATGAGTTTGCTTACAGGAATGGGATGACAAAAATAACATTTTCTAAGGAAACAGGAAAGATTTGCTGATGTTCTTTGGAAGTGCAAATTAAGCTGCTACACAAGGGATAACACATATAAGATATATAAAAAATGTCACATGTAGTTGTGCTCAAGCACAACTAAAGAAGTCCTTTTTAATCATCAAGAGCCAGCCCTTGTGATGAACTCCCACATCATTTGTTTATCCCTTCGTTCAGTTCATGTTTTAAAAAAGGAAACATTTGCAAAAATGCAAGCACCCTGTGAATGGCATTTGACCTGCAAGAGAGATTATATTATTCAAATAAATGTCTTTCTAGAAATCAGCAACTAATTGTCAACTCTATTACTATTATTAGTAGTAATACAATGTTGAAGTAGAAAAATCAGGAAGAGGCATTGTCCTGGTTGGCTTTAAAGTCCAAACTGCAAGAAACTGCTAATAGTTTTTCATCCTTTTTAAAGCGATATGGTGACATATTCAAGGTCACTGTGTGCTTCAGTAGGGCCATACTTTTTAAAAAATAAAAATTATGTATGTCATTGACTTCCTTTCAGGTTTTTGCTATTTTAGGGTATAGTTGGAACTATTTTAAGATTTTTCCATGCAATCAAAAGGATAGAAACAGCCTTTTCTTCAAGAAAGAGCAAATGAAACTGACCTTCCATGTCATTCATTATTCACCATTACTCTCCCAGAGGTAGAGATTTAGGGGAAACCGTGAAATATTACACGGTGCATGATAAATTTGACAATTCTGGTGCACCTTAGGTCAATGTCTCCCATACACAACATATTCTAATGATGAAACACAGAGGCTAAACAGCAACTTTCTACAGCACGTGTGCACACGGCTGACTCCAATGCTGCACCATCTCACTGACGCCACACGACTCAAACCAAGGCTGTAAATGATCATTTGAAGGTCAGGGTCTTGCTGTCCCAGGAAGACATTTTAATTGCATGTAATTACTGTTAGCAGTGTACAACCACTCTGGTCTGCTTCAGGTCAGTTCTCAAGTAGGGGGTGACCTGCCTCCTAAAATCACAGTGAACTGAAAACAGCTTTTTGGAGGGATGCAGACAGTGACCGTGACAGATGCCAACAGAACAGTCCCAGATGGATACATGACGTTAACCTGCAGAATGAAAAGGGGCAGAAGCAGAATGAAAAGCTCATGCTAATTCAATACCAGTCACATCAGTGGTGCTGATAGATTAAGTCCCTGAACCAGGTTTTAAGCCATTCTTTCTTTCTGGGGGCTGCCTGCTTATAGAATTGGAAGCTTTTCAGCATTTCATACAGGCTCCAAGAACATATCACTTATTGAACATTATAGCAAAGGCCACCCAGTAGGAGTTTTACATCATCTCTGGCACAGAATCAGTACTCTATATTTGGGGAGAAAAAGAGCAAAAAGAGCCCAACTGCACTTCTGAGAATTTTACAAAGCAATCTGATTCTTGGGGGATGCCCATACAAGCCTGTGGCTTTTTTCTTTTTCCTTGTGAGAGCCTGGGAATTACAGGGCAGTTTACAAACCAGAATTGTTGCAGCAAGTGCTCTGTGGGTGCAGAGGTGAGGAGAAGCCCAGCTGGGCAAGGGGAGGCAGCTGATGAGAGGGGCCCGTGGGCAGCACTGTGGGTACCTGCGCCGTGGGCCCTCATGAAGTGGGGGGACACTGCTTGGTGCCTGGGGTTCTGCAGCACCAGCCAGCCCCAGGGAAATCCAGCCAGGAGCAAGGACATGGCCACACACAGGAAATGTGCAGGACACAGCCTGGCTGTAGGCACACGTGAGGGAGCTGGGCTGGGGGCACAGGCTGGCCTGCAATGGGCCACAACCACTGACCACGGATCAGTGGGTTCCCCACCAACGGGATGTGTTTGCACAGCTGCAAAACCCTGCTGCCATGAGGGAAGGCGTGACAGGGATGTCACTGTGCCAGGCTGGGCCGCCCCACTGCCTTTATTAGCCCGTCTGAAGCAAATTGCTGTGTACAACTGAATTAGACAGTTGTTCTTCAAAGGTTACACCCCACACGCTATTAAGATTCATGTGATTTTGAGATGAAGTCATCTGAGTGATTGCTTTCCCAGCTGCTCCCACGATGTACAGGCTGCTGACAGTTTCATTTTCCATTACTTCCCTCCACTTTGCAAACTCACTGCCTACTTGATCACTGAAGGATAACAAGTGCTTCCAAAAAAATTTGAACAGCAATATGTAACAAAGCTGCCAGGCTACAGGGTCAGTTGATGAATAACTTTGGTTGCCTGCCACAAGCAAATCAAAAGCAGGACAAAACAAGTGCTTAGGTTTATCTCAGCTGGTCTTCCACACTGTTTTTTTATTCAGGATTGATGATCCTCTGCTCCACAACTTCATCACATCATTGTGCTGCCATACTCAATGTAATGAAAACAATTAAGACAACTCTAATGAGATCATTAACAAAGCAGGAAAGGAAGCATCTTATCATTTTTCCTGAGAATTAAAACCAAGTAAACAAGTAACCTTCTCCCAGTAGGAAGCCCCTGGGAATCAAAAGGAAAGGTCTCATTAAGAAAGGCACTAAGCAAGCAGTTGCTTTTGGTTCACTTCACATTAACTTGCTCACCTTAACAAACTGCAGCATTTCCTAGGCACTGCTCAGCTTCCAGGCATCCAGAGTTTCTCAAGGAAAATGCCCCATCACATCCCCCCTCAAGGAGCTGGTGCTGGAGCGGTGCTGGGAAGCTGGCTGTCAGTGGGCAGAGCCAGGCTCCAGCTGCCAGCAGGGACCCCACAGCACGCATGCCAGGAGAAGGGCAGCTGAGGCAAAACGAGCTATACAACCATTAATTAATAATTAATGGCATATACAAATATTATTCCGCCTCCCCGAGAAAAAGGCCACACAACCTCACTAAACTCAGGTTCCTTCAGAGGGCAGCCGAGCTGCAGAGCCTGGACACAGAAAGAGCTTCTCAATTCCCTCCGCCAGTTACGTGAGTTAAAATGAAAAGGATTCACAGCCAGGTGAAACCTGGGCAGGCAAAGCAATGCTCAGACACACAGGCTGCTGTAGTCACTTTTCTAAACTGGAACATGCCAAAAGCAAAGAGGTTTGCAGCAATTCCTCCTTACATGGAGTAGGGAGCACCTGAGGTCAGCACTGAGGCCTCTTATGTCCAAGCATTTCCTTGAAACAGTGAGAATTAAAAACCAGCTATTTTTTAAAATAAAGAATGAGATCACCTGGTATTCATTTGACAGCATGAACCGGTGTGTTTGAAAGCATGAAACACATCCTTTTAACATCAATCCACCTGAACCCTCCATTTCAGAGGCAGCAGGAGATGCTGGAAAGCCTAGAGTTCAGCCCAATTGTATGAATTTTATGCCAGGTTTTAATTTGGCAGAGTAATCCTAAAATTACATTATCATACCTGTTAAGGCAGGCACCATACAAATTAAACAGTTCCATGCACTCTTAAGCTGAAAGCATTTTTCATTGTAGACAAGTACAACAAATGCTGCCAAACTGAAGGAACAATATCATTTAACAGCTTCAAAAATTGTTAACCTATGAAAATGCAAACAATGATTAGAAAAAAGACCTTTCCCTCTGATAAGGTTGACAGACAGTTTAATCCCCAGATCCTCACTGTGAATTTTCCTTTTCTTTTTTTTTTTTTGCTTGATTAGCTTCAATTCCGAAGCCACATGAAAAAGAAAAAGGGGGGGGAGGGGGAAGACATAACAAGGAGAGTTAATCATATGCAGGGAAACAGTGACGCAGCCAATGCAAATCCAAGGAAACAGCAATGGTACAAAACCAGAACAATTTTACTGTGATTTATCATGCAGTGGAGAGCTTGCTTTGGTTTTCACACCTGAGCCACAGCACATAAATGGACTCTTTGATGGTAGCACTTTCTGTTAGAAAGTCATTCTCTAGCCTGCATCAGCCAGGGCACTCGTGGTGTTCAGCTCACCTGCACACAAAGGGTTAAAACTTACCATTTGTAATAACACCTCAACTGCTGCAGAACCATCGCTCTGCTTCTGTGACAAAACTCCCTCCAATACTTCCATCATCGTGGTCCAGCACGATCCAAGACAGCCCAGTTCCAGGTTACATGGATGCTACACCAGCATCCCCAGGAGGTCTGGGGAAGCATCACGAGCAGCTGCTTCTCTGTTTTTTCATGCTTTTCTCAGGACATAAGGCAGGGAAGACCAGAGGAGTGTTACCAGCAACACAAAAGGCCTGAGCCAGATCCACAAATTTATCCAGGTGCTTAAATTCACAGTGATTTCACACGGGACTTGGTAACTAAATACACACTGCTGTGGGTACAGGTGTTACAGTTCTATTGCAATGTGTTGTACACAAACAAATCCCTTTGACTACAGCAGGCAGCAGCTTCCTAAAGCGACACAAGATAAAAAAGCTTCTTCCATCGTCTGTGTCTGTCAAACAGGCCAGCTCAGATGGCAGAGGTCTAGCATTCTGCATGTTCTCAACAACATCCTGCTGAATTAACTGACTGCCACATTTTTTATCAGTCTAAAATATTCAAGTTACCTCAGCTGCAATAGTCCAGAAATGTGGAAAATGTTAGAATATCCATCCTGGCCATTGCAGCCCCACAGGGGTATATTTAAAATGGGCATTAACAGCTGCCCCAAGACACACTCTGCACCAGATCTCCCAGCCCTCTTCTCTGAGCAGCTCTCCCAGCACAGCCAGGGCAAAGTGCCTGAAGTGCTGATGCCTGGCCTGCAGCTCTCTGATCTCCTGGCAATCAATGTTCTGCTCTATCTCATTTCAGTGCTTTTCCTTCCCCCCCCCCCCCCCCAAAGTGGACAGCCTATTGGGCAGGGAGTTTGCTCTAGGAAATGCTGGCTTTTGAATGGTTAAAAGGAAAAAGGACCTTCTTTCCTGAGTGAGAAAATGGACAATAAAAAAAGACCAGTCCAGACCCTTTACCAGAAAATGGAATTGTGCTTTTTGATAACAAGCTGTGCTGATTCTGGGAATTGGATACAGAGGATTAGGTGTATTTCTGTCCAAGCTAATTTGTGGTGACAAGCCATGGTGCTCTCCTCAGAAGAGTTTAAATTATTGGTACCTTTACAGTCTTTCACTCTCTGCAAGTTTATAAATAGCAGTGAGTTCATGAATTTACTTTTAGGCAGAAAAGCTTATAAATATTTTTTTAGACCACAATTGTGCAACAGGCAGGAAAACTGTACTGTGCATTTGAAAATCAACCTAATGATGGATTTAAAGGCTTAAAGCAGCTCTTTCACTGTACTTGTTTGAATCTTTAATTACACATTTCTCTTCATCCCCAGCCATCAGCTGTGATACTGAACTAGAGAACTTTATAAATCACTGGGTTTGATGTCTTCAAACAATTACAGATTTAGCATATTTCAGGAAGACAAAGCTGTTGAAATGCTGCTGAGCTTTGTTAAGTGAAACATGGAATTCTACAGGAAGTTTTTTAATTAGGTTTCAGGCCAACAGAAGCAATTCCTAAATATTCTGGCAATGCTTGTCTGGACAATGCTGCCTTGCTCAGGGTGGGCCTCTGGGCTTCATTTTTTGATGACTGACACTTATATTTAGAGAGTGAATACAAGGGTATTTGCTTGAAAGGGAACATTTCTGAATATGTTTCAGTGTACACAGATTTGACTCACAAAGTCTGTTAACACACAGTTCCTGGTACTGGCCACTTCTATTTTATCTGGAGATAAGAGTCTTTGCTCCACCCATGGCAAAGTGGCTGCTGTGCTGCTGCACTCTGGGCTGTTCTCTCCTCTTAGCCGAGGGTTGGCAGTGTAAGCAAGAGCTTCTTTGTCGTCCCTCTGTAACTTAAATCATCAAACCAAACCAGATTTTGCTTTCTGTGTTCAGTTCTCCTAAGGTGACCTGAACAGGCAGTGCTGCTCTCCAGGAGCAATGAGCTGGAAGCAAAGTCAGCAGCTGACAGATGCCATCTATTACCTTGACAGAGAATAACCCCGGAGGGCTGGGAAGGTCAGTGTCGGGGTACACACCTCTGGTTTGACATGGGAAATGGGCCCCAGGCGGGTAATAGTCAAATGGAAATGCTCCTGGTGTTCGGTATCCCCTGTAAAACAGGATGGATGGTTGCCATCATTTGCTATGAGCTACACCCACTCTGTAATTGGCAACCTCAGCCCTGTGTCCCCAGCTTAAACAGGCACATATTAGTGTAGAAGTTGTGTTGTGTTCTTGGCTCCTATTCTCTGTCAGACTGAGCATGTAGTAATTGGCAAAAATAGAATGTAACAGGGCACATTATATATGTGTATATGTATATTAGCTGAAGGGGCCTTAAGTGCCAGAGAAAGGACTTCAGTGTTGATAAATGAGAGAGAATTAGAGGACACACTGATATTGTGGTAAAGAAATAGGACTGTGCAGGTGCTGCCTTGCTGTGCAGGGCGGCAACGTTTTTTTGCATCTTCTTGAAAATTGCTGTCTTTTGCAAAGGATCAGTGCTCTGTGAACTACTAGTCAGACTTCTGGGCATTATGGAGCTGCCACAGGCAAGCACTGAAATGGGTCTGTAGGTTGTCTCATGTTCAGATCATTTGTGCTCATCCATAACTAAATGACTGGAAATCAGCAGCAGCTCCCATTTTAGGCTGACCTGGGGAAAGCCAGTGAGAACTTGCCATGTGCACTTGGAATCACTCCACGCTTCCTTAGTGAAGGTGAATCTAAATGATTTTCAACTTTTGGAAGAAATCTGAATTTGAATTTCAGTCTTTCAACGTACACATTCCTTTTTGGACTCTGGGTCACCTGTGAATCCTTGCATGAGACATTTAACTGTTCCAAATTTCGCCCTCCCCATCCCTTAAAGACAAGCACTGCCTGCCCTGTGGGAATGCTGTGTGAAGTTCTGATAGTCAGAAATAAGGAAAAGACATCCTTTATAAAACTTTTGGAGATGGCCCATATAAGAATATCACCAAACCCTACCATCTGTCCAGAGATTATTCAAGCATCTGCCACACACAGAAATATCTGGGAGAATAAAATTAATTTAAGTCCATAAATCTGATCCCAACAGTAACTGATGCAACCAGTAACTCACAACTTCTATGCTGAAGAATGTACCACTACATCACATGGGAGATGAGGGAGACTCTGGACATACCTCTCCCCTCCAACCTGGCCAAATGCTGAGCCCCACCTTCCAAACAGGCTTCCCATGCCATACCAGGGCTCCTCCCAGGGAAAAGGTGGCTGCCCTTGCCTGCCACTAGAAAGATGGGATCATCAGGCATTAACTAGACCCATGCTTTCAACAAGCATGGAAAAAAGTCACTGGCTATTTTACTTGCCTTGCTCCTAGGTGCAGGCACACATCTAAAAGGCAATGCTGCCCTCTGTTACATCTTCAGCCACTCACTCACTCTGGCTTTGTAGGCAGAGCCAGCTACTCCCACTGCAGCCTGGGGCTTGGAATTAGCCTCAGTCAAATGACACAACACAAAAAGGAAGCTGAGCACCTTCAGTTCCTAATGAGCTGCAGACAGGGTGTTTTGCAACCATTAAGGACAAAGAAATCTAAGTTATTCTAATTCTTCAGGTTCTAACCTCCATCCACTGCTTTTTTCACTATATAAATCCGGTATTGACAATTAAGTAAAAATCATTATTTTCACCTTGTCATTTTTTTAATTAGTAACATTGAACTTCATGGATTAAAACTGCATGAAACAGATTTTGCTACCCGTTTAGAAGATAACTTTTATTTGATCTTTATTTTGGTATGTTTTCTTATTGATGAGTTCAATATGGAAATTTGAAGGCAATCCTGAGTCCAATGTAATCATTCTGTATAAAACTGTATAAGATATATGTTTGAAAGTGAAAATGTACTGCCAGTGTATTATCACCACATGCCCATTTTTGAAAACAAATTATAGCATTAAAAGGAAATAAAGATTATTTCTTATTCATATTAGGCCTGACTCCAACACTGGTAATCAGATTGACTGTTAAATAGCTCCGCAAATACTTTTCTTGTCTCAGTGGAATTACTTAGGTGGACAAATACTGCTGGGCCCTGGCAAAAGTGGGGGAACCTGTGGTTCTCTGATTCAAAGGTTTATTATTAACAAAACCCTTAGTTGCTCAAGCCCCACAAAATGGTTTCAAGCGAACCGTCACACCACTAGTCGGAGAAAGGCACACACGTGATAAAGGAGTATGAAACAGCTCACTGACGTGGTGATACACAGCTGATAAGGAAAACAAAAACCGACTCAAAAAAATAAAACAGTTGAGTTTCAGTTGAAGCCAGAAGCAGCATCTGGTCTCTTTTCTCTCCTAGAGTCAAGACAATGTGTGCAACGATGCTGAAGATATTTTCAATTCTTGCCGTCCTCGCAGGTAAGAATAACAAACTGATAGAAATAGCACTGGACTAAAGAACTTGCTGAAGTGAGAGAGCAGATGAACCTGACTAGCAAACTAGAACATTCAAGATGATCTATTTCAGGATGGAATGAAAATCAAGGCTGTACTACTAGGCCATTTTGTGGAAATCTGCAAACTGACCGTTGCCTGGTAAGAGATTTTTGCTCAAGAACAGAATTTTAGCTTTGGTAGATTAATGCTTTGCTCTAACATCAGGAAGAGGCAAAGAGCTCTTGCATGGAGCGTTTGGGTCTTTCAAGTGTTTCAAGGTTGGGTTTTCCCACATTCAGCTCTTGTCTCCCCTTGGTAATAGGGTTGGGAAATGATGACTCAGTCCCACCGCCACCTAAAAATTTGGGGGGATGTTTAACTTTAAGCATGCAAATAATCTTTGGATTTCCCTGAAGTTAAGTGATAACATAAATTTTGTGGAATCTAGGAATTATATGGCATATTAAAGATTATATGTTATGTTTCAAGGACATTTCATTGTGCTAAGCTTCACTCTTAATATATACAGAAGCAGGCATTTTAAGTCTAATGTTCCATGGAGATGAACAGCCCCTGTATCCACTACAGAAAATGGAAGTTAGTTTCCACGTGTTCTTTTCAAGATGGAATTATCTGGTTTGGATGCCATCGAAATATTTTAAATATTAAATATTAATACTCCTGGTCTTTCAGTGTTCTAACTCTCACATAGACAGAAACCCAACAGATTTTTACCTTAGAAATGAAAAGTAATTCAGAGTTGGTATCAATACTTTTCAAAACAATGTCTTCTAATTTGAAAGTTCTGGATTTAAGACTAGCAGTGTGTCCAGACTGATGGGTGCCACTGACTGGTGGTTTCTGTTGTGGCTAGAAAAAGCTCAGCAAACTTGGATTTACTTCATGAGCATTAAACACTGCAAAGGACTTCAGTGAAAGTGGAAGATTCCAAATTAACTGCAAAGACTTTCCTCTGTAGGAAGGAAAAGGCCTTACCATAATATTGATGAGTGAAAGACATGGATCAACTGTTCTAAACAAGTTGTGGTCATGTTCACACTAGCTTTTTTCACTGAGCTAGTTCTTACTCATGCACTTTTATCATTTAAACCAAAAGGCCTGTATGTATGAAATGGGATTAGGGGTTAGAAACTGTAAAAAGTGAACTAAATGCAAAGCGAAACTCCCATTAACATCCGTGATGAGGGAACAGGCTCTGTGGGTCCAGTTCACTCCACTGTCAATCAAAAGCTCCATCTTGCAATTAGTGTTGGCTTTAAATAGCTCACTGGACAAGGTCAGTCTTACAGGCTTTGACTTTATCTTTTCACTGGAGTGAAGCCTATTTCAATTAATTGTATTTCTTCAAAATATACAGTTTTATGGAAACTAGAATGCTTGTCTCTGCTAAAAATTCATTTCTGCCGGAAAAGCTTATAACTGTCAGGCTCTGTGGCACTCCTGACTCCAAAACCAGAGAATTATAAAGGAAATACGTGGAGCAGATGACTGGAAAATGGATGTTTTCAGTAGAATGACACTGTGTTGCAAGACCGTGGCTTTAATCCTGCAAAGAGCAGAAAATAAATACGTGTAAACTGTGTGGCAAGAAACTATCATCCTCTGGCCAACACTAATGCTTAAAGCTGAGAACTGTGAACTGAGATACCTAAAATAATATGACACAGTTTTTATACTGGATCTCAATACGGATTAAGCTGCTGTGAACTCACAAGACAAGTAGGACTGGCAGCCAGCCCTGGGATCCCTTCTTTCCCCAAGGCAGGTTTGACACATCTAGGTCAGTCTCCAGCCATTCCTGTGAGACTATCGTCACATATAATATAAATCTTGTTGTAGTTTAAACCCACTAATTCTCATCCTAGCTCCATCAACATGGAAAGTAGATTATTCCTTTCTTCCTTGCAGTGAGCTTTTACTATTGAAGCCATCAAAAAAGGAAAATAGTACCCAGAGTTCAGATAGGCTTGCATGCTGTAGCAACTGAAAAATCTACAGTATTTATATGGTTAAAAATATTAAAATAGATTGTTTGCTTTTTAAACAATGTTTTCTCTCACTGGGCTGATAATTTCAGCATTTGGTATTACTGGAGCTTCTGCTTAAACTCTCAAAAGCAGCACCTGAACATAAAATGCACAGATATTACATTGAGAAGAATATTTTACATGTTTTGCCTCTATCATTAATATGTGCAATAAACCCACATGAATATTATTATAAGATGAAATTCTCAACTTGCCTGTTTTGCACAGAAATCTCAAAAAGACTTATGCTTTCCATCACATTCAAAAGAAATATATTCTCCTTCTGAATCTTTAGACAGTAGCTTTAAAACTGAGCTCAGCAACCTACAAACCCCCTGAAATTCAGATGCATGTTTCTGACAGTTCAGGCTTTGTTGCTGTGTGTCACCATCGCTGGTTACAGAGAGGATAGAAACAGATAAATACTGTAACACGGTGCTTGATTCCTTTCATTTCTATGACTTTGTACTCAAGACTGATCAGAACATTATGGGGAAGGGCTCACAGGTCATGTTTGCTCCCTCTCTGCTTTGAGCACAGCAGAAAGGGTTGATCAAGTTATCATAGAACTTCGCACAACCCACATTCAAAAAGCTTAGCTTGGTGTGGAAAAAAACCAGCTTCTGGATGTAAACCCTAAGAAATCTAAACAAAAGCAAAGTAATTAGCAAAAGAAAAGCAGCCAAAGGCTGCTGGGCTCCAGCCTGAGAGACCCAACAGTGTCATGGAGTCCCAGTCAGAACAAAAGAATGAAAGAGACAACAGGTGGTGGTGCTCCACAGTGAAGCAGATCAGACATCTAAAAGAATAACAGCAAAAAAAACCCCAAAAAGGCTGGAAAATAGGGCAAGACACAGCTGTGAATGAGAGTGCAAGCACAGGAGAGCACTGCAAGTGCAGAAGAAAGGTTCGGTTTAGCCACAAGCTCTTAGTGAGAAGATGAGTATCTGCAAGTGAGAGCAAGTACAGGTTTAAGAACACTGCTTTTTCAGATTATTTGTTGTAAGGGCACAGGTATTCTGGGGGATTTGCTTGCTAGCTTTTACCCACTCCCAGCTCGTTATCACTGAAATTTCCACACAAGGCCCAAGGGAAACCGTACTGAAAAGGAGAACAACTAGACATGTCCTGTGGGTTCCTTTGCTAACACAGGGAGTGAGACACTCCTGCACGGCTCCCAGGGCCTGATCTCTCCTTGGGTGATCTCTCCTCACCACACTTTCTGCCCACAGGCCACGTCGGCGGCGTTGTGGTGACTGTCCCTGAGAAGACAGTGAATGTCACTACAGGTGGAAACGCCACCCTCCTCTGCACGTACACGAGTTCTGCACCGCTGGGAAACTTCTTCATTCAGTGGAGCTTTTACAGTGCCAAAGAGAGCCAGCTGCACACTGTAAGATATTTATTTATTATTACTATGGAATTATATTTAGATATCCTTAAGTCTTCAAAGAGTCTTGTTACATCTGGTAGGGTTATCCTTCCTACAGACCAGGGAGGCAGGTAATGTTGGTGTTCCCACCCTAAGGACTAAGGACTGGGATGCAGTGAAATTTAGGGGCAGATGCACAAATTATCTGGGCTCTTAGATCCCACTGGCATCCTGAATTCCTTTAGAAACTGATGAGAAATTACAAAAGTGATTCAGATGATCAAACAACTTGCTCCAAGTCACACAGGAAGTGTGAAGCAAAGACCAGGTGTCAAAAAATCACACAAGCACTGCAGCCCCTGAACCAGCTCCCTTTTCTCTTGTCTGGCAGATATTTCCTGCCATTGTGAAGGCTGCTTTCCTGGTGAGACGCCCTTGCCTCTGACAATGTGTTCCCCATTTAAGGGTCAAACAAGAGCTCCTTAATTCAGTGGCTCAGTAAGAGGAACGATGCATGACAATGGACTATCAGCACAAAGTGAGCAGGGAGTGTTTTGGCAGGACTGCAGAAAGTTGTTACAGCAGGAAATTCGCCACAGCAAACTTGCATTGGTATTTCACGGCACCCACAGCTGTCATTGTGGAAGCAGAACAATGACAGATTAAAGGCAAATACTCCCTGCCCTTCCCGAGAACCCGAGAGGCTGCAAAGCCAAATAGTATCTTACTCCAGGGGTGTAATGAGACCATGTGGTAGGTTGGAGTGTCAGCACGGAGGCAGCATGGGGATTGTGAGGGACACCAAAACCAAAGAGCTACATGCTGTAACCACTGCCCAAGCCTCTCATGTGGCTGTAAAAACCTTGCAGAGCAGCCTGGTTTGCCTGGAAGGAGTCAGGGACAGGGTGTGTAACTTCCTTTATATACTCACACTACTGCCCAAACTTCAAGAGCTATCTGTTAATCTTACATTTTGGTGGGGAAATGAATTCACTCCCAGCATAACACACAAGGTATGAATTCCCATCAGCTCAGTCCTGACAGGTGCTAAGCAGCCAGCAACACCTTCCTTTACAAGAAGAAATGCTGATTAGAAGTGTTACTGCATCCTTGAAGATGACTGGGATTTTTTTCCCATGCCCTGGAGTAAGGCTTGTGCCTGTGAAACAATCAGTTTGGTTTTATCCCGTTGCTAACATTTCTTTTCCAAGAGTTCAATCCTCCTGCCTGGTGTTACAGCTGAGAGTTGATGTAAAGAGATTTGACTTAGAGGAGTGTCACAGTCCACACTGAGGATATTCTTGTCACGTTCACCAATTTCCTAATAATATTACGATGGGAAGCTTGCCATTGTTGATAGAGTTAAACTTTCTATTTGGTGTATCACTTGTAGCAGAATTAGACCGTCTGTAAATTGCAGAATGTGCAGGATGTAACATATTTGGCATTGAACAGCTATAGACAATATATAAGAAATGGCAATTTAACCTAAGACAGAACTGCTTACCCTCCTGCAGCGTATCACAGCCACAGATAAAGCCTGTATCAGTGCCAAGTACAAAGTCTGGGCCCATCCCAAATTCTGACTCGAGCTGAATGCCAGACTGATGTAGGCATACCTTACCTGATTAATTGTATGAGTAGATGTTACTCACTGTTTGCTTTTCTCAAGTTAAAACTATTTTATTAAATTAATAATTATTCATGAAAGGGTGGTAGCTACAAGTTTTCTAAATTGTACATAGTACAATATATTATCATCTTGATCCAGTATGTTACATCTTAAATTTTAATCACTTGTTCAGGTGGGAAGGGCAGTACTGAGATAGGATCAAGCCCATCTTCTTCAGGTATGGTTAGAGTGGCTCTGTTCTACTTGCATCAAATTTTCCATATTGCAAGACAATAAATGCATTTTCTGGTTACAACCAAGGGAAATAAGCAGATTGTAGTTATAAGTATTTTAGAGGGAGAATCACACAGTTTCAAGAGATCCAGGAGGGGAAACCCGTTTGTAAACTGTGACCAATGATGAGAAAAATACCCCCTGAGAATTATAATCATAAAATACTGTGGGTGGTTCAGAATATACTCAGCAAGAACTAACTGATGCAAGACTACCAAATGTCAGGGAAACCTGATGGATGAATCCCTCCAGCGCTCACTCCTGGCTCCTGCAGCTCTCACTGCAGGCAGTGGCAAAGCTGTGCCTAAAAGGACTGTAAGAAACAATACTGAGAAAAATTTCAGCTGGTTCTCCCCATCTGAAACTAATTTCACGGTAAATTCACTTTCACACCGCAACACATTCGCAATGGATGATTTGCATTTTCATTAAATAAAGTTGGTTCAGTCTGGAAAGGCCACAGGTTAGTGGCTAATCCCATTCTCCTTGAACACCAAGGTACAATCTCCTTTCCCTGCAGTGCCACTTCTCCTTGGCTGTCGGGCTCAGCGAAGCTCAGAGGGTCCCCTTTACTGCTCTGAGCCTGGTGCTGTGCCTGGAGGGTGCACGTGTATGAAGAGCTGCAGGACTGGGGCACTGCTCTTTCTAAAATGCTTTCAGCAGCACATTCAGTCTTGTATTATTTGACACTGTGTCCTTTTACCACAGTGTGGCAATTCCTTACCATTTTGAATCTATTCACAAAAAAATTAACGGTGTTAATGCAAACGCTGGGAAGGACAGACTGTGACTGCCTGTGGAAAATATGGTTTAAGAAATTACACAACACAGATGAACATGAAATTAGATTTTCACCCTCCCTCCCCATAAGGTTGCTATTTCTATTTCAGGTTTGTGACTTTTTTGAGTTTCAGAAAGGCCTGAAAGCCTGTATGTGTTTCTCCTACAAGTTTAAACAAGAAAAATAATCTCTCTCCAAACCTGGCTTTGCCCCAGTGGCTTGGCACATAGGTGAATTAAGTTTCACATTTTGTTCCAAGCAGGAAACATATGTATGGCAATAGAGGAGATTGCCAGCGTTGGCTTTCATTGTTTAGGTAAAACAATACCAAAATGCAAGTCAAAAATATATCTAATATGCTGGTAAAATGACAAAACTAACTATATTGAAAAGACTGGTACCATATCTTACTGAATAACAGAACAATAGCTTGCATTTTAAGTGAACTAAGTTTATTTAATTGTATGAGATATTTAGATTCTTCTAACATGTACATGATAAACAAACACTTCCTTATAAATAGCATATATTTGCCCTGAAATAGTTTGTTGAAAATTCTGGCTCTATTCAAAATTTGCCATTTTTTTCAGCAACTAAATGGATAACATTTTCAAATTCCATTTTTGAAAGCTGAACATTTCTGCCAAATATTTTGAAGGCAGGAGACTTACAATTTTTCAAAAAGAAAAGCAGAAAATACTTTTCCCACCTGCTACATTTTTAAATATTCCTGTCATCTTACTAAATGGTAGATGTCTTGATGACCCTATTATTCACATGGGCAGTATATTGAGAATCATAAGATTAAGGAGAGGGGATGTTCTCCATAACAAGTATGTGTGGGGAAAAAAAAATCTTGATTTTAATAAATACTGTGTATTCAAATAATTGAGAATATGTCCCTGTCTCTCTACAGTGGCAGCAAATAATAAAGCAAACTGTAGAATGTCACAATTAATTAAGGCAAATTTATGCCATTAGGATGCTTTTGGCTTGAAGCATTAATGAACAGGAGGTTTAAATTACTAGATTTTAGAACACAACATATAATAAGCAGAGGTCATAAATAGCCCTTTATTTTCCCCTGCCACTTACAATACGTGTTTTGCAGTGGTTTGTACATAGGCTCAGGTACAGTCATGTCTGGGGTGAAATCAGTAAGACCAGGATCAGGACTAGTGCTAATTTAATGCCCCTGAGTATTCACCAACAGATTTTACCCTGCTTCCAGGTGAGGCCGTGCTGTTCCTTACTGGGCAGATCTGCCTCCCAGCACAGCCTTTGTGAGGCTGGTTTTGCCTTTTGCTGCTGGTTCTGGTGTTCTCACCCCCTGCCCCACAGTGCCCCCCCTTCCCAGGGCTGGTGCAGGTGCTCACAGATCAGCCCTTGGCGGTTACAGCAGCCAGGGTGAAACCACAGCCAGGCAGCTCACAGGCAGCACGACAAAAGGCAGGCAGCAAACAGCAGTGGCAGGTGTTCACAGCACTGTTTTGAAGGCAGCACAGCTATATATAGTGTGGGAATATAAGAGCTTCTTACTAATTGAGCCTAACTCTGCTCTTTTCCTAAGAAGTTTCTCCAGTAGAAGTAATTCCCCTTGCTTGAACTCAATAATGTAAGCATAAAATCATGGAAAATAGGATGCCATATATATTTTTGACTTTTTCTTCTTTCCATTTAGCCCTTAGCAACGTCCTTTAATGACAAATTTAATTTTTAAATAACTCCCAGTCAAGGATCTTGAGGACTTTCCAATACTGAGCTATCTCTATTTTACATCTAGACAATCTGAGGCAAACACTATTTATTCAGCTCACCCAGGGTACATCACAGCCTGGCCTGGTTCAAAAGGTAAAGTCTCAGCTCCTGCTAAGACCTACATCTGTGCTTCATTTCATGCTCTGAGTCACTTGGCTGGCCTCAGTGTAAAGCACCTAAGTAAATGTTTGAAAGCCTGAAGCCTATGTTGACTCTGCACAGGCGAGGCTGCAGCCTTGCAAAGCTAAATACAGCTCCTGAGCCCAACCAGGGCCACACCTTGAGCCTCCAGCCCAGGCCACCCACAGCTAAAGTCAGTGAAATTAGCAGGGACACCGCCTGGCTACAAAAGATGTGCCCAGGGCAGGACTCTTGAGTGAAATTTTAAATTCAACTAGATGAGTAAAAGGTCATGGACGCCTGTTATTCGTAGGAGAAATAGAATTATTGATAAACTTCTTATGAAAATGCTCTCTAAAAAAAGAAAGCAAGCATGAAATATTTGCAAACAGTGACATTGACACTTCTTTGGTAATATTACTGATGGGCATTTGAGAGGGGAAGAGTGTGTGCAGCATGTAACAAGAAGAATATTTTCCATTTATTTTATATATTGGCTTTCACCCTACCCTCACCTCTGTACTACCAAGATAGTAGCACTCTGTGGAGAGGAGCAAGGAGGATCTCACTGCACCCCGTACAGAAGGGGAGGATGGCACTGCTCCCTTGTGAACAATCTGCTCCTGTCCTCACTCCCACTCTTGCAGGCCTGAGGAGCCACTTTGCAAGGTGGGAGCATGCTTATGGCATGTTGTTCAGCAACAGGCGACAGGGGAGGAAAGCCCAAGGAAGGAAAAAGAGGCAAGAAGAGGGATCTGAGCACAGCTGTGTTGGCTGCTTTCACCTTGAATTCAGATTATCAGTAGTCCCAGTGCCAGCACAACTCTGCTGCCCAGCACAAAGCAAGGCACGGCTGTGGGCACTGGGCTACCATGTGAGAGCACATCCTAAAGTATTACAGGAAAACTCCCTGGAAAGGGCCTCTCTGATACATCAGCATTTCTTTCTGCCTAGAGGTGATTTTTTAAAATTGAGTTTTATCTAGCACTTAGATGACTGAGCAGGCACTTATAAGGAAGAGCTTCATAGAAAGCAGAGGCAACACCTCCAGTGCAGAGGAACGGAGCTGCTGTTGTCACATCGCTGCAGTTGGAGTGACTCCCTGGATGTCAGTGGGATTATGGTGGACTACCTGTGCTTATCACAAAGGAAAGTGCAGATAAGTAGAAAATGATCAGGTTGTAACTAGGGGGTTTGGAGCAAACATTAGGCTTCAATTTCAGTTTGCCTAATTTTATGTAAAACTTAGAAATAAGATTCTGTTGCATCTCACGGTTGGCAAGGCTTGAGGGGTCTTCTGCAAAATCTGCTGAACACGAGGCACCCTGCCCTTGTGATCAGCACTGATGGTAGGTGGGGAGCTGTGTGGAGAGGAGGCTCTTTGGTTTTGGGGGAACATTTAAAGTCTCATTTAACTCTCAGATCAGCACGTTTTTACTCAAATACAGCATTCCCCGTGTCACGGTATTCTGAGTATGGATGAAAAGTCAGTCAGTCAATGTCAAAAGATGGTGTATGTGACAGATGCACGGGGAAGATGTAGCTGGAGATACAAGGTAAGAAAACAATCGCCATAATCTTAAGGGAAAAAAAGAGCTAAATACCTTCTACTAGATTTATGGATTTATGCTGCTGTGAAACGTATATTCGTGTCCTGGATTAAAATCTTAAAACTAGCACATGACTTGGGATAAGTTGAATTGGATGTATCATTCAAAATTTTTAACTCACCCTCTTTTTTATTGCATTTTTTCTCTGTCAAAATTATTTTGGATGTAGCTGTTGGTTGTGGGTTTTTTTTCCACCACAGATATTCTAGGTGGTTGAACTAGCACCTTCAGCAATATTCTACCCAAAGGGTACCTGAAGGGCATATCCACACATCAGGAGTCTCTGGGATGAATGTAAGCAAGTTTGGATAGCCCAAATTTGGGGCTACATATTTACACAGGAAAAAAAAATCATCCTGCATCTCCTTTATAGAATACAAAACCATTTTGAGATGCAGTGGATACAGAGGACACAGAGCTGCCTGCTGAACTGGCTTCCTCTCAGCTGTCAGCTCAGCGTTCCAGCTGTAATCCATTCCAAAGTCTCTTTGACTGCAGTGGGATTCCTGTCTCACCATGAAGTACAGGGCACAGCCCAATGTAAACTGAGCTCTAATAATAACTGCTGAAGAGCAGTTACACCAAAGGCACTGAGAAAACATGTTTGTGCTTGATGCACTGTAGGAATTATTTACTAATAGTTCAGCCCCAAGAACGATACTATGAGAACATCAAAGAGCTGCTCCTCAAAAGTATTCTGCACCAGTTAAAGCTGCTGAATGATTAATCCTCTAAAGGCTTCTGACTCCCTCCCTTTTCTCTTCTACTAATGCGCTATTGCAACAAGACACTTCTAGTCACTGTTAACACCCTTGATTACCCATGCAAAAACCCCAGTAATGCAGGATATAATATCCCTACTACCTTCTAGCAGATCAGAGTTCTGGCAAAAATGTGTGAAAAGAAGCTGTGGATGAAATAAGGCATTTGGGCCCAGACCAAATCATGTGACACACTGTCAAAGAAACCGATGCACGTGTAAGCATTTCCTTTCTTATCTACTCGAGTTCAGAATCTGAGCCTTGGGCCTTCATTAACACTCTCAGTGCGTGGCATTTGTTCTCTAATTAGATGGTAAGATGCTTAGGGGAGTGATGAAAATTTTTTACCTTGTTGTTATTTTTATAAATTCTGTCTGTCCTCAGAATTCAAAATGAGATCACGATCTCAAACCAGTCTTCCCCTGCTTTTATCAGTGAGAAAGAGACTTTAACAGTTCTTTTTCTGGTAGCTTGAGAAAATGTCAAACAGAAAATGACAAACCAACCCAATGATGGGGCCCTCTGAACGCCTGAGCTTTCCAGCTCTCCAGGCAAAGACCGTGAGTCACACACTGAATCCATCAGCCTTGAGAAACGTCATGGAACAGGATGCTACAGCTTTGCATGTGCTGGTGGGGAAAGGGGCTGGGGGAGGGAATTGGAAAGGAAGTCATGTCCTGAAACTGCCCCCCAGTCAGGAAGTCAAAAGTTCTGTGGAGATTCAGTGGACATTTTCTAACACATCTTCAAGTACATCTCATCTTATAGCTCTGATATCCATATGCACGGGGCATGTACAGCAATGTGATGCCGTGACTCCAGGAGATGGGGGTTGGGAGGAGTATTGACCTGGAAGTTATGAATGAGTCCATCCAAAGAGATTTGAATGACACATATTTATGCAAATCCTAGTATATATTTGTCCTGTCCCGAGAAGAAAGGAAGCAGATGGGAGCATGTTTCTCCTAATTTACTCACTGCTTTCTCACACGCCCCCTCCACACCCTAAGGAAGATATTTCTATAGAATTTGTATAAAGAAAACCTGCAGTTGGGTTCCTCACATGCTGCCAAACATCTGGCAGCTTTTGAAAATCTTCAACTCAGCATCAGCTTTGCCAACTGCTTCCTCTGCAGGCAAAAACTTTCCTCACCATCCCTCTAGAAGAGGAGCAGCCTTTCCACAAGTCAGGCTAAAGAGGAAGAAAAGCACATGTGATTTCATGTACCAGATCCTCCAGAATTTGGGACACAGATAATATTGTCTCCAGCATCTGGAGTGCATTGAGATTATCAAGATTTTCTTCCAAATGAGTATGGTCATTTCCAATTCCCTGGTCTGTTTGTAACCCAGCTGCCCCAAACAGGTACATGAATAATGGACTTATGGAAGCCTATGGGCCAAAATCCTTTTCTTGGCTGCAGCAGAAACTGGCTGTGGAAATGCAGAGTAACTGCACCACTGCCTTAGAAAGCCCACAAGGATGGATGGCTGCTGAGAGCAGCTCCAGGCACCACCTGGCCCACAGGTTGAATAACCGACTGAACTGCAACCCTTTCTAAGGTCAGGGAGATGCTTTCTGGGCAACTTGGCTGCTTTGCAGAAACTGGTGTCTCAGATTGTGAAGCTATTAGGGACAGCAGTTTTAGGAGTGATAATCTCCGCTCTTCTTGCAGTTAGTTGTTTGATTAGTCATCCCAGGCAGCTGCTGCCATGAAATGTGAAAAGGCACCATTAATATAAAAACTTGCCTGAGCAAACTAGCTGGTAAGGAGAAGCAGCAACCATTACTGCACCCTTGAAATGGTTTATACTCTGGTAAATCATCGACTCCACTAGAGCTACTCATGATTTGCTTCAGGACATGAAAAGTGTATTTTTTCAAGAGAAGCACAGATTTCTTTCGTATTTTTTTGCATTCAAGACGGTGCACTTAAAATATATTTATCACATCAGATTAAAAGGCTTCCAGAAAAAGTCTACCATTGACTAAATACAGTTTTTCCATACAGACATTTTAGGTAAAATAGAAAGAAATGTCAATGAGATGTGTGTTTGTAGGAGGAAACATTAACTGTCAGTTGCCCAAAAATAGTCTTCCATATCTTCAACAGAAAACAAGTTTTTTTACTCTTGAATTGGAACAGAAACATTTTTGCAAAGATTTTTATTTCAGTTTTTTGAGAGCCAGGAACAAGATTTTCAAGGACAGCATAAACCCACTTTGAACAAGGGTTTAAAATAGCCATTTTGAGTGTATTGTTTAAAATGGGCTGTGAATTCACAGCCAATTAACTAAAACATGTTCCTCTTAAATGAAATTTCCTGTGTACACAATTCAATCATACCTCTGGGACAAGATATACACTCAGTAATTAATCACAACATTACTCAGCCTTTTTGGTGTTTACCACCTTCCTTCAGGCAATGAACTCCAGAGCCAGCAAGATAAGCATCGAACAGGAGCAGAACAGAGAACAGGCAGGAGCCTGCAGAGGAACTGAATGCATTACCTGAGGATGTTCCATTGCCTTTATGTTCATACTTGAAACAAAAAAAAAACCAACAACCCAGAAAGACTCTGTTTAAATCCATGAAGAAAAAAAATAGTCTCTGCTGTGTTGACACCTGCCTCAGATTTAGCAGTGTACACAAAATATTTTCCCTGCATTCATTCAATCAGAAGGAGAGAACACGGGGAATTCATTTCTCAGTGCATTGTATGAGGACTTAAACACGTTGTTCACCCTGACTTCAGGTCAAATATACCAAGGAGCACTTGCTCCTCTATTGTGTTTATTGGCATGCCCTGACTGCATTTCAGACTCAATGCCAGTCCTATTTCCCAGGAACATGTGCTGTAGCTAAGCTAATTCTCAGTGGGCACCTCCTGCTACTCACATAAATCCCACATCACTCTGAGTTAGACTGAGTAGAATTTAGCCCCTTTTTCCAGCAATCAGGCCTTTTAGTAGGGTATGAAGGGCCTGTCACTCTTCTCATGCTGTGGTAAGACACAGGTTACTTCATTTAGATCATTGTAGAACCTAATTTCACATTAGTGTAAAGAGCTGATGGAAGCTTCATGGAATGGAGATGGAAATCCAGCCCATCACTGTTGAGAGCTATCTAGGGACATCAGCTTAAGAGGAGTCTGAAGTCAGAAGTCACAGTTCTTGTAACTTAATACAGTGATAAATAACACTCTGTTGTTGCTCATACTCAGATAAACGTAGAATGAGACCAGTTTGGCAGTGTGTTTTTGTAATTCCAGGCAGACCAGGTTTTTGATGAGCAGTTTGTTTAAACCAAACAGCCTATTTGAATACTCTCCTTCCCTGGGGAATACACTGAGTGTGCATCCAGACATTAGTTCTGCAACAGAGATACATCTCTAAACATTTGCAAAGCATAAAATCAGTTTGAAAACTGATGGTATCACATGCACATAATGGAAACTAGGGGGTCTCTCCAGCTGTTCAGCAGACTTTGTAACCGAGTCTGTCACTGTGCTAACCCTGGAGCTCTTATGCTTCCTCACTGCAACACCAGGGTTCCACACCTGGGGAATGCTTTGGTGTTCAGAGCCCTGCATCAACTGTACCTGGTGTTTGTAATCCTGGGGCAGGGAAAGATAAAGTCTGGCTGAGGAGTATGCAAAACTGCACTTGAGATGGGGCCAAGCTGCAGTCCTGGAGCTGCTGGTGCTATGCAGCCTGGGTTCTGACCTTCATTTCAAAGCTGTATCATTGCATAAACCAGTTGTGCTCTGACAGTTTTGGGGTGTACCTTGCCTTAAGCTAATAAAGGCTTTCAGATAACATTGCTTAAAGACTTCAGTCAACACCATATCAGGGTGGATAAACAGAATTAAGAATAAATATTCTTAATTCAAAATGCAATCAGTTGATCTGCAAAGTAAAGCAAATTATACTTGTCGCCCAGGGATCTGCAGTGTCCCTAGAAGGCAGAGAACTTTGACCAAAAGAAAATTTTGATACTAGTCAGGTGTGAATGGCATTTCAGAGGAGTTTGTGAAGCTTTTTCCTACAAGCATTTTCCCACTATTTCAATTAAAAAACATGCTGTTAGTTCAATAAATACATTTACACTGCTGATTCTGAAATGTCAGGAGGAACAATGGTATATCCATTTGGGTCACAACCTGTAATTCTACATGGTTACCTCTCACCAGCTTAAAGAAATGACTGAGTGTGCTGGAACTGTTCACTTTGCCTAGTTTGTGCACGTAGATGCTGGGGAACTGTCACCCAGTTTTTGCAATGATAGGCCCATCCTTGTCATAACCTTCTGTTGAGCCACTTATTAATAATATCACAAATTATCAGTACTTCAATTGATACCACTATTCACTGTCCAGGACTTAACATTTTTTCATAGAATTTTCATATGATGGTCAATGGTCTCACCTCTGTTTTGCAAATGCATCAGTCTGTGCTTCGATCTCGTTACTGTCAATTACAAAATTAAAAATGCCATTTCTGAAAAGCTTGTCTTTTAAGAACCATTACAAATATACATTCAAATGTATAATGTTTTTATTTCTGCTTTCTTGGGAAAAGGGGCAAGACAGGGGGTGACACTGCTTGGCTTCATCAGAAATCAACAATCTTATGAGTACCAAAGCAAGCAGCAAGAAGATCTCTTGTCATTAAACTAACAACTGATTCTTTATCACAGATCTATTATTATTCAGGAGGCCAGTCTTACTCCTATGGAGCATTTAAGAACAGGATAACAGCTGCAACAGGTCCAGGGAATGCATCAATAACAATCTCCAACATGCAGCCCTCAGACACTGGTTCCTACACCTGTGAAGTTTTCAGCCCTCAGGGCGATGCTGGACAGAGTCAAAAATCTGTGATTGTCAATGTGCTGGGTAAGTGCCTTCCCTCTCTGTTGCTGTGTCGTTCGTTTTCTTCCCATGTTATGAAACACTGTTCAGAACACGTAGGGCCAGAGGGAATAACAGAACAGAACTGTGGTAAACAAGGCCCGTGATGCAGAGAAAAGGCTCCCAGATGCACTGATGCAGATGCTTCCCAGGGCTCTGGAGGCAGGCAGAGCCTGGGTGCCCTCTAGCTTCCAGCCAGAGAGGACCTGCTGCCACTCCACAGCTACCCTTGCCTGACCTGCAGCCAGATCTCACTCTCCCACCAGTGGCCTTCAGATTCACTTTGTGCTTTCAAAAATTTAAAACTTAAAAACTCAATGTGAGCAGGTAAGAGGGTAGCTGGACTTACCCAGCTTCACTGAGTTTTTCACGTTGGAAAACAGACTGATACTAGCTTTGATTAAAATAAAACACCCTTTTAGCTGGGAGGAACAACTTCTCTCTGAAATCATTAGATGCAGCACCCGAAAAGACCAAAACTTCACTAATTTTACCTAATGTTGGTCATGGTGACTTGCATAAAGCTAGGGAGAGGCAGTAGTACAGCCCAAGAGTTCTGGCTCACACCAATTCCCAAGAGCTCTAGAAACTTAGGATGTGTTGGATGGAAGCAGTAGAAAGTGTGTTGTGGATGGAAAAAAGCAATAGTTCAAACATGAAGAGGCAGGACAGAAAGGATGAAAAGCAGTGGAAAATTTTACATCTTAATAAGATAAAAGTTTGTACTAACTCCATCTAATCACTGATTATCTTGAGAATTCATACAAGGTCAGACTGACAAATCACAGTCATAAAAGAACATAATTCCAACCTCACTTGCCTGTTTTCCAGGAATAAGAAAAAGATATATGTAAACTCATTCTCTGAAAAATCAAAGTACCACAGATAATTCTTATCTAAAATTCCCAAAATGATTAGTAAATCTTGGAGCAGTTGAGTTAGAGATTGCAGTTTTCACACAAAAACCAAGAAAAGTTGTTCATTTATGCACACAAAATTGGGCTGAGCTCATTGATGGTAGAGTTTCCCTGACAGTGCTCAAAAGAACCACAACAGCATTTCTGTGGATAGGAAATGAAAAACAATAGGTGTAAGTGAAGACAGAATCCTACCTTGTGTGAAAAGTGAAGAAATGAAATCAAAACAGATATATTTTTTAACAGAACTATAGTTGATTTATTTCTTCCACAGCTGTAATATACTGAAGAATCAAGCCTTGATCCTCTCCCTTTCTGTGGAAAAGCTCGTGCCATGTCCCTAAAAAAATGATGCTTCTGTGTGGCAGAATGGTGTATCACAAATAGTGAGTGGCCCATTATAATGAAAGTAATTGATAGTCTTTGTCTCAACACCTCCATGATAACAGTTAGTATGCAAACTGTATCCTAGGCCATGTACATATATTTAATATTACTCATTTTTTTATGGGAGAGGCTTTGGTCAGATCCATAAATAAGACTCTGATCATGGATGGAAATTTGTAAATGAGGTTCAATTCTTAACTGAGAATTGCAGCACAGTACCAGAACTCGAGGTGGATTATTGCAGCCCCAGCTATGCACTCATGATGTGTCTCTTCTCCTCATTGTTATTTTACAGTCAAACCATCAACACCTTTCTGCAAAGTAGAAGGAACACCTGAAAAAGGGCATCTGATCTACCTCCTGTGCAGATGTGAAGAGGGATTGCCTCATCCCACCTACCGCTGGTACAAAGTCGAGGAGAACACCCTCAAGCCTGTGACTGAACAATTTAGTGCGTAACTAAAGGACTGTTGTACTGTGTCCAAGACCTGAAATTCCCTAGCACCAACATTTCAAACACTGTGTATCACATAGGCTAATTAAAATTTATCCTCCTCTGATGGTGAAAGTCACAAAATCGTATTTTTACTTATTCAAGTTGACCAACAGCTTTCAAAAACAAAGGACACTTTTCCTATTTAATAAAAAAATGTTTGGCATGTTGAAGTCTTATCTATGCCATTACTTTAAATTGTTAAAATGGGAGAAATATTTATGCCTTTGCAGAATCCACTGGAACAATTTTCAAGGAAGATAAATGTTTTTTATTAAAAGAATATAAAAAACCCCCAAATAACCAAATAAACAGATAACCCTGTTTCTAATCTCTGAATAGCTCTCAGTGTTACCAACTACAGAGAACTGTTTGCCTCTACAGAATACAAACAGTAACTTGTACCTGTTCCCTGCCTGTCACAGATCCAAACACTGGCATTCTTTACCTTGGCAATCTCACCACCTTTGAAACTGGCTATTACCGGTGCGTAGCCAGCAACGTCCTGGGGAACAGCACCTGTGAGCTTGACCTAACAGCAAAACGTGAGTTTAACACGTGCAAGTAGTCACATCTCTGATGTAGGACATGCACAGCTTGCAGGAGAATGCTCTAACAACTTTGAAGCATAGATTTATTTTTTTTTTTCAAGTAAGAACAGAACAGGATTTGGAGAGCTCCGGAGTTTTCATCCAGGCATGCCCAGAATTTACACTGACCTAGAAAACTGGTTTAACATCTCCAGCTTAATTCCCACAGGGAGCAGGAGCTGGACCTGGTTCTGACTGCAGAGCCTTTACTGAGAATGGACAGACATGGAGTTTTGAGCAACATCTTCCAGCCACCACTCTCACTGAGGTCCCCTTAGCCCGGAAATTAAAACCATCACTGAAACGTGGTAGTACAAGGACTGGAGCACTGTAGATGTAACCACTGGCTAAAAATACTGCAGTCACAGAAAAATACCTTATCCTGAGTGTTCTCAAGCAGTGGTCAACCACACCTGCATGCATATTTTTCACAGAACCAGTAATATTTAACAAGAGCCAAGCCTATGTTGTACAACCAGCCATGAGAGATGTCCACGAAATGGTCTCTCAATGATTCAGTGGACTATGACCTGAAAATAGCAGGTCAGAGCTGGAAGCTGCACTGAAGTGGAAATAAAAGGCTTTGGAGGCTCACAAATGATCAGAGCACACATTTTATATCTCAGCTGAAAGGCAGAAATAAAGGCAACTTGAATTTCAGAATGTGTTTGCAAGGACTGAAGAGCACAGGCTTTTACCTACTGTGAGTGTTACAGCCTAATGTTTCCCATAGCCAGACATAAAGAGAGAGTTTCTTGGGATAGGGAGCTAACCAACAAGAAAGGAGGCAACAAAGATCACATAAAGCATAATTCTCACTTTCCTTTGGCCTCCCCCTGGAAAGAGTTCTTTGAATCCAATGCCTTCTTTCTGCTAAAAGCTCTTGCACTAAATTTCCATGGGATTTTGCTATATTACTACTTTTAAAAGTAAAGTCAAGTAATCTTTTTTTTTCTTTCCAGATTCAGACAGTGCTATTGTTGCTGGAGCATTAATTGGAGCGATCCTGGCAGCTGCTATCATTTGCATTATCGTCTGGGTCTTAACCAAGAAGGCAAAAAATAGGAAGTCTCCAAATAATGAGATGCAGTAAGAATTTCTGTTTGCTTCATTTTAAGACAAATATTTCTATAAAGCACTCCAGGTAATCCAGAACTAAAGTGAAATGCAATTACTCTAAACATTTTTGAAGGGTAAATAATACAAGTTTTGAGAAAACTTCTAGAGTTAGAACATTTGCTTTTGTGGGACTTTTCCCCTGTTGCTCTCGTAACAGAAGTTGCCATTGCCCTCTTCTCTATGTTAACAGACAGCTACCACTTAGCAGTATCTAAAACAGTGAAGTAAACGTTTTTAAACAACACATGCTAAAAGTGGCAAGTTAGAAAATCAGCTCTTAATATTTAAAAGTTAATGGGGTCTGTGAACAGTGGGTGGAGGGAGTAAAAAAGAAACAGCAGCTAAGGGTAGCCTCAGCGAACTTACCAGGATTTAAACACAGAGGGCTCATTTCAGTGCTATCTGAAATTACAGGACACACACTTGGGATACTCCAAAGCATCTCAAATCACAGGAAACACAAGGTTTAGGCAACAGAATGGAGCCCAGAACGTCCATTTTGATCCTGCTCTGGAGATGTTTTTTCCTCTGTGCTTTGGTTGCTCATTTTTACCTTAAATGGCCAAATCTTCAGAATGGAGATAATCTTGTGTGCTATACAGAATGTATTTAGCCCCACGATGTTAAATGCTAAATGAATACATGCAGCTGAGGCCAGGAAAAAATTGTTACTTTCTGTAGCACAGGGCTATGACTTCCTGATATGGAATTCTGCTAACCCAGACCAGTGGCCAGTCACTCATGCACCTCATTTCTGCTTTTAACTGATGTAGCATTAAAATTAATTTTGTGCTCAGATCCTAATAAATCTTACTGCATTGAATTAATCCACTAGCACCTGATATTTTTTACATGTGATAGTGATTCGATACTGGGAGTTTATTATTGTTTTGGTGACACAAATGGAATGAATACTTGTTACTAAAAATATTTTTCTAGATTTCAGTAGTTTCTAAAATACCCAATATATTTTAGAATATTTTTCTAGATTTCAGCCTTTCCATAATTCTTTTCTGACTGCACTCTATTTTTATGCACTTCAATGGGACACCACATCTGCAGGGAATTTCCCAGAAAGCTCACACCAAGCAGTATGTTTTGCTACCCCTCCTCAGACATTGTTTGCCATTGCTCAGTTTCCCTTTCCACTTTCTTGGTGTAGCATTTAAATATACTAAAATCCTCTTTATTCTAGTGGCATCATTTAAACCAGTGATGTAGAGGTCTTATTAGCAAATATTCTGTCACTCTTTCTGTCTCAGCAGCAGGGATGTTGTTACCTTTTTACACAATCATAATAAAGAGGGAGTTACTGTTTAGACAGTAAATACAAAGGTTCATCCTTTTGAGAGACTCTCGTGTACATGGGATTTCGACATGTGTGAAATCACAATCCTAATCCTGTCTTCCTGCAGAGAAATGGCTCAGAAACAATCCAATGCAGACTATGTTCAGGTACCTAATGAAGAAAACATTCCTGCGACCACAGTTCCATCGAGCAATGCAACAATGGAATACCCGAGTGTTGATGAAACAACAGCCCCTGGAACACCTGAAAACAATGAGAAGCAAGAAGCAGAAAAAGAAGAAACAGCCTAGAGTTTTATTAGTTTTCCTTGTCACCTCTGGACCCCTTTATACAAAAATTGTTGTCATTGAATTAACATAGAAGTGTGACTAAATCTTAAATGGGCATTTGCATTGTGAACCACTGGGCTAGAGATTGAAAAGGGTCTGTTACATGTGAATAGCAGAAGATTTGGCTTTTAAAGTTAACCAAATTTCTTTTATTATCTAGTTATAACTGTAGAAAAATATAAGCATAAAAAGACTATCATCCACATTATCCAACCTATTTTGCAAAACTAATTAGGAAATTGTCAAAGTAAGAGCTTTCCAGTCAACTATCAGTCATGCTGTGTGTATCCACACAGTTCTGAACCACAGCAGTCTTCTCCAGAAACAGTGTTGGCCAACTTATTCCCTGTGTACCAAGAACAATCCTCATGGTCAGTACATTGCAGTGTTTAAAGGAACTGATTCTGTATGTCAGAAGTAAAAAGAAGTTACATCAATGTCATCAGATTGCAGAAACAGATGTTGAGACCTGGGCCAATGAAATCTTGTGTGTCTGAATTCTACTTAAATTGAAAAAAAACCCAAACAAATGATCCTGGACACTTTTACCCTGTTGCTGCCTGACATGGAATACATTTTGTTAACAGTGACATTCTTGGCTCAAAGTTCCCAAGGCACCAGCATTCCAGAGTTGTGTGTCTCAGCAGTTCCGGTCTTCAGTTTAATAGAACTGGCATTCGGGTACCCAGTTCAGACATCAAATGACTGTTTTCCACAGAACAGGAGCTGGAAATCTAAATCCCTTGCAAGGCTTGTTCCAATAGGCAGGCACAACATCAGATTCCTCATGACATGCAATACAGCTGCTTTCAAAACTTAGAAGTAATACTCTCTACTATACAGCACATGAGTTTTGATTGCTTCCTCTTCCTGAGATGATTTAAATCTATTTCCAGGCACCTGTTCTACCTACTGAGCAACAAACTCATGCTACTTTTCCTCTGATTCTTTAGCCCAGTGTAACAGCCTGTTTTCTATAGGTGAAAGCATCAAGAGGAAAGGTAAATAGTGCAAAGCACACCGATAGCCAACAGTCGAGTAATGACCACTCTCTTGAGTGGTTGGAAGGAGAAAAAGGAACTGAACCACACACATGTTGATCACTAGACACCAATTCTCTCTGGGCCTCATTTCTGAGGTTACACAAACTCAGTTTTTCAAAAAGTTTTTTCCAAAGAGACCTACTTTCAGAAGAGCTCAGAGACCACGGGGCTCAGGTGAATACAGACCCACAGCCTCAGTAGCTCTGTTTGGAACTACACGAGGCAGGTCCTCGCTGACTCAGGGAAACACTGGCTTCAGTCTCATGCACTGCACAAAAATGTATCTGGCTCAGGGATCTGGAACTTTTTGGCATTTAAATCTTTTATAGGACCTAACATGCATAAATCCCTTGCTGACTGTTCCTAGCCTGTAAACATTAGACATATGCAACATTCATCTTTAAAATTTCTCAGCTAACATTTTCAGGTTCAGTTCCTACAGCTCTAAATATGTTTATCTAAAAAGTGAGCACCAAAAAAACCCCCCAAAACCCAAAAACAACCAAAAAAGAAGAAAAAAGGAAAAAAAGGGGGAAAAAAATAGAAAAAACATGGCAACATTTAAAGAAGATGTAAAGCATGAAGTCCTAGTTAAGAGTCATTTGGGATCTTCAAGCATAACTGTATTCATTGTCCTTTCCAACACAGTTTTCTGGCTTTCAAATATTTATCTTTGTTATGTGTGTTGTAGTGTTTAGCTTCATTCCAGAGTAAAAGGACACTTACGGTGTTCTTATACAATTTTAACTAAAAACTGCTTGTGCCAGACTGTGAGGGTCAAACCCTTGCTAATACCAACACTGCCATATTTTACTGGTGGATCCTCACATTCTTCTCTTCCCTAAATATCCAGGGTAAACCTTAAGTCATGATCTCCTTAATCAGGCAGCTCTTGACAACTATGCCAAGCAAAATCCGTAACTCATGTCCTGCTGGGTTGAGCAGCTTACTGAGAAAGTCTGATATTGACACCCAAAGTTGTGTCAACATGCAGAAGGATGACATTAAACATGCTCAGAAACAGCAAGAGAGAGAATACCTACTCCTGTTTGGGTGCTATTTCTTACCAAAGGTGTTTCCCCTTATTTGTTTCAAATCAATTATTAGTCTGAGGGAGCCCTTGACTTGGCTGACAGCAGCAATAATTTAAAATAATTTCTTATCTGATATTCCTAAGTTTTCTTTTACCCTTCATGGGAAACTATAAACAACTGTCTTCATGTTACCACTATAGCTGTATCAGTTTTTCTAAAGCTTTCTTCTGTATATATGCATCTTAGCCACGTTTTTCTTACTGCAACACCTTTCCAACTTCCACATCTCTGCAACAGCACTACTGTGATTGAAAAGGGGACTATGTTATGTGATCATTACCACATTTTTTTCCAATCTTTCCTTAATCTCACCTACACAAATTTATCTACAGGTATTCCTTACACAACTTGCTGCAGTAAGATAGGAGCTTATGTGGGTGAGCTGTAATTACCTTCTATAGCTAATACAATCTTCCTAGAACGTCACAGGTTTTATATTTGTTCAAAAAGTAGAAACTGCTCAAGTTTCATTAATGTTTTTAAATAAAACAAAAGAACAATTCAACACAAGTTCTTGACTAATGATTCCTCTCGTACTTCCACCCATCAGTGTGTAATAGGTAGTATTAAAAATAAAAAGGCAAAAATAAGAAACAAAACAGGTTGCTGGGGAGGAGCAGAAAGGTAAGGAAAATAACATTTATTCAGAGTTTCTTAACATATTGAGATGTTTCTGTAAGCCTTCTGGCAGATGTTTATTCTCATTATAAAGTCTGTAAAAGTTTATTAAAAAGGATGGGGCACTGTTCCTAGCTTTCTGCTGATGCTCTGGGCAAAGCACAATGCAAATTAGGTATTGATCCACAGTGTGTAACTCTAAAACCCTGCAGAGCCACGCAGGATACAGAAACATTTTTCAGAATTTGCCTTAGATGTTCCAACAGTCTTTGCTGCATGGCCCATTTATCTTCTCCTGTGGGAGTAGGGATCATTAACATGGAAACCAGACACTCAGCCAACATTCAAGCTACCATCTCCTAGGGAAGTGTATTTACAAAGCTACAGAGCTGTGGCAGGGTTTTTTTGCTACACAAAGATCAAGGATGAACACAGAACTCTTAACTTCAGCTGTTCTCAAATCAAATTTTCAGCAGTGCCTGTGCAACACCCAAGAAACATTTACTCAGTCACGTTCCTCCTTCAATCAAGAACTGCATGGCCAGAGCTTACTGTACAGGCAAGTGTGAAATTTCACCTGCATTTTGTGTTCTAAGATACATTTAAAGTCAATGATGAAGATATTTGTTTGGTTGTTTCTGTCTTGTTTATCAAAATAAACTGCATTACCTTAATCCCTGCAAGTCAAACTGTAGAAACTGCCAGCTTGCATTTCAACCTTTCCTTGAGGCTGAAGATCAGACATGTTGCATTCCCACTTGTGGGAATGGATGGCAGAGTTTCATCTCATCTGCTGTTCACATCCCAAGCGTACAAGCTATTTAGAAAACATTGGGTTTGTTACATACAGGTTCAATAAAGTTTTATGATACCAAAGACTGTTGTTTAGGAAAGTTCTTTATTTCACAGAATTTTATCGGCATCATTTGTTCAAGGGGAAATCTATCCACTGGTGCCAAAAGTGATCTTACCAACATCAGAACAGGTCACTTTTCAGACTCTGTCTCATTAGCTTTGCCTTCTAATAACTTAATATCAGGATTTGCTATGAGTAAGTAGAGATAAAACCAGGCTTCTGTTATAAAACAAGATGGTAAACTGCAAGTGTCAGTGCTGCATATGGGAGTCAGAGAGAACAGAAAAAGGAACCTACAAAAGGAGCAAGAGGAAAAAACATTACATTTGAAGTATATCCCAGAGAATTATCCAGAGCCATCCATTATAAAACATTATATTTGCAGAGGTAACCCTGAAACTGCTGCTGCATTCTGCAAGCAATCCAGTGCACTTCATCAAATACATGTATTTAAAGATTCAGAGAAACAGAAGAACAACCAGTAACACTAAAAAAAGCTTTAAACACTCAGATCTCACTTGAATAGATCAAGAGTAACAGAAATGGATACATTTATCCAAGCAACTGAGCAAACTGCATTCTACAAAGGGAGATAAGGTGTAGTTTAGAATCATCTGAAGAAAGACATTTGTACCCACAAAAACTAAATACAATCCCACATACAAATCACAAAGGCTAAGGGAAGAAACAAAGACTGTAGGACAAGCTTCCAAAATGAAATTGGCTTTAAATTGGTAAAGCATTTTTGGTCCTGTTGCTAGAAAGAAATAATTCTAAACTAAGATCTGACATACAAAGAATGACCACATTTATACAGATCGTACTGTAAACTGAAAGAAAACTGCAAAATATTGAAAAATACTTTAAAATCAGTGAACTATTCAATTAACAGGAAGTACAAACAGTTGTTTTGGCACTGCACTTGAAGGACAGCTTCAATAAAAACATTTTATTACCATGCTGATACCCACACACAACATCCTGGTTGAAATATCAAACTATGAAGTTTGCAGTCTTAAATATAAGTGCAACAGGAAAGAGGCTCAAGTGGGAAGCCCCCACTAGCCCTCCACCATCCTTTTAAGTATGGCTCCCAGGCCACCCTTTGCCACTTTCAGTGGGGTCAGCTCTTCTTTATTCTCAATGTGAATGCTTGCACCATGAGACACCAGCAGCTTTGCCTCCTCCACTCTCTCTTCATCGCAGGCTAAATGACTGCAGTGAGAACAAGAAACCCACAGCCACTATTAAACAGTCCAGGCTTATAAAGAGCAATAATTATGCCATGTCAAAATGACAGCGCGAATTCTGGGGGGAGATACATCCTAGAACAACAAAACCACACACAGCCAACTACCTACAGTGACTCCAAAGCTTGCTGTCTAGTTACTCTGTTGTCATTAAGCAACTCAAGAACATTCCTCCTGCTGTTGTCCTTGTAATGTTAAGACGGTTCTTTGGATTAGGATTTGGTTCTGCAGTCAGCAAAGCAAGGGGGAACATAATCCACAGTGAAAATGGACGGTGGCAACCTCCAGTTGAATCAAAAGTGATAAAGAAATCATCCATTGCTAAAAAACAATCTGAAGTAACGAGTCACTGCAAATGCAGCAAGCACTTTTTTTCCTGAGAATAACCGTGTGCATTCCAGGGCCATTCAGGGGTTTATGTACAGCTTAAACATACTGCTTGATCTTATTCACAGCAAACTCTTGATTCCACTCTAAACAAGGCAGAGTTTTGCCACCAACTTCAAAGCAGCTAAGGTTTTATCCTTACAGATTCAAATTGATCTCTAAGGTAACATCGAACACTGGGCTGGTTGTATTGAAATTGCAACTTATTTTCCTTAGAGAGGTGAAGAAAAGGTTGTAAAAGGAGTTCTTGCTTGGCAGGACAGAGTAGGCCAGCCTGCAAGACCAGTTTCCTCTGACTTGGATGTCATTAGCTCACTCTCTACCCTCTAGTGGCAACCAAACGTATTCCAAATTATTACAAAAGGTGTTCTACACTCTTTAAGTAGATGTGGTAACACAAATTAAAGTATGCATGTACAGACACACTTAGGTAAAATACTAAGTATGATTTTGTCAAATACTTTTTAATTGCACGGGGACGTGAAGCAAGGCAGTATTTTGAGGCAACAAAAAATTAAAAAAAAAAGAAATTGGACTAATGGCATTTCATTTCATAAAAATTATGCTGTATTAAGCAAAATAAAAATAAAAAATTACTTACAGAGGAGTATTCCCTTCGGAGTCCCGCATATCCACAGTGGCATTGTGCTGCACAAGGATCTGTACCATTTTTAGGTTCCCTTTGGCTGCTGCTCTGTGTAACGGGGTGGATTCAAAGTGATCTGTTGCATCTGGATCTGCCCCGTTCTCCAAAAGCATGATTGCAATCTGAGTGTGTAGTAAGAGAAAGGAGCAGGGGAGGAGGATGTGAAGTTAACATAATAAAATCCTTCTTCCCAGAGCACCACCACCTCCAGTAGCCTGGCTAAACATACCTCCTGCTTATTTTTGGAGGCTGCATAGTGCAGGGGTGTGCAGCCATTCTGATTGACAGCATTGACATGGGCACCCTTGGCAATGAGGGCTTTCACAATTTCATCCCGGCCTGCAGAAGCAGCAATGTGTAAGGGACTCCAACCAGCCTACAGAGGTGAGAACAAAACCACATTATTCAAAACATGAGTTTCAGGCAAAAAACCATGACAATGCATAACCCAAAATGAGATTTAGCTACTCACACTGCACATATTCTTATAACTGTAAAGCTGAACATTACTGATTATCACCAGAGAGACAAGTCTCTTGTTCTTGCCTGCACTCAGTACCTGACAAATGCTGCCAGTTAAATGACAGAAGTCAGAGTTATGCACAGTACCTTTGCAGGACAGTTTGTGCCTCCAGAATTCACACTAGTGCTTTTTTAACAAAAAAGAAAAGGGCGTACAAAAGTTTCTTTAATCTTTCCTATATCCTACCCTCTAAACTGATGAGACATTTCCTTCTCTAAGGGTGATATTTAGGATGCTTTGTAACAGATGCAAATATTTCAACCCTTCCTCTAGAACACGAGCAGACCATCTCCTTTCCAACTGTGAAATGACTGAACCTGCCACCTGCTCTATAACGCCTTCCCCAACGTGAAAAATCTTCACGGCACCTCATGATTTGGCACAACACATTTGAGAGGCATAAAGGCAACATGAAAATCCCCAAAACTACCCAGACAAACACCGCTGGTTTTGCAGCTTCATTCATAAGAAGAGTCCTCCTAAAATTCCTTGATAACGAGCAGGACTCGTCAAGTCTCTCTACGCCCATTTCCGCATGAACACCGAAGTATTTCATTGCCTTCCCAGCGCACACACAGCAGCCTGGGCTTTCCCAAGCCTCACAGACACCGCGCTGGGGGCACCAGGAGAGGGAAAAGGACGGAAGGGAGGAAGGCTGAAGCCACGACAGCCAAGGGCCGCGGCAGAGCCCGCGCATCCGCACTGCCCCCGCACGGCGGGGCGGGGGATCCGGGCAGGGCCGCCACACTCACATCGTCCTTATCGTTCACAGGCACGCCGAGCCCGAGGAGGAGGTCGGCGACATCCGTGTGTCCCGCCGAGCAGGCCCAGTGCAGCGCGGTGCGGTGATCCTGCGGGAGAGCGTGAGGGAAGGAGAGAGGAGAAGAGTGAGCGCGGCAAGGCTCGGGAGCGGCTGGCAGGAGCCGCCCCGCGGACAGCCGCCTCCGCAGCCCGCCCGGGCCCCGCAGCCCGCTAACCTGATCGGCGCGGGTGGCCTGTGCCCGGTCGCGGAGCAGCAGCGCCCGCAGCTCCTCGAGGCGCCCCGCGAAGGCGAGGTTACACACCGGCACGTCCGACACCTCGCCCTCCATGCTGCCCCGCCGCCCCGCCGCCGAGGGGCGGGGCTCCGCCGCGTCCCGCCAATCAGGAGGCCACCAGGGCCAGCCCGGCCAATCGCACCTCCCGCCTGCTCCGCCCGCCCCTGTGCCGCGAAGGCTGCTGGGGGTTGTAGTCCCGAGGGCGGGGGGCGTTGCGCTGCGGGCGGGCGGCGGGACTGCAGCTCCCAGGGCGCCCCGCGGCGTGGCCGTGTTGTGCCTCCGTGTCGGGGAGAGGCGGAGGAGGATGGTGACAGCGGGAGGATGGAGGCCGGTGAGGGGCGCGGGGCGCGGGCACGGCCGGCGGAGCGGTAGCGACGGGCTGGGCCAAGGCCCTGGGGGCCGCGGCAAGGGGTCGGGCCGGTGCCCCGGGGGCCACAGCGGCGGGAGGCGCCGGCGGGCTGAGGGACGGACGGGGCGGGGGGGGTGCGATCCACCGTGAGGGGCTCGCCTGGAGCGGGGGGTCCCGCGGCCTCTCCCGGTGCCAGGGCTGAGGGGCTCGGGTGAGGGGCTCGGGTGCGGGGCGGCTCAGCTGCCAGCCCGGCCCCAGGAGGCGCCGCGGGTCGGCCGGGAGCGCTCTGAGGGCTGAGGGAGCCTGGAGAGAGAAAGGACACCCCGGACGAGGAAAAGAGACCCCGGGAGGGGAAAAGAGCCCCCGGGAAGGGCAAAGCCCCCCCAGTGGTGCTTTCCCGTGGGGTATGAGCTGTCACACCGCGGCCGCCGAGGGGTCGCAGGTGTCTCCTGTCGGATTTCGAGGGGCGAGAGTGTCTTAGGTGTTTGGACCCAAAGCAGGCGATTTGCCCTCCAAGTGCAGCGAGCGGTGGGTTCTCTGCCGGGGAAGGCAGGGCGCAGGGCGAGGGGCTGTTTTGCCCAGCTGGCAGCCCCAGCGGGTCTGTCGCGGTGTTTAGCGGGGAAGGGGCAGTGGGGCTCGGCAGCGCTGGCCCCGCCGCTCCAGCCAGAGGGTGGTGCAGCTCCCTTTGGATTGCTGGAACGTATATTTTTTACATGAATTCTTATATTTTTTTTTTATATACTTAACAGCCGATTGTTCGTTCTATATAGTGGATATACGTGCACTTACTTTAAGAATAAAATAAAATTGTGTCTGCTTTCGCTTTCAACTTTTGATTTTTCTATCAATATATTCCTAAGATTGTTATCTAAAATAAAGGGGTTTGCGTTCATTTTTACGCTTGAAGGCATGTTTCACTCTTCCAAAAAGCACTGCTTTAATCATCTAGAAAATGGTTGGACTGTCTTCTTTTAGTAGTGTTAATTATTATTTGTTATTTTACACTAGATAGATCTAATGTTGAATAATAACATTACTATATCTTTTTTTTCTTCCTCCTGAAGTGTTTCAAATCTCCAGTTGAGAAAGTAAAACCCAGTCTTGCTAACACTTTTCACATGCTTCCCATTAAGCACGAGGCTGTAATCGCTCTGATTTGTATTTTTTTCGTACATTTTAGATCAAGCCATAGTGCCTAAATTGGTTTTTTCCTTCCCTCATTATCTTGAATCAAATCTCACCCTCGCTGCAGTCATCCTGAACTTCTGCCACTGGCTTCAGTCAGACTGCTTAAATCAAGGTGTTAGTCCTGGTGTTCTCTCAGCAGTCGCTGAGGATCAAAATAAAAACCAGCCAAGGCATTGGATATTTCAGTGTCAGAACAGCTTTTAAAGCAAAAAACTAAAAGCAGCTGACAGTACTGATCAGAACCCCCAAAGGCTGCAAGGACTTGCTGCAGCTAGTTCAGTCTGAGAGCTCCAAGGTGTGCATAAAAGAACAAAGGGATAAAATGGAGTTTGAATTTTGTGTATTCCCGTTCAGTTTTATCTAGGTATGAAAACCAGATCACTATTTTGTCAGACTACTTAGAAGAATTTCCAGAAACTGATGAGCCAGTGTGGATTCTAGGAAGGCAACACCACCTAAACACAGGTATCTGTGGAATTAAATTATCTATTACTTCTGTAGAGCATTCATAGATTCACATGCAGCATCAGCAGCTCCAGATTTCCTGATGTTCCCTAAAAGTCTCATGAGAGAAGTTTGTTCCTTTTTATCAACAAGGCATCAGCTGTAAGCAGTGGAATTCCTCCTGTACAGAAACCAGAACCAAAGCCAGTGTGCTTCCAACTGTAATTTGTGCAAAGTGATTGCACTTGCAGCAAGGGCTGTCAGGTGTGAGCCTGGTCACTTCCCAAGATCAGCTGTCTCAGATAAATAAACAAATTTTGGGAAATGTTCAGCCTCACTAATATTATTTTCCCATGAGGGATGCTGTCTGCAGCCTGTTACGTGCCACTAAAAGGATATTTCAAAAGAATAATAAACGAATCTACTGCACATACTCTGGTGAGAGTAAATACCTAAAAGTTATGGCAGAGCTATGTATTTATATAAAAATAAGGATTCCAAAATGGCTTTGCTCCTCGGGGAGAAGACAAGGGCATCCTGTGTTACATGTCAAAGGCAGTGGCCACCAATGCAGGCCTGGTGTTCAGGACAGCCCCAGGGTGCTGCCTGCAGCCTGGATCAGCTGAGGGATCCTTTGGAGAGGCCAGCCAGGCTGAGCCACAGCGCAGGGAAAAGGAGCAAATAAGATTCTTAAGCATTCTTCAGAGCCTTTGGGAGAAGTCTGTAAGTGCGTGTGTTTAAACAAACAAACAAAAGATATTTAATTAAATTTAATGTTATTAACCTGTTCTTAAAATGACTTTGTATTGGGTTTGGAGGTAGAGCATAATTCCGTGATGGTTTGCATGTAGGAGTTATTCACCTTTTTTAACTTGCTTTACCAGTTCTTTCCTGAGGATGTAGTTCTCCAGAGCTGTTTCATTCAGGCTGGGCATAATCATTCCAAACCCCATGTAAAACTTCATTGGCTAATAATTATTCCATCCTTAATAAGTTAATTTTAATTAGCAGTCTACAAAAGCTCTCTGTGTTTCAACTGCTAAAAATATGTTAAGTATTAAGGGTCTTGTATGTAAAAGCTAACAAGAGCCTTCCACACTCTCCATATATTGACTGCACAGAGAAAATTGGAATTTTTCAGTTTTAAAAGTCTGTTTTAATAATTTCTTTCCTCTTAAAATTGTTCCAGACAAATCTAAGCTATTGTTGGATATAAGTGCTCGTCTCTGGTTTACGTATAGAAGAAAGTTTTCACCTATTGGTGAGTATGCAGCAGTCCAGCTGCCTGCTTGTGGATTAGCAGGATTAGTGATCATGTTAGGGAGTCTAAAATTATTTTTACAGTATTGGAACATTTTCATCATAATTTTAACTGCTTATGCAAACAGAAGATTTAAAGCTATTAAAAACCCTGTTTGCCTCTACCTGTGTATAATCAGGTCTTCATGTTTATAGGGCAAGCAGTAAAATTACAGCGGCACTGTAGAAAGAAAAGAGCTTGCTCATTGCCTTTAGCCTGTAGTATAGTTGTTAGAGATTTAACTTGAAGTTTTCTCAGTGGCTGCACTCAGTGTAAAGCTCACATTGGTTGTGATGAACTCTGTTTTCAGGAGGCACCGGTCCCTCGTCTGACGCAGGCTGGGGATGTATGCTGCGCTGTGGGCAGATGATGCTGGCCCAGGCACTGATCTGCAGACATTTAGGAAGGGGTGAGTACTGTTGCTGAGGGAACTTTTGTGTTGCTTGGAGACTGTTTGATTCTTCTGCAGTTTTCCATAAAAGCATAAAACCTAAATTCCTTAGCGAAACTTTCCTTGATGCCCTGATAGAAGTTACAAGTGAACTATTCTTGTCTAACAGGTTAAAATCACGCCAGCCTCAAGCAGAAAAATAGAAATGGAGGGAGGACAAAGAGGGAATCCCACTGTTGTTATTTTATAAATCTTTTTGAGGAATATCCAAGTTGAAGCCATGGGAAAACTTGCCACCACGTGTTTGAGTTCTTCCCCTCTCCTCATTGCTTACATAGCCCCCAAATGTTGGCACACAGTGACTGTGTGAGTAGTGACATAGTGATAGACACCTCACAGAGTACTTCACAAACCACTGACCCATCACCAGCCTGAGTCCAAACCCCACAGCAGACCCCGTTATTCCCTGCTCTTAAGCCTGTATCAACACCTCACATCCCAGGGTCACAGGTGAGAGTCATAGGGCTGCTCTCTATGCAGCTCCTCTATCCATTAAATTTTTATGGTTGGGTATGTGATCCTTATGCTGTTGTGCCATGTTTTCTATGACAGCATGATTTATGGATTTATCCACATTTATAACTGAATCCACAGAAGGATTTATCCAGTTGAATAACTGAATCCAGAGAACGGAAGTGCAAAGATTTAACTGAAGGAGTAAGCAAACAAATCACCTGAGAAAAACTAGAATTTGCAGTATGTATTTGCTTCATAGCATCAGTCCTATGATGTGCTTCTCTGTCAGTAAATGTGAGGTAACCACCTCACATTAGAAGCAGAAGCTTACATGGCAAAGCCATGGTTTGGGGTTTGCTGTGGGAGAGGGCCAGCATTGTGTTTGGACTTTGCTTTATGGATCTTACCGTCCTTCAAATGCTCACAAATCTAACAAGGTCCCAGCAAAGCAGGTACTTCTAAACAGTCTTGAAAGCTCTCATAGAGCAATAGCCATCAATTCTCAGCAGTGATCACTCGGGATATACTTGCAGTTGACATTTTTATTTTAGTTTCCCAGCTATCACAATCTAGCCTGTGATGATAAAGGACAGCTTGATAAGAAATGACAAGCTGTGACTTCTAGGATCTCTAAATAAAATTAAATATTAGAGATGGATTGTACATTAGTCTCTTGTATGGCTTTCTACCATCTAGAAATTTGATCAGTATGATGGAAACATTATTTTTTTAATCTGTATAACTTTTTTTTTCCTGTAAGATTGGCAATGGGAAAAACACAAAAAACAACCAGAAGAATATCATAGAATCTTACGGTGCTTTCTAGATAGAAAAGATTGCTGTTATTCCATCCACCAAATGGGTAAGAACACACACCAACTTTTTTTTGTCCACTGAAATTCCTACTGTGTTGAAACTTTCTCCTTTGCAATAAGTTACTTAAAAAATTTTAAAAGGTGACTGTGAAGACAGTGTGTATGTTAATACATAAATAAAAATGCATGCAAGTGGGTACAAAGTGTAATAATTCAGAAATGTTATTCACTAAGACCTAAATAAGGCTGTATGCTAGAATCTAGCTCTTGGTAAAGTATTCAAGTTTTGGGTACCAGAGTTGATAGTTTTAAAACAGACAGTCACAAAGCTTAGTGCTGTAATTTGTAATTAAGGACATATTTGTAATTCTTGTTACAATTTAGGAACTTTTAGTAAGGGAACTGGGAGTCATTAAGATTTGAAAAGAGCATAGATTGAGAAAATAATTGTTGTTGCTAAATACAGTTTGCAGTTGCTCTAGAATGCATGTCAGAAGTAGGCCATGCTATTTAACATACACTGTGACCAGCTTCTCTGTGATGTTCTTTGTGTGTGTTTTCCCTCACAAAAACAGCGCAGATGGGTGTTGGAGAGGGGAAGTCCATCGGAGAATGGTTTGGACCAAACACAGTTGCTCAAGTACTCAAGTAAGTCACGTCTCCATAGCTCACTGGGAACGTTCCCTCAGGGCAGCTGAGCTCAGACCACGCTGAGGCCCCAGGGCAGTGCCAAAGGATGATCTCCCTCCCTCCCTCTCTCTCAGAATCAGGAATGTCTGTGCCATGTGTTTGCAAGCACAGTGCAGACCATGGTGTAGCCCAGCGGGCAAGTAGTGAGTCAGGACTGGGTGAGTTCTAAATTTTAATATACCAAGAGCTGTGTGTATGTATATATATATATATATATATATGTATATATACCTGCAGAAAGGGCTCTCTGGCTATGCTGTCGACATGCCCTAACCTTGGTAAGCTCCAGCAAGGAATATACACTTCTTGCCACAAAGTGGCACAGCTCTGACAGGTCAGGAGTGCCACCTGATTAGATTAGAGTGGTGCTGTGAAGGATCTGAGTGAAGCCATCCAGGCCAGGGAGGAACTGAACTGCAGTTCCCTGCTGTCTGAGCTGCAGTGCTGCCTGAGGCTGCTGCGTAAAACATGGAAGCTCCTCCTAGTCTAGGAGCCACACTCAGAGAGTTGACTTTGCTCCATTCCTGAGAGATTGGTGGAGGTGCCAAATCTCAAGTGAAGGCTAGACTGCAGGTCCTGGGTGCAGTTTGCTGCAGCTCTGGGACAGACACACACTCTGGAGAGAGAGAGGAGCTAAAGGATGCCCTGGCCTCCAGTTCCTTTCCCTTACAAATTCTCCATGGCTGAGCACTCACATGCTGGTTTTTCTGGCTTATTTTAGATAGCTGACTGCCTGTGCAGCCTAAAGGCATAGGTCCCTTCCCCAGACTTTTGGATGTCACACAAGTGGACAGAAACTTGTTGAAGGGCTCTAATGCCCCCTCCTAACTTGAGGGTGCCAAAAACTTTTAGCTGCTCTGGCTTTTAACACCCTGAGTCTGCTCTCTGCACATGCCCAGAAATAGTTCCACTGAATTTAGTGGAAGTAAGCACTTAAGCACAAAGTTATGTGAAAAACTGGCACAGGAACTTTTTCCTTCTCTAGACAATGCCAGGCACTGTGGGCAGGATCCCACTGTGGAGGCTGTTAAATGCAATAAAAAGTAATAAATCTAATTATGTGGTTGAGCTGTTACTATCACTGCATTTGGCTAAAGGACAAAACAGCTTTCACACAGTACAATGTGTGTGCTTTTCCTGGAACCACTCTGTATTTATTTTTTCTAAATATATTAAATATTAAAGTTATCTTTTTATTACATGGAAATTTAAAAAAAATGTTTTTCCGAAGAAACAATTTTTTTACTCAAGAACCATTTAACTATCCTGAATTAAAAGCTACCCCCATGGTCCTAATTAACTTGTGTTAAGTATTACCTTCATGTTTTCTAGGAAGCTTGCTTTATTTGATGAATGGAATTCATTAGCAGTTTATGTCTCTATGGACAATACAGTGGTCATTGAAGACATCAGTAAGTGAAACAAAAGTTTTTTTTAGAACTACTTTAATGTCTCAGCAAATAATAAAAAGTAGCTCAAACTCATGGCAAATTTAATTGTTTGGGGAAACTACATTCTGGCAGCATTAGAGTGACAGTTGTACTTGATGATCTTAAAGGTCTTTTCCAGCCTAAATGATTCTGTGATTATTTCTTTGGTTACAGTTTTTGATTTGACTCCACTCTCCTGAATGTATCTAAATATGAACAAAATACTTGGGGCCATCCCTACTTGTTCCCAGGGTAAGAAAAGCAATACAAGAAATACAAATTCAGGTTTTGGGTTTCCAAAACTGAAGTTAGCACAAAATGACGAGGCCTTTTTGTGGCCAACTTACACACCATGCAGTTGAGGAAAAAGTGGAGTTCGGTCTGTGCTATCTAAGCTCCCACCCCAGCCATGGAATGAAGTTGCAGTATGTAGAAATACAGAGAACTGCTTTTAATACAGAGTTTGCCAAAGATTTGCTTCTGTTGGGCAAAAGAGAAACCAGGGTCAGACCCTAGAGAAACACAGGGCTGATTTGCAGATGTAAGGAAGGTGGGTTTACAAGCAGTATTTAGCCACAGCCTGGTTCTGCTTTTGTCCCTACTCCTGGTTATTTTATGTCTGCATCACTGGAAGCGAAGAGTTCCCTGAAGAATTTCTAGTGTTTCATCTCTGCCATATCATTTCCCAGGCGAAGCTTGACAGCATTAATACTGCTAGTAGTAAACGTAACTTCTGTCCTAAATTTTCATCCCCCTGCCACTTATCTGGCATACTCTGTCTGCCAGAATTACTTCTACTAGAGAGTTAACAATTTCCAGGCCCTGCTCCTTTTGCCTTAAAACAGAAGCTCTATAGAGCTGTCTGGAAAAGTAGCTCAATCCACGATGGAGTGGAAGCCGTGCTCTGTGTTGCTCTGTGCATTCACTGATCTCTGTTTCCGTTCCCCAGAGAAGATGTGCTGGTCCCCTCCCCAGAGCAGCAGCGTTGCCCACAGCAGTGCACATTTGCACAGGAGTGCTCTTGGCCGAAACAAGAACACAGCAGGATTCTGCACAGGCTGGAAGCCCCTCTTGCTCATTATACCTCTCCGCCTAGGGATAAATCACATAAATCCAGTGTACATTGATGCGTTTAAAGTAAGGGGTTTTTTCAGTGATTGTTTGTTATTGTGAAATAAGTTCAGGTATCTGATATATCAGTAAAGAAATCAACTTCAATGTCATTTTTCTCTCTTTGAACTCCTAGGAATGCTTTAAGATGCCACAGTCTTTGGGAGCATTAGGAGGGAAACCCAATAACGCCTATTATTTTATAGGATTTTTAGGTAAGGAAGAAAGAAACTTACTCTGAATATCCATATGAGATGAGATAGGGTTTTCCTTGGGAAGGGGAAGCAGTTCAAGTATGAGAATGGAAATGAAGAAACATGCTGGAAACTTCAGGAACAGTATGATACCATTCTTATAGGAACAGAGCTTGATGTAAAATAAGGAATGATATAAGCAGGAACAAGACACATAACATTCAACAAGTGTCAAGTGTCACTGCTGCTGGAGTACTGAATTTTTCCTAATGATTAATACTTTCTAATGAAGGATGTTTTGTTTTAGTCTTTTGCTTCAGAGTTTTCATAATTTACTTTCTCATAGCAGTATCTCTTTCACCTTCTTCCATGCCTTCCTTTATTAATTAATGCAATAGTTGATACCAGATTCAGTCTTTCAGATTTCACCCTGGTTTGATCCATAACTTTTTGGATATTTTGTTCTTCCTTTTGTAAAACCTGAGCTGTTTTAGTCAGACTTATTTGTTCCAATTTCTGAGTGAATGCCTAACGGGATTACAGATTGCATTTGTGGTCATCCTGTACCTCTTGATCTGTGGAATGTTAGGGATTACAGCAGTTGAGATTTTTAAAAAATCTGGACCTCACACAGCTAAAGTATGAGACAAAGGTACAACAAACCATCCAAAACATCTACCCTAACAGGTAACAGTAGGAAGGTATGTTAACTGCCCTGTGGGAAGCTCTTGTGCCTAACTTTCCAATTCTTTTAAAGACTCCCTAGCTAGAAAGTCAAGATATGGACTGTGCTGATAATGCAATTTCTGTTTTACAAGTGTGGATGGAATAAGTGCTTATGAAAGCCTCTTGCTTATTATCACCATATGGATTTTACCCCTGCAGGCAATGAGCTGATCTACTTGGACCCTCACACCACTCAGAGTTTTGTAGATTCAGAAGAAAACGGCACAGTTGATGATGAAAGCTTCCACTGCCAGCAAGCCCCACACAGAATGAAGATCATGAATTTGGACCCTTCAGTAGCTTTAGTAGGTGTTAGGAAATAGTAGATGTGTGTACTTTATTCAAAGCAGTACCTCTGTGTATTGGTAAGGGCACTAACGTGTTTTCTTGATCACAGCCAAGATCACAGAGCAGTCTGCTACAAACTAAAATTTAACACCTGGTAGTTTATATAGTAACTGCATAGGATATGTGAATTTTAGGTCAAGCAGGGAATTCACTTGTGGATCCTGGGGAGACAATTAATTTTCTTTCCTGAGCAGCCATTACCTTTTCTAGAAGTATTTTGAAGGTGAAAGCAGGGAACTGAATCAAGTTTCCTTATTTTATTGCATGTATCCATGCTTGCTCTGGAGAAGATACTTACCTGAGCTTAATTTGTTTTATATAATTTACAAATCTTTAAATAGAATTACTTGTAGTAATTCCATATCCAGTATAGGTAACAAGAGTACTGTAGTAGGTGAAGAAATTCAATCTGACCACATGCCAACATCCTTTGGTTGGGTTAGGGGTGATTGTCACTTGAGATATAACCAATACATAGTCACCACAGCATCCTTCACTCATTGACATATTGTAATTCCTTAACACTACTATGTGTATCCTTTCCCTAGGGCTTCTTTTGCAAAGAAGAATGTGATTTTGATAACTGGTGTAGTCTTGTACAAAAGGTAATGCTACTATCTTTATTTGCTCTGTATGAAACCATGTTTACTGTTCTTTTTTTGAAGTGGAAATTCCCTGCCTGCAAATCAAACAAGCACCAGCAAAGGCTGCACTAAGGATCAGGGTAAGATGACACTGCTGAGTTGCTGATGGAGCTTGTTCAGCATTTTGCAGCCCTGAGCCCTGGCACTGGGAAAACAAATCCATGTATACCCTTACAGAGTTTGGCTTTTTTTAGCAGTACTGTGTTACTGGCTGATACTTAGTCATTTACTGAGAAATACATTTTAAACTGCCACGTTGTAGCAATTTATTTGTTTGTTTGCTTCCTGATCCTTATTTATTTTTTGACATAATAATACGTGTACTGATTCTGACTGTTGGTCCCTGGTACCACAAAAGATCTGATTCTCTCAGTGCAGAATCCCTCCTGCTGAACTGTGGGGTACAAAGAAGGTGCTTGCTGCCACAGGAAAAGGACTTTAGGACATTTCTGCAAGCAGTTGGGATATTAAGCTACAGAAATATGAATGTGAAGTAACACCAACTTCTAAAGGCATTTTTAAAAAAAAAAGGCTAAGGAAAGCAGCTTGTAAATAACTGAATAGAGGATATGATGTAGCTTACCTGATAGGATTGAAATTTGGCTTCAATAATAACTTGTTTCTTCTGATTAAAACCTATCTTTCAGAATCTGTTGGGTATTTTTTTGAGATAATGGATCTGTCTTTTGTCTCATTGATCAACAGAAAACTTGAACACAGAGAGGTCCATGCAAGTAATTTTCATATAAAAGGCAGAAAATACCATATTCTTGGTGTCTGCTCCATGTAAACAAAATTATAGGTGTAAGGATATCAAAGCTTATCATAACACATTGATAATTTGTAGGACAGTTTAAGAGATCCATCTTTCAGGTGTATTTCCAAGTAGGAAAAGAGATCTGTGAAGCAGTGATTCATAGTGGCAGGTACCTGAAATAACAGGTATTCACTGCCTGTCTGCATACAGCCTTTGTTATTGCATAGACATACATAATTAAAAATGTTTCTAATTAAGCAAGACACTTTTTGTTTTGTATTCTGTCCTCAGGAGATTCTAAAGCAGCAGAGTCTACGGATGTTTGAGCTGGTCCAGAAGCACCCACCACACTGGCCTCCTTTCATACCTCCAACCAAGCCAGAAGTGACAACCACAGGAGCAGGTGTGGTACCAGCTGAAAGTGCTGCTGGGCAGCACAGTGGTTCTCCTTAGCAAACAGGAGAATCATCACAGGTGGAATAACTGGGCTTTCCTGAGGATCAAGCAATCACTACGTCTTCTTACAGAGCATCAGTTATCCAAACAGGCCACGTACAATTTACAAGTCCTAGCACAACGTATTTTTAAATCTTACAAAATATTTCAAAAGCCACGTTCCAGAAAAATGGTGGGGGGGGTGTTTTGGTTTTCTTTTAAGTAAACAAAGTCAGGCATGTCTTTAGATTCTAAATTGTTTAATTTTTTTTCCAGAACTCATCGAATCTACAGACAAGCTGTTTGAATTGGAAGAAGAATTTGAAATCCTGAGCGTATGAAGGAAACTGTGGTGACCCTTCTGAGTATTGAACATATTGCTAATATTACTGCATTGACTTAAATCACACAGCCATGTTAGCCCCAAAGTGCCTGAAATCATGGATAACAGAGCACAAACACCTGGTAGCATCCAAAACTCCAACAGCGACAGTTCCTTCTGTCAAACAGCTTCCCCTGAGGGAAAGGCAGTGAAAGATTTTATTATAAGACCCTGAAAGGGAACCTGTTTTTAATGTGTCTTTCCTGAAGACAAATGGACCTCTGACATTAAGGCAAAAATATGTCTGACAATGGGCTGTATGTTTGGAGAAAGGGATAACACAAAATGGGTATTTCTTGCTCTCTTATAATGCAATAGTTTAGTTCTTAAAGCAAAACAGTCTTCAGTTAAGGAGGATGTTTACTTCTGTTCCCTCCCATGGGCTGCATCATAGAAAAAATGCATTGTCTTGTTTAAAAGATCGACTGGATCAGGAAAAAATCGTTTCCTTGTTAAATATTTTAACATGTATTTGAGCAACCACACTTTATTACAAAAATGTTTCTGTGAAAGGAACTATGTCTAACGTATACGTTTTGCAATAGCCTTCCTGTTCCTGGGAAACCTCAAGAGGAACAGGAGACTCAAATAGTTGATACAGATCACAACCACTGTTATAGTTATGATAGATTTCACTTTGACCTTAAAATTCAATCATTAAAACTTAGGCTGACTTTTCTTTGGAGCTTAAGTAAGTCAAAGGTGGTTTAACTGTACCTTATTTATTTTTAAAAAGATTTACACAAGTTTCTCTGTTACAGCACTTTATCTGTGCATCTAATAAATTTCTTAAGCTTTTCATAGGTTGTATGCTGCTATATTTTGTTAATTTGTTTGTGTGAACTAAATATAACCCAGGTTATCTTAAAACTTAATATATAGGCATATGCAACTTACTTAATTGTTGGGGTTTGACTTGTTGCCTTTTGAAATCTGTTTTGGTAAAAGTGCCTTAATTCTCCAGGTTTATCAGAACAGCTGGTGCAGTTTTGTTTCTTAGGCAGAGTATCTCTCTAGCAGCTATAAGAAAACCAGCTCAGAATAAAGGCAAAGATCTTTTAATCCATTATGCAGTTCCTTTTTACTATCAGACAGTCCCCATTGTGGTCATTGTGTCACGACAGTGTAATGGACGTGAATCGCAGTTTCATCTTCAGCAATAAATGACAACATAGAGAAATCCTGCATGCTGTCTGCTCTCACTTGCACTTCGTGATCAGGGCCAGTGTGACTTCCAAGAAAATAGTCATAACCTGGTCACAGCTCACCTTGTTTGCCTTCAATGTTTAACCACGGTTTGGAAACAATACATGTAGGAAAAATAGAACTTTCTTCCCCCTCTCCGTGGATTAGCTGCATGTTTGTTTTTTTTTAAAAACAAAGCATTACTTCTTAGTTAATACATGAACTTACTGTTCCTGTGACAGCAATTGCAGCCCTCTCCTCCTCACTGAAAAAAAAAAGCCCTTGCTCTGAAATGCTCAGTCTTGAGCAGTTACTGCTAAAAAAAAAAAAAAAGCAACAGGTAAAGAAACCTTTCCTCAGTGGAGCAGAACAGGCTCATTCCCCACCCCGCCCCTGGCCATGGGGAAACACTCCTCAGGGGAGGCCTGAGCCCCACAGAGCTCCTGAAGGATTCTTGAGTGGGGTAAACTGATGGAAATGAGGCTGATGGGGAATGGAACCCAGGATGTAAATCCAACATGATCTGTCTGTGCTAGGACAGCTAAGAAGTAGACTGGGTATCCTGCATGAAAGGATTGCCACTCAGGGGTGTTAAAATGCCTTAAGGATATTTGCATAGCACATCCAAAGCAGTTGCTGATCTTTCACAATTAGGAATAAGTGAAATGAAAGACTACATTGTCCTTCACAACTTCCCTGCTCATCTCCAGTGTGGTTCAACTCCAGAACACACAGAGCTCTCTGCCCCCCACCTTGGAAGATAATAATGTGTTATGCATGTAATCATCATTAAAGGTAAAAATGTTATCTGCTTAAAATATTATCTGCAATTATGTTCATAAGTACTTTGCTGGACAGAGTTAGAGCCCTAGAACCTCATAAAGAAATCATACTTTAAAATAATGCCTCAGTCTTGCATTAGTAAAAATTGTCTGAATAATTTTAGATTTTTAAGCCAAGGTGACTGTATTTGCTAGGCACTCCTTTGAAATGTCCTTTCCCTCAAAATATACAAGGATAATCCCATTAGTGGCACTTCTCTTTAATTACGCCCTGAAGGAAAGCATGACTAGTTAATGGTGTGTACACTAGAAATACAATTTTTTAAACTAACAGCAAAAAGCCCAGAGGAAGCAGTTTACAACATATTGTGACTGTGGGAGTAAAAAATGTACATCCCATACCCACTTACTCCCATGTCTGCATAAGCTCACGTGCCATCTAGTAAAAGCTCTACTTCTCAAACACACACAGCTTGAATAATTACAAAATAAATGTGCCAAGGCTGCCTCAGAAAGGAAATACATGTTCATAGTAATAGAACATTTCTGGTGACTGCAGGTAGATAAGCACGGACCGTGAAGTCAACATTTTACCTGGAATATATTTCAATACAAAGCTATGAAAAATACTAGAGGAGTTTTGGATTCCTCATCCCATCAAAAACTGCATTTTTCGTAGCTCTTCAGGGTCAACTGTGGATGACAGTCTGAATTAGAAAGGATTACCTGTCACTGGAGGAAGGAATGCTTCATCTGGATAATAAGCAAAGCAAAACATTAATTTTTGAGTCTAAGAAAATCGGTTATCAACCATTAATGCATGGTGTTTCCAAGTCACCTACAACACACAAATCTTAGCTAGTTCTGTATTTCATAAGAGAATGAGTCTTCACTCCCTTACACTAGACCAAGTACTGTTTGCAAAGACACCAGTTAAGCATAGCTTTGGAAAAGTCTCTCTGGATGATGACTGGCATGTGCCCTGGACACGAGTGGTGTGAGGTGTCAGCTGCTCTCCAGTTTGAACAAGGAACTCGCAGAGACTTTCTGAGGTAGCCACAAATGAGAGGAAAAAAACCACTGAAGTAAAAGCATAGCACCATGTTTCATTCAAAAAGTGGTTTCAAAGCACTGGTCTTTCCCTCCTCTGTGCGTGGTCAAACTCCTGGACTTGACACTTGATTTTTGTAGAATTCCGTCTGTCTCGATTCACCCATCAAACACACACAAAACAGGTTCATGAATTTACCCTTCTCCAATCCGTGATGGCTAATCTGGGGTAACAAGGGCTGTGAATGTAACTGCAGTTCTGTTCCTACAAGTTCTTCATGCACACCTGGCAGCGGCTGACCCGCGTCCGGAGCTGTCCCGCTTTCAGGGTCTCTGAGGGAGGGGCACTGACAAACTGCTGCGACTGCTCCACCGTCGTCAGCCAGAAGCTGTACTTGTTGGCAAAGTAATGGCACGTTCCCCGAGCCCCGTTGCACTCGATGAATGGAGTAGCACGGAAATCCTCCAGGCAGGAACCAGGCGAGACAAGGGACTGACCTCCACCCTCTGCCCCGGCCGCAGTGTGCTGAAACAAAGATGTCGAGTTATGTGAGCTCAAAGGAACAGAATGGGTGGTGACCAAGGGGCTCTGCCAGTTCTGGTGCTAAAAGGAGTGAAACAGGCAACCAAAATTATACCTTGGCTCTGTCTTTTGAGTCAGGGCTAGAGGGGAAGAAGCAAAGGAGCGTACTTAGGCTGAATTTACAGGCCTGATATAATGGCAAACCAGCTTTTCACTTGAAAGTTGGGAACATTTGGAAACAATAATGCTGACATCATGTTTTCCTAACAGTCTTACACTAATGAGCCTCTAGGAGAGTGCAATGGAAAACTTTTTCCACTGAGAGAGAGGATTAAGTCAATACTGTAGCTTAATTGGCATTTCCACATTTAAAGGCAGGAAGAACAAAGAATATCTGTGGCAAAACAGAACTAAGGCAGCAGTGTTACCACCAAACCTGATCAGGTGCTAAACAGAACAAACTTCCAGAGCTACAGCACCTCAGCTGATAAAGAAGAAATGCACTTGGGCAAGAAGAGACGGGTCTTCAGGTTCCTGTAACTCATAGAATAGAGCCTCAGCGACCTCATCAAGAGGAGACCTAGAAATGTTTACAGCTGCCTTTGCATTAGCAGTAGTATCCTCACCATAAGGAAGGAGTATCCTATCCATAGGCTGCGCCAGCCCAGGGGACACTGTGGGATGGTGATGTCCTGGCTGTGCACAGCCACAGCCTGGGAAGGTGCTTCGCATACGGAGCAACGACTGATGTACTGTGGGATCTGGGCGCTGTCCACCGGCATCATGGGGATGGGAGCAGTGGTGGAGAGCCAGTAGGACTTGTCATTTCGGCTGGCGTAGTAGCACACCTCGTTGATGTTGCAGTAAATAAAAGGCATGGTGCTGAAGCGAGGCAAACACGAGCCAGCAAAACCTGGAACAATTGGAGAAGTGGTCAGAGCAGGCATCTACCAAACTCTCCAACTCACACACACCACATTCGTGGTGGAGGAGGGCACGAGTGACGTTGCTCCCAGCACAGATCCAGGCCAAGCAGGCTGCCACCACCTCTGCTACAGCCCTCTGTGCTACCGGTGAGGATTGTTCCTTTGTTTATGCCTAAGAGAACTCTGTCAACTCACCGAGATCCTGGTTGTGTGCCTTTTCCTGCCCCTCCACGTACAACAGGCTGTAGCCATCCCAGAGCTTATTCATTCCTATGGGACATGGTGGGATTTGGTCTGACTGACTGTGCTTCACTAAAGTGTATCCAACACCCACACTGCGACCAGGCATTCCCGGCAAACCAAGTGAGCCCGGCTTCCCAGCAACACCTAGGAGACAGAAAAGGAGTCACTAGTAACCAGTGTGGACATCAGCTGGCCCTATACCCCATCTTGGCATTGCTGTCATTGTGTTTATGTCCATCTTGTACAATGAGGACCCCAAATTTTGATGGTTGTTATATGAATAAATAGACTACTTATCAGTTCCAAAAGCAGTCATTTCACAGCAGCACCCACCCATTCCCTACCTAATTTAGTTTTCTTTGCCCAACAACGTGTATCTCGCAGTACAGTAATTCTGAGGATCTCAAAGCACCAACAAAAAGCTAATGGATTCATTTTTGCTATAGTGCTCTCCAGGATAATATTTCTTCTCTTTCTCACTGTGCTTTTTCTCCTCTACTGTCCAGCCCTCACAGCTGTGGTCACTGTGAATACTATATCCCTCTTTTACATCTCCAAGATGATTCCCACATCCACAAAACACTAAAACCAAAAGGTGTTCAGAATTGTACCTAGGGAAACACCAGCAGTGACATCAACAATGACATGTGACAGAACTTTCCTTACTGAAGGCTGGATTTCCTTCATTGCAAAGCACAAGACCACTGACATCCTCTGGTCTTCCTAAGGTAATTGGCTATTGAGGAGGGTCTCTGCAGAACCTGAGACAGAATTCTACTGATTGCTTCTTTTTGATCTGTGCTCCCCAAATCATAAAATTACCTTCAAATCCCTGTGGTCCTGGGGCACCCGGAGCTCCTGGATCCCCAGCTATGCCAGGTGTTCCAGGTAAGCCATCACGTCCTTTCAAACCAGATCTTCCTGGCAGACCTTTTGCACCTGAAGCACAACACAATTATTAATATCATTATTTCCCCATACTAACGCCTTCACTCCTACGATCATTTTCCAGAAGGGAAATAGGTTGTCAGCAGCCATGCTGAGAGCTCCCTCTTCACTAGCTGTGGTTACAACCAACCACCTCCATAAGGGACTCCACCTGATGCAACTGTCTGTTAAAGGATTGAGAAGTGCAGCTGAATATTATCCACAGCTGAAAATGCAGCACTGAGATCTCGGATAAGCCACCGACTTCAGCCTGAAGCTACATCAGACCTAAGACTCAGATTTCAATAAAAGAGAATATTAACATTTAAAAATCACCTAAATGGCAGTGCTGAGAAAGTGACTTGTGGGGCCTTGGAGAGCCAAAGGGTGCCAGACTCACCAAAGTTGCTTTGCTAATGATACAAACCTCAGGACTACAGGCTTAAGTTCCCAGCACTTCCCCACTTACTCTATTCTGTTGACAATTCAAGTAATTCCTAGTGGTGAATCATTTTCATGACCACTTCACTTCCTAGGACCTGGTATTGTATCAGCTGCATCACAGACTGCTACATTTTGGTGACCTGAGTGTACTTTTTACCTGGTTTTCCAGCTGGGCCCTGGAGTCCGGGATCTCCATCAAAGCCAGGGACACCATCAATTCCTGGCAGACCAGGTAAGCCTTTAGGGGCTGTGACTTCTTCTGGCTGTGGGGTTATTCCTGGAGCCCCTGGTCTGCCAGGGAGACCTGCACATGGGGCAAAGGACAGTGTAAATACCACCCCCCCAAAAAAATCACAGTTTTGGTGCTAATCCTGACACAAAGGATAAGAATGAGAAATTAAAATCACCTTTGTACATCAGCACTGGGGATCTTGTAAAAATTATGTCAAGTTCTAACTTACTTCAATCTCTAAAAAACTAAGAGTCTCCCAAATAAGCCCATTAAGGGGGCTCTGAAATCCTCCCCAGCACAAACCATGTGCAATAAATTGCAGGTTTTTAAATCCTCCAGCACTCACCTCGACGGCCCATTTCACCTTTCAGCCCAGCATAACCAGGATCCCCCGGAGGCCCATCTTTCCCTGGCATCCCCATGAGGCCAGGCTCACCTCTTACACCTGCAAGGACACACAGCTGAAGGCTCAGGGGCTGAGCACAGGCTCCTGATTCCGACCCAGAGCTGGGGCTCTGGGAAACACAGTGGTGGCAGCAACAGCATTTTGGCTGTGAGATGGAGGGGAGCACAACCCTTAAGGAAATCTCTGCTCATTTTGACATCCAGAATGGCTGAAGAGCCTCAAGACAAGAATTTCCACTGCTACCTAATTACACTTTATTGAAAGTACTCTTCCTGTTCTTTGGGTAACCCAGGGACAGTGTTTGGGGAGAACACATCTTTTCTGTTTGGAATCCATCACTGTGCACAGCACAGAGGCCTGTGGATCTGACAGCCTACAACGACAACGGGTCTTCACCTGGCAGTGGTTCTCCATCCTTTCCTGGCTTTTGAGCCCTGTGGTTTCTCTGAAACCTTGTTCCTGAAGATCTTGTGGGCAGCTGCCCTTTAGCCTCCTTTGGTACAAACCAAAGAGAGCAACATGTTCCCTGCCTTAGCCCAGAACATCTCTTAACTCCTACAATCCTCTTAGGCTCTTGTGGAGACCTAAATCCACCACAGTAATGCCTCTGAGCATATAGGACAGGTGAGATGAAACAGCATCTCCAGTCTTTGCCTAAAGAGCACAGGCAAGGGGGTAACTGTGGTGACAAGCACAGTGCCATTGCAGGTGGACACCATCTACTCAGAAAAAAAGCCACCAAAGGTAAGAGGAAAAAAATCATTCGGGGCACACTGAAGACAACCTGGAGCTGGCCTCACTTTGCTGCTTTTAGAGTCAGTAGGTAAAACCTGCATGAGCCAAAAGGGAAGATTTAGACATTTAGACATCAAACTCAGCCGTTACACCTGAATGAGGCCACACTAACCACCCAACAGCCATTCATGCTGGGGAGATGACATCTGCCAAACCACACCCAGATCCTTTCAAGGCAAGATTACCTTTGAATCCAGATGCTCCAGGGAGTCCAACTGGACCAGTGAGTCCCACATCACCCTTAATGCCTCGCAAGCCAAGAACACCAGGGAAACCTGGATTGCCTGTGTCACCTTGGTCAGAAGCTGGGCCAGGGGGCCCTCGTGGTCCTGGTAGACCTGGAAAACCTAGAGACAACAGAGTTAATTAGCAAAATCTATTCCTGGGGCAAAGTAAACGCTGGGGCTACCCCTGATGTGTCTTTCTAGAGGACAATCATTGTTTGGGTGTCTACATTTCCAAGGGTGTCATCCTCCCAAAGGAAAGGAATCAGACCCCACCTGCTTATATCCACTTAGGTCTCAAACTCTTTAATCCTTTTAACCACAGTAATCCAGATTCAAATTCTAGGCCTGAGAGTAACCCTTGCCCTACATGGTAGCTCCTGGTGACTCAAAAATTCCCTAGGAGAAGGAAAGCAGTGGCTTCAAATCTTTGGCCAGGGAAAAGTCTCAGCCTCCCCAACAAGGCTGTGAGGTACTGAATGGGTACCAATGCCATCATGACAAAACTTTCAAACTACACACATACCTGGACTCCCATCAGTTCCTGGATGGCCAGCATCTCCAGGTCTCCCACGTATATCAGAAGGAAGAGAAGCTCCAGGTGTTCCTGGCAAGCCAGGCAGTCCCATAGGACCAGGGGGACCTAGAATAAGAAATACAAAGTGAGACAGTGTAGCCAAAGGTCTTCATAGATTTCAGACATGGACAGAAGCAGTGGCTGAGAAGCATTTTTATTGAGGAGAACAAAGAGACATCTCACTACACAAGGGAAAAAATTACACATTGTGCTGTTCAGGAGAGGTGTAGAACTTTAAGACTGTTTCTCAAATAAAGGGCCACATCACAGAATTAACATTTATCTGTCACACTTCTAACCTCCTTTGTGGCTTCAGGAGTTCTCTTTGGTAATTCTGCTGACCGTGCAACCCATTAATCGCAGCTGCAATACATTTTGCTTACAGAACATCAATATTTACCCATGTCTCCTGCTGAGCCTTTTGGTCCAGGGAATCCTACAGCTCCTCTACCCAGGCCTGGAGAGCCTTCTTCACCCTTTGTACCTGGGAGACCTGCAGGTCCTTTCAGCCCAGGTTCACTCAAACCTAAATAAACATGGTTAACAAAGATAAGAGAGCCTATTCAAATTGTCTAATAGCAGTTAAATTATTACACAAAGTAAGTGCTAATAAGAAATTAGCCATTTACTGCTGTCTCTGCTGTTTTCAGTAGAGCAACTGAAAGAGAAGTGGTGCCTCACGTGCTACTCTAGTTGTGCAGAGTGAATTTATACAATCTGTGAGATGCTGAGAGAGAAGCATGTGACTGTTCTGGTCTTCCCACAAGCTCTTGCACAAGAAAGGGAAAACCACAGTCCTGTGACAGGATTTGCCTGCCAGCCTGTATGGTGTGTCTCCTGAGAGGACACAACATAGACTCAAGCTTTTGGTCTTTAAATAACCTTGTGGACTTCATGCTCCAAAACAGAGAGCTCAGTTTGCACAGGCTGCTGCAGAAGGCACACAGGCACAAGCAGGGCAGGGCAGAGGTTCCCAGGAAAAGCTGCAGGGAGGTGTTCAGCATGTTACCCTGAGTAAACACTAAGCACCTCCCTCAGGAAAATTGTGGAGGGATTATGCTGTAAATGAAATATGCTGTAAATCATTACCTTTTGATAGAGAATATTTTAAACAAAGAAAACACAGGTTATCATTTGAGTTTCACACATGAAGACTGTCCATTTTCATGCACAAAACAGCTGCCACAAATTGTAAGTGATACTTTACAAGATATAAAAGGAGATTTGTAACTAAACAAGTCTTTTTGGTAAGGTCTTTCTCCACTTCTTTACATTTAGTGAAACACTGTTTGCAAAATAGAACCATATTCTATTTCATATGATCAAAAGAAGAAAAAAAATCCAGCAAAAGCTTCCTAAAAGCAGAATCTGGAATATAATCAAAGAAATCAGCTTCTGATTTTACTGATGCCTTCCTTGAGCTCCATATAATGGAGGGCTCTGAAAAGCAGTACAGAAACATTTCAACACTAAGCCCAACTCAAAGCAAGCATTCAGTGCTGCCCTGCTCAAATCAAACATCCATTAGAAATGGAACAGTTTTATGATTTCACTCAATCAGTTTTCCAGCAGTGACATAGTCCTTCAGGAATTCAAGGAGAACCATCACAAGAAAAGCCTCCTCAGCTCCACAGGCTGCATCCTGTTCTTACTGATATAGAAGAATTTGTTCATGCACATTCAGTATCCTGAGGTCTTTTTTTCAGGTCATAATTAAATCCAGAACTGGGTGAAATAGGGGAATTTTGTGGGAAACACTGCTCTCATGATGGAGCAGTGTATGCATTTACCCAGATATGACACTTCCACTACACCTTTCCTTTACCTGGTGTTCCAGGAGACCCTTTTGTGCCTTGCAAGCCATTCAGACCATTTAAACCTGGAAATCCATGAAACCCTGAGGAGACAATGGGAACACGTAAGTGAAAAAATTACCAAACAATCCAGTTAGATGGAAATGCATAAGATGCTCCACGGAGAATACAATGCCTAAGGAAACCTGACATACAGGGGAACATAGGATGCAAAGTTTTCCTTCACACAAGCCCCCTTCATGGAAACTCTGCCCACTGCTCTCACCAGTTTTACTCTCAGTGAACACCCATCAGTGATTCAGATCAAGCAAGAGCCCCTCCCTCTCCAACCACTCCTCTGCTCGTTTCTAGCAGCTGGTGCCTGCACAGCACTGCCAAGAGCAGAGCTGATTTCCCACGCACAGCTGGCCCACACACCAGTGCTGCCTGCCTGCTGTGATAAACTTGGCCAAAACACTGGTTTTCTGACCCAACTTCTCCCACCATCTGCAGGCTCCAGATATACCTTTAGGTCCTGCTGCTCCGCGAGCTCCAGGGAATCCAACGGATCCTGGCTGTCCTGGAGGTCCTGGTGGCCCAGGGACTCCTCTCGGCCCAGCATTTCCAGGGATTCCTAAAAGCAAGCAGAAAAGTATTTCTGTACTATACATCACATCCAGGCTGAAACAGCTCCATCTTACAGCTTCTGTTCCTGCACTTGAGTCCTAAGATGGATGAATAAACTACTATTTAAATAAAGCAAAACCAGATCCAAATCTTTCCTCACTACCACTACTAGCATCACACATCATATTTGATGGCTCATTTTAATCATAACAACGACATTCTTTATCATCCACTAAGTGACACACTGAAACAGTTCACATACCACACAACTAAACTGTTTTTCAAATAAAATATTTCAATAACAACTTCCACTGTTGCCCAACCTTTAATCTTGATAACTATTTGGGAATCTACCTGCTAGATACCCCACAACCCAAAGACACTTAGAGCTGTCCTTCTGGGTAGGTTTGGCTCTAGAGAGGGAGAGAACAGAAGTATTGAGATGAAAGAGCTGTGAAGAAGCTGCTACTGCTTGTATCTAATGAAGGTCTTTCCCATTTGTTAATGGAATTCCTTTAGGTTTCAATCATGCAGGATTCACCATATTTGACTGACAGGACAAGGTGACACCTTACACTAATGTCAAAGAAAATTCCCATCTTCTTGCCAACCTTCCTGTTTAACCTCAGCTGAGACAGACCAAACAGGGCTAAGGAAACATCAAGGTGAGGTTGCTCCAGTCACACCATGAGCTGCAGAACTGAAGAGGCCTGGTCCAGTACCTGCTGGCCCTTCTTGGCCAAGATCTCCTGGGCTGCCTTTGGGTCCATTCACCCCAGTGTTTCCTGGGTAGCCTGGTTCACCCTTGAGTCCTTCTCTCCCTCTCTCTCCTGAAAGGATAAAATCATACGGCACAAGTCAGACTGGAGGAAGGTGTGAAGAGGGTGAGAAATGTGATATGTTGAGGTTGCAGCACTTGTGTCTGCTTAGCCATTGTCTGGGCCCTGGGCTGGACTCCCAGGATGCCAAATATCAGTGCAAGTTCACAAGTTCCTCCTCAAGAAGTGAAGTGGACTCAGCATTAGAATTGGGCTGGTCTTAGACATGTTCATTATCATCCAGATTTGTGCCCCACCTGGATTCTGGACTCCTCAGATCTCACTTCCAGGAGAGGGCTAAAGTATTTAAATTCATAGATTACAAAAATACCCAAATTTGGCAATGCCATCCTGTTTAGTCTCTAGAATTTTGCTCTTCAAGTGAGCAATCTAGGGCTATTTTACCTGGGAACCCTGGGTCCCCTCGCTCTCCTTTTGCTCCAGCAATGCCAGGAACCCCAACAGACTCTCCCTGGTCACCTGGAAAAGAAAGGGAAGACCATTCTGTAAATGATTATGGACAGAGGTTTCCAGAGCTCCTCAATGACCCTGTTTATGAAAACAAACCTTGCTAAACTTCAAATTCATGGAGCAAACAAAGGCAATAGCAAGTGATGCACCTGAGTCTGAAAACACTTATAACCAGCAATGGATGCAGATCCACTCATGCAAATGCATTAGACAGACATTTACAGGTAATTCCACAACATGCTGCACTTCACACTTTTGATGTGAGGAAATGAGAGAAAAGGTGCCTCTTGCACTGTCCAACATGGTTCACACGGTGCTGTGGCCAAACTTTCAATGGAATATAAAGTATTTAGGCTTAGGATGGGTCTTGTCTGAATGAAGCCCCTTACAAGGGGACATGTACTTTTGAGCCAGTCACTGGAGAGCAATGGACACTTCCAGAACACTACTCATTCCTTTATGTCATTAGTATTAGGACTGTGTATCCTGAAAGACCATGTACACTGTGAAAGATTACTTACCCTTTGGACCAGGGAGGCCAATAGGTCCGGGGAATCCAAGTATTCCTGTGATGCCATCTGAACCCTGAAAAAAACCGACACAACTAAAATGAGCCTTTGTTTTTTATTATTGCTGACTCCAGTCTGGGTTATGTGGGATAACAGAATACAAATGTGTAGGAAGAAATACTACATTTGTAGTAATAATTAATAGTAATAATTAAATGACACTACTAAAGTGTCATTTAACAGTATGAGCCAAACAAAAACAATCTGGAAGTTTTGTAAGGAAAAATCCTGCCAGCTTCTGCTGCTTTACTACAGAAGCACCAATTAGAACACAGGATTCTGCTAAGAGCATCAGAGAAGATGAAGATACTTAAGAAGGTATTTACCCTCTCTCCTGGCATTCCTGGAAATCCCATGATACCATGTGCGCCCTTCTGCCCTGGCAGCCCAGATTGTCCAGGTGGGCCAGGGAAGCCTGGGTCACCATGAAGACCTCTCTCTTTGCTTGCTAACCCAACTGGACCAGGGAGACCAGGCTGCCCACGGCTTCCTGGGATTCCTTTATCACCTGGGTTATACAGAAGAGTGTAATTTCAGTTAATAATCCATAAGAGCTGGCATTAGATCTGCAGAACAGAGCTTCAAAGGAAGATTGTTTTCTCAAAATTCAGAATTGCCATATGCAAATCTTGCTGAATGGGAATGGTAGAACAGAAAACAGTAATACTGCAGGCAGGCACTGTCAGAAGGACAGACCACGCTCCACTGACAACAAGCCCAATTACTGAACAACTGACACTAGCAACTAACTGCAATGTTGTGAAATACCTCTAGGTCCAGGGAATCCTCCAAGTCCAGCTAATCCAGGATCTCCTTTGTCTCCTTTGATTTGCAGTGCTTGTTCTGAAGGCCCAAGAACAGGAAGACCTGGTGGACCTATATCACCTCTGTCACCTGAAGAAATAAGAAGTCAGGAAATCTTGCAAAATAACCTAGCAGAGAAAGGTCATAGCACTAGAAGCCTGCAGACAAAACCAGAACTTCCATGCCTCCAGATGTGAATTCATCAGTAAGTGCTCAGCATCTTTGTCAAACAGGCCAAAGCATTTCACAAGGAAGAAAAGAGCTAGAAACGAGATACCAGACACAGATGTCTCAGAACAGCCTCCCAAGTCCCTCTGCTGCACATCCAGAAAAACCATTTCAGCTGTTTCTCACCTTTTTGACCTTGAAGTCCCACAACTCCAGGGCTTCCTTTTCCTCCAGCTGTGCCAAGAGCTCCTTTAAACCCATTCACTCCAGGGACACCAGGCAGGCCTGGCATGCCAGGAAAACCAAGGAGGCCAGAAGATCCTTTCTCACCTGTATAGAAATGTTGAGAAATAGAAAGAGAATATTAGTCTCTCCTGGTACCCTGCAAACCCACCTAGGTGGCAGGTAAAGGCTGTCTGGGTCTGACCAGGTACCCAAATTTGAGTAGTCAAACTTCATGGCACAAGCACAGCAGTGCCACTTCTTTCCCAGATCTCCATCCATGATGCTTTCAATCAGCACTTTTCAGTTCACCTTTGAGAGCCTGGTCCTGCTTCCACTGCACAGCAAACCCAATCAACTTCTTAGAGTGCAGTGTGCAGATCCATAGCTCTGTTGCTCTCTGCCTAAAATAACCAGAATTCTCCAAGTAACCAGCTACTGTGTTGCTGCTTAATGACCACACCGACTGTAAAGTTTAACTTCCCATTTGATTTGTGCTTCATTCTCTCCTTTTTTTCTATAAATTTCATTCACTGTTCATAATTTCTTCATCTTTCTTGCCTTTCTATCTTGATTTACACAATCCTTTGTCCATAACACCTTTAAGACAAATTTCCTTACAACCATTATTTGATAATTAAATCCATAATTCATAACTCGGCAGCAAAACAAATGCAGTCCAACACTAGTTGGGAATTTATTCTCTTCTGACAAGTTGTGCCTGAAATCACTATTAACAAGGTTGTTTTTTGTGGGCACAGTAATCTCAAGACTGAAACACATACCTTTTGGCCCAGAGAAACCCGGATGTCCATCTTGACCAAAAGGTCCAGGTGGCCCCACGAATCCTCTTTCCCCAGGAGATCCTGGAGCACCATCAAGACCTGGGAAGCCTTTCATACCAGCAGGGCCTTGTGGACCAACATCCCCCATCACACCTTTGACTCCAGGAAGCCCTGAATCAACACAAGAAAGAACTCAATAGAGTACATTGCACAAACACCAGGACAATTTGTGGCAGCTTCCCAAGCTCTTTAAACACAGCGTTGTTTTTAATGACAAATGGACTTTATGGCACATGCAACCTACTAGAAGGCAGAAAGCTTAGAATTGCAAAAGCATTAGTCATCTAATAATAAAATACCTATGAAGAGGGTTACTGCCTACATCACTACACAACTGGCGAGAGTGAAACCCCTTTTGATGTGTCCATTTTTGACCACTAACCTGCACAGTCTTACCTTTATCATCAAGGCAGCCAAAATAGAATGGGGAGCACCATTAATGTCAGCTTCTGCTACCTACTCCAGCCTCTGGGTGAACCAGACATCAACTGGAGAGGCTTGTTTTCACAAGTTTCTTTTCCACCTTGGTAGTTACTCAAGAGCAAACTGCTCACTAAAGGAACAAGCTGATTGTGCTGTCACAAAACCAACACCATATGCACTGTTTTGCCTCTAAATGTTTCTAGCTGAAGCTTTGTAACAGTTTACAATTTTAAATAAAGGCTCAAACCACTGAAAACAGAATGCTCAGATTCAAAGGAATGAAGAGAAGGAAAAAAAAAATCAGGTGGCTTCTGAAAAATGGCATTTGCAGCAGTAGCACCCAATCTTCAAGTTTTGTTATACTTTGTTGTAATCTTCTAAGCTACAACCCTGTATTTTTTGAAGCAGAAGATGAGAGGGCTGCCTTGTTTAAGAAGACAAAGGAAACACACACACTTAAAATCTCTGCATATTAAGGATTTTTTATAGGCTTGAAGCTTTGTTACTGTCTGAGCATTCTCATTACAATGGTTCTTCGCCCTCTGGTTTGATTAGCAATGATAAGGGGTATCACCTACGGTCAATGCAATTCTTGTAGCATTAAAAGCTGGGTTGTTAGTCCATGAGCTTTTATGCTACACTGCATTTTCTCACCTTGACAGCCTATGTGAAGAACCCATAACCAAACAGTGTGACATCAGAAATGGAGAGTTGATGATAAATGGAATAGAAACATGGTGAAGGAAAAAACCAACAAAATATGTAAACAGAAAGAACAAGGGTACAAAAGAAATTAATGATTCAGAGAGACAAGAGCTGCAAAAAAACTTGATTATTTGGAGCTTATCATCCTAGCAATGGGAGGTTTTTAAAAACAGTTGAAGAAAAGTCATATGTGGCATACAGACCATAAATGTAAAACAGTAGAGAGGCAGAAGGAATGCTAATATTAAAATTTAAAAAAAAAATTAAAAACTCTATGATTTTCATCTCAAATTATGTTCCTGCTTTCATTCATTTGTTGCCACTGTGCTCCAGCCCTGTCATTCTACATATCAGAACAGCACTGTTACATCCCAGAGTTATGTCCTAGACCATTATCTACCAATTCCCAGGTCTCTCTTTGCTTGGTTCTCCAGTCTGGCACACACTGTTACAAAACACTTCAGTTCTTTGCAGCTTGAGAGATACTCCTATACTCCAAAGGTGGGGGCTTTTTGCCCTTCAGTGAAGGAAAATACATTTATCTTCTGCCCCAGTGAAGAGAAAGACAGAGAAGACAAGTGATTGTTCTGAGAAAGCCAATAATTTTTTGATCTAAGTCACGTTTCAAGCAACCACACACATTGGAAATTAATTGTCATGAAAATGGGAAATGAAGATTAGTCAATGATACAGCCAGCATGTAAGAGGAAAGATGTTAAAAACATCAAGACATTTAAGATGCTTTCTTCTTTCTGCTATGCTTTCTACAACATTGGGGCAACATTTTTAGGCAGGAGTTGCCCAGAGTCCAAGGCAACAGCCTCAAAGCCTGCACTCTGTTATCCCTAACCAGGGGTAGGAACTCACTCCTAGCAAATGCCAAATCTCTCCCACACTCCTTCAGCATTGCAGAGTTCAGCACAGTTAGTTGTCTGCACTTGAAAACATTACATACCTGGTGCTCCTGGAAGGCCAGCTGACCCCAAGGGTCCTGGTTTTCCCTTAATGCCAAAAGGACCTCCAGGGCCAGGAGGTCCCCGCAATCCAGGGACACCTGAATATCCTGGATGACCCTGTTCACCTTTAATACCCAGGAGGCCTGGTCTTCCATCTAGCCCTGGAAACAGAGAGATGTGAAGTTACAGAACAAATAAAGCAAAATTCACAATTTTAATTAAAAAGTGTGTTTTAATAAAAGCCTTTCAGTTGCATTAGATTCTAAGAGAAAACCAGTAAATTACCATCTGTGAGCAGCTCTGAGGAGCTGCAGTGTCTTAAGGAGGTTGGAAAAGGTCTTTGAAAGACAAACAGTTTGATGTTCCCAGATACAAGCAGTATCAGTGCTCACCTTTTGGTCCTGGAAATCCAATATCACCTGTAAGCCCTTTATCACCTGGGAGTCCAGGTCGGCCACGCTCTCCCAGGGCTCCACTCTCAGCACCAAATACATCTCCAGGAGCTCCTTTTATTCCAGCTAAGCCTGAAGCACCCATTTTCCCAGGCAAACCATCTGTTCCATCCAGTCCTGGAAGTCCTTGTGACCCTTGGTCTCCTCGAGGTCCAGGGAAACCTTCAAGAGAAACCCAGTAAAAGACACTCAGCAGAAGCACAGAATAGCTGCTTCCATTAGCATCTCGAACAAAGCCAACATTTTAAAAAATTCCATGCAAGAAAAAGTTGCTTGAAAAGTTGCAGAATGTTTCAGTACTGAATTAGAAACAGTAACTGGTGATAGAAAGTCACCCCAGTAAATTCCCTCTTACCAGGTTCCCCTTGCAAGCCCATTATTCCTGGAGACCCTGGCTGTCCTTTAGACCCATGTAATCCAGGTTGGCCTGGAATGCCAGAAAAGCCTTTGCTGCCTTTGGGACCTAAGGGTAAAAATTAATTAATATTAATTAATAATACTAACAAGTGAATAATGGAAGACAAAAACAACAGCACAAGAAAACAGGTTCGGATCTTTTCTGCAAAGCTGATGCTGGATACCCTTGCTGGATACACAATTTAAGCTAAACAAAGTCTCAAAGCTATGGCTGCTCATGAGCTACATAAACACAGAAGCAGAGGGTTTGTGTTCAGAGGCTACTTGAAAGGGAAAAAAATGGTGCAATTGTTATGATACTCCACGGGATCTGAGCCTCGTTACTTGGGAAAAAAAAAAGACATTGTTCTGCCAGTTAATGCTCTGGAAAAACTACCACTTGGAGGAGGATTAATTAGGAGGTATTATCTTTCTTGAGGAATAAGTGCTTCTTGGTAGTCAGCCAGTGCATTACATCAGTGGTCTCCCTACCTGGCAGTCCTGGAAAGCCGGGAGTCCCTGGGGGCCCGTATGCTCCAGGAACTATGCAGGGCAAGGTGACACCTAAAACAAAGGAACATTGAGGCTGCACACAGTCCCCTTCAGGCAGGTGGTCAGAAGAGGAACATTTAATATCCAGATGCTTTTTACAGGACACATCACAAGTGGCTGTGAGTGAACTTCTCTGAGACATTTCCTCTTCACGTGTTGTACAATAAAGAATGACATTTTCCAAAAAGCAAGCATTTGGGGTACAACTGACCTGGAAAGGGTAGTTTTAATTAATACTGTTCCATTCACCTCATATGGCCTTAAGAACTGTCTTGTGCAAGTTTTTCAAAGACACTTCTGTAAAATAGCACATTCTGTATTTTATATTATTAGTCAGCAGTAGAATACTTGAACAATGGATATTTCGTGTGAGGATCACTGAAATGTAAATAGGATTGTTTCCTTGTGTGTTTTGCAAAATTATGTACGCAAGTCTTGCTGCAAAAATTATATGAGCAAAACTTTACCTTCCCCAGCTTAATACTCTATCACAGTTTACACAATAATATCTGAATATCAAGGAAATTAAACAATTATGAAATCATCGTGTCAGGTATAAAAGTGAAATATGGGCAATTCCAACATTTTTGGGTAATCTCATAATACCAGTCTAGCTTTTTATAAAACACTGAGTTAGACTTCCAAAGCAAGACAGTTTCACCTTGTTTTACAGCACGTGACATGAACTTGAGCAAAATTCCTCCGTGGTGTCTTTGACATGGTAACTTCAGTAGGTCACAGACACTCTCCACGTTTTTGTGATCAGACCTTTCTGGACAGCATAAGAAATTTCTTCCACCCACCCACATTTCTTCAATATTAGATGAAATTTCCTACATCAAAGGCTCTTTTAATGTATGCAAATTATTTCCTAGTATGGAGGGAATGATGCATTCACAAGTTTTCTTACACATCTCTATGGAGGTGCAAACTGAACTGGCTAATGACTTATTCACACTTTCCCACATATTTTGACTATAGATACTCTTCTACAAAGGACTGCTTATTGTTCCCAAAGCTTTGATGTAGCATTCATAATAAGCTGGTTTCTGATGTGCTCCACAGAATATCTGGAGTTCACATCATGCACAGAGCATTTTACTTTTACTTATCTCACAATGCAATTTTAATTTAGCAGATTTTGTAAGAGACAATTTACTGAACAAAGATGTAAGCATTCATAGCTATGAATTAGTAAAGCTTTTAGCATTTAGCATGTGACTTGAATTGGAAAAAAAGCTTATGCAGACTGTTCCTGGGAGACATTAATGCTAGCTGTCTCCTCACCCCACAACAACAACCCAGCATGACACTGGTGTGAGGTAATATGGCATCCGGCATAGCCAGCAACCTTCCCAGCACTGTTCTGGCCTGGCTCTCACCTCCCTCTGGGTTTGAGAGTCCTCCGCCAACTCCTCACACTGCACTGGTCTTACCACCAAGTTTCTGAACTCAGAACATCAGTTTATCAGTCCAGAAAGCTATGCTACAATATACAAACCTGTGCAAACCAATATACAAACCTATGCCTGCAAATACATTACTGATTCTGCATTATTGATACTGAAAGAATTACAAACCTCGAAGCCCAAGTACACACAGAATGAAAAATACACTGAAAATCAGCAGTGACAAAGAAAAAATACTGCTTGTCTTAATTTATATTTAAATGGCTGACATGGAATCAAGACACTGGGGCTAGTTCTCTGCAGTCATTTTGTTATGAAAGTATTTTCCATAAATGTTTAGATGTAACTCAATTTGAGAATGAGCATGAAACATCATATATGAAGCATTATCAAACCCATATTTACTTTATCACTTGTCATTATGGTATGCTTCAGGTACATACAGTGGCACACCAACTAAGCCAAAGTGTAGCACCTGAGAAAGCAAACATAGCCCAGAGCTGGTTGCACCAGTCGAAACTGAACTCCCTACCTGACTGTGGTGACAATCTCTTATTCACCATTCATTCGTTCATACAATGTATTACAAATTGTTATTTTAAAAAAATCTGGAGCTCTTATTTTAATAGCAGTAATAGTTCTGAAAACTGATTAAGACATCTCAGATATCAGTGAGTTACTATTTTTATCTGGACAATGAAGTAGGCTGTGCTTTTTTAAAAACCTCATATTATCATTCTTCCAAACTACCTTTGGTGTAAAATGATTCTCCAGCAATAGTCAGTGAGCAGGTCCACCTAACACTCTTAGTATTTGAGCACTGCTTGAGTATTTGTTGCTTATTATCTGTGTCCTCCTGAACATGACAACTTGAGAAAGCTGTGACTGCTGTGTGAGGTTGGTGAGCCCACGAACCAGTTACAATTAATTTAAAGAGCAATCTTTAGCCTAATGCAACCTTCTAGCCTGGCTACAAGCACAGCAGTAAGTCGAGTGCCATTTGACTTGCAGCTTTGCACCTTTTCATGATAAAGGCAGACCAAACAACACCTACCTGGGGGGCCTGGAAGACCTGCTTGTCCTGGAAACCCATCTGCTCCTGGGTCACCTGGCGGTCCACGAACTCCACTAGGACCCGGATATCCAACACCAGGAGAACCTATTTCTCCACGATGGCCCTTGGAGCCAGGTAGTCCTGGCAGTCCTTTTTCACCTGGGAAACCTAGCCCACCATCACCCTGTTCACAGTAAAGACAATTACAGCTGAAAATCAAAGATATATAATTTTTAAAACTGCATAAGAGTTTTGTTGTGCAAAGGTTCAGATGAGCCTGGAAAGGTATATGGAAATGACTGTAAATCTTTATTTTAAAATGCAGGGGAAATCAGCGACTATTCAAAAGAATATTTTATGTTCTATTTGCCAAAATGCAAATCTTACATATTCTGAAAGACATTTACTTTCTTTTTAATTAGAAAGTTTCTGGTGCGATTTTTCTATTTCAAGATTTCCCTTGTAGTTATGCCCCCAGTGTCTTTTATCTTTTAGGACACAATATAAAACAGAATTAGGGTCTACCCCACTACTGAAGTTTATCTTTTGACTGGGTAGCCAGAGGTATAAGGATTGGCAATTATTAATCCTGACAAAGACAAATTTGTGCTCCGGGATGTTGAGCTTTTTATGTATTTGGAGATTTACCACAGGGCTAATCACGACCAGTTAGCTAGGCCTGGCCACTGTCTCTGCTCCTTATTCCAGTTTTGAAGCACTGCTGCTAAATTAATTTGGACTTACTGGAGGGCCTGGTGGGCCTGGCAAGCCTGGAAGTCCATCCCTACCAGGAGTTCCCGGGATGCCTGAAGGTCCTCTGGGTGCTGTCGCACCACGGTCCCCACGAGCACCTTTGGCTGTTGCATAGGATGGATCCCCTTTTTCTCCCTTAGGGCCTGGAAGACCTTGCTGACCAGCTGAAGCCTACACACCAAAAGATAAAAAAACCCCAGGAATATGAACATGCAGAGAAAAGGCTTTGCTTCTTAAAAATATCATATGAGGAAATGACTGGAGCTGGAAAGAATCTCCAAAGGGTTTCCTATTGTATACATTGCACTGGGCGAAAAAAAAAAAAAAAAGAGAGGTTTGATTATTTTCAACTGTTTCTACTGTCACTACAGCTTTACATGGCAAGACAAACCCTGGTATACAGCACTAGAGAGACAGTAATCTTGTATGGCATCTGGGAATGTTATATCACTCATGATATAACAGGACCCAAGTACTGAATCTTCTTCCCTATTCCTTGGTGTGCTGCATTTACTGACACTAATAAAGATATTCTGAAGCTGAAAGATTGGTATCTTTATGGACTACAACTTTCAAAAGTAAATACTTACAATGAGCAATGCTCAGCAATTTGGAAGATCCTATTTTTTATGGTTGCTGTTTGATAAAACACTCAGCTCAACTCTCACTGATGTAATTAGCATCCAGCAGTCAGGAGGCAGACTGCATCTACAGTGCACAGTTTTTACAGCTATGAGCAATGATGTGGAAAGATCTCACCATCTGATTTTTCAGATCTTCTCCCCATGCACATGTACATCTGCTTCCCCAGCCAGCCCTCACTTAGAAAGAGCCCTGGGTCTAATCCATGTATGTCTACATCCAAGAAGTCCTGGGGTGAATAACTGCTACTGTTTTTCTCTTGACTGATGAATGTGCAGTTCTCAGAACTTAAGAACCATTTCTTCTCCCATTTTTATAGGTGATGCTGTCTCTACTTTCAGCTTCTTTTCACAGATCAGTTTCTAGGTTGCTTTTTTTTTTTTTTAAATCCAAACAAATAGAAGACATTATGGAAAAAAATAAAAATGTGTTCTGCTTTCACTACATTCAACGCCAGCAATTGCACATGGGCACTTCTTCTCCTTTAATTCATGACAACCAATATAAACTCTTCCTGCCTTACCGGAGGGCCTCGCAGTCCTGGTGCACCCACAGTGCCTGGGTCTCCACCAATGCCCTTAGCACCAGGCACACCAGGGCTTCCCGATGGACCTGGTGGACCTGAGATGCCTTTTAGACCAGCTCTTGTAACTCCTCCATCACAAGCACAATCACCTGCCTCTCCTGGAAAATACAGTCAACACTCCAAACTCAGTTTCATTTGGATAAAGACCCTTTTCAGTTGCAAGAGCTTCAAAAGGAGTATTTGATTCCATTAAGACAAAGCCATTCTCATATGATTTGATTTTATGCCTCCTCTGCTCAGGTGATGAGAGTGCCAAGCAAGTGGAGCTCAGGTTTTCTCCAGCTGAATTTCTGTGCAATGCCCCTCAGCATAAACCTCAGCACTTCTAGACCTCTTCCCAAAGGTTTAAACCTTCCTAAACAGATGGGTTTAGGAGAGCTTTAGGGAAGTCTTTTTGGTTTTTTTAGAGATAGTTATTATGTCAGAGAAAGCAACTCCATACTTCCACTCACAGTAGGTTACAATGACCCTCACCTGAATCTTTATATTTCCCTGAACTGTAATTGGCCATGGATCCAAACAATCACCAAGCACAGTGGTGTCTGCATCATAACAGCTTTTGCTGCTGATTCTGTCTAACACTAAGACCCAAATTCTCACAAATTTTAGCACAGAAGAGAATAAAATTGAGTTTCTCTGTCATTTACAGTCTGTATTGCCAAAAGCAGTGAACAAGATTTTATTTCTAGGTCTCACTGCATCTTATGGCTTTAAAGCATAACTTACTTAGCTAATTTTCTGGGTATGAGATATTTATCGGTTTATTTGGCTGAGCAGAGTAGGAGGTAAAAATAGGATTTTACTGGCAGTGCTGGGCATAACTGTCTAAATTGTAAAGGCTGTTGCTCCCTTAACCCAGCTCAACCTCCTGTGATTTGTCATAAAGACACATCTCATCCCTTAGAATATTAACCACGTGTAAATGTATTTCTGAGGCCCAGTGACTGCTAAAAGGGTCTCCCAAAACAAGAGTCATTTACCTTTGTAGCCCTTTGGACCCAAAGCTCCTGGAAGCCCTCTTTGTCCAGGCTCCCCTGGGGCACCAATCCTTCCACTCAGGATCATGTCTGGGGAGAATGAAGGGCCTATATGCAGAAAGAAGGCAAGGAAAAGCCATGAGAAGGTTGATTTCCAGCTCTTTACTGACTTACAGTGTCAGTTTTGCAGCTGACAGAAATGGCACTGGATGAAACCGCAACTGTGGAAGTTACACAAGGAGGTGGAACTTGGTTGGTATCATGGGTTGCAGTCCTCTGCCACATTTGCTTCCAGCTCCTCATACAGAAAAGCAAAAGCTCTCAAAACGTGGATGCAATAGAGTTTCATTCCTCTGCTCTGCCACTGCACCTTTTGGCAAACTTAGCTGGCCAAAGAACTCACCAAACTGTGAACAGGAAGTACAAAGAAGGGCAAATGGCTTCTCATTCAGTGGCTGCAGCTCAGGAAAGACACTAAATGGTAAAAAGGTTAAGGGGACTTGTCCTGTCCCTCACTTCATGACTGCAGGATTATTTTCTACATCGGTTTATATGCTGAATAGAATGAAACATAAGCTGACGGAAACAGCAGTGGAAAGTGATCTAACATAATCTAAAACTACACTGTCTGAAAACCCTTCCCCTCAGTGACAACAGTAAGACTGAGTGCTGACCAGCACCGTCTGATGTGCCACGGAAACAAACTGCAACCATCAGCTAAACACAGCTACAAGAGCTTTACAGACTCTGCAGAAAAGTGAGCCAGATTTGACTAGCAAACAGTTATTGATAAGAGACCACTTATTTCTTCTGCACAGAAAATCATTTCATCAGATCACTGGCTCCATCGTTGGAGCGTGTCCTGTTTTGAAAGGTTGGCTCTCAAAAATAAAACAGGCTGTTTGAATGCAGCTTATGGCAGAATGGTAAAACACAAAGTTTTGTAAAATCAACCCTCTTCATGTAATACTCAATTTCTGAGGAAAATAAAACAATGCACAATTAATCACGCCATCTATACAAATGAACATGTAAAAATAAAATCACATTTCATTAGATCTGAGAACTGTCTCTTCAGGCATCCTATCTGACCCCTGGTACCCAAAATACCTACTCACAAGACAGATATTTACCTCAGGTGTTCATAAGGTCATGGTCTATCCTTTACCTAAGCTAATAAGAGACTAGCCTAGAACTTCAAAGTGTCATAAATTGTGTTTACATAACCTTATGCTTCAGTCTCTCAGGCTACCACTCTTAACAATAATTAGCTCTATTTTCTTACTTCATAGGAGTAGCTGCTGACATATTTAAGTTTGTGGGTTACAATCACAAAGAGGTGTCAGTCAAATATCTAAGATTTGCTAAATAAATAAATTTGTCTTGTTTCACTCTGAATCCAATACAAAAACAGATGTAAAAAATATACATACGTGGTGGACCAGGCAATCCTGGTGCTCCTGGCAGACCCGGTAAACCACCTCTGCCGGGAGGGCCTGGTAATCCAATTGTTGCTCTTCCTGGTTCTCCCACTTCACCCTTCACACCTGGAATACCTGGAGACCCTCCAGGGCCCATTCCATCTAGACAACAATGACACAGTGAGCAGCTCTCCAGCAGAAAACACATTCTAGTACTTTTAATGCTACGAAAATTACTGTTGTGCCCTGAACTATAACCATGTTAGCACAGAACAATGTGTAACTGTACACAAAGGAAAAAGTACTAATTGGAGGCACCAACTGGCTTAAATTTACACACTCCTTTGGTCATCCAAAAAGCTTCACAGCACTGCATTTAAGTCCCACTAATGAATTAGACAAATAACTATGTAAGACTGAGGGAGTTTTATTTTTTTATTCCCTTTCAATGAGACAATTTCCTTAGTAGTTCCTAGTCTCTGGATCATTGCAGGCCAGAACTTCACAGATGACATTCAAGTGAAAAAGATCTCTTGAGTGAGATCTTTGATGGGGCAAATGGGTTGCACCAGCCATGGGCTTATCTAGACAATCTGCTAGCTCTTTACTGCAAACATGAAAAGTCATTAAAAAAATTTAAGAAGCATTCACTAGGATTTAAAATGTAGAGGAAGGGTTCTGTCAACCAACTCAGTCAAAATGGAAATCAAACAACAGCCTCCTGTGTGCACTGCTACACCAAATAGTCACACATGAACACTTACCTGGGCTGTCATAACTGTGGCACTAACTCTGCTCCCATCCAGGTCAACACAATTGGCTTCCCTGCATGACATCCCTGTCTCCTATTTCTCATACAGCAGTCTGCAAATCAGTCAGCTGAAGGAGCAGGGACAGGCTTGCACCAATACCTTCACCATCTCCAGGCCACTATCCAGATAATTCCCAGCAAAAAACACAGCAAACAGCTTGTAAGGGCACTGTAAGCAGCTGCTTTACCTATCTCCAGGCCTGGAAACCCTGGAGCTCCTGGAAGGCCTGGTAAACCACTGATCCCTTCATCTCCTGGAGGACCAGGTATTCCCGGGTTTCCGGGGTCACCTGGTGCACCTATTAGACAAAGAGGAAAACAAGGAAGAAAATCTCAGAATTTCTGCTGGAAAACTCTTCAGTCAATTCCTGTAGTGGCCACTGATCTCATGGATAGCAAAGGCTGCCAAGCTGTTAGCAGGAAGCCTGTTAGTCAAAGTTAATAATAATGGGAAAAAATCCTCCTGAGCTGTTATAGAGGTTGTTTCAAACTTGACTACATGTGAAGGAAGAAGAATAGGACAGACCATACAATTTGTCCCCTTACCTTTATGGCTTCACAGACTGTTCTCATTGAGGCCTCAATCAACTGTGGCATTAATTAAGCTCATTTTCTCAACAATATTCTTACCACATTGAACAATAAATAACAGCAGAATGACATTCAGAGCCCTCATTACCAAGCAACACAAGGAAGCCACTTTTCCCTGGTACACTGAAGACAGACAGAGTAGACACACAGCACAGACTCTGTGCTTACAAACAGTCTGCCTCCCAGGCACAAAATTTCAACCTGCCTTGAAACAGATCATCCTGCAATGTGGGGATGAAAGGCTTTCTGTAAACTCTGAAGCTATAAACAAAGGACCAAACATATCCGTATGCCAACAATACAGAAATAAAAGGAAGCATAACAAGGGATGGGTTAGACCCAATATACAATGTGCAGAAGTGGTAAAATACAGTGAGAAAGAAACTTGGATGAGAAAAAGTGCTTTAGATGAGTTCCAAAACAAAATGGAAATGAGTACCTGAAATGACTACACCTTCCCTGTCAATAACGACAGGAGGGCCTGGGGGACCGATGTCACCTAATTCACCCTGCAGAGAAAACAGATTCATGCCACACTGAGATGGGTGATGGAGAGGAGGAGTGCTTGTCAGGAAACACACTGTATTGTGGTACCAATGTCTGTGGTCATTTTCTAACCATCATTCCTTGTGTTGCTGAAGAATTCACTTTGTTCTGGTATTCATAATCATCTGCTGTCCTGACTTACACCCTCCTGTCTGATGAAGCTGATGGCTGCCTCAGATAAGATGGCTGCTACTGTCCAGCTATCCTCTGAAGGCATCCCACTACCTCCATAGGAAGCATGGACTTGTATATACAATGTGTACTGGAGACCAGTTATTGTATCAGCACATTGACCAATATCAGGTAGATGATATCTGTTCACCTTGTGGTAAAAGCTGCTATGAACATACTCATTGTTAAAAGCATCCATCATTGCAGCTATCTGCTGCTTTGGAATCCTGAATTTCAATAATAGGAGCTTCTAGGAAAATGTACTGCTCCATAAAATCATCCAGGTAGAACAAGTAAGTTGTGATAAACTGCAGTGTCACTCCATCCTCTCACTGATACTCCCAGAGAGTATCAGATCCTCTTTGAAATAGCAAGTGCAAAATCTGACTGCTGTCCAAATTACCGTCATATTTATCATATAAATGCCATGCAGTGAGCCAAGGCAGTGCACACTTTGTTGTTCTTCAAGTAATATTCCTTTGTACATAAACCTCTACTACTACATCTTCCATGTGCTTTGCATGAAAAACCCCTTCTGTACCTGTATTTCATGTCTACCAACCCCAGAGCAATCTTGGTGGCAGATCAGTTTTTTTCACAGTGAACTACTATCCAAACATTTTCCACTCAGTTTACAGCTGTCTGACTCTTTAAATTGTGAGATACCCAGAAAATGTCTGCTATGCATTGTCTATCTCCAGTACGATGAACTGAACACATAATTTTCTACATTATCAGATCTAAGATCTCAGACAGCCTTGACAACTATCTTAACATTCACTTACTTCCACCTAATCTTGCCTCAGCTGTCCAGTAAATATGGCATTGCTGAAAGGATAAAGGAGACCAGAAAGGCTTCATCTACAATTCTAAGTCATGAAGTTGCATGATTGAACGTTGAAAAAATATTAAAATACCACAGTTCAACAACCAATCACTTTTATGCTTAACAATAAAGTAAATGATGAATTGAAACATACTGAAAATTATAGTGATACAGAGGTACAGAGAAGGTTTAACTAGGGCAACAATGCTTATTTATTCCTACAAACATCTTTAAAAAAGCAACGCTTTAGTGAGAAGTTACCTTCATGCCTTCTACCCCATCCAGTCCTGGATAGCCTGGAACACCTGGATGACCCTGCAAAATCACACAGGGAACACTGATACAGAGTGAGACAATAAGTGGCATTATTTGTTAGCTGAGACATCTTCAGTGCCTGGACTTGAACCACAAACCCAACTCATTGTCCTACCAAACATCTGAAGAAGAAATAGAGAAAATTGATGGCATCAATTTCTCAGCATTTGTAAAATATCAGAGCTCCTTTGGGCCTCCCTTTGCTATAAAGATGATGAGAACCTGTGAGGATGTGCAAGCCAGGAGGACACCTTGGAGTTCAACTTCAGTATATTTTGAAAAGGATGTACGTAAAATATAGAAGAAAGTGACTGAACACACAGGGTTACCTAGAGAGACAGATCAAGAGATTTAAAGTTTTATATGGACTTTCTACTTAGCTTCACTATTTTAAAATCCATCAGAGAACTTGCAGCCACTAGATAAGGAAGTCAGTAAACCTTAAGCAGCTAGATGGCTTCTGTAACTGTAAGCACAGTAAAAAATAAAAGAAATCTCACCTTTCTCCCTGGAATCCCATCAGATCCATCCAGTCCCAAAAGACCCTAGAGCAGCCAAAAAAATTAACTTTCAGAGGCTTCCTCTCAGGTTCATCTTATTAAATCAGGCTCCAAATATCTCAGCACCAAAGAATGAAAAGTTAAAATTTTCAGAAAGAGAAGCTACCACTGATTTTCCTATCTCTCAAATATTAACAATCATAATGGGAAGAATTTAACAGAATAATTGATAAAAGAAGTCTTATCTTATTTAGCCATTGTCTTTCTAATTGGCAGTTCAAGTTAATTAGGTCATGGTGTCTCAACTTCCTAAGAAGTTAGGTCATTAGTTTGTAATTATAAAGCCATAAATCTTAATGCAGTCAAGACTTTCTATCTGACAATTTATTCTGCATAGGCAGAACAGAATGCCTTGGTCTTCCTGTTGTCTATAAACACATCTCTGCAGGTGGTTTGAAGAACCTATGGCTGGTGTGTACCTGAGCACGCTGTTAACTTCCACATTCATTGGCCAGACAGACCAGTGTGTGGCCAGCTTGCCCCATTTTTTACCCAAATATCTATCTGTGTTCTCTCATGGCTGATTCTGGCACTGGCTAAGAGCTCATTAAAGTACGTGCAAGGCCTCTTTATTATCTTCATTTGGACTTCTGCAAGCTTCCTTTTCTGTGAAGCTTTCAAAAAAACTGGAAAAACACTGGCCCTGCAGTATCAAGCCCTCCACTCAATACTTCATATGACTTTCTTGGGCTGCCTTGTCTGTGTACATCTTCATCTCACCTTTAATCTGAGGCTTTATTGAGATAAGAATATCTACTGGTTCTCTTGTTGTATGGTGCTGGCTACTCTGGGACTCAGTCCTATGTCTGAGACTCTTATATGCTTTGGGAATGCTTCTGTTCATGAAAGGCCCACTTCATGTGTTTAAAAACAGGCATTTAAGGACTTTGTGAAGTTACCTACCCTGCCACCTGGTAAGCCAGGCACACCTTTTTCTCCTTTTTCTCCAACACCTCCAAATCCCTGAGGAAAAATATCAACATTAAGTTTGTGTTCTGTTTGGAACTGAACAGCACAGCCCTAAGTAAAGTGAGCACAAACCAATTTATTAACATAAACAGTACAACAGAGAGATAAAGGGAACTGACTGTTTCTGATGGGACTATTTTGCCCCAGGAAGAAAACCTCTATCAGCCAGACTTGGCAGGATGTGCAGTACAGTACCTTCTTCACTCCCCAAGAATTCCATCCATTTAAATCATGGTACATATTCCAGTTGCAAATGCAAGGGACAGCAAAGACCTGCCAATGCTACTCTGTATTCCATTCTACATTTAGAAATTATTTGAAATCTCATTTCTTAACTCTGGCAGCTCAAGGGAATGCTCAGAGCACGTTTTTCACTTCTAAAGCCTCAGAATGACACAAAGCTAGCATTTTCACGCTCAACATTGGGAAATGTTTGGTGGCTTTCCCAGTCAGCAAGAAATATCAAATCCAGAGACAGAACACCAGGATTTAATTTCAGCAAGAGTTACAGTAGTTAAGCAATTTTCAGGCTTCAGTCTTAAAATATCTTATGGTTGAGGTTAAGTTTGCACATATGTTCAGCTTCACCAGCTTCAATGGGTCTCTTGTGATGCATAAAGCTAAAAATGCACATAATGGAGCATGTCCAAAGAGGCTAATAACAAATTGTACTTCATGTACAGGTTTTTCTTGCACGTATTTCTACTAAGAACATCTGTACATTGAAGAAACTGGCAAACAATTTATCTTATTAGTCAGAAGTTCCTCAAAATATTTATTCCCTAAACTTAGTGAAACAACCTCTGTTTACAAAAGATTATAAGCTGGGAAATAGTTCTCTGGAATCCATGGATAATTTGTTGCTCTTGATTCATATAGAGAAGATGCTTAACATTGCTGAGTTTATGAGCACTAATGTTAAACAGCCCATTTTAACTGGCTATATATATAGACAGACAGAAAGATCTGCATGTGCTTTACAGCTTTAAAGTAAAATAACAAAAGATGTGTTTAGACATAATTAAAGGGGGAAAAAAAAGAATTTTTAAAGATGTCTGTGGGCCATCAAGGAACACTGCCATCAAGTGGCCATGTCCCGGGTACAGCTACGTGCAGGTTTCCTCTGAAATGTTGGCTGCCTTCTAAGTGGATGGTAGGACAGCATTATCTTCCTTGTATCTACAGCACAAAAAAATATCAGATTAGGGTTTACACTCAGCAAAAGGTCTTGTGGACATTCTTATCAGATTTTCAAAGTTCTCTGGTGCCTAGAAACTCCTGTGGAGATCTTGTGAGCTATTCAGAGAGTGTGGAACCATCTAACTCATAGTAGGCAAATATTAAAAACCCTTCTCTGTCCTTACCGGAATGCCAGGCAATCCTTTGTCTCCAGGTAATCCTTGAGGGCCCGGCTCACCCTGACAAGGGGGAAGAGATAAGCACAATAAATCACTGTGCCTGTGAAAGCAAGACTTTCCCCAATCCAGTCCTCATGCTCCTGACACCTAAAGCAAGGCCTTGTAATTTGTTTATCAGCAAATACACTGGATTTGTGTCACCATGTACCAGACAAAGTGTCTCTCAGCAGACAGACAGGTCCCAGATTAATTCAATATGCCTAATTTTAATGTGTGTAGAGAATTTTTAACAAGATCCATACAGCTTTTATAAAAACACTGATGACCTCAATATGTATCTCAGAGAATTCCAGACTAACAAAATAAAGGTGGGAAATCTGATTGTTTCAGAGCACTGTGCACCAAAGCAAGAGCTGGAGCTTTCATTTATTTTTCTAAATTGATTGGAGTTTTTCACTTCAGTTGACATAATTTCACAAATCCAACAAAACCAGACTACAGTTCATTTATTTTTAGGATTAATGATGAATACCTCAAATAGTTTTCAGATTTCTCCTTCTCAGAGGTGTGCATTTTGTAGTGGCCCACAATGCTCTGAGCTAAGAATATTTTTATTCAATAGCCATTTGACAGAACAAACTAGTACAGAAAATTCTTTTGATTCGGAAATGTAAGAGCTCTCACTGTCCAGTAATTTTGCTAATTCTTGAGTGAAGGTGCATGGGGAGGGAGAGGGTCTGTGAACTGCATTTACAGACCTTTTCTCCTTGCTTTCCTTTTGGAAATCCCATGAATTCCAGTATGCCAGTGGATGGTGGGGGACCTGGAGGACCAGGCAGCCCTACATCGCCCTGTTGACAAAAGAGGAAGATATTAGGACATGCAGAACATGTTTAATTTTCTATGGAAGTGACCTGCAAATCAGAAGAAAAACAATTCTAATTATATCTCACGTATCTAAATCTGTGTGCCTGAATGCTGGCACAGGAGGTTGGTCATGGAAGTCAGAAGTTCAGAAGGAAAATTAAGATGACCAAAATGCATTTGTTTCCAAAGACTTGTGGGCATAAAAACATGGCAAGGGGAAAAAAAAAGAAAAGGCTCAGCGCTTAAATCAACAGGAAAACATTCCAGAAAAACTTCGGGAAGAAATATCAAAGAAAAAAAAGGAAGGAGCTATTAGAAATGTAGAATGCTGAGAATTAATTTTAACAGCAGCAGAACCAAGTCTCAAATCGAGAACTTTAAGAAGCCCCATTATGACAGTGTAAATTCTCACACAGAATGCAGGACATCCATTTAGGGTACTGAGACAATAAATTAGGTGTTGGTTGACCCAAAGAATATCATGAAAACTAAAAAGAATGAAGTCAGTGGAATAATTCAAAATGAGGTGAGGGTTAAAAGCAACTGAAAGAAGGAGATTGAAAAGATGTCTAAGGACCTCATGTCTTGATAACCACAAAAATACTCAATATTTTCCCCTTCCTCTTCTTCACCCAGAGAAAGCTCCCATTCTTTTTTTGTGTACCAACAGATAAGGAACCAGCAAGACTCTTTAGTATTTGGACTGTTAATCAGTCCAAGAGAGGAAAAGAAAAAGGAAAGGAAGAGAATGCTGGAATCTAGCAACTTTCTAGAGGAGTAAGCTGTGATGGAACACTAGAGTATTATTTCATGCTCCCTCCATAACAGAACAAGTTTCACCTACCTTTTCTCCTTTCTCTCCTTGGAAGCCTAATCCCATGTTACCCTAGGAGAGGAAAAAAACCAGGATGAATGAATAATAAAACAACAGCAACAACATCATCACTATCCTCTAGGCCCACAGCACTGTTAAAAACACAACAATCAGGTGTAAAAGGAAGACAGGAAAGGTAGGTACTTACTTTTGGACCTGGTGGCCCAGGAGGACCCACTGGACCCTAGATATGAACAAGAGCAAGATTTTATTCCTCTTGACTTAATTAGGATGCAATTGAAGCAATGCTGGGATCTGCAGTGGTACCTGAACTTTCTTGCCTCCAAACCAAAAGTGATACACGTGGTCCTAAGTCTTGGCATCTCTACTAGCACAGCCCTTTGGCACTGTCCTTAATTAAGAGCAAACTTCAACTTAAAGTCAACAAACATGTAGCTTGTTTTTACCTCTTCCCAATGGAAACTCTCTTGTAGGATCTTGAAAAGGCAACTCTAGCACAGTTCATGATAACAAAGGCTCCCAACATGCAGAGATCAGACTATTCCCTCTAGTCCTGAGACCAGGAAGGGCTCAGAACAGTATAATGTAGTGTTTGTACACAGCACCCTAGAGCTTTGCTGGAGCCCTCACTCATGATTGTTGCTCTGGACACTCCAGAGAGGAGACCTGTGATCAGATTAAACTATCCAAGACTGAGCATTCTGTGCTTGAAGTCAGCTGTGCTCAGTCCTTTCAGATGCACACACATTTGCTCGTTGTCAGGATACAAATGCAGACCAGGAGGGAAAACCACCAAGAGTTTGAACTGTTCTATCAACAAGTGCAATGCCTGAGGTCTCTTACCTGCAAACCTGGTAACCCTATAGGGCCTGCAGAACCTACTGGACCTGGAAAACCTTTTGGGCCCTACAAGGAAAACAGAGGACAAGCAGTGTATGTGCAGCATTTACCCCATCAAACCCCAACCAAAGATGAAGTGAGTCTCAGGAAACATTAAATAATATCCCCTAATTAAGTATGCCAATTTAAATACTGTAACAATCTATTTCACATGATTAGATGTATTTTGGAAATCAAAGTTACAGAGTTCAGTGGTAGAAGGAGTTTGGTTTGAAAAAGGAATAATGGAATAGATAATTCTGACTTTCTCCACCATAATGTGAATCCACTCTTACCATTACAGGGCTGGAACTGCTCACACTACTGCTATCACACATAAATACACATCCCAATAATCTGAAAAGTGTCCTTGAGAACTAATACCTGAAAATGTACCTACTTAATATTCTTTAAAATCATTATTTCCCAAATTAAATAACTTACAGGAATTCCATCCAATCCAGGAAGACCATTTTCTCCCTAGAAATTATAAATGAATGAGTAAAAATTACAGAGGTCAAGGAAAATTATCAGGTCAAGTGTAAATGGGAAAGTAATTTGAAATCTGTGCTACCATATTTGAATTGGGTAATGGTGAGCTTCCAAAACTCAGGAGAAATTACAACCATTTTTTTTATGTGTAACAAGAGAAAATTAATTTTAAAAAATTATAAGACCACTCTAAATTATGCAAAAGCATACCATTATAATATAAAACTACCCGTATTCCCCATAAATATAGTAGTAAATAAATAGAGACCTACTTAACTTTTACCAGCTTATGAGTGTATATAATGGGGTAGAATTTTACAAGAGTTCCTAATTTTGACCAATAAAGTCAGTGTGAAAGGCCTTATATGACAGAGGAAATTTCTTAATATTTTCAATATTTAATGAAGCATAAGGCTGCTAAAAATTGCTGAATTGAGCACCATAAGAGGTACTGAATCTTTTGTAGATTTATTCCAAAGTTAGTACTTCTGGCAAAAATCAAAATCATGGTAGGCTGGTGAGTGTTTGTTTCAAGGCAACAGAGAACAAAATTTTTTACATAAGAATATTCAAGAACCTGTTCAAGAACCTAGTTTGTATTTTCTATACAAGAAAATAAAAATAAAAATAATTACAGACTTGATACAGACCTTTCAGGGTAAGTTCCTTATTGACTTCACAGCCAAAAACCATGAAATACTCTAAGTGGAATATGACTTCATGTATGTAAACCAAGAATATCACTGATTACTTACTAGTACCTTCCAGTACAAAAAAAACACTGGGAGGCAGCTGAGTCTCACAGCAGGAATCATAATATGCACTGAGCAGGAACAGGATGAGCATCTCAGCATGGGAGGAACAAGATCTCTGCACAGACTAAGCAACTCCAAGTTCTGAGAGCATCCTGTGTTGTCATTAATGAAGTTATTCTCGAGCCTTTTTCACAGCTCTGCATTCAGACATGCCCAAGACACCCAGGACTGACACCATGAGCAATTGAACCTGCAGTGTCAGCCCTGCAACCTGTAGGATATCAAAGTATTCCTTGTATTGCATTTTCTCCTGTGTAATGACAAGTCTTACCTTCATTCCTTTAAGACCACCTTGAGCAAAAACAGGTTCTCCTTTAATGCCTTTTGGGCCAGGACGACCCTGGTTTAAAAAAAAAAAAAAAAAAAGGGTAAAAAATAAATTTTGGGGAAAAAAAATACTGCTTTAGTTCTGAAAGAATCTATATTCAGCATAATGAACAAGGCAAACTCCTGGCTCCAATAAACTGTAAAAGTACCACTGATCCTTTGTCAGAGAAGCTGTGCTATTGTGAGAACTAAAGACTTCCTGCAGCTTTAGAAACACAAGGTTCTGCAAACATCTTCTCTGGAATTTTCCTGCTTATATTAGCTTTCCATTTTATTTTAGGCCTTTGACAACTTTAGATCCCATTTGAATTCGTTTGACATGGTGTAACCCCCCTGTTCATATGCATAACAATGCCATCCAAGAAGGACCTTGACAGGCTTGATGGGTGGGCTCATGCAAACCTCACAAATTTCAACAGGGCCAAGTGCAAGACCCTGAAACTCAGCTGAGGCAATCCCAACCATGGATTCAGGCTTGGCTGAGTGGATTGAAAGCAGCCCTGGAGAAGGACTTGGGAGTACTTGTGGATGAAAAACTGAATATGAGCTGTCAGTGTGCACTCGCAGCCCACAAAGCCAGTCCTGTGCTGGGCTGCATCCAAAGCAGTGTGGGCAGCAGGTCAAGGGAGGGGGTTTTCCCTCTCCACTCTACTCTTATGAGACCCCACCTGGAGTGCTGCATCCAGCTCTGGAGGCCACAAAGATGCTCCAAGGGCTGGAGCACCTCTGCTATGGAGACAGGCTGAGAGAGCTGGGCTGTTCAGCCTGGAGAAGAGAATGCTCCAGGGAGACCTCAGAGCCCCTTCCAGTACCTAAAGGGGAGCCTACAGGAAAGCTGGAGAGGAGTTTTTTGTCAGGCGGTGTAGTGATAGGACAAGGGGGAATGGCTTCAAACTGACATAGGGTAGGTTTAGATGAGATATAATGAATAAATTCTTCCCTGTGAGGGTGTTGAGGCACTGGCACAGGTTGCCCAGAGAAGCTGTGGCTGTCCCATCCCTGGAAGTGTTCAAGGCCAGGTTGGATGAGCACCACTCTCTGTGGAGCTCTAGGGGAGCCCAGTTGAATATATTAAACATGTAACTTTAAGGTATCCAACGCAGACAAGATAAAACTCCAATCTGGTGGTAGAGAAGTGTTTTCAAAAGTAAAATATATACTTACTTATACATACATATAAAATAAATACCCTGGAAATTGAATTCTATTTAGCAGTCAGTGAGTCTGAAGCTTCTGGCTATCTTAAGGCCTGAAGGAAGGCATCCAAAATTTGATGAATAGACTTGAACATGTGGTAACATCCTTTCCTGAATCAGCATCCACTAACTTAAAACATGTCAGATACAAGATGTTCCACACTTTCTTCGGAGTTGGCTTGAATAGTGCCATTAACAATGGTATAATTTGGTGTGGGAGCATATTGAACCCACAGGATCTTCATTTTATCCTGAGTGGAATTTCAGTAAGAAAATTATACTGAGCTCTAACAGTTGTAATAAACTCAGGGTTATCCGAGTTCTTCCTAAGTACTTGGCAGTTACTTCTCCAGCAATGTCATGAAAAGTAAATCCTGGCTTAGTGACTACAGAACACTGCATTTGAGTTGGGACGTACAGGCAGCCCAGGTAGGCCAGGAAACCCATCTGATCCAGAAATGCCAGGACTCCCAGTGGTACCATTGCAGCCATCGAGGCCAGGCAGACCTCGAGGTCCAGGTTGCCCAGGATGACCCTGTGTAAAGGGAAAACAAGAGAATGACTAACAGGATCGATTATTTTATTAGTGATACTGTTGTCTCCAGAAAACTGCTCTCTTCCTTCCAAATGGCAACACAACCCAAAAGAAATGCACAACTCCCAGGCAAGCTCAGTGTATGGCAGACTGCAACGGAACGAGCGTCTTCAGCCAGCATTGTTTATCCTCCCTGAAGGTTAAATCCTAGAACACTGGCTGCATTCATCTGATTACCTTTTTCTCCGAGGGGTAATTTTCTGAAGTACATAACTTGTGCATGAGTAGGTCCCAAAAGGGCAATACTCATCCCACAGCAGTTCTGAAACATATGGCATGTAACAGTGTTAAACAGCACACAAGGGTGCACCTGACACCAGGAATGGGAGTTGCTCATGTGAAAACAAGAGCAGAGGCAGACTCAACAATACTGAGCATTTATAATTCCAATCTGCTTAGAGTTTCAGTGACTTCTCTTCCTTTCCAGCATGGATTCTTTCTTTTAATAGATCAACAGATGTTAAAGCTCCAGCATCAGGCCATTCAAGCAAAACAGCTTTACTTGTTATAGTGAACTTTAAACCTTAGGCAAAGCAACAGGGAGAAAGTACCAATTAAATTAACAACATTTTAAAAAAAGTATTTGTAATACCAATTATTAATCAAGCAGAGCAGAATTCAATTGTACCTAACCTTGATTTCACACCTCTTTTGCCCTGGTGCAGCTCTACTAATTTGACTGGAGTTCATGGTACTGGTGAAAAGGAAATCAAAGTTTGAGACTTTAGTTACTTTTTCTTCAGTGTCATACAGGTTATGTGAGGCAGAACACACAAAGGCAGAACTATCAGATACATTGCCCAGGTTTCAAGCAGTTCCTTATTCTATACTCCTTTTCCTATAAATGAGTCCTGTGGTGCTCAAAGACAGTGTTTTGAGGCAGGAAATAAAATTAAACTTATGGAGACAGTATTGGTAACTTGACAGTTCTCTCCCTCCCCTCTGTACACAGTGATCTTGATTCATCCCAAAAGTACTTTCATTTGATCCCAAAGATCCATCCTTAAGATATGGCACTAAACAAGGTATGACTCACACTAGCAAAGTAAAAAAAATAAACATGGATAAAATGGAGATAAAGCAGAACATTAATAATCCTTCGTGCCTGACACTTAAAACAAAACACATTTGCATCACTGAAGGTCTTCCCAGTCCAAGCCAATAGCATATGCTCTGACCAAACTCAATCACAACTTGACAGTAATGAAAAACCTTTTATCTAAGGATCTTAAAATCCCTTGCAAAAATGTGGGAATGCTATAGTCTTCATTTTTTGGATGGGAAGCTGGGGGCACACAGTAGCAGAGTGACTATCCCAAGGATGTAGAGCAATTTAGGCCCTAATTACATAAATACTCAAGCTGATCACTGGTCCCAGCTGCTGCCAGGAGCACTATTGCACACTCCTGCTTACTCACAGCTACCTCCTCCCTGTGCTGGCACAGGCAGAACAGATGAGTGAGAGCAGGACACACACACAGCAGAGAAATAACTGTTCTGTTTCTTAATGGGGTTAATTTTCCAGCCAGATGAGGTCCTTGGTCCAGCTCATTTGACAACTGCATTGAAATTCGTGCCAATAAAATGGAGAGAGCTCAGATCTGCTTTTTCTGTCAGTCAAAAAGGTACAAACTGAATGAATGGCAAGTGCATCTCAACCACAGGGTCAAGGCAGCTCACCCAAACAAGTTTAAATTTGAGATTTAACAAGGCATGGAATGAAGTCATCCCAAAGCATTAGCATCAGACACCACTGCATTAATAGTACCAGTTGCTCTGATGATTAAAGTCTGTTTGTCAAAATATCCACATGTGGTGTGCAAGCAGGGACTTGCTAGGCTCTGGTAAAGTAACAGGAATAAGTTGAAGCACCAATTTATTGCCACTTGTGTTTGTCTCTTAGAAATTATTTAATTTGGTTCCCAAAGCAGGAACAAATCAGTGGCAACCCACCAGTGTCTACCAGGTCTCTCACTTTGTTTACAGCATCAACAAAACCAGGAGCTATGTGGGACAAGTGCACACATATCTAGTTACAGCATAAGGTGACCAGCTGCAAGGTTCAGTGAAGCTGAAGGGCCAACATCTGCCCCTCAGAGTGAGACACAGGGAGCTAAGCTGCTAAAGCTTTAGTGCTGGCCAAGAGCCAGCCCTGGCAGGCAGCTGACTGCTGTCCTCATGTCCTGGGAAACGCTTTGGGTGAGATCTCCTACTCCTGCCCCAGTCTGTAAGTGGCCCAAAGGATTCTGGTATCCTCTTAATGTGTGAGAAGGGCTCACAGAGAGAGGACATCAGTTATGCTGACCACAGTGGTTTCTTATGTGTGCTCAATAAATCTGTGCCCGTCACTTAATCCCATGGCATCCATATCTGTGGTTCTGAGCCAAAGCATGACACAGACTGACACACAGGCACACACATACACATGCTGTCTCTTGCTTTAGGAAAAAAATCCACAGGGCTTCCTACTTTCTAGCTAATCTGCTGTCAGAATCCATAACGGTTTGTTTTAAGAACCTTACCTGAGAAGATACTGAACACTCACAACTGACTTCCTTGAGAGTTGTAAAGTTCTGCCTTAAATGAACCTTTTCCCCAAGGATTTAAAATACTGATTTAAAGAGTTGTTTTGACCTGAAAAAAAATGGTGATTAATAGTTCCCTTGCTTTCACCTCCTCTAATTCCTGTTTTGGCAGATGTGCCAATTCAACACAAGCACCTCAACTGACTAAGGTAAAAGACCCACAGGCTTTACTTATACATGTCAGGGTGACTAATTTACAGATCTGAGTTAAAACACAGGCTGGAGAGGTTGCTTGTGGTCTCTGTTCTCACAAAAGGAGACATTCCCTATGAGACAGATAAGGAAACTTGAACTGGTTATCTAGGCCCTCACTTTATCTGACTCCTGCTTGTACACTGACACTGTGATCCCAAGGGACCTCTTTTCTAAATCAAACAGCACAAAGGAAACCCCGAGAGGAGAGCTCAACAAATATTTAAAAACAGAGAAACAAACGCAACTAAGAGTGAATACAAAACTAACTGAATAAACAGTTTTGTGGATTGCTACGGCAAAGTGGCCTTTCTATGGCAAAGTGGCCTTTCTACAGCCATCACCAAGTGCTTGTGTTTCCTCCAGGAGGGTCACAAAACTGCCTCTTCATGTAGCTCTGGCTTTCGTGGCACAGACAAGGGCTCACTTATCATAAAAATATTTCCTTTTACAACTCCTTGGACAGTTCATGAAAAGCCATACATATTTCCCAGCTCCAGCCTTTGCCAGAGGTGTCCTTGAATCTTGTCCTATAGGAAAAAATAAACTTCCAGAGTAGGGCCAAGGATTTAAGGGTTTCTTCTACAGCGTGACATGAAAGCCCAGCAATAAACACATGTAGCTGCTGTATTTACTAGGTTAAAGGGATTAGTCAGGCCAGCTGCAACAACATGATTTACTTGCCACCCGCATTCCCCAAGGGAACTCTGTGGAATACCACTTCCCTTAAGGTCAATAGTGGGATTCCCCTCTGCATAACCATCTTGCAGTCCTTTGGAGATGACTAAACTATACTTGCCCAGGTTAACATACCAGCACACTACAGAGAATCTCCCTTCATATTCAGATGTGAATTCTTGTGCAGAGAAAGCAATATATTTTCACTTCTCCCTTTCATCTATCAGCACACACGTGCTCTCTCCTTTGCTCTGAATTTCACACATCCATATAATGTGCATATGTTTGTATACATTTCACAAACCCAAGCTACTCCCTACCCTGAAATGCAATGGCAAAAGTGAAAATATTTTCTCAAGCAGTGGTGGGTGCTATTTTCACCCTACAATGGAAGCATTTATCTCAGTGGCTAGAACGTAACCAGTAGGAACCAGTTTCCCTTCTCCCTTTTTCTGCCCTGCAGCTGTGGCACAGAAGAGACACAGTGTTGAGAACTCTGCTGTTCATGACCAGCAAAATCTGCCTCTTTGCCATTCACCCACCTGCAGAATACTGTGAAGCAGGGAGAGTAGATCTGCATATGCTGATATGGTGGAGGCTTTGAATCCTCTCATCTGCCTCCCCTACTCACTCCTTGGAATGCCTGTCGCTGCCAACTACCTGGCATTGGCTGTTGCTGTATCTCTGCCTCCCCTCACTGTTGGGAATCCCCTTTCTCCAGAGCCTCATCTGCAAAAATACCCTGAGAACAGCATGTTCCCACAGTGTGTTCAATTAAATTAAGTATTATGGGAACAGCTTGTTCTCTTCAGACCTAGAGAGTTGGCTGGTGGTAAAAGAAAAAAAAATAGCAGCAAGGGAGTAGAGCAGGAGAGAAAACAGGCAAGGATGAGCAGAGGGGAAGTGAAGGACAAGGGCCAGGAAGGAACTGGAATCAAGCAAGCTCATTTATAGGGCCAACTGAACATTTTCAGCCAATCTATCACAACAACTCAGTTGATACGAAGTAAGAAAACACAGCTCAACAGTTGGAGCTCCTGGCCAGCTGAAGAAGCAAGGAAGATGAGTAGGAGTATGAGTATAGTCTGAAGGCACAATGATACAGAAAATGGAAAAATGTCATCAAGAAAATAAAAATAATTCTAATATCAGAAGGAGAAAGCAGGATGAGCTAAATAATGTAGGAAGGGCAAGAAAGTTTGGGGCAACTTCTAAAGCCGGCCCGGTTAAAATTTGCCTGAGGTAAAGCAAAAATCTTTGTAAAAATCACTGGGGAAAACCAAAGCAAAAGAAAGCTGGTCAAAACACTCTAGGCACACAATTTTTGTAAACAATTGTCACTAGAATGTTAAAGTCCTAAAGAATGGAAGAAACAATTCTTGATGGTTGGGGAAAGTGGTTACCGTGGTTAGCTACCTCTGTCACCTGATCTAAACCAGAACTAGAGCCTAGTGAAGGATTCTCTGAAGGACCTTAGCTCTCATCACTGTTTTCAATCATATCATAGGAACAGATGATTGAGGGAGACCTGATAACAGCTATCACATACAAGAAGGCTACCACAAAGTAAGAGTGAACAACCTTCTCTCTGTGTTCCTGACTAGTAGCGAGAGAAACTAAGAAGTTTAAACTGCAGAAAGACTGAAGTTAGGCATTAGCAAAGCTTTTCTATCAGAGAAATTCATCTCCATCATCACAAGGTTTTAGAATTGGTTAGGAAATACCTCCTAAAAATGGCCTGAAGCACAGCTGATCATGCCTCTTTGGCTCTCTGAGGTCCTTTTCTATTCTGTAAGTCTATGATTGTATGATACAGTCCAGACATAGTGCTGAGGGAACATGGTGCTGAAAGAAAAGCTTATCAATGATGCAGTGGATCCCCATGTAACTCAGGCTCACTTCCTCAAAGGTGTCAACTTTCTATTATCCTATAAGAGGATCCAAACCTCTTACAAAGCAGCATGGAATCAGCAGGTAAACTAACAAACACTGCCATTGTCCTCCAGAGAGAAGCAAGCAATTGCAAGGGACACTATGCATGTGCTAGGACAGTCTCATTGTGCTTTTGTTTGTGACTCACATTCTGGTAATTTATATCTATACATGTAAACTTACTGGGATCCCGTTGATGCCTTGAAATCCTGGAACTCCCATTGGACCCTGAGGAAAAAGAGTACACATTATATTTCACATCATCAGTCGGGATATTGCAGTTACCTGGGAGATATTTTTCTCTCCCACACTTTTGGTTTAGGACTTTAGCTTTCAAAACCAAAATGAGCAAACTCTCCCATGCAGATTCTCTCTGACCACAGGGGTCAGTGAAGATAGGAACTGAGCATCTGAGCCTGACTGGAAGCCAAATGAGTGTTTCTGGAATGTTTTAATCAGGCAATTTAAAGTAAAAATATAATCTCCTACTGCACATCTGGGGAAAACAAGATGCCAGGAAAATAAACAATCTGGTATAAACTTAACTCTCAGTGTCACACTTGACTTTCCAAGAGTTTCAACAGGACTTATGTGTTTTTCTGTCTGTATGTGGATAGGACCCCCAGAGATACGCAGACCACTGCATTAACTTCATACCACCCTGCCCAAGTCACAAGTAATTACCACACTGTTGGTTTTACTGCTCTGCTCTGGATAGTAGCAAAACAGACTGCGTAAGCAGAATATCCAGCCTAAGTTGCTCTTGCTTTGGAAAGGTAAAGTATATTGCTTCCACAAAGGATAAAGAGAGAGAGAATCTTATGGCATGCTGGTATTGCATATGTATCCATTTCAGTGGACAGAAACAATTCTGGAGTAAATAAGGGATATTTTGAGTGCAAGGAAATCGGTTCCAATCGTTAAAGGATCCAGCACTTTGCATCAAACAGACTGGCAAGATCACTAGATAGTCCCAGAATGCAAGTCTGCATCCCAATGTCCCAGACGTCCTCCAGATTTTAGAAACCAGGTGCAGCATGAAGATGAACTACCCACATATATCCAACTCTTTATTACAGAAAGCACTTTTTCATACTTCCATTCATTCTTTTGACTAGCTCCAAACTCCCCATTTGATGCTTCCTTCCTAAGAAGCAACAGCAGGACGGATCCTGTGGGCACTGAGACATTTCTCTGCTTGCTGTTCTGCCTATTCTTGCACCCTGCAATCATTGACACCTACCCCTTATAGGCTACTCCATTTAATATGACATAGTTTATAATATTCTTTCTGTTAGAAGTAACTTTGTACCTGCCAAAGACTGCTTGCAACAGCAATAGTCACTGGGCTATGGCTCACCTACCAGGACAGGTACAGTGTTCAGCAGCTTTGGGATCTGTATTCTCATTCAAAAATAAATGCAGACAATTCTCTAAAGAGAAATACTTGAAATGCTGTTTTGTTCTTACCCCTGGACAGGTAGTCTGAGATTATCTTTATTCATCCAAAAATATATACAAGGCCATAGACCTATTGCAGGGACAGAAAAGTAACCATTGAGCTTACCTTGTCACCTTTCTGTCCAGCTGGTCCAGGTGGGCCCACTGCTCCTCTCTCACCTTTTGCTCCTGGCAAACCTTCTGGGCCAGTAAATCCAGGTGCTCCTATCGGTCCTTGAAGCCCAATTGGTCCTGGTCGACCCTAATATAGAATAAAAAATAAATCAATGCAGCACATTCACAAACTCCCTTGTAATTACTCTTTCTGATTCAATTTCTAATGCAATTTGATACATCTCAAGGTTGTTAGGACATCCTAAAGTTTTCCCTGTACATTCTCAGATAAGAGTTGTTAGAGGTTATTTCAGGTAAGTCATAGAATCTTAGAATAGAATATCCTGAGTTGGAAGGGACCCACAAGAATCATGGAGTCCAACTCCTGTCCCTGCACAGGACAACTCCAAGAGTCACATTATGTGCCTTAGAGCATTGTCCAAACACATCTTAAACTCAGACAGGCTTGTGCTGTGACCACTTTCCTGGGGAGCCTGATACAGTCCTGAACCACCCTCTGCATAAAGAATCTTTTCCTAATATATAAACTAAACCTCCCCTGACACAACTTCAGGCCACTCCCTCAGGTCCTGTCACTGGTCACAGACAGGAGAAATCAGTACCTGCTCCTCCTCTGCTGCTCCTATGGCTTCCCCTCTAGACCCTTCACCAGGACTACCTTTGTAGCTCTCCTTTGGACACTCTCTAACAGCTTTATATATTTCTTATGTTGTGGCATCCAAAACAGCACACAGCCCTTGAGGTGAGCCTGCACCAGTGCAGAGTAGAGTGGGACATTCACCTGCCTCGACTGGCTGGTGATATTGTGCTAAAACATTACTGTTGGAAAATTCCTCCAAGATCATCAAGCTTTTGACTGAATACCATCATGCCCACTGAACTGTACTGCCAAGTTCCACATCTACTTGTATTCTGAACATTCCCAAGGATGGTGACTCCTCTACTGCCCTGGGCAACTTGTTCCAGTGCTTAACCACTCCTGCAGTGAGGAAACTTTTCCTAATATCCAACTTGAACTTCCCCTGACCCAGACTGAGGCCATTTCCCCTCACTAGTCCTATGGCTAGTTGTCTGGGAGAAGAGACCGACCCCCACCTCACCACAAGCTCCTTCCAGATGGTTGTGGAGAGCGAAAAGGTCGTCCCTGAGCCTCCTTTTCTCCAGGCTAAACACCCCCAGCTCCCTCAGCCGCTCCTCATATGACTTGTGCTCCAGCCCCTTCAGCTGCTTTGTTAGCTTTCCTTGGACACGCTCTGGCAACTCAATGTCCTGAGTTATAGCAGAAATCTCCCTTTTCCCGGACGGTTTCTGACTTAGCACTGTAGGAAGGAGCGCCGTGCCCTCCCTCAGGGTGCAATGGCGGGGCACTGCCGGCAGATGGAGCAGCTCCCGCAGCCGCAGGGATGTATCAGTGGAAAATGCGGTTTATGGCTATGCTGTCTATGGTACAAAATGCGGTTTATGGCTATGCTGTCTATGGTTCAAAATGCGGTTTATGGCTATGCTGTCTATGGTACAAAATGCAGTTTACGGCTATGCTGTCTGTGGTACAAAAGGCAGTTTATGGCTATGATGTCTATGGTACAAAATGCAGTTTATGGCTATGCTGTCTGTGGTAGAAAATGCAGTTTATGGCTATGCTGCCTATGGTACAAAATGCAGTTTATGGCTGTGCTTTCTACTGAAAAGACAGTCAGTGGATTACATTAATTATCCACGCAAAGAATCAAGACTTACATTAAAAGATATAGAATGGAGGAGGAAGTTAAAAAAACCCCAATCCAGACACAAAAATCCCCCTCCTTTTAATTATCCTCTACACTCATGTCCATGGAAGTGTTTCCCTTCTATTCCCCTAACTCTGTAAAACAGCAGAAGGAATGCAGCTCCCTGCTGCAAGTGTTTTAGTAATCTCAGCTGGAGACACACAGACTCCATGGCTTGGCAGGTAAAAGACTTTTACAGTTAATTTAAAAATGCATTGTTATGTGTTTAAAATCAAGCAAAGTGGAAAAAAAAAGCATAATTGATTTTAAAAATTCTTTTTCCAGGATCATTTTTACTACCTGCTTAGGCTAAAATATTTTTTTCTGTATTCCATGTTTCTTCACTACTGGAGCAGTTTTCTTTCAAGTGCCACAATTCTCTCACGTCACTCTTTCTGTTGTGATTGTTTCATCCTGGCCTTTTAACTGAGGTCAAGTGCATGTTTGATAATTCATACCTTTTCTGTCTAGACACTGTCCATAGTATATACTTCCAGAGGCACAGACTCCCATCTGAAAAGGCTTTTCTGTCGATTAATTTTAGCTCTCTTCACTCTGGGCTAATTATCAGTAGAATCCTTTATATTGGGAATCATACAATCGGAACATTAATCCCCAAATCTTCAGTGGTCCTTGGCAACCATACACAAGAAGCATGTTACAAAATCACATGCTTTGCTCTCACTTTCAGTCTCAGCTTTACCTTTTTAATTTCCCATATATTCAAAGTCTTTCAGGCATCAACTCACAAATCATGGATTGTGGACTGTTTACCTCAAGGCAACACAGCACTGACCAGACATACCCTAAAAACAGGCACATTACAGTTATAGCCAACCACCACCACAAAAGCAACAGCATCCAAGAGTCCATCGAGGTTTGTAGAGAAAACACACTGCGAATTCCTCACTTGTTTGAATTGCTAATACTTCTGTATTCAATTAGTTTGATTGCCTGGTTAATGATAGTGTTTCACAATGACTGGAACCGATAGGAATTAACATTTTAGGAGGCTTTTGTTCTGCTCTCTAAGATGGGGCAGTAAAGACTAGCAACTACACCTTCTGCTTGTCTTTAGATAAGCAGGGCTCTGACAGAAGAATTAAACATGATCTCTGTGATTTCAGGACCCACAGCTAAAAAGTTCTCTTTGCCTTAGTGCCCTACAAGAAAGATTTTAACAGCACTTGAAGACTTTGTCCAGTGTCTTAGAGTGTCACTAAAGCGTAAGGACACAGTAAAGTGCTTCTAATCTCTCTGATAATGTGATTATGCCATGATAATCAGGCTCTCAAGAATTCTCACTGTTCCTTTTGAAGTCTATGTGGATGAAAATCATGTTTTCTACACTGAAACAAAGGACTTGCCTCCACTGCTGAAAAAGCAGCATTTTTCGTCACTCAGCAGCACTCCCATGAACTGTTCCAAGATCAGTGCATTATAAAGAGCAGGCACCGTGGCTGCAGGAGCAATTCCAGGATAAAAGCACAAGGAAAACTCAGGTTTTACCACAAGGTAAACTTACAGAGTTCAGTACCAGGTGGAACTACTGTCTGACCTCAATGAGTTTACTTTGTGGTAAAAAGTTAAGTGCCCAGTCTTTACTGTGCTTTGGCATCAGGACTGCTCTCAATCAAAGGATAAAAAGGATAAGACACCTCTTAGCAGTGAGGACAAGCTTAAATATAAAATGTGGATTACACCAAACAAAACCTACAATTAGTCAATGGAGCTCCCTCTTTTTAATCATTAATATTCAGTATGTAGTCCAGTAGCCTGTAGAAAAGCCATTAGTAATTGCTGCAAATTGTATAATTTTGTCTTCCTGGTTGCACGACAATCATTTTTAAAAAGAGGAAAATTACAGACTGCTAGTAACATCAAGCAAGAACAAAGCCAATGAAATTGCTGTGACTTGGAAATGTTTTCTCAAATGCCCACTCGAATTTCATATATTTGAAAACTATGACCTGTATTCTCAAACGTATTTGTGCACCAGGCTTTTGCTGTTCTGCAGCACTAAATGAGATGCCTGTCTGTAACAAATATGATGCTGGTAAAAACCAGCATTATTTCTTTACACACCCAGGGTTTTTCCACAGATAATTTCAGGACTTTGACCCAGTTTGTGTCACAAGTTCAGCATGAATCGTATGCATCTCTGTTACGCACATATCCATTGCAAACCATTAAAAATACACAGCTGGCTCAGAAATGCAGCTTTTCATACTCAATGTGTGGTAAGCAAGAGGAAAAAATGGCTGGAACAGGAATCTCCCATTGCTTCTGAGTCATCACACTGCAGAAGGTGGTAAAATCAGTGTCCTGGAAGTGTAATTTGATGGCAGTGTCTTTCAAGATGGAAAAGGTTCTGCAGTATGTACCTTCTTCCCTACACCCTTTTAATTCATCTGCATCCCAGGGTGTCATGAGGAAAGTCCAGTATGGTGGATAATGATGAGGCCTCTCTACTGCTACACAATCAGGCACATCACAGTTTCTCTATTGTCCCTATCCCTTTTGCCAACTCTAATACCTCACATAAATTTTCGCCCACTGAAGCAGAGCTGCTACACATAGCATTGCAAATTCCAAACATTCCTTATTTCCCATTGCCTCTGTGAGCTTGGAGAATAAAGCGTAAATCTATTTGATTTGTCCATTTGATTTGTCACTGTGCAAAGGAACACACGTGGCACTGGTATGGAACCACTGGACATGTCCCTTATTTCAAGGACAAAAAACAAGTACATACTTACTTGGGGAACAGTTCTACTGGTCTGACTCCCTGTCAAATACCAGCTCAGTGATTCATCACCACAAAAGATACTGGGACTCACTAAGTGAGATAAATCTAGCAGGTCTAGTAACTAAGCAGAAAATATTACTGATGAGGAAGGGCAGAACTGATCCCTACTTCTACTAGTAAATTCGTAGACTGTCATATTTCAAGCATCAAAGCACTATTAATTTTCTAAGCAAAATTAAGTTCCTGTGTATGAGAAGAGCAACTGAATTTAAAGATGCTCATGTTTCCTCAAACTAACACACAGTTTCTCCTCTATGAGAATTCAGGGACCACATTTTTATAAAGGGTCTTATTCACTCTCTCTATTCCTTCAACCATTATTTCCCCCTTAAACCATATTTTATTGACACAAAAAATTGCTAGTGAAAGATTTACTTCACGAGAAAATGCTTTGTAGTTGGAAGCATCTTATACTTGTTTGAGTACATTAAGGTAAACCAAAGGACAACCATTAAGTCACTATGGCCCTAAAAATGTATGTTCTTATATACTCTAAGCACAACCTATACTGAAGCCTTTAAGGAAGATCTATTTACCCGATTCCCATGTTGTACAGGACTGTCTGTACAAGGGACTGATCCTTCAGGATGCTCTTTCACACCAACAAATGGCATCACCCATTTAAATCGCGGGCTCAGCAGGGACACCACGTTACAAAAGGCAGCACATGGATCCCGCTGAACTCGGCTGAGGTGCCCATTGGTGACTTACCAGTGCAAGGCAGCCACGTCCACCAGTGAGCAGCACGACCTTGGGCCAACCACTTGGACCATCTACCTCCCTCTCCTCCCTTCTCCTCAGCCTGCCCTGCCTTCACGGCAGGATTCCTGCGGCAGCGGTTCTCTCTTGCTGGATAGACAGTGACTAGCACGAGAGTCCTGGTCTCAACTGGGGCCCCACAGTTCTACCATAATAATAATAATTACTGATGAAAACCCCTTCACTATTTTCCTAAATTACAGGTCAGGTATCCAGTGCCCTGCTCACATTCCAGAGAAAGTAATTATTCTCTCTACTGAAAAACGCTTTGTACTTTTAAAGAAAATTATTCTTCAGTTTTTCTTCTAAAAACTTAGATGAAGTCATGTTCAAAATGGCTTCTTTATTTCTGTGATATAGTTTACTGTTCCTCTACACAGCTTTTTACCTACACACAGCATGAGATGAATACACAAAACTCTCTATACACACAGAAATAATGGGCCAATCCTGCTTCTTTCAGCAACTCCCTAAAAATCTAATAGTTTGGTTTGGGGTTTTTTTGTTCTCTGTTATCTTAAGGAAAGATATTAGGGTAATATTTTTTTTTAAAATGTAATTTTAAGAAAAAAGACAATTTATTCCTGTGCCTTGTGAAGTTCTTTGGTATCACAAGGCCTTTCAGAAGTTTTCTGTTTACGCAAAGCAGCCCTTGGCACGTTCGCGCTGCCGACTGCCAAGGCCACTCTGGTCATCTCAGGAGTAATCTTTTAATGCAGTAATGAGCAACTGCAGGCTGGTTCTCATAACAATTTCCAATTTTAGTTCATGTGATAAACTCCATTTTCAAAAAATATTTGTTATTTCCAGTAAGCCTGACAAGACATGACTGCAAGCAGAAAACCTAGGCGATAAAAAAATGCATGTGTTCAGGTGTGTGTATATATATATGTGTGTTTTTACACTCCATTTTTAACTGCCTTAAAAAAATCAATGAAATTTGATTCTATAAATCATTTGATGAATCCCATACTTCAGTAACAAAGTTGCAATGGATGGTTTACCACGTTATAAATATAGAACTGCATACGAACCCTAGAAATTTTTTTTTAAATCAGATATTTGAATCTATGAAAAGTTTGTTCCTTAGAATGCTTGATTCCCAGTTAAAAACTTTCATGAAACATCCTGATCCAATCAATTCCACATATTTGCTATTTCTATTTATAATACACAAAGAGACCACATACTGTCATCCTTTTCCCCACCATGGATGATGCCAGGAGTGACTCAATATTAACTTAAATTAGTTATTCCATTTTATACTCCATGACTTTTGAAGTAACTATGAAAAATGTACAAAAGTAAAAAAAAGGATGGCTTTAACTCTGATTGCCTTTTTGCTTTGATGTTCTGAAATGTCCAAGTGAGATAAGAAAGTAAGTGCATGTGGAAAGGCTCCAGGCCCCAGAGAACACAGATAACATGAAAGTCAGTGAAAGCCCCTTGTGGGCTGTAACATCTGTGTGAGAGATGCAGCAGTGAGGCAACAGCCTTCCTGCACTGTGCTTCACAGAGGATCCATGGGTAACACTGAGCACCACACGAAATGATGGGCGCTGCAGAAACAGAAGGATTGCAGTCAAGGGGGTTTTTTCAAATAAAGAACAAGCAGCGGGATTTACGAAGCATAGGGATGACTCACATTGTATTTCAATTAAATTAATAACCGATGTATGAAAATTATGAGTTAAAGATTATTTTTAAGGTGCTATGCTATGTATCTGAATTACATTTACCTGCCTTTTCCATGATCATCAGCCAGAATTAAGCCTTTTTTTGAGCACGGACAGCGTGAAACATCATACCGATGAATTACGCCCCAGAGTATCAGGGCAGCAGAGGTGATCACCCCTGAATCCCCAGTTTACCCACTGTTTGTTTAAGCTAATTGCCCATGAGGCTCAGGTGATACATAGTCATCTAGAATGAAATTTTTGCTAGCCTGACTGATACCTTTAGGGCCTTTTTGTGTTTTAAACTGGCAGGGCAATACCAGGTTCATACACAAATGGAGAGAATTCACATAGACAGCACATGAGACTGACAACAGGCACTCCTCTGAAACCACGCACGTGTTTACGCCTGACTTAAAGGCAACTGAGGAAATGAGGCATGAATGAGGGGAGGAAAGGGGCAGGAACCACTCCTACACCTCATGGAGCGCTGGCAGTACATTACACACACCAACATTCCAAAAAGTATGGGTTATATTGAAAGATTGGATTACTTGATTATGAAATCTTAGCAAAAATGGTGAAGCAAGTGAGTTCTAACTGACTTCAACTTACTTATGAACTACGCTTTTTTTTTTTTATTTAACAAAAGAGCATAGTACAGCCAAAGGTTTGGATGGTTTATGAGATTTTATGGTCTTTTGCAACCTTAGTTCATCTTCTCTCCCTCAAGCCTTCAGTGCCTAATCTCTAAAAAATGTTTTAGAAAGCCTTTACAGTTCCCCGACCTGTTCACATAGGACAGCAGCTGTCATAACATTTTCCTGCCCTTAACTACAGGAAGAGAACTTCTGAGTACTGTGCACATCTCTCGACAGCAGCACAAGTCCTGAACTGAATATTAATACAAAAGAATTAGTTATTTCAGAAGAAAACACAGGGTTTCTCTAAGACTTCTTTCCTTTTTCTGATGGCTGTTCAGGAAAGTAGACAAGGTAGCATATGCATAGCATTTTCCTGCCCAGAATGCACATAAGTCAACTCTGGTGAGAGTATGGCAATGGAAATGATCAAATGACAGCTCACCAAAACAGGAGATGAGTGGAATGAAAAGTGGAAAGAGTCACAGCCCCTGGCTTTATTTGCTTTCATTGCCAGGCTTTTCCCTAGTCAGACTGATGTGCAGATGCCACTGGTTCTATTGACAACTATCTTTTGCCCCTTACAGGCAAGTAAAGCCTTTTATGGTGATACAGAAGAGCAGGTATCTATATCACTATTGCTTCAGCAAAGGATCAGCCAACTGGTTACAATTAAGTTTTTATGTTTACTGAAAATTGCTTATTAAATAAATTATTTGTCCCAGACATCAAATGGGACCACTTCATTTTATCTCATAGTTTAAGTGTTTTTATCTGTTGCTTTCCACATGACAAACAATATGGATGAACTTCCATACACACACACTGGAGTTTATTAACTGAGCTTATACAATTGCCAACACCTGGCTGCAGGCGTTGCAGTATGTAAACTGTGTATATATACATATTCGACAACACATATGTGCATATATATCATCTCTCCAACAAATTTGCTAAGATCAAGCATGTTATTACCACACTAATCATAGATATTCCACAAGTCCCTTGGGGAAAACAGATGTTGAATCATAGCAACTTCATGGACATCCACACCAGGACTGGTGCCCACAAAACCACAGCTTCTGACTCTCCTTAAGATACACCCTACAACACACAACTTTTCCAGGGATATGCTATGGGCTCGTGAGGAAAGAAGAACATGCAGTGTTGTATGATTTTCCCTTCCACTTATTCCTAGCACCCCACTGAACAAACCAAAGAAGCCAATGTGTTTCTAAAGAACCGTTTAAGTGAACAGCGACAATGAACTTGCTCCCTCCCCCTCTGGCTGGCATTTCCAAGCTGCCTTCCTCATGGACTCAAGTGACAGAAGATTCATTGTTGCAAAAAAATGTTGTCAGTAGAAAATTAGCTGTATTAAGTAGTGTACTGAACAAGTGAAATCTTGCCAGTGTCAGGCCTGTTAAGGCTATTAAAGGGACATTGTATCTAGGAAGGCAGGGAGGGTTCAGCCACATGCTGAAGCCAAACAGACTCCAAACCTCCCCAGGGTCTGCTGTGTCCAGATCTGTTAATTTGCTTTGGGCTCCTCTCCAGTTCTTTCTTTTACAACAAACCCATTTTTTAAAATTTCTAACTCCCCTTGCAAGCAAAGGCTGTGAAAAGGTAGTGTTTCCTCGGAGACAGAACAGGGATGTGGGGAAGGAGTAGATGTAGCTGGAAGAGACTGCCCATACCAGCATTTCCCAGTACAGCTATTCCTTAGCAGATAGGACGGTTTGGGCTTCCCTCTTGCACTGAGGGGCAGAACCACTGACTGTCACCCATCCCACCCAGGCACTACCCACGGGAATCCTGCACAGAGAAAGTGGCAGGAGGAACAGCACATCTCAGTGGACAACTCGCCCTTCCACACACAGAATTCTCTGTGCGCAGAGAATTCTCAGCCCCTGCAGCCCCCATCAGGGATTCTGAAATGGATGACTGAGACAGGAAGGGCAGAAGGGAACAGGGAATCGGTAAGAAAAAAGTCAAAAGTACCTGTCCATTGGCTCACAATTTCTAGTACTACATTATATCTACATTTGACTACTTTTCTCTTTCTGCCTGGGAACTGGAAATCAAGCACAGTGGAGATATGTCCTGCTTCGCTGATAACGCAGAGATAAGGAGGTAACTCAGAGATAAGGAACAGAGCCAGAAGTGTGATGTGGAAAAGGACCTATGGAAGCCATTTCTGCTCCGGATGATACAGGGAGCTTTCCATTCCCCTCATGCTGTGGGAACAGAGAGTGTCAACTTGCACTAGATCTTCCCCAAACATGACATTCAACCAGAAAAGAAAGGAATGAGGATTTAACAGCTTGTCTTTGAATCTTCAAAAAAGTTGCTCAACCTTTTCTCATTACTCTTTGCCTATCAGCAGATATTCTAGTTTGTAATGTGGCCGCTCATATCAGAGTGGTATTTGCTTTACTGCATTTTGCAATAAATTAAATATTGAGGTGAATTTGTTGCAGAGGCTGCTTAATACTAACTAAAATAATACCGATTTCTTCCAATATTTGGAATATAACATAGCTGTGTTTTCTCAGGTGGTAATAATATGATAATTAAAAAAACTTTGCAATGATTGTCCTTGTGTTCTCTGTTTCTGAAGAATATAAAGTGAATTCATTAGAATACAAACAATAGAGATTTGGATCACAAGAGTAACATTGGTATTCTAAAAGCAGATTTAAATGCCTGTATTCATTTATGCCTTTAGGAGTTTCTCTCAATTTGTATCAAACTCCTGAGAAAAAAAGCTTGTAAAATGCTGAGATAACTGAATCTAAAATCTGAACCTTTCCTCTAGCTTGCAATCCAAGTCATAGCCTAAACCCCTTCTGGATTATGATCTTATGACTGCTTTTTTGGCTCACTTTTATCATAGTAGACTGTTCTATTATTTTTCTAATCTAATTATTCTATTAAATTTCACTGTTACACAGAAAATGTGTATCTATAAATTGCCACAAGTTAAGCAATGTTCCAGAAAAACAATCTTGTCTTTTTTCCTTTGTTCTTACTGATGCATTACTTATGCCCCTTTCCCTGTCCAATACCCAGTCTTTGTGCTATTACAACCAAATTAGTGCTTAGTACGATGTAATTCTGCAAACAAGTCTGAACCTGGCATCTAATCTATGCAGCATGACTACCTCTAAGCCTTACTGTCATAGCATGTATTTACATTAATCATCTAGTGAATAAAGTATCCCTTTTTTGGGGAAAGGAAAAAAAATACGAAACAAACAACAACAACAAAGTTCTCCCCCCTCAAAAAAAAAAATCCATTTTAGTTACCAGACCATGTTCCACATGCTAAACATTCTGTTTACAAGGGATAAACACAGCAAAACTTCTCATTATCCACTAAGGTCATTCAGCCCCAAAGGATGCTTCTAGTTAGAAAGGCAGGCGGGGAAAGTAGGCCATGCACAGATCTGGCCAGTATGGGGTCAGCAGCGAACAATAGATTCCCTGCAAGCAGTTTCCCCTACATTTTGCCTCCCATAGCCTTCCCAGCATGTTCCTGGCACTTCAGAAAGGTCTGAGCAGCTTTCCTTGCACAGGGTTCTGCTAAAAACAAAATTATCTGTTGGAACAGATAATATTAGTCAAGATTTAAAACTCAGATGGGAACCATCTTATGCTTATTCAAGATAGCAGATTCAGAACAAAAACTCTTCCCACAGACCTGTTACACAGCAGAGCAGAGGGGAGTTTTGCAAACATGTAAACAATTCACTTTAAAGGAAAAAATGGAGTCTGTGAATTCTCATCTTCACATTGCTTGGAAATGTACAAACCAAAGCAGGAGTGGAGGGTAGTAGAGGCCTGCAAATCTACAAACAACATTTGGCAAGATTCCAGTTATCTCTAGAGGCTTAAGCAGAGCAGGTCCAGGCAAAATTTTATTGCAATGCCTGATAACACAAAGTGCCAGTCTGTCAGTGGCTGGTTTACTGGGCAGTGTTCAGAGAATAAACTGCAGTTAGTAAAAATAACTTCAAATCAAAGTCTGGGAGAGAAAAAAATAGAAGATTTTTCATTTTTCCTATATATGTGTTGCATATTGATCAAGATAAGGACAGAAATGAACTTTTCACCTACTTGAATTCCCACTGGCTAAGGTATATAGAATAAATGATTAATTCCAGTGTTGCTTGTCATCACATAAATTGTATGTTTAAGTCCTTCGACATTTACTACGTGGCTGTATTAACACTCCAAAAAGCTTCATTCATTTGTTGGTATAAACCACACTTCCAGTCTGCTTAATCTTTGACAGACAGGTCTCATTGTCCCCAAAATCCCTTGCTACACAATACAACAAAGGCTTAAATGACTCTGTGGGCCTGCTCTGCTACCCACACTGCTCTGCGCTTCCTGCCCATATATCCCTGGAATTCATGACCATGCAGATTACTAAATTACACACTAGGCCAGGGATTAAGCATGGCTCTTTGTATGGGAGCATCTGAGGTCTGGAAGAAGATTTTACCTGTCACGGTCTGTGCTCACTGGGCCTTGATGAGAGACAGAAGGAAGCAGCGCTGCAGAAGATCACAAACACTGGTGTGTGATAATCAGCGATCTGTGTATGATGACAGGATAGCCTGACTGCTGCTGTCCTGCACACAGGTCTCAGCAGCTTTAGACAGACAATAACCAGCCTGCTACTTCCAAATCAGATCAGCAGCTTCTTCCTCCTTAAAATAAAAGGTGAAAACGTTCCCTGTTCTGACACATGGCAAGCCAGAAAATGGCTTTCACTGCACCAAGCAGAACTGAAATGTCTAAGGGTTAGGAATGTATCCTGCAGTTAAGCAAACATGCCAAAAAGACAAAGGAAGGGGTATGGTAGCTCACCAGTTGTTTTAATTTAGCTCCTAATCAAAGCTGCTGATTGTTTTCAGATTACTTAAGAGTTACATATCCAAAAGGAAAAAAATAAAGCCAAGAAAAAAAAGCTTTGAAATAACAACATAAATTTAAACACCTTAAGGATATTGAGTACTTTTTATCCACTGTTTTTCACTTGAAAAACCAGAAGCCTTCAGTAGGACTTAATCTTGATGTCTAAGTAAGACTGAGAAGAGTAGTCTTCACCCCATTGTAACTCATAGATGGCTGGCAACTCCAAGCTTTGGCTGAATCTAGTTCAGAAGTTAAAGAATTACTGTGGCCAGGACAGTATAATGATGAAATCAGGGAAAGTCTGTACAGAGACAGCACATTTGCAACAGCAAATACTGTCATCTCTCAGTTTTTATTGGTTTTGTTGATTTAGCCATACTGGTCTGAAAGATGATATTGCATTTCTCATGGTATTTTGCACTCACTTGGAGCACAGTAAATGACAGGCATTATCTAAGGCCTGAGAGACACAAAGTTCACAGCACAGTCACTTCTATGGGTTTGTTTCAGACAGCAAACTCTGCTAAAAAATAACAAATGGGGACCACAATACAGTGATGCTTTGGTTCAACATCATCCTATTACATCAAAGAGTACTGTTACTATATGCCAACATGATGACATGTCATTTTAGAGGAACCAAAACCATCTCAGATCTGCAAATAGCCTCCTAGCAGCTCATAAAAAATTGCAACCTCCCAGAAACCCTGGGAGGACAAGCACTGGAAGCGGATCTGGTCTGCACAGACTCAGCAGGACTCCTTGGAAGTTGCTGCCAGTGCTTCTTTTGCAGCCAGAACAGCCACTGTTGAGCTACACAAACTACTCTAAGCCCTTTCCCTAGAGCCATCAGCTAGGGAACAACCATTAGACTGCTGTTTGAGAAAAATAAGCAAAGCATACTTTAAATGAATAGAGAAAAAGGAATCCTCTATTGATCACTGCTACAAACTGGCTTTGTACTTCTTTTGTTCCTGATGTGACTCCAATTTCAGTTAAACCACAGCTAGCTGCACAAATGTTTTTCCATAGGGTATTTTTTAAAGCCTCACACCATGCTGCATTTGCATAGTGTGCAATAAACTGTGCCCTCAGCCCCACACATACATACCAGCCCCCTTCAGACACCAGATTAAGTTGTTGATAATCCCTGTAGGTATTTATAATGATCTATCTTTTAGCCAGCAAGAACAGCAAAACAGTGAATGTGAGCTTATGCAGCCCCTGGATCTGGATCTATGAACCAACATTCACTTGTATGGAATTTTAGATCATATGAAGACTCTGGTGTCTTCTCACCGACATCCCTACAGACAAATGAGGACTGCAGTGAAGGACAGCCCTGATGTCAGACACAGAAGATCAGGCCCAGCAGGCATCAATCCTTCACTGCCATTGCTCTTGCCAACACAGCTGATCTTCGCCTGGCTGAATCAGCATCAGCAGAAATGTTGTCTTACATCTGCCCCTGACTGGAAATGCCAGCTCTGCAAGTGTCTGCCAACCAAAGACTGAGAGGAATCGTGACACTGAGGAAGGCTAAAGGGTCAAGGTTTAAAAGCAGAATAAAGGGAAAATAATCTGAGAAATTAAAGGAAATAACGTAAAGAAATACAGAGGAGGCACAGCTGTACTGTCTACCTTCAGTTTGCAGCACAGACTGAAGAGCACACACGAGGGAAGTCCACAAAAGTCAACAAACGGTCCTGCATGTAGGGTAAGGTGAAATGTCTCAACTTGTGGTAAGGAAATGGACTGTGTCCTTGTTTCCAACATGAAACTAAGCATTGGAGACTCTTGCTAGTTGGTTATTATGTGAGTCTGGTGGCCACTTCCTTGATTTTACTACTGCTCCAAACGGTAAAGCCAAGAAACAGACTGCTCAGTGGCAGTTCCACAGGTGGCCATGGGAAAGGCAGGCTGCAGAGCCTGGAATTCATTTTCCCAGCTCTCATGCAGGATGTGCTCAAGCACAGGATTTGCATCCTGAACACCGTGATTTTACTTGAGTCTCAAAAGCTGCATCATCTCCTCTTTGCTGTCCAGAAACAACATTTTTCTGTTGACATAAGTAACACTCCAGCGTCAAAGCTCTTATCAGTCAACTGGAGTAACAGCTATTTTATCCTGGTAAAGTGAAATTTAACTATCCAGAACCTTTGTATTTGCTGAACAAATAAAAGAAAAAAAACCAAAACATTTTCCTTGTCTTTGTGTTACTGGATGCAACAGCAAGTGGGGAAGAAATCTGGGACTTTTATTCTTCAGATTGTTATTTACCAGTATCAAATCAACATTACTTGTTGTGATAGCAGGTTTTTTCCTATCACTACATCACTCTAGTGTTAACAGCTCATACTATATTTGTTAAAGAAACAACTAACCATTAACACCAACTATTTTCTTTTCGTCTTCACTGAGGCAGTATGTGAAGAGTACATCCTTTCCCAAATATTAGCAGCTTCAAAGGCTTTTTTTTGAGCATCTCAAAGTCTAGCAACCTTCCATGAAAGCAGAAAGATTGGGTCCTCCCTGTATTTAACACTTAGCAAGCTTGGAAAGACAACACTATCTTGAAGATACCTTGCACCACTGACTGTAAGTCTATCTAAATTATGTGGTCTACATACACTCAATAAGGGTCAAATTAGTGATCTGTCATTCTTTAAACTAAACAAAAGGATGCTAAACCTTGATCCATGCTGTATCGATTGGAAACAGGACATTCCACAGAGTCACGTGGTGTGTTTATGGCTCCTTAACCCTGCTGAGATCCTGCACACTCTGAGAGCACATCCACCCACTCAGGTACAGCCCGCTGGCTGCTGCCCCCCTCCACGAGTCAGCTCCAGGGCAGAGACACCTCAACTCACTGCCTGAATCAGGCTGTACCATCAGGCCGTACCAACAGACCCTCAGGCTCTTTCTCTGGCTCATGTTCCTCAAGTGTCCAATCCTTGAACATTGCTTGCGTGTGTACTGAGGATGTTTTATTTTAATTACATTGTGGATCCATTAAATGAATCTTTAAACATCCCTATTATGTCTGCAGTGAACACCAAATCCAAATGCTCCACAGTTAAATGCAGATGGATGGAAATCCAGATCTGGCCTTGTGTCCAGCTACAGTTTGGGATCATTCCATGGTTTTGTCCCAGCTGTGCGCTTTTTTAAAAAATCAGGCCATTTAATGCTTAGAAGAAAAGTCCTTTGGTACAAGGCTTTTTTTAATTGTTTATACAAAGTACAACTTAACCTGATGTGTAACTGAGGCCCCAGGCCCTGCTGTACTATAAATATTGAAAACAATCACCAGACCAAAGAAACCAGAGTCTTTGCACAAATGCTCCTTTCAAAAAACGATCCAGTTGGATGGTGTCTTCCAATTCTTCCAGAAATAGTGTTTTACCTCCCACATTAACACAGTTGTTATAGGACAGACATATTTCTAATTTACTGGAATAAATTGAGTCTTCTACAGAGATGGTGTAAGAAATCTCTGTAGTACTTTTAGTAGCATGCAAGTTCAATGCAAGGAAAAAGTAACCAAGTGATAAGTAAGGAAAAAGTAATTGATTGAAATGAAATCTCTTCCATAATTAAATGTTCTGATTAGGTTTCAACACAAAAGTATTGGGAAAATCCAATATTTTCCCATTGATACATCAAGAAAATAGTATCTCAAACAGTACATTGCATGGCAAGAAGCTTAAAAATTAAACTAAGCAGACAATTTGTAAACATACTTTTTGTTTAGTCTAGAATACAAATTTTATACAGCACATACAACTCTCAAATCCTATCCAAACAAACTCGGGGACAAAGTAGTTTTTAAGAGTACACACCTAGAACTGTAGGTTTTGTTTACTTTCAAAACTTGTGCAAAATATTTGGAAATTAATTTAAACATAGGAAGCATTAGCTCAGAATAACCAGAAAAAAAGCAAAGCACATTATTAGTCATAACCACATTTCATTTACTAGTCATACCCACATTTCATTACTACTTCATCTTACAACGACAAGACTCCTTCACTCTTGTAATACAGTGGTTAAAACATTAACTCCTGTAAAGCTGAAATGAGATCAAGTGCTGTATGTTTAGCAAAAATTATTAAAACCTATTAATTCTGATAAGTGGTGCTTGCTATGTTTTTTGGAAAACCTGCAAAGTGTGTAACTTGAATAGCTAGTTGTGCTTAGGAGGGAGTTCCTGATACACAGTGGCATTTAGGAGCAAGGGGCAATAGATCTTGGAATTTGTGCAGAGGCCATTTATATTCAAAGCTGCCTAAGACCCCAGGCCACTACAGTTAAGAGAAACAGTTAACAGAATTTTATCTTCACATCTCATGGTGAAGTGAGCAGATATTTGCTGGAGGTGAGTGCTGATCAGACAAACTCTTGCTAGGTTTGCAAAATGACTGGACAGCAGCAACGCTTTCAGTGTTGTACAGACTGAGCAAGATGAGAGGGCACACTAAAAAACATCGTCCATGGCTTAAAACTAGTGGTCCCCAGCACAACCTCGGATGACTACACATAAACAACTAACTTCCACTTTGATCAGCTACAGCTTTCATTCTACACCTGAAGCTTTTCACTCCCACTTCCACAGTTTAAAGAACATTAGGGTTTTTACATATTTCTTCCAAGTGATACAACTGTTAAATACACAATACAATACACAGGCAATCAGTGTTTCAACTCTAAGAACCTGCATTATCCTCTGCAAAGTAACTTCAGGCTATTTTTTTCTGCTTTCTGCCTAGACAGTCAAACTGTTCTTACCTCAGCCTCTATTTCTGGATATCAGATTACATATGTACAGTTACACCTAAAGATGGAAAGTAAGGGCAGATATACGGCCTCTCAAAAAAAGAAAAGGATGCTTTACATAGCCAGCACACCTGAAACACTGTGATCCAGGATCCTATTCACTGACAATTTTTTGCATAAATCTAGAGCAGAATCACCAAAGTCAGCCAAGTGACTTAATCCTAGCAAATGGTTTTCACTAATGTAAAGAAAAGATCTCCAGCAAAGCTAAATCAGGGAAAACTGGCATTTCTCTGATATTTTTGACACTTCTCTGTTTGAGAAGTGTAAGAATGCAGCAGAACCAGAGTGAAATCACTGATATTTTGTTATTCACAATTTTAGAAAGGTACATTTTAGAAGTGATACTTCTCCACTAAAAACTCTCCCGCATATACTCAGTAATTCAGTGACTCTTAATCTGTAATTTGCAAAGCTGTAGCAAACTTTCCTTAAGACCTCACTAAAACCCAGGTGTTCTGGATCTCCCCAATACAACTATAGTATGAGGTGCAAAGTAAACAGTCTAGTCTGTGTATAAATATTTAGTAAGATGCTTGTGTCTGGAGCAAAATGCAGCTAAACTTAGTGTTCCCTCTTTATAATATAAACAGATTAGTTGCATGACACAGTGTTAGTACAAACTTTCCTTGACTATAAACATTTGCTGATGTATTTCACCAATAACATAATGTATAGGAACAGAGGAAGGATTTACTCTAAAGAATGCATGTGGATAAGGTCCAACTTCACAACCTCCCCTCACCTGATGGTGGCTTTTCCTGAAGAAACTCGAGAATTTTCCTGTGCAATGTAAGCTCCTTTCTACTGGCAAAGAGGAATATATGACCCCAGTTAAAAATCAATGGCAGATGCCAAGAGAAGATGCTGTTGTGCTTCATGTATCCCCCACAAAACAGATGCTACCACACCCAGGATACTCTGCTTGCTAAGGGACTGTCCCAGCCACTTCAATCACAGACTTCCAAGTCAGATTTCTTAAAATGAAATGACTTCAAACATCTTCAAGAGATGGCTGAAGAAAAGTTTGTTTTGAAGACCTGATCCTGCAATGTCCTGATTGCCCCTGGCTTTTGTTCATGTTTGTGTCTTCAGTGAGGCTGTCAATGCTATTACTGGATTTGAGTCTGACCATGACAACTAATGCTGAAGGTGACACAAGAAGTGGCACGAAAAGCAGGTTGTTTCAGCCTCCTTCTCTCTCTCTTTGTATTTATATCTCCTGCTCTTTGTATTTTTTTTGTAAGCTGCAATGGCTCCCTCACGCTGTCTCTTATTCTTTACAATGCTGAGAACTCACATCCCTAAAGACTCTCATTCCCATACCTGAATCAGAGGGCATGATAACGTAGTGCCAGCAGTGCTGGAAAGCTTCCCCTGTGCAACCTGGTTGTGTTCAGCTACTGGGGTGGACTTAATGCTATCAGGTTGAACCAGCTCCTCTCTTTGTACAAGGGGTGACCATGGAGTACACTGACCTCAATGTTAAAAGGGCAGGAAATGAGAAGGCTCCATGGAAACAGGGAGAGTGACAGCAGAAGCACACACTGAATTGGTCAAGGATATTGGACTGGGAAATCATCCCATCAGAATGCAAGGAGTGATGAGTTCTTCCCACGCCCTCAAGATGACTGGTACAATGAGCACTCCTTGGTCACTCTTCTGTCAGAAAAAGTGAAATAGCCATGTCTGTCACAGCAGGTCATCAGAAAAATCAATGATATTAAGAGATCCAAATCCAATTACTCTTTGGAATGAGGAACTCGATTCTATTCAATTCCAGAACCTTTCTTAGAAGGTTGTGAAAAATCTCAGCCTAGAGTCACAACAAGTATTTGCTAAAGACAACTTAGATGGCACCAAGAGCAGCCAAAAATTGTGAGGTATTGAAAGTGTCTTATTTCATCCCAGAAAGAACTTTCAATTTCTATGTTACTCTCCTTTAGGAAAAGATTTCCAAAAGGTGAGTGGTCATACGTTTTCTTGACCATCTCTTGTATTAATTCTACCCATCTTCAGTAAAATCAGAGCATTTTTGTGTGGTCTTGTGATGAAACAGGATGAAAAGACAGTTATTCTCTCAGAGCTTTTTTGTGTGCAAGTTTTCATATGCCAAAACCAGTAATATATTAAAACCATGTTGGCCACAATGCTCCTTAATTAATCAAAGACTGAAGAAAGGCGGTTTCTTTACAGGGGGTATTTCTATTGCTGATCTGTTGAGGGAATGGAAAAGCAGCTGTAAATCCCATGGAAGCATAAAAGTCTCATAACTTTTCTGTTCACAGTTTACTTTACATCTATTCTCAGGCCAACATTTCCACAAATAAAGTAAGTATATGAGAAATTATTTAAACTCTTTGTTGAAGTGTATCAACTCACATTTAATAATATGATCATTTGCCACTCAAAAAGCCAATTTTTCACTGTGTGGGCCCATGATTCAACTTAGGTTCTAATGTCAGGCCAAAACCAGAAATTACAGATCTATGGAGAACTGCAGTTACCTTTTGATTAACTGAATTTCCACCCTCAAACAGGGCCAGGCTCCTCTCTGAGCTAAACTCCATCCATGTGCTCTGCCATTTTAAGCAGCAAACTTATAAGACAGATCAACATTGTATTTTGAGTGTAGACCTGACTCAAGTTGAAGCCTGTGCTTTGCTGGCACCCAGGCAGGCAGATGCAGGTGTCTGCACAGCTGGAGGTGTCAGATAAGTTTGGGTATAGATCAAATGAAAGCACCACACTTGCTCCCACGCAGCTTGGAAGGGACAGGTCCGCGTTCCTGGTCTTTGCCATAACACTCCAAATCCCCTGCAGTTCCACAGCATAACTGGTGTGGGAAGCAGAAGCAGTTGCCCCTCTCCAAAAGACAGGAAATGAGAAGTGATGGGAGTTGTGAGCTACCTGTATTCCTGGAGACCTTCCCACAGCCGTGCAAGCCACACATCCTGCCCTAGGGAGTCTCTGACCTACGCTCCTGAAGACAACCAGGACAGCCCCAGGACAAACAGCCGAGACCAGCAATCCATGGAAACGGAAACAGTCACAGAAACATGAAACTACTTTTCCAAGGTCATTTTACCAGGTCATCTAAGATTTTTATGGCCATAGTCTGAAGTACTGAAAGCAATCCCTATATTAACATAGCTGGCTACCAAGATAATAACCACAGCTGTACTATTAACAACGTCTGAACTGGTCATTGCTTTCTTTTCAGTCTCTTCACAATTAACAGCTAGGGAACCATGATACCTGTTTGTGCTCATGTAATTACTAGGCAGAAGCCAGTTGTACCATATTCTTTTTAATATATAACAATAAAAAAGCGATTAAAAAAGGGGCTTTAGACTTAAAGTCAAATATTTTAATCTATTAGGTTTTACTCATAAGTAAGCCCAACGTAGAAAGAGGAAATGTGAACCAAATGCTAAGCTTGTTAGTAAAGCATAAGTTAAAAAAAATTATTATGTATATGCCAGACGGTTCTTATCAGAGGTAAGTCACTATTCCTCAAGATTCTTTATTTTTGTTTGTCACAGTTATTTGTTTCTATGTGCTGTTAAAACAGAGGAAATTTAATTAAGTGCAGGATTATTTAACAAGGATGTTATTTTTTAAAATGAAACACACTCCCACTTCAATTTCCCTTGTGCCAAGAGATGTATTTACTGAAAAAGTATAAGATGGAAGAAAAGAATTAAAGACTCTGTGTAAACTGCATTTTCCTCTGCAGGTTTTTAAATGTTGAAACACCATTAAAATGGGTACAACAAGCACCACAATCGCTCAGAAGTCATTAAGACCTTTCATGAAATAAGAACAAAAATCTCAAACCTATTTTGCAAAGGCAAGAAAACCACTTTCAAACATTTCTGATGAGGCACTGCAAATGACAGCCTGGGAACATGGCAGAATTGTGCTGCTCAAAGAGGAGGTCTGGAAAAGATCACAGATCTGGAGGTTTCAAAGAAGACTATTACACAAAATGGAAGGATCCTTCAAGCATCATCACTCTTGAGGGACACACAGCTTGATTTTCTTTCCTCCAGGGCAAACTACATTGTGATACATAAGACAGGAAAAATCCCAATGTTTCTTCTTTCTCCCTGCCCGTTCCTGTTTGTCCATGTGCTGAAGAGAAAATCTTCACCTCTTTAAAGTATTGAACTGATCAAAAACTCAACATCAGGAATTTGTGTGGGTTTCTAGTAGCCAGCTCCCAGGGTAACACCCTGCACTGGAACTCAGTGAAGTATGATGGACTCCGTTCTGAAATGCCACATCGACCCAGCATGGTCACAACTGAGTATCATTTGCAAAATAAAGTCTTAATTTTGCAAAGGAGATCGGGTTTACAGAACTGTACTTCCTTCAGCTATAACATCCTGCCAACACTATATGGAGCGTTCACACAGCTTCTTTAAAACAAGTGTGAAGAAAAATATTGAGGAGGTATTTCCCTTGAAACCGCTTCCCTTACACAAAGTTCACATAAAATTCATGAAAATGGTTGTTTGAGCAGTCATTCTTAGAAGCCCAAAAGCAATCTGCTTTGAAGGTTTGAAAATTAAAATCCTGGCTTCCTTATACATGTTGGGAAACCCCTCAATAACATCAGTGGAACCCAGCTTTCCTCTTCAGTACAGACTGAAGAGCTGATAATACTGGTGCACAATACAATGAAAGCATTAGACAGAGCCCAGGCACTGCTTATAGCAGGCACTGTCTTAGCAAAGGAAATCAATCTAAAGGCACCTAAATGTGGCACAACTGGCACGTGCTTCTGCAAGAAAAAATAATGCACAATACAGCAGCTACATTTAACTCTGTGAAGGAAACCCTGACTATTTTTTGTTACCCAGTGCAGAAAATAAAGCCACTGTAAGCAGAAATACTATTTACCCAAATGTTCTCAGGAGTTAACGCACATTCCGGCTGATAAAAGAGAAGGGAATGGTTAGACTAGATTAGTTCAGGTTTTACTCCTGATGTTAGAAAAACAAGTGAAGTTTAATTACTTCACTGCTCTGGAAAAAGTCTGGAGATAACACTTATGTCATTTATTGTTTCAAGAGAAAACATTAAATCTCGGTAAAATTGCCTTTAAAGTCCCAGGAACACTGATCCAAGCCTGCAAGAAACCACTGGGTGTCCCATTGCTAGTTTTGTAATGCTTTTGGATTTACAGCTCAAGTGCAGCTGGAGTTATACAGGGAATGACCACCTGCTGCCTTGATTTTGCATGCAGACTTTATTTCTTTATTTTGAATTTGCTGGGCTATATTTCCACTGCTAAGGATCTTCCAAACGTTGACATCCTCCAAAAACATTTTGTACTGTTAGGAAGATATGCCCTGATTAAAACGAGACAAGACAACCTCTTCTGCTCTCTTCTCTTTCAAATGTCTCTAAGTTTGGATAGAAAATATACTCCAGAAGAACTGATTAACTATTTTCAGAGGTCTCTTATGAAGGAGTACAGAGGGCTAACTTTTCAGAGTTTTATTTCTAACTATTTTATATGAAGTCACCTACTTCCCTGAAAATACTGTTGAATAAAAGCAACAAATTTCTTACTAAAACTTGAGGAAACATAGAACTAAAGTAATTCTCACAGAGTGAAAGCACTTTGGAGCACCAACTGTCTCCCACTGTATCTTTGTAACTGCCCTGCACTGCAGGACTTCCCTCATCTCAGCTGGATCCTCAGTCATTAGTCATCACAATAAAAGAAATGCCACAATATCATGTATGTATTCAGAACAGACAACACAGTAAGTATAAAGGGAAATGAAGCTTCACAAAAAAAACCCCAAAACCTGTTTAAAAATTTCTTAGAAAATACCCATTACCTGTATTTCTCATATAAAAATATCCTGATTTACATTCCAGCTGTTCCCAAAGTGTGACTCATGATGCCAGGGTAAGCAGTCCTCAATACATTTGGGGAACTACATTACACCGTGGTTCCAACGAGACTGCTGATAAACACGCACTGTGATGCACAGGAAGGGGTGAGGGGAAGCATCACTGCACTGCTCCAAATCATTGAGAACCAGTTTGTTGTACATGTCCCAGGAATTATCTGTCAAAGTATACAAGCTGTAACTTCTGCACTTTTGAGAGTGACGTCATTGTTCATCAATCCAAAGGAGCCATCACTGCAGTTAAGAGTTCAGGTTACAAAGAATAAATTAACTATGAACAAAAACCATCCCACTTCACTGAACAGGATTATTTATATTTCTTGCAACTCTTGGGGGACAGGACACCCAGACCCAAGGCACTTCTTTGGTTCTGTGACCTTCGTTCACCATGTCTAACACAGAGGTAAAGTCTGAAAATTTGCTATATATAGTGACTTTGCCTCCCAGAGCACGTACACTCCTAGAGCTTACAGTTGTTTTTACAACAAAATCTATTCCCTAAGTGTAGCAGTTGCAGCAAACTGCTATGGCAAGAATATCCTGGCTGATGTATTTCTTATTCTTTTCTACATTTAGGAATTTTTATTCTGTTTTTAGAACCTGACAGGAAATAGAAACACCCAGACACACAAGCAGGCAGATGGTGCTGTCTGGCAATAGAGATGTGAGCAGAACAAACTTGGTGCTGAGGCAGATTTGTAGCTGTGCTAAAACACATCACAGCTCCAGGAGCAGGTGAACAGAACACAGCTCAGCTACACAGCAGAACAAGTTCTGCTATACTGTTCCAGCAGAATATTATGGATATGAACACAAAACTAAGAGATCTGTCTTAAAAGATAGCAGCTTTATAGAACTTCAAAACCCAAAATTTAGCAACCTTAGTGCTAAACACTAGGTACTAAAAAATTCTTCCTTTCCTGTACACTGAGAATTCAGCACATGCTGAGTCATTTTATTAGACAGCTTTCTTTGATCATTTAAAAAAAGTACATTGAGCATTAAGAGACAACCAGATATTTCTTTTTAATAGTCCTTAAAAGTTGTGCATAATTTGTAATGGATTTATTATGGATTAAGCCCAGAAAATTTTAAATTACTTCAACTTTTTGTTTATTAATTTTGATAACACTCTGCTGTTTATTAAAAAAGACCAAAAATGCCCCTTTCAAAAATCACCCATTATGAATAAAGACATTTGTATCTATGCTGCTTTTCAGACTACTAAAATGTTCCTTTTTCCAAAACAAGTAACTGAATGAAATACCTGGTCCAACTCAGGTATCCCTTTCTTGTTAACAGTTCACAACTTCCCTCCAAGTTTAAATTTTCTATGTTGGCAGTTCCACAGAATGTCAAAGAGCATGTAATATGTCACTCATCAAATCAGCTTAACATTGGATAGTTGTGAAAATAGGCTTGATCTATCAATGGATTTATGACTTATTAGAGAGCAACAGCTAAAATGTCTCTAATCAACAGCTTAAAAAGGAGGAGACTGACAAACACCTGAGTATTCCTTCCACTTTTGTACAATTAGGTCAAGGGAAAAGTTGATATCTTATTTATCTTGCTTTACCACCAATCTCTCTTTTGTCACACTTGGGAGTCTTTCATACAGGACCTTTTAGAAGCTGCCATTTTCCCCTCAGCCATGCTGCACTCTCATACCTACATATGAGCTGCACCATTCCTGCCCACCGCTCCCTCATCCTTCCTATGGGCTAAGTGCTCCATCATTTCTTAGATATTTTTATACAATTTACACTTATATCCAGATTCTCAGCCAGACCATCCGTATCCTGCATGCTATTATTTCTTCTCTTATTCCCACTATGTTCTGTCATTTGGATGCTCCTTTATTTAGCAAAAAAAAAGTGCCATCATTCCTTTTCCTTCCTTTCTTTCATGTTCTTCGCCATCCAGTGTTCAGACAGTCAGCCCTGCCCCTTTCCTGCACACAAGCAAACATACACATTGCTCATTCACAAGGAGACAGCTCCTGCACGTTCTCCTTGCCTGTCATTGATGAACAAGCTATAGCTTGTTATGTCTTCTGTAATTTATGATCTCCTACCAGGAAAAGCTGCGATTCACACCAAAAATACTGCACATATTTCCCAGAAGGCAGGGATTGACAGCCTGGGAGACCCATGCATTCAGCTTTCCTTCCAACTAATTCGCACTACAGCCTCTTTTACCACTACAAACACAGTTTTGCCTGGTGAACCGTCCTCATTGTGTGCTCTATCTGGCTGCAGGCTCCATGACTGGCGTACTTCCTGCCTATCTGTTGCCTAATTAAGTTTGCTTTGTAGTAATCCCTGCTGTCGGCTGTTTTCCTGGCTCACCAATTGGCCAACTTGACTGTCTGCCAAATCTCCTCGAACCGGGCCTTGCTCATAGATTGGTTCTGTGATCCTTCTGCTTCCAAGGCTGACTTACTCAAGAGATCACACTGAAAATCTCTGTCACACCTTTCACTCACTGCCAACGGAAACTCTTTAAAAAAGACTCTTGTTTCTGCAAAGGGCACCTCTTCTCATTTTAAGAAGCTTAAAAAAATAATTAGTACCAGGGATAGTCTGAAAAAAAAAAAATCACAGTTAGAAGATGGGCAAGTTTTGGAATGGGTTGAAAGGAAAGAGGCATGAAGAAAATTAAGTATTTAAAAGAACTTAACCTGGAGAAAAAGGCTCCTGAGACACAGCAAATGCCACACACAAATTATAAAATATGTGCTGGAAGAAAATACCAGTTGAGTAATTTTAACACAGGATATAAGTTACCCCTTCTTGTCTGTCAACTGCTTGGAGAGGAAAGTCTTGTGCCATTTCTCAGATGTAAGAGAGCATTAAATATCTCTCTTCAACTGAGATATCATTGCAGGAATAATCACACACAGTTCTACAGCTTTTGTTAAGCAAAAGCCCAACTAGACATTCATGTTTCAAAGACACACGTTAACATTTGTTTTTCTTGTCCTGGGCAGGACACTAGAGAGTTCATCTTCCTACAGGAATTCTTAGCTGTCTTTTTGACTGCAAGGTGGACTGGCTGACACAAAACAATTTTAAGAACATTAACAACTCTCCCTCTAGAGTATAAATGCATAAACAAGAAAATCTGAAGGGTCAATGTTAGTCCTGTTCTAAGGAGTTATGTGGCAAGCAAAACATCACAGATTCATTAAAACCTCCAACCTATGGCCAAGAAAGACATGATAATTTTTATGAAGAAAGAATTTGGATACATGTTTTTACTCTCCAGTATTTAGGAAGCTGGGGGGGGGGGGGGGGGTCGGTACTAGGAAACTCTTGTTGAATTCTCTGTTTTGTCCATATGGATCAAATCTGTAGCACAACTTATCACTTTTGGTCTTGAAGAAAGTGGCACAGATACAAAGTTAGAACAGAAGGTCGGTTGTGGCAAGGGTCCAACGAGGGAGAGACAAGGCTAGTCTGGTTCTGTCTTCCCATCTGTCCACACACATAAACGAAATCAGTGGGAGTGATGGCATTGGTTCCAAGGGGAACAGTACATTCCTCGTGCAGGTTACCAGTGGTAGCCATGGCAGCTTGTACAAACATGAAATTATACAGTACCTATTCCCAGGGCAACATGCTGGCCCCCTCAGCTCACAATGTCAGTCAGAACACAGAGTCACGGCACACCCTGCCTTCAGATGGGGATTTGTCACAGCACGAGGCAGAGTGATCCGACCCTGCACCAGCTGACTACATGACTTTCAGTGCTCATCTCAGCTTAAACACATACCAGTAACACCTCACTGCTGAGAAGCTCAATTTGAGAAAACCAGAAAGTTTTTTCAGGCTAGAAAGGAGAAAGCAGACATTCACTTGGTACAGTGAGACTACATAACTTCTTCTCAAGCTAAGACAACTCAGAGCATTGTAGGATGTGCAACAAGGAGCTTTGTAAATGCTCCATTTGCTTCCAAAACACTGTAAAGACTTTAAAATCCTGGGTTACAGCTCACAAGAAGCACAGTTACTTGAATGGTGATGAATACTTCTCTGCTGGGCTTTTCCAAGCCATCTGGAAGTGCTCTATGGAGCACAGTTGGAGGACCCATGTTCTGGTTCATTTCAAAAGTAAACACAGGTCCCCACTGCAATTACAAAATCTGCTGCCCTTGCAGGCAGATTTAGACACAGTTTCAGGTCACAGAGTCACCTCAGCCACCCTGGTGACACAGAAGTACCATGGATTCTGGTTAGTTTTGAAAGCTGTGGCAATCTTCTTATCGGGATATGTTTCCTGGAATATATTTAGCCTCATTTAGTGCACGTGTCCTTTCAGACCAAACTGCAAAACAAATCATGGAAACAAGATTTGCTACCAGAGACTCCTTGGTTACCCTGCTTAAACACAGTTGTTCACCATGACTGAATTATACAATGTCTGTAAGTAAGATAAGACAGGTCCCCTCCAGAAGTCCTCAAAGAGAGATGATGTAAGACTGCACATACCAACAGGTTTGGTCTTGACACCCACTGCATAAGGAATCCTTTCAAATGCAATGAGATGGGGTTTATTTATGCAGTTTTAGTTAGTATACGGTGTGGTTCTCATTAGAGAGCTAAGCTCAATGTATTTAGGTTGGGTCAAGAGGGCACGTAAAATAATTGTTTAATGCTACATTTGGCAAAGTTAGTTTCATTACTTAAAAAAAAAAAAAAAAAAGAAATCTTGGCAGTTGTTAAAAAAAGCAGCTGGCACGTAAGTTGTTTGACTTAACTATTACCTCATTTTCTTTCAAAATATTGCCAGAACTTCTTAATGACAGCGAACAGATGGTCAACATTTTTCAATGTTATAGATAATCCTCTTCCTAAACCAAATGATGGTATTTCTTGTTTGACCAGAAGGGAAATCAAACAAGAATTAGACATCATTTACATATAATCCATCTTTACAAAAATAACTACATAATGATCCCAGTATTACCTGTACCAGGCTGATTATCCATGGTTAGTGCATTTAGCACTGTTCATATCTTGCCATTGTCAGTTTGAAGGAAATGGCAATATCTCACAGTCTGGTTTGATTTTAACTGATCAACCTGCAGGCCATGGATGTTGAAATGGCATCACTTATGTCCTACAGTGCTTGTCAAGCCAGGTAGTAGAAAGCCATATAAAAACAGAGAGAAGTTTGAACAAACTGCTTAACAGAATTTTGTCTCCAGCAAATAGGTTTGTGTAAAACGCTTCTGCAAAAACAATTCATTTTGTTGGGCTTACACTTCCAAAGAAATGGTGTTTCACCAGGAAATCCCTAACTGTTCCAAACAGAGGGACTAACCAACCAAAGCAGAATTCAGCAAACCTCATAAAAAAATACAAGTTATAATTATTACCTATTTCATAGCAAAGAAACGTCAACCAATCTTCAACTAATTATCACAAGAGAGACACTCCGTAGACCCAGTATTAAGTTGAGGGGATGAGTTCAAGACAAAAGTTAACCTAAGATGTCTTGCCAATGAGACATTAGTTTATCTGAGATAACAATTAGATTAATCATCCAAAGTTCTGACCTCAGGTTACACTGCTCAGTGCATGGACACTGGGGATCTGTCTATCTTTTCTAGCTTGTTTGATCTGCAGTAATTCTACCCAAAACTCTTTGATTGCCCAGAGATAAATTACACTACATTCACTATTATCATTTTAACTTCAGAAAAAACCTGGGGAATCTCATGTATCTCTGGGTGCACTAACCTTTCATTCAGGCAGCAACTGCATTTTTGAGCAAAATCTCTCCATCTCACTCAATCCCTCCTACTCACAATGCTTTGCTTCACCCTGCAGTGTAAACTTGGACTACACAAATAGGATTTTGTTTGAGTGGGACCAGACTCAATTCAGTGTAAAGTGTCCACAATGTCTTCAGAACCAACTGCCTCATTCTACAGATACATCCCTTCCAACAGCACCAGTTGCTAGAAACAGTCTCTGTGTGGATTTTTTCTGAGACAGGACAGAGGTTCTGTAATGTCATTAATAGTTTTCTAATTGATCATATCATCATGTGTTAACAGGCTTTAAAGAACACATGAGGCATAAAAAATATATACATTATTTGACATGATTACATATTACAGGAAAAAAAAAGAAATATAATTAGTAACATCAAGTTTCACCAATTTACAGCACTTCCAAGCTGTAAAAGCTGCCTGGGACACAGTTAACCTCAGTAATTTCCGAAGCCTTGGAAGAAGTTTCTACATTTTTTTTCCTTAATTTCTATTTTTGTGGGGGACGATGAAAAAATGAAAGATTAGCTCCAACACATGCTGAGCAAAGTTTAAAACGAACTCTAATATTGTTATAAATTCCAAGATAAGTGAACAGGCATCAGGAGAAGGTATACATGCAACAAGGACTGTGTCTGCTAGTTTATCTTTGTAAGTGTTTGAAAGTAGTTGACAGCATATAAAAACAAAAAAGCCAACATTATTATAAACAAATGCAAAATGAGCTGCAAAATGAAATGGTGCAGGTTGCCTACTATTTAGTGCTTCTTGATACTCTGCAAGCATGGAAAATGCCTCCTGGTCCCTGCTGACCTCTCTGCAGTGCATTTCTTAGCAAGAGAGCCACCAATACAGCATGATATTTTCAAAGGGCATTATCTCTGCCCATAAACTGTGGGCAAACAGTGAGAAAGTGGAATGAAAACCACTGTTTTAAACACAATAATTTCTTCTGACAGTCCCAAAAATGTTCTAGCTGTAGATCACTCACCTGCACAATAAACGTCACCCAACAGCCCAAAATGGGTACAAGATAGCAATAAGGCTTTTCAAATTTAATGTAAGTATTTGGACAACTAACAAAGGAAATTTTGCTCTTTTAGGAGATGTGCCTTACCAATCTGCTGGGAGAACTGTCGAAGTGGCTGCTGGACAAGTACTGTACCACCCTTCCTTCAGAAAAGAATCTCAATTATTCCACAAATTGCTGACTCGCTTTATAGAGATTAGTCTTCTAATAAGCTCACTCTTCAAGATAGAGAGATTATACTGGTTTGGGTTTTTTGGTTGAGGTTTCTTTACGGGTTTTGGTGTTTTTTTAATATATCTTGAACATGCCCTAACAGTCTATAGCAAAAACAAGAACATGTGGACATGTGGGTTCTACATGTCTACATGCCAATTCTAGGAATATCTTTCACTAATCAAGCAGTTTTGACATTTTTATTGCCCAAATAAATTTTTTAAATATCTGGTCAGAAACAAATTCATCACAGCTTGATCTGAAGTGCATTTGAGGAGGACATTTAAGGACACTGCCAATATTATTCTCATTAAACTGTCAGCTTATTGTCATTTTTCTTGTGCTTTTTAGTTATTTCTTTTCTTTAAAAAGAAAGCTTAGCTTTGTTCCGATCTGTTTAATTGTGCAAAATTGACAGCTGAAACACTTTTTTAAACAAAATATGGATTCAGGGCATTGGCAAAGTCCCGTCTCCCATTTGCCTTTTTGAACTTAAAGGCTTTGCAGCAATGGAGAAGCAGCTAGGCAGGAAGCCAAGGAATTAGCCTCGGGCTGTACAGTGTCCTGCAAGAAACGAGCCGTGCTGTAGGATACATAATCACCCCATCCGCTTTCCCAGTTCAGCCAGTCACCTCCTTATCCTCTGGCATGGCAGGCCTCCAGTAGCTGCCTGCAGATGTCCAAGAAGGTGTCAGCAGGGCTCAGTACGGCTTGATGGAAGTAGTGTTGTAAAAGGGAAAGATTACCACTCCCAGCAGACAGTTTGCTCCACGGACAGGTCTCGGTAGGATGGAACACGTGTTTAAAGGACTGAAAATGCCTACTGATACAGGTCACGTAAGAAACAAGCTAAAAGCCAAATGAGTTCTCAGGTCAGCAATGAAAACAGCCTAAAATCTTTGTGACATCTTAACAAAAGAGATGCCAAGAGCTCAAACTGCAAGGTCAACAGCGTTGTGGCCAGTTCAAACAATCAAGTTGAACCCCGGGAATGTAAAGAGACAGAAGAATGATGCTCATTGGTATCTAAAGGTCAAAGCATTTACAGGATATTGTGTTCCAGAACCAAACGAGGTCTGTCCCTTACAGTATCTAATCACAATAGGTGTTGAGCAATTGGCTTTAGCTTGTATTCTAGGTTATGTTCAGAACTTCCTTGCAAAGTTCTTCCACTTATCTGTTTAGACCTGGTTTTGCTCTGCCACACGATGAATTGAAAGAATTTTTATACTTCCAGAGCAAACACATCATCAGTTATCAATTAAGCATCCACGCTCAACTCTGTCTGCAATTAGGAAAACATTTAAGCCCATGCTGACAATCATTTTGAAATAGCAACATTTTCCTAAATTCAGTCCTAGAAAGTAATGCCTTGAATATACTCATACTGTGTCACTGAAATAGAAAGGAAAAAAAAAAATCAGGACCGCTGGTGTTTAAATAAGACTTAATTTCTTTTGTTTTCCAACAAAGGATGAGTTTTCAATATGATTTCAGGAAGAACAACTGATTTATTAAACAAGACAACTGGTATTATTTCCCTCCTCCTCAAACCTTTTCAATTCTTCAAGTACCTACAATGCAGCTCTTTCCTCCTTTCATCTCCATAACCAAAATCTCTAAGATTCATTTTCATATGTGCTAAAATACTTTAGAGCTTAAGATAAAATATTAAGTAGGTGGTGTCTGGACCAAAATTAACAATGTAATTGAAGCAGAGTGAAGTCAGTAACTCCATACCCTAAGACAGGAGAAAAGCAGCGGCGTTAAGATAAAACTTATAGTCTTTTCACATAATCAAAGGAAATTAAAAGATTTTTACAGAAGTCTTGCTTAAACATTTGGTTGCTTCAAATGCAGGCTTCAGACAGAGAGGCTTTAGCTACACAAATGGCTTTCTCAAAGGGAATTGCTCAGACTCACTCCCAGTTCTTGTTCCTTCACAAACAAATGCACAAGTCAAAAACACTTCCACAACCAGAAGCTATTGCAGTAAGGGCTGGGCAAAATCTGTACTGGAAGCCACACTATTCTGATTTTCCTAATTTTAATTGTTGTAATCTACTTCAAAACCATCTGACTTCTTTTGAACTAGGGCTCAGATCACAAAGAAATGAGATTCCATTGAAGACTCATTGCAAAGAGAGCAATTTGTAAACCTATAGAACGGCTTTTGAAATCCTGGCCAGGGACATTTGAAACGCAGCTGGTCTTCATCATTTGTGGTTTCATGAGGTCATTAGATTGAGAATTACACATATTAACTTGGGGTTTATTTGTTTATTTATAAAAAGATTGATAAGAGACACAAGGACAAGTTGTATTAGTGAAAACAAACTTACCCGTGCACCCTTCTCTGGAAAACATTTGCATCCGGCGCTGCAATCGCGGCCCCCACATGGCCCACTGTAGGACTTCTTTCCACCCTATTAAAAAAAGAAAAAAGGAAGAAGAAAATTGAATTTCAAAGCTGATTGCCAGCTGAAGATCTTCTTTAATTAAAACGCTTGGTTTCGGCACTTTTCACCTACATGGAAACGTTTGTTGTGTGAATTCATTGGGAAGTGGTCAAAATATAATTACATTTTAAGTTCTCCATAACCGGGTCATTTTCAAAATCACCAAATAAACAGAAAAAGTTGGGTTAGCACTTGTTTGAGGACGAGTGAATTGACACAAGTTGGTTCTATTCTGCAAGGTGATGAGTGCTCCCCAGGGCTATCAAACCCATAAAAATAGGTGATGTTTTGGGATCCCCAGCACACCATTAGACTAGGATCACTACTGGTAACTGCAACTTGGGCCTCAGCCACCCTGCATACACAGATATCTATATTAGTAGGAATTACCAGGACACATTTCACTTTGGGATCCTTCCACATTTCCAAGAACAAGAAGCTGCACCTCTGAGTCACAAGAACAGAAACTTCTGGATAAGAGAAGATGGTATTTTAAACTAAGAACAGATGTGCAAGGAAGACAGCAGGAAACCACCATGAATTTGGATTTAACTGAATATATTTTCTGAATTTACTGCACTAGCATTAGTTATTTCAAGAATAATTACAGTATGTAAATCTGAAGTCCCTGTATCACAAACTTAATTCCCAGCTAATAGAGACTGTGTCAGTACCTAAAGGTTAGCTACATAAATTTAGTTTAGAGAGCTTGACCCACTCCCACACTCAACCACTTTGAAATACTGGGCTGCCAAAAGCCTTGCAATGCTACTGACAACATTGGAAGTCCTGGAAAAAAGGCTAATTGAGCACTGTAATTTAGTCACACACTAAGAACACCTCTCTCTAAGGAAACTTTCACTGTCCAGCATGCCCAGGTACAGTCCCTATGTTTTGGAACTCTGACAGGAATAAATATAAAGCTCCGCATATCAAGGTGACCAAACTAAGTGCTGAAACAAGTTCAGACTGGAAGTGAACATTTCCTTACTAAAAGCATTCACAGGAAATATTTTTAAAGCCTTTAAAATTTCCTGACATCTGTCAGTGAGGAACGTGAAAAATGAAAAGCAATTCATACAAGTTTCTCAACTTTTGAACTGTTTTGAATCAGCTTTCTCAGAGAAAGTTATTAATCTGATATCACTTGATCAGTTTTCTGCTAAAGGTAAATAAAAACCCCTCTATACACCCAGATGTTTACTCCATTTTGCTAAATTAAACACCTTCATTTTTAGAATGAACAGATATTAAAAAAAGCCTTAAATCCAAACCTCCCATACTTCCCTATCCAGAAAGGAGCATTGTCTTTTGATGTAAAATAGTCTTAACAACATTCAAGCAATTCTAAGAGGCATCAAGCATAAAAAAAACCAAGCAAACACTACTTTTGCAGACTTTTTGGCTGTTTCATTCAGATGAGGCCCCATTAGATGTGGGGTTTTTGGACTACTCATTAAGATCCTATGGTAGAGGTTCTTACACAGTACTTGAGCAGCAGAAAGAAAGAAGGATACACTACAAGAGAGGCACCATAACAGGAAACACAGGACAGACAATTCTGACCCTGGGCAGTGGGAAAGAAAACAAAGAATGCACTAAAGGTAAAAAAAAAAACAAACCAAAAACCAAACCAAATCAAAAACCAAAAAAAAGAACCCAAACCAAACCAACCAACCAACCAAAAAAAAACCCCAAAAACAAAACACCAAAAAACTTCCCAACCAAACAAAAACAACAAAACAAAAAAACTTCAAACAATTAACCACCCAATAGTGAAGAGAAGGAGAAAAACTGTTTCAAGAAGTTATATGATAGACTGTAAGAGCATCTCCAAACTGCCTGCTCAGACAAGGAATGATCACTGTGAACCTGAGTTTACAATGTGCAACAGCAAGGGCTCAGTACATAAAAACTGGTCCCTCTCTTAACAGACACACTGCTGAGAGAGCATTTCTGATTACAAGCATTATTCATATTTTATGAGCTTGTTCTAAGAGTGAAGTGCATCAAGATAAAAATTTTGCTATGATTATAAGAATATTTCACAGTGGAAATCTGGCCCCATTGCTAGCCAATGGACATCTCTAGTCCTGACACTTAACCTTAAACTCTTCACAGACAGCTTCATGCCTCCAGGAAGTCAGATTATGCTTTTCCAGACACTTTTTCAACCTTAAGTTCTTCAAAGATTTCAGCTTCCCATCAACTTTTTCTCCAGCACGAGCCCTTGGGGCCCACAGTTCTGTCCATTCTGCTGCCTCCTACAAGGGAGCAGTGGCAAAGCAGCTTCCTTTTCTCACAGGTCTGGGCTCCTCCATGGTCACTGCCTTGCAGCAGTTGCTGTCTCAGAGCAGTGAAGCTCAACCTGCTAGAAATCCCCCTCCTCTGGGGGCAGTCAGGTCCTTCCCAGTGGCAGAGGACTGGATAAAAAAAGCCATGACTCCTTCCATCGCCCCGGCTCGTGCTGCTCCCCACAGCGCTGCACTCGGCAAATTGGTTCCAGTCAAAATCCCAGTGAAGCCAAAAGAAATCTTTCCCTTGAATTTATTGGAAGCTGGATGAAACTCTTACTGAGCTCTATTCAAAATTGAAAATATTTTGTGTAAAACTGTGTTTGCCACGAATTTCTGGGTTCCTTTTTCACAACATGAGGGGCCATCTTGCTCACTTGTGAATGAAGGCATTTGGAGAGGAAGCAAAGCAAAGCCAGTTGGCTCCAAACCAGGTGTTACATGTCCTGAGTATTTTATTTAGGGGAAGTAGCTGACATCAGACACTCCTAAACTACTTAAATAGCAAACAACCATGTGCGTAATATTTGTGAATACAACTCTAAAGGCTGCATATAAGATTCTAGACAACAATGTTCTCTTCTGAAAAGATTTAATACATTTTCCAATTCAAATATATGAATGCAAGGTCATTTGAACATTTATAGATTGTAACCTCAACATGTAGCATGAGCCTGTCACACTTGTTCTGTGTATGTATTCAGGGAAGGGTTTTTTTTCCAACTGCTCTGAGATATGTTGATGAATATGCTCCTGAGAAACAATAAGAATTAAAGAAATAAGGGTACTAGTTATAGTGGTAAACACCACCATTATAAGAGAAGTGATACACCATTTTCATTTCATTGATGATTTTGAAAATAGAAACCATTAATATAAAATGGCAGCACCATTACAAAAATACATACTCTGAGAACACACATACTGTTTTTAATTGAGTTATTTCAAACTTACATAAGAATCGCTAGCATGATTTCAATGTAGAAAAAACCCACTTTATTAAAGAAGTATTGTTTTGAGTGAGAAACTATTTTTAAAAGACATTCAAAACCAAGAGCCAGTGTAAGGACAATTTTCCTCTCCTGTTTCTGGTGCACCCCTATCAAGCATTTATGCACAGTTGATTCATGTAGATGGAGTGGCATTCAAATCTTTCCATTGACTTCAGCTTGCTCTGGACTGGAGCCAAAGACAGTAAAGAAACCTGACAGCTGTGATGCCACAAGAGGTGTCCCAGACTCATGCTCGTTCCAGCTCCTCTAGAACAACACACAAGAGCACAGAATAAACACACATGATCTGGAAGGACTTGCCTGCAAATCCAAAGAAAATTGTACCTGCAGCCCAGGCAGGAGGAAGCCATCTAACAAAGAACTTCAGTGGGAGACTTCCAGGAAGCACAGCTCCAGTGCATGAGCTGAGGCTCGATTTTGCCTCAAAACTTCTGCTCTCTATCAAAGAATCAACTAAAAGACTAAATAATCCTTGGCTGAAGACAGTGGTTTTAAATTAGCTAGGAGAACGAACCCAGAGGAACAGAGTGAGGGCACATTTTGGGAAAGGACAGCAGAAAGGTTAAAAGCATCATCTTTTAAGGAAGTTAAAGTAGCAATGGTGGAAATGGGCAAATAAATTGGAAAATTTCAGAAAAGAATGGATTCTAAGGAATGCCAGCATGCAAAACTGGAGGATGTAAAGTACACCAAAACAAGAACATGTCTGTGATAAAAGAAGACAAAAAGATGAAGACAAAAAAAAAATTGATGATGATAAAGTGAAAGAATCTCAAACTTGCATAAAGAGATATGACAGGGATGAAATTTTTTTCCCCAAGACTTGTTTTCAGTAACTTCTTAACTTAAGTCAAGGACTGCTCCAGTACAGAGCAAAATCATAATAAGAAACTTCATGATCAAAAGCTACTTAATGAAAACTTCTGGAATCTTCAAATAAACAATTTTCATATAGTTCAGGATCCTATTATCTGCTGATGACTAACAAGAAAACTATATTCACAGTACTAGACATTCAGACATATTTGTACATTTTTACAGCAAAAAAATCAATCAAATGTAATATCTGTGTTCACTTCATGAGCAATGCAATGCTGCTGCATTAACCGTATCATTTTAGCCTTTATGACTTTTAGGAGTTAAATTCATGAGTTAAGACTTGAAGGATGATATAATGGCCACCTATACATTCATCAAAAAGACAAATGCCAGAAGAGTGAGCAAACTTTATTTAAACAATGTTCTCAATACCCCACTGCTGCTCAGCAGCACTTTACCCGGCTGTCAGTAACTGAGAAGGTACAACAGGAAAGTCCCTGTGGCAAGAATATCTAAACCTGCACTAGGGGTGACTGTCAGGGACAGACCTCTGGGTTGTCCTGTACTGATTAGTCAGAGGAAAGGACAGTGCTGGCACAAAAGCAAGTGTGTATAAGCTTCCATAAATATTTGCAGGAGCATTTCAATTTTTAAGCACAGGGCAACATCCTTCCAGTTATAAAGGCAAGAAACTGAAAAATTTTGTTGAACAGGTAATCCCTTTCAACAGATATTGATAAGATACAGCAGCCAGTCACAGTAGGAGACAGGATTCAGTGACTGCCACTTTTCCTTTGTTGCTAAGGCAGTTCATGCCAAAGCATCACCTTCCCATCCAGTCCAATTCCAGCCATTAGCACCAAAAGTGTTGTGTCTGGAAGGCAAAGAAGTGAAAAAATCAAAAACCAAAACCAAACTGACCTCATAAAATAAAATTGGTAGAAACAGTCCTCAAGGTCTCCACTTTCTACACATGCAAATTTCCTCTATGATTTGCTACATTAAAATCTGCCGTAAAATCATGAAAAGTCTGAAAAAGCGTTTTTCATTGACTCTAACAGAATTAGAGTGTAAAAAACACACCTTCAGAAGTAAGAAACCCTACTTTAAATATTAACTCATAAACCACATGTAAAGCCAGACTTTAAGCCCTTCTCTCACCCTGAATATCACCTTATTCTTCCTATAGTCCAATGGAAAGGACTGGCCTCAGCTCCTTCATTGTGGAAATAGGTTAAACAAAAGTACTAGAGAAGGAGCATCTTCACCAAAAGCTAAAGGAATGCTCATAGTACTTATCATCAAAACACATCTCAGAAGGTAAACTGGAATGTGTCCACTGTGATTCATCCTCCAAATTTGTACACACCACAGACCACCAACTTTGAAAATATGTCAGCAATTTATTATTTGCATTTTATTTTCAAATGCATCATTCCCCAAAGCCATCTGCTAAAAAATCATCTTTGAAATGAAAGCTCCAGAGCTTTAATTAAACAGTAAAATCCAAGCAACACGGTGGTAGAATCTGACCACACTTTTAGTGATACTTATGGTAAAATGCTGATGGATTAAGAAGCAAAGGAGGGAGCTGCATCTGCTCCTCCTCACCAAAGCTAACTACTAATCTCTCTCTGTATCTTTTGGATTTGAGTCAGAGGAAAATCTGCAGTAACGGCTTTCTCTGATGGAGTTACACTAGGGGTCAATGTAGCCTTATGTGTGGGACACAGCTGGTGTAAGGATGCTTGATCTGTCTCCTGGGGACACAGTGAAGAGCAGGATGAGCACAAGGAAATGCATAGCCAGGAACACGAGCACAGCCTCCTGACAAAGTGGCTTTTGAGCCAGTTCTTCACACAGACAATTTGGTCTGCAGGCTCAGCAGACACAGCATTAAACACTGTCTAAAACAGAGATGGAAGCTGCAAACTGGAAGCTACAGCCAGCCAACCCTCACTGCATTTGAATAAACAACACTTGTACTGATTCTAGTTAGGGTCCTTTTCCTTTGCTATTTTGTTTGCATCCTTAAGGTACTGTCAAAGTACAGCTTGTGTAGCCACCCTTTCCTGAAGCCATCACCAATCCCCTTCAAAGGAATACTGTTGGTTTCAATTCTTTGCATGCCAGTTTCTTCCATTAAATTGTCTCCTAAACAAATAAATCAACTAGTGGCAAAAGAAATAACCAAAATCCCCTAAGTTCTGCTTCGTTCCAGCTTTGTGCACATACAGCTCACGTATCTGCAATATTATGGCACACGTTTCTTTTGATTAGCCCATAGGACAAAACAAGCTGTTTGGAATATTCCAGATTCCTTCCCTGTCAGGATTAGGAACAGCACTGAATGCCCAAGTATGCACATTTCCATAGACATTGAAAACACCTAGACAGCTACTTTTCTCCACAGCAAAGTGACAGAAATAATCCTGACTAGCCATAATCATTTTTATGCCACTAGTATGTCCAGAATGCATACATAGGAAACTTCCTGCATCCCTTCCCATGACATGGTACATGATAAAAATGCCTAGGACTACTTCAACCACCACATTATTCTATCAAGTAATTCTTATTATACAAAATCCATATTTTGGGGAGGGAATGCAAGTACTTCTGTTAATAACTGCAGTAGCGATTTCAAATCTGTACTAACTAATCTACATAATGCCTTGTATTCAAAATCCTTGTCACATTAGCAAGTCACTCATAAAGAAACTCTGATGTCCCATGCTTAATTACCAGAGGACTACAGTTTTGAAAATGAAAATGAGTGATTAAGAACTGGGTTTGCTCTGTAGCAAGAAATCGTTGCTGGGAGCCTGTCAATAATAATGGAAATTATACATAGATGGTCTGGGCATCTCCATTTTACACATCAACAATTAGCTCTGCCTGTATCCCAAACTAATGGTTACGACCACAGGATTTGTATGTTCAGGTTACTAACATACCTACCCCAGATTAAATTTCCAAAATAGATGGCACCCGTCAGCTGCAGACAGGGTGGAACCAATGAAGAACTACTCATGAGCAGCAAAAGTTAGCAGAGTATTATGGCCCACAGGCTTAAAGTTTACCCAGCTTTTCCAGTTTACTTACAATATCTACATCAAGATCACTCCTTCTTTTTGGGATGGGACAGATAAACAACTCCACAACTCTCACCTAACCTTTCATCCTATTTTTTAAATAGATGATCTACATCACAAGTTACAGAAGGACTAAAATGCCCAAGCAGCTGAAAGTCTATATAATTATAGTCTATCTAAATAAAAACTTGTGCAGTCATCTCCTGGAACTGTCAGAAGACTACCTGTTACAGCACCAAATGATTAACTCTATAGCTTCACAAGTTTGCTTTCTTTCCTCATTCAGACATCTAAATCTCTATTCACCCTGTATTTTGTGATCCTGCGAATAAGAGCTGGCTTTGTACCTGGATCCATCCTCACTGATTTCCCTGGAGGGTTTGTCACTGAAGCAAGAATAGACTAAAGCCACTGCAAATAGCACCGTGAGGCATCGCACGGTGTCACGTTCATGAAGCCCTCTGGTAAAGATTTACTACATCAGCTCTGCAAAGTACCACGCACACGGAGTGTTCTTGCTCAATAAAATCACCAAAGAAACCAGGGAAGCACTTTGTGCTCCACCCACAAAATACTTCAAAGAGTAGAATCATTGAGAAATTGCTCTCCTTTAGGGGAAAAAGATGCCTTGCTACTATGTATGTTTTGGACAGTACACAATGGGTCCTTGTTGTTAACTAACCTTTGGGCACAGCAGTGGTAAACATAATTAAGAAAAAAAAAAAGTGGGTTTTTGAAGTAAACATCTTCAGAGCTGTTTCTCTACCCTCTATGCTATTTGTAGTGTAGCACTTCTATTTTCAGGGAGTGGACTTATCAAGTCACAACATGTGTTTCTCCCAGGAACATACAACTGCCTACTCTTAGCTGCTAACTACTTTGCACTCTTGATTGGCCATTTATCCTTTATGAGAAATGTAAAATACCACCAGGACATCAGTACTATTTACAAACATCTTGTGCCCGCGTAAATGTCAGTGATAAATAAGTTCCTTTATGTTAAAACAAAAAATAATGAGCTATGCATATTGTACATCTTTAAAATTGTACACACATCTGCACGCACCTTCAACAACGCAAACAAATTAAAATAATAAAAGCAATAAAAGGGTAAAATCAGACATGTTCATCTACAGCCCTACAACTCTGCAAAAGAAAGTTGCATAAAAGGCCCATCCAAGCAGCAAATGCAGTCTAAATGGCCTTTGAAGTCCCAAAGCTTCCCATTTAGTCCCTAACAGAGGAGAAATCAGTGGGCAATTAAGAATTTTCCAACGCTACAAAATATCAGAATTACAAAGAGTAAGCAACAGGTGGAAAATCATAAAAGTAAATTATGTTAAAAAAACCAAGAGCATGCATTTGAGATACTATATCACCAAGCAAGAAGGCTTACGTAACTAAACATGGATTTCTTTAAGTAATTCCCTTTTCTAGCCACAGTTGAACACAGTGAAGTGACTTTGATGAGACTTCTTATCTTACTGATGATAATAACCATATGTTTCTAAACACAGCTTATCTACAAGTACATTTATCTGAAAGCCCTCTACAAACACAGTGGTGGTCCTGCAAAGCATTTTTCAAACTAACCATCTCTGGGAGGGGACAGGGAGGGCAAAAACGTTATCAACTGGAAATACTACATTTCATACATTTTTTTCATTCCATACGGAACAAAGGTTAGGAAAAAAGAAAACCTGAAAATTAGTCTTTGCATGATAAAATGAAATGGATTTCTTTGACACTGGAGAAAGAATTCTGGGCACACCTTTCATACTCTGCAGCAACTTGAGTTTCAGCAGCACGTGAACCCAAGTGCCTTCCTGCCTATTCTGTGGAGTGACTGGAAGACAGAAAAGTAGCCAGAGACCAGGCAGGTTTTCTACAGAAAAAACTTATTTCCCAGCACCCATCTAAACCAACAGATTCTTTGTGGCCTTTCAAGTTTTACCTAGGGCAGTGGTCCAGTGAAAGTACCTTTTTCAAGCCCATGGGAGCAAACATAACAACTGTGCATCAGTTGGAAGAGAGCAAAAGCAAGTAACATCCCAAAATGCAGGTACAAATGGTAAGGGTGAAGGGGTGCAAGGAAGAGAGAGGACAGCTTCAGAACAGGCAGAGAAGAATAACAAGGGGTTGGAGGGCACAAGGCTGGGAGTTCAAGACTGAGATAACTGAAATAAAACCCTTCCCAAATTCTGCCCAACCCGTGGAAACAACAGCTACAGCCAAGTCTACTTGCTCCCTACCCCCAGCTGAGTAATTCTGGGTTGTTTTAAGAGATGCAGCTCCTGCACCTTCCCCAGGTACCCTAGTTTAGTTCCAGGGGCATCTCATCCCAGGCCCCAGAAATTCAAAGGGACTGAGACAAATTCACAAAGAAACCTCTAAATGAAAGTGTGTTTTTCTGCACTTCTTTCTGCTCTGTAAAACAGCAGTGGCATAGCCCCAGGAAAAGATGCCCCATGGGATCTTTGAGCCTGGTTGGATGCATGTGCAGAACAAACACAGCACCACAGTCCAAAATTTAAGATGATCACTCAGGACTCTGAGGGGTGTGGTTTATCTGATGAATCCAAGATGTAAAATCAACCTGCAATTTTATTACTACAGAATAATTCCACTGCCACCACACTTACATATAGCACATAATGTGCTCAACAGGACGTTGTATTTGGTATTACAGCTGTTGGTTCAAACTGATTTCTTGGGCTGCCCTTCCCATTTCACTGAGGTTTTCAGGCAACCTGTCCTTTCATGGTAAAACAACCCTTCCTAGTAATTCAGCCAGTCAAGCCCTTCCCTGCAGGGCAGAACTGATTTACTTAAGGATTCCTCTCCAGTCTGCCCAGCAAGTACATCGAGTACATTAAACTACCCAGTTAAGCCAGATGTAAATTAGCAACTCAAGAAACCAAAAAAGGCTGTGTCCCAAATGCTGGAGAGGACCATGGCTGTCATGACACTTCTCTCCCTCCTGACACTGATAAAGGAGAAGGTAGGAAGGGAGAAAATATAAACTGAGGTAAACAACTACAAAATGTCAAAGGAAATTTAAGTAGTTCCATTGTGTAGCCATATCTTTAATTTACTGTTAGGCCTATTTAATTTCAAGTAACACTTCTAAGCAGAGCAGATGTCTATTCATCAACTGGGGATGTTGCAAACTTCTGCCAAGGCAAAATGTACAATCTCCGTTATGGATAATCTTACCTGTCTGGAACAGGAAAAGACAAAAAGCCTTTACAACATTTATCTAGATTAAACAGATCAGAGGAGGTATAGCTTGATGCAGTATTTTGACAGGAGGAGAGTATGTTTGCTGAGGAATAGGTACTGATTAGATCTGAGACAAAGTGTGCCACAAACATTTCTACTATCCTACTTGTCCAAAAAAGGACAAAACATAGAACTGGCAGAATAAATGTATTTTTTATTTACAAATATCTTGGTTTTTTAGTGTGTCTCTAGGTTACTAAGCAGACTATTAACTTTAGAATGATAAATTAGAAAACACAGAACCAAATGTCACAGTTAGCTAGTACTGGATAAGGGAAGGAAAAATTGAGACAAAAGGAAACTATTCTTAGCAACAGCCAAAAAAATATGAAAGATGTCTTTGGAGACATCATTATCACAACTCCACAAGCTGAAAACAATGCAAACATTAATTTCATCTTTTTATTTTCTTTTTTTTTCCCCACTATATATGTAATACAATTTTTTTGATGTTTTGTTTCATGTATTATTTTATATGTGGGGTGACGGAAAACAAGGCTTATATCTTCAGACTCTCTTACAGGTAAGGAAAGGCATAGAGTGAGCACATGCAACATCAGCTTCTGGATGTCTGGTTTGTCACAGAACCTGACAAGAAATTTGAAGAAATTATTTTTTTCAGTTTTTACCAAACCATGCAAAGGAAAATCTGTCATCAGAAAGACTAAAGCTATCTACAAAATTAGATTTGGAGTTTGATGCAATTTAGAACAGAAATGCCTACTTAATATAATCTTTAGAACTCTTTTTTTGCCAAAGGCATAGATCTTTATCAATAGCTGTGTGCCCTTGCAAGCAACTATTTGAAACAGTGACTTTTTAAAATGTTTAACCCTCTAATCCCCATATACCTACTGGATATGGTACTGTCTAACTAAAGCCACACTGCCTGGACTTCTCATTTGGGGGATGACAAAAAGCAGCTCAAGAAGTAAAAGCAGCTAAACTGAAGTCTCAACCAATTAACATAAAGAATGGGCAAGGCTAAACAATGATTTAACTCCAGAAGTCCAAGCAAGTAAGTACGTTTAGTTGTAAAATAAAGTCACCCTGTAAGAACACGTTCATTCTGTTTAAGGCATTACCTTGGCCCGTCTTTCCTGAAACCCACTACAGATAATAATGGACAGATGTCACCTGAACAGAGAAAACCAACACAGTGAAGAAAAAAATCACAAAATTTCACTGAAATCAACATCTTATGACATGCTTCTATAAATCCTCTCCCTCACGCAGTCCCTCAGGATTGACTGCATTATGGTGCAGTTACAATGGCTCAGACATGGAGGACTCAGAAAGTAAAGCTTTTCATTAAAGACACAGCTGCCGCCATATTCAAAGTAAGTTTCACTTAAAAAAGAAACAAAAAACACTAAAACAAAAACCCAAAACAAAAGAAAAAAATAAACCAAAAACAAGAAAACCCAAACCTCAACGAGTTACTGCCCAGAATGAACACTGACGCAGTGTATTACCTTACAGAAAACATACCACCAAAAAAACACAGCTTAAGCTTTCAAAACGTTCTAAATTGTTCTCCATTTAAGTTCACTTATTTCTTAGCTGTCAGGCATAGTGATAATGGATGATCTGCACTACACATAGAGCACCTACCAATGAGACTGAAAATTTATGTTCGTGCAACGTAGAAAGCACACTATTAGAATATTCTTAGTAATTTAATATCCAGCCTTGAACATAATCACTCAGAAGAGCAAACCCAACAATTCATGAAATGAAGATTGGTGCTAAAATTTACTGTCTAGTTGAGCAACATGCTAGCTAAGCACAGATGTCTCTCCTGAGAAAAAAACTCCCACACTATTCCAAACAACTTCTTTCAAGGGCTTTGCCAACTTAAGCAGCCTTTTTTTTTTTTTTTTTTTTTTGGCTACAAGCATCATAACTTGATAAATGTAAGTAAAAAGGCTAATGGAAGAAAAAAAAAATTCTCCTACGTGTTTTTGTACAGCCTGTCTCATTGTACCATGTTCTTTTAGTGTGACACTTTTGGACATAAAAATGGAAAGCAAGATAATAAAAAAACAGATGACTACAGACATGAAAGGATCAAACTTTCATTTGCACGCTATCTATTTCAAGTTGTACTGCATTAAGAAAAGATTACTCCAGTTTTCCCTTAATTGGTAAACTGGATTCTAACTTTTGCACTGGATCCTGTTGAAAAATACCTCGATTTGTGACATGAACAACAGATGTTCTTAAAATAACAGACTCAGATATTTCCAACTGCTATCACTCACAGGGAAATGCCAGGCAGAGAAAGGAACTGTTCTTATTGGCACTGGGCCCACCAGGGACTTGCCCTAGAAAGTGCTGAGCACCCTGCAGAGATTCAGTGAGACAACAGCACACTCAGCACACCAAGTACTATCTCAGCACCAACAGAAAATATGTCTAACACAGCAGTGATGAAAAATCACCATGTTTTACTAAGTGCTAAGAGCACCTGTATCACCCAACCTGACAGGCCAAGCCCCCAAGGCATTCCCAGCACTAAACTGGAACTGGGCAGCACTGCCAAACTTAGGCAGATTCATTTGCAATGATGCTACACTTCTCTGCCCAGCAGGATGGTTTGATGGGTTTGGGCAGAAAAACTAATCTGTCTAAATTTTTAAACACTGTTCTATTATTAGACAGTATGCTGGTATGTATTGAGGAAAATATGTGAATGTATGCACAGGTTTTACTAAACAAGTTAGAATCACTCCTATTTCCATTCATTTCAATTTTAACTACATGGACCATGAATTACCATCAAAAATACCTCTTCCTTTTTCAAAGTAACTCTGTACTAGGTACTGTTGTGAATTTTAAATTCTAAGTTTTAACAGACCTTTATTTGATTTACTTGTATTTAAGCCTACCAGCATGTAAATCCAACATCAGCCTTCCTGTGTTACACATAATAGAAACTGGGAGTTAACAGCATTTCTGATTAGCTGCCCTCCCTCCTTCAACCAAAGCTCATCCCAGAACTTTATTTTTACACCTTTCATTTCTTCATGTGGCGAATCAAACAGGTCCTTCGCTGGCCTTTAGTCCAACCAAGTCCACTCACAAATCACCTGTGTTAATTAGCTGGAAAGGTTCTGAGATTACAAGCAAGTATCATTCAGGAAGAAAGACATGCTGGTTCCATGGCAACATGAAAGTCAATGAGCCCACCTTGAAACCTGGAAACAATGGGCCCTTTCAGGACAGGGAGCAGAGGGGAGGGACCGTGTCTTATTGAGATGTTGGGTTCTTTCAGATTATTTGCCAGGGAGCTTTTTTTACGGAGAAAAGGCACACTGTAAATTTGCCTTGCACAAGTTCATTTGATTTTGGAGCCTATTACCAAGACACTGTTGAACTCCCCTCGACCAACCCTGCCTCAAAAAGCAGCAGCACACAGCACAATGAAAGCCAGCCTCCTTGCAGCCCTGTCACTTTGTTCAGGGATTCACAATTGCAACGTGACACACTTCAGAATTCTGATCCTACAACCACCAGGAAAAAGGGATGGCCTCCGGAATACATGCTATTCGAAAGAAAAAATTTGGAGAAAAATTGTGAAAAAAATCAGCAAATTTAGCAGGAAAAAAGAAACCCTATCCATCTCAACCAACATAAAACTTACAGACCTGCAATGAATTTCCTAAAGCCAGTTGTGCCCTAGCATCACAAAAGGCTTTGTAATATTTACACGCATTGCAATTTAGAAGAATATCTCAATACTATAGCTGGTCATTGCAGCCTGTCTTTCGTTTTTGATTTTAGGTTGATAGGAGTTGAAAGAATTTATATTTTGGACTGTCCAGTAAGAATGATTCTTCTTGCCACAGTAATTTAGGTAACTTCAGATTAAATAATTTACTTTTTAGAAGATGATTTTATTTACCAGCTCTCAACAGATGTGACTCCCAGAGCTTCAAGATTACAGCAGTCACGTACCTACAGACGGACCTGGCTATTACCTTGCAGATTATAATTACAAACCACAGCTACCTCACCCACATGTTGAACAGACCAGGTGTGTTCTGCCAAAGAACACATTTTAGTTAAATTCCCCAAGCCTCCTTTCTTCCCTAGCTGCTTTTTTATTTCAGCTATAGATGGCTGGGGAGACACTAAATGCACACAAGGAAGAGATATCACCTTCCTGGGCTTGCAGTTCAGAGGCATCCACCACAAATAAAAGAGACCTAACTCTGGAGCAGAACAACATGACTAGTGACACAAGGAAGGACACTCACAGCAGCCAAGCTTCTAAAGGCATCCAGTGCTCCTCTACCTTCTTGCCCATAGGCATCTCCTCTCACCAGCCAGCCCCCAGCTCTGAGGACATCTACAATGTCATGTAGTCACTGCATTATGCTCCAGAGGTGGCATATCAAGCAACAGTGAGAAAGAGCTGTACAGTTGTGCAGTCCCTGAAAGCATCCTGCCAGCAGCAATCTCCACCACACACCTCCTGGGTGTTTGTGCCACATTATCACCTACGAGACAAAGACACACAGCACTCTCCGGTTTCAGCAGCACCAGACAGAAAAAGCATGTTTGTCTGAGGGGCCCTCTTTACTTGTACAGCACTTTGAAGTTAAAGTTTCTGCATCTTACTCATTTGCTTTAGGAAAATGATTAATACAGTCTCTGTTGAAATCATCATGTATTTGTCTTGCTATGAAGTGACTGGAAAGTTAGTATCATTAAAAAAAAAAAAAGGTGTCTAAATGTACCTTGAACTATTCTTTCCACCTTTCTCACCCAAACTACATCAATATGAATTGCTATAGTTCTTCCTCCCTCTATCTGAAATTTAAGTAACAAGGTCAATTAAAAGATTTGAAAAGGATAGAATGGTTTTTAGCAGATCAGTTAGAATAGTGTTTAAACAGCTACAAAACTTTCCTCAAAGAAAACAGCACGTACACTTAGGCTTGTCTCAGTCTGACACAACTACAGACTGCTGTTATATTAGTCCTTAAAAACAAGGGACAAAACACATCTGCTGCAAGAATATTAAGAGTATCCTCACTGCCATGATTCTTGCAGACTGTCCTCTCGCTCTGCTCAGTCAGTAACAGTTTGAGTAAGTTTTTGGTACCTGAATAGGCCAGAGCTCAGGTTTGATTTGACAACTTTTACTCATACAATTATCCCGAGTTTCATATTAAATCCACTAGACTCCAGGCTGCTGCCCCAAGATTCATTTCCACTCTCACAGATTCCTCTCCGTCTTGTCCCTGCCCATTCCCACCTCTTCAGAGCTACCAATCGCATGAGAGTGCTGGGAACAGCGGGTCAAACGAACAGCAGAGCCCAGTCTTCTGTCAGAACAATAAACGGATCCAACTCACCCTCTAATCAATTGATCCAGCACAACAGAGGCAGGAAACCATAATCAGGACATAGGGTAGCCCACACTTAGATCGGATTAAGTGCAATGTAAGACCGCACTTCATAGAAGACAGGGGATACACAGTTTGAATTTAAGTATTCAGTGGTATTTACTTCTCTCACTTTGATGGGCTCAGCTCTTCACAGGATTAGTCTTTTCCTTTGCTGGGTGCACTGGCACGAGGGGCAAAGAATCTGACCTCACTAAAGATTTGCAAGCACTTGTGAATCCGGCATTCAGAAAAGTCAATGGAAACTTCTGACTGATTCCAACAGAGGCAAGATTGAGCTTGTTATCAAAATGTCCTTCTTATGCAAGTCCAAATGCCACTTTATCTGGTGACTGAGTATAGGCTGTGTCTTGGGGGAGTATTTTGTACCGTGTGCCCAACTCTAAGTTGATATTTAGAAAAAGTACCTTGTGCATGCACCAGAAATTGTATTTTTTATACATGTACAAAACTATATATAGAAAACTAGACATATATACACATGTACGAAACTACCAAAACATTTGCCATACAGCCCACATTTTAAAGCTATGTATAGGGAACAGCCATGAACAACACTTAAATGTCTTTTTGAGGATATCTTCATGTTTACCAGCAGCAAGAGAGGACCTATGAATTTTAAGGACAGATCTCCACAAGCATAGTCCAATATAGAAAAGAAGTAGTTTACATACTCAGCTCCTTGCTTCCTTTTTATCTCTCATTAGTGATCATGGAACAAAAACAATTTTCCATCACTTGCACTTACACTGCTGCTCCCTGACATTTGGGATTTCCTCACAGCCACCTCCTGTCCAAGCACAGGAAAGATCCCCAGCTACTCAGCTCTCACTATCAGGTATTTTTAACCCTATTCAGTGTTACTTTCTGCCCGTACTATGAAAGATTTTACATTTCATTTCAATCCATACCAAAAGCCTTATAGGGAAGGGAGCAGTGGGTGCATCTGACACACGAGATGACTGGACAAACATGCCAAGGAAGGAGTTGCTGTGCTGCTTTGCCACACGTTGCAAGGGCTCAACAGGAACAAGCTGTGCAGGGCAGCAGTCACTGCATGCACATACTCCAATCCAGTGCTCTCACAGGACTAATCTGTGGTGTGGAGGAAGTGCTGGTGCTGTTTCAAGACTGGAACCATTAAACTGCTTATGCTGCTCTTTCCTGCACAGAACCTTAATACAAAGACTATGTATAGTGGAGGAGCATATTTCCCAGCGATGCATTAGCTACTAGACCATCAAAATCACCATCATAAGACAGTAAATAATTACACTGAGATCGATAAACTTCCTTGCCTCAGCTGTTGTAGGCTAAGCCAAGACTAAACACATTTGTACAGCTCTTAGTAAACTTTCATCAGTTGAATAGCTTTCCTGTTATTGTCAAACCTATAAGCAAATAATCCTTCTGACTGACCATATGGCAGAAGTACAGCAGCCAAGAGAGGCAGCAGTATGAGAGAGGAATTTAACATGCCAGTACAGTTTATAGAGGCAAAGCAAGGAACAGCCAGTCCTTGTAACAAAAGTTCCAAAAATGTCATTTTAAGAACAAAGTGCTCTGGCCTATAGTCCTGCTTAACACCCTCTCTTTATAAGCAGATGTTTAAAGGTCACATTAGGTCCTTTTATAAACTAAATCACAATAGCAACGTTCGTTCATTTCGCAACCACATTTACAAAGCCAACATTTTAGCACCCTATTGAATCCTAACCTGCTTCTAGGATCTCTTAGATACTGGTTGCAGTCTGAAAGACTTATCCTTGCTTGATAGGGAATATTTAAACAAACTGGACATACAGAAGTTCATAGGACCTGACAAATGCGTCCGTAAGTGCTGAGGGAACATGCTGATGTTGCATGGCTGCTCTTATCTCTGAAAAGTCACAGTGACCATGAGAGGTTCCCAAGGTCTGGAAGAAAGCAAATGTCACTACCACCTTCAAGAAAGGCAAGAAAGAAAATCTGGAGAACTACAAGCCACTCAGCCTCATCTCAGTCCCTAGGAAGGCAGTGGAGCAAATCCTTCTGAAAACCTATTTCAAACACACAAAGGACAAGAACACAATCAGAAACAGTCAGCACAGATTTGTGAAGGGGAAATCATGCTCAGTCATCCTGATGGCCTTTTACAATTGGATGACAAGCTGGATGGATGAAGGGAAAGCAGTGGATGTTGTTTACCTTGACTTTAGTGAGGCATTCAACAGGACTTTAACATCCTCATAGGGAAAGGGATGAAGCACAGGTTAGACAAACGGACAGCAAGATGCATTGAAAACTGGCTCAACTGCCACGTTCAAATGGCACTTTAAAAATAAAGGGAGTGAAATTTTACTGTTTATTTACATAAGAGTATGTGAATGAAGTTACCATGATTAAAGAAGCTCAATATCATAAAGGACAGGGCCCTCTGTTTCAATAGTTACAATTTTAAGAGGACCAACCTGGTCCAATCCAGCTCCAGTTGGGATAAATGTACCCAGTACATGTGACAGCCAGTTGAGGTGTCTTTTCTTACCACCTGGCCCACAGACTTCACTTCCTTGTCATCTGCAGGCTAGTAAATACTTTTTTCCACTAAATAGAGAAGCAGTAGACTAGCATAAGCCAGCAAAGGTTACTGGCTTAAAAGTGGGGTGAGAGAAACACAGGTCCTAATTCTGATTTTATATCACTTCAAAAATTACAAAGTACCACTAATGTCAGAAGGCAAAAGCAGAAAATCTACATCACAGATTCTCGTGAGCTTCCGCTAGTTTAAGACCAAGCATAACTTATCCTAAACAAAATTTAACAGAGTTAAGTAATGTCAGAGTCACAACAGAACACATGTATCTTAATCACACTTCTGTAAAAGCTCCTGACCAAAACTGAGTATACTCTCAAATACATTGCTGGAGCATGACTAAAATACATCTCTCTCTTCGTGGTTTTGCAATGATGTTGTACTGTTTTATCTTGTAGAAGATAAGCTTTAGCACTGTCCAGATCCTTAGGCTGCATTAAAAACTCTACCTATCACACATATATTTTAGGTAAGTAATTAACCTAGTTAGATTCTTTCCTCTTCTCTGCACATGCCTTTTCTAATGGCTGATTTTAGGATGTCCACAAAAATGGTATTGCAGAAATCAATGGCTGTCACATCCGCATGTTGAGTTTACTCAACTCAAGATGTAAGGACAACACTTAAAAGTTCTAAACTTGTTTTCCTGGCAAAACATTTCTTCATACACAGCATCTGCTGAGATTTAGAGCTTAAAGTATGTTGGAAATACTATATACTTCATCAATGCTAACCAACAGCTTTTCATCACATTTATCACTATTCCCATTGACAGCTGCAGAGAGGCATTAGAATAACGACTAATGGTCACACAGCACTTCCACAATCAAAACTCTGATTATTTTATTCCACCTTGGCACTTGCACTTGCACTCAAGGTCGTTTCTCTTACAGTAGAGCATCTTCAGAGACTTCTCAATGTCATGAATGTGAAACAAACAAGTGTTTTCAGAAAACAGGAACTGAAGAGATGTAAACAGCGATGAGAACACATCTGGGAGGCTGTCAGCTAAAGAGAACATCCTGCAGTAATTCACATTCATCCACAGAGTAAGGTTATTCACTTTCCACCCACCCACATTTTGATTAGGTCAATTCTGCCTTCTTTTGTACACATATCTTTTCTGTCTTTAAACAAATATGTGGTGCCACTGTTAAAGCAAAGCAAACTGAATTCTGTCAGGGATATCTGTCAGGATTGCTTTGTGCTTCTTCAGTCCGGAATTTGAACAGCATGTTTAAAGAAGACAGCTCAAGGATAGTTTTACAAAGACTGACATTTTAAACAGTGAAGACACTCCAGGGCCTCTTAAATCATGAAATCTCCCCATTCAGCTCAACGGTTGGACTATGGGAAAAATTGGATGTTCTGTGACTTCCACCCGCCTTGAATGAGCAGGGGAAATCAAGTAGTTGAGAGCAGAAGCACAAGAATACAGGCAAATGCTCAGGCTTTTTGATCTGTTAAGTGTCCTTGACCATAGATTGAAAGATTGCATACCAGCAGATGAAATGTGATTTAGATCTTTTTAACACAAAAAACCCTCTCGAAATCTTTTAAATACAGTTCCTTTGAACTGAAAACAATACCTCTTCTAAGAATAATCACATTCATAAACATTTCTGCTAGCCTAGGTGATACAGACAGGACCCCATCTCCCTGCTGCTCTTGAAGAATTCATGGTCCTTTCAACATTCTTCCTGTGCTCAGCACATGAAGTAAAATATAGGGATCATAATTTGTCAATAACAACACCAAGTATCAATGCCAATCATAAGTATCAATTTATTTAGAGCTACTCACCACATACACATTTAACTCCAATTTCATTAGGAGAGCTGAAAAGTCTTACTGGCCAATAACTTGCACACAATCTGGTTGAAGATTATATGTTCTCCCCATTATTCAGGTCAGTCTTAGTCACTACATTTTCAAAAACTCAAGAGTCAGGGAGGGCAAGGGCAAGACACTTCACTTCAGCTGGCCTCCTTATTTTTGCCTCTGACAAAGATACATATTTGCATGAAGTCTTGGATCCAAGCTCACAACTGATGCAAGCAGGGACTTTGAAGTCAACGCAACCATGAACACATTTGGCTCATTTTGCTACTTCAGCCTCATGTTTGTTTTGACTTGTTCAACACTGACATGCTCAGAGTAGAATACAGAAAATTAATTAGTGTATCCTTGCTTATCATGGCACTGTAAGTCACAGTACTGGTATTGTCCAGCATATAGCAAAAAGGAATGTTTTTGTACAGGACCCTGTTTTTGTCACCTCTTTTTGCACAGGACCACAGTTCCACTCATTACAGAACACGTTACTATGATGTAATGGGTCATTTAAAGCTATTCAAGGCCAAACAATCTCTCAGTACCTCGAAGACTGACCTCGGTTTTCATCTGAGCAACTTCCCAGAGTTGCTATACATAAGCCCCTTTAAATTTAGTAACTACAAGTAGAGACAAATTTATCTCCTAACAGATCTAAATAGCATAGCAAATGTATGAGCCTGGCATTAGTACAGGTCAGCAAAACCCCAAAATAGACTAAGAGGGAGTCACCTCACAGCTTAGACACTGTAAACTATCCCTCCCTGGCTTTGGGCTCTAAACTATTAGAATGGTACACACAGAAAAAGCAGGAGCCAGAATACAAAGAATGTTCAACTTTTCACGTACCTTTGCCAACTTGTATTTCTGAGCCAGCCAAACCCATTCTGCAGGAGATTATGCATTAATTGCATTAATGCAGGAGATAATGCCTCAACTTGGAACAAGGGAAAAGTTGTTTCAATACTCCCGTCACATTTAACCCTGAAATATTCTGAGAATTCAGCAGTAACAAAATACATCTTTTGGAAGAAGTTCCCCCTAAATCAGAACTTTCCAGCACTGCTGGGGATCAGAAAATTTTTCATCTTCAAAACATCTGCTTTTTAGGCTCAAGCTGCTTTTTTACAAACAACACATACAATTTCAGTGTGAATATCTCATAAACGTTTCCATAAACAGATTGCAAGGAAGAACCAATCTTAAGATTCTTCACACTCCCAACTCTCAAGATGCAGAGAGTCCACATCCTCATATGAAAAACAAACAAACCAACAAACAAACAAAACAAAGGGAGCTATATTCAAGTCTTTGAAGCTTTTATGGTACAAGTTAGATCTTCACAACTCCCATATTCAAGACCTTCACATCTAAAAATGGCCTTATGGGCCACCATCTTCAGTGTGTTGTTAGTAAAGTGTTGTTATGAATGTATCAGGCAGGAGGGATCTACAAATTTCAAGAGTTTCCAGGCATATCTAAAACGTTTAAACATTTACTTGTTTCTCATGTGGTTTAAACCAGAGCTTTGAATAGAGGAAGTATGTTCCATTAGTCATTCTGTACAACCCTGACCTATGGCTCACATATATTGAACTGGATTCCCAAGGCCTAACTGAATACATGACTATCAGCTTCAATCATTTTGAATTCAGAAGCATTTTTCAAAAGCTGCAGTTCCCATTCTTTAGTCCCCCTTTAAAAGAGAGATCATTCATATTGAAAAGGAAAAAATAAATTGCATACAGTTTGGAAGAGGGAATATGTAGGTCTTGAACTTGTCACATTCCTTTGAGTACAAAGGTAGCCTACATTGTCTAAGAAACTTTTATATTAGATTAGAGATATAAGAGCTGTGTGAATAATTGTATTTTGACAGCAACACTACTGTCTTCTCAAGGGACCTGCTGAAAATAGCAGTGTTCAAATCACCCTCTGCTTTTAGCACTTTGATTCCAAAACTGAGGGCAGAATCCACCTGGATTTTAAGAAGAAAAAAAAATTGTACCGGATTAAAAAGAGCTCACTATTGGCAATAATATTTTGATAACATCCAAGTGTCAAGGCCTTAACATATGCTGGACTGTGCATCCTGATTTTCTCATTGGATTTTTCCCTTGTTCAGGAAGAACTCTTGCTGCCGGGAGGAGATGGACAAGACTTCTGACCCCTGCCCCTGCACTTGCTTAAAAGGGAGAGCAAAGGTCACACAGAAGGAAAAAAGGTTTTAAGCTTTCAGTGGAAGGGCAGATGTGAGCTGGAATTTAGCTGGAGGGAGGGAAAGGAGAGGGGAATGAAAAAAAAAAAAAAAAAAAGAAAAATTCAATCCGCTCACAGCTCTTCTACAAATGTTGAGGAATATCAAACTCATTTGCAAGGCTTTAAGGATTAAAGTTCTTGCTGAAGTACAGTACTGGCACTTGTAGTAAAAATAAATAAAAGTTTTTCCATTCCCATAAACAGCTATTGCACCTTTCCAGTCAGCCTCACTCTCAAGTTCATCCAGTGTAAATTCAGCCTTACTCTCAGCTCCCACGAGTGCTCTACAGTTTTCACTGCATTCCCCAGGACAGACTCTTCTTGTGACCTTCAGACCTGTGAAGGTTGTGTGATGAACGTGCATTTTAATGATAATTAAACACAGTCAAGTTCATCTTTTATCATTTTTCCTCCAGGATAAGTACATGCATCTCCCTAAGGAATTTGACTCTCTCCCACTCCCCATTTCCCCCTATAAATAGGACCACTACAAACCCTGCTAGTCTAGTTTGCAACTACTGCTGAACTCTAATACTTTTAGAAAGAGGAACAGAAGATGTCCAGTAGTCATACATGCAGGATCAGAAAACTTTTCCAAGGGTTTGTCAAAGGAGGAGGACAGGGCTGAAAGGTCCCTCTTTCTACCTGTGGTCTGAGTCTGTGTGAACCATTCACTGCACTCACGTTGTGCAGGATGCAGTTCAATATCCTGTAGTGCAGCAGGTGGTAGGATGACTCTTCACAAACTCATTACTGTCCCACAATACTGGCAGATTTGTCTGCATATCCAGGTCCACTCACCACTAAAGAGGAGAGAGCTAACATTCTCCAAGCTCCATTAACAGAGATGCACAGCACAGCATATAAAATGTAAGGGGGCACTTCAAAATAGCGGTCAAAAAGAAAGTTCCTCTTTATTCACCTGGAAGATGTAAGTTCTTGTATTTACAGGTAATTGTGATGGCTTAAAACATGAACCAGCTGCTTGGGGACTCACTAAGGGAACTATGGTTGCTGTTCATCCTCATTTTGAACACTAGCCCGTGTCCAAAATTTCAGGGGCTGCAAGACTTACATTTCTGGCCACACAATATAAAAGAAAGAAAGTTCAGAAGAAAAGATCTGGGTTTTTTTATAATCAATGGTAGTTGGTCACAGCCAGTACAACACTAATTAACAAGTATAACACAAAGTTATTTCATGTGTCTGAAACTGGTCTGGTTATGTATTTTACATGTATTTAGATAGCTAAAGAAATACAGAAAGAAAAAACAATGCACTATGGTTATCTTTCTGTCAAATTACTGTATTTAAGAAACAATACATATTTTCCCCTTCACAAACAAGTTTGTTTTTATCCTTTTGCTAGCATGTAATGTAATACAACCACTACTGAACCTAAGAGGTGAGGGAAATTAGCATATTCAGTAATAATTAAAGCATCAATATCCTTTCTGACTACGAGCTGGGAAAAGTATTTCACAGTTTATTGTTCAAGTTCTTAAGTGAAGGTGTAACACAACAGGATGACACCTTCACTTACACTGAAGAAGGAACATTGTTGTTTATATATTTCCTTACAAGACCAACAAATTCAGAGGTTTGCGAAATATCCCAGAAGGAAGCCTTCTGAAGAGAACTTCATGAAGTACTTAATTTCTTGCTTTGTATTTGGTTGCTTTCTCAATGATTAAAAAAGAAAAAAGAAAAAGAAGGGTAAAAGAGAAGACTCACTAGTAGTGAAATCCCTCCTTAAACAGCAACAAGCTGTTTTCTAATTAATTCTGGCTCAAAAACTACTTCTGAATTCATCAGTGATCACAAATCCTCATTTTAAAGACTGACCATTAAGTTATTACTGGGAGAGAGAACAAGTATTGTTAAAATATTTTAAAGAAATGTGTTTAGATGTATTTTGTCTTTGTTATGACAATAGTGACCATAACCCTTGCCTTGACATGAAGGAATGTGTGTATCTCACAGGAAAGTTGCAACCTTTTGCACCTAACCCCTCAAAAAATCCCAATCTCAGCACAACTGTGTTGTCATACGAAGCTTCACCAGAAACATAAGTGATAGAACAGGCAGGGCTGGGAACTAGCAGGAAGCATTTATATCTCAGTCCATCCTGAGCTATCAGGGGCTCTGATGACTTAGCCTTTCTTTCAGATGAGATAAAAACCAGAGGTCCCAGCATCTGGTGGCCATTAGGAAACCAGAGATATTGGAGTTATTAGACACTGAATCCTGGTCGTATTCCAAGACAAACAGCCATATTCAGCCTTCCTAATAATTCCATACTGTTTCAGAGAAAAATCACATCTTCTTCTACCTATCCAAAGGTGCTGTGCAGTGTTTATTGCTATGCTGCAAAACAAAACACTAACCCTGCAGGAGTGCACTGCACTCCACAGTGACACAGCACTTGCTTCACCTCTTTTATCCATTGTCTCATAATGGCTATATTAGGTTCTGTTACTGGCATAACTACCCTGAGCCCTCAGTCTCTAGAGTGATGGAATGTGGACAGGCTGCACATCCTGCAGTGGGACCTACAGAAATAATTTACATGGATGAAATCCCTTAGAGTTGCTGGAGTATCATTGCAAGGAAAGCACAGGTGCCCGGCTGCCCTGCACACCATCCTGCTGCTGCTCTCTCAGGTACCTCCACGTGCCACTTTACAAGTGTTTTTCCCAGTTGTACAATCTTTGTGTCAGAGGTAAGCACTGACATTCCCTATGCCAGTCAGTCATCTGACCTCGGTGCTCCCAAATTACTGCTCTTACCAGTTCTCCTTTGGTCAGAAAAAGACTCAGGTTATTAACAGTTATTCTCCAAGTCACACGTCAGTTAAATGGAGAAATTAGCTCAAAACTAGACTGGCTAAATATCCTCTCCTCCTTTAACCTTCTTCCAGAGACCAAAACTACAGATGTCTCACCATCACTGAGACATACTGAATACTTAATCTGGATATGATGTCAAATTTGCACTGAAACTCTTTCCACCTGCTGTTACTGTCTTTTGAGATTCCCAAGAGGTCAGAACTAAGCCCTAGCTGTATATAAACATACACCCACACGCATTTTTACTTGAATCGAGTATAATAGCTTTGGATACTCTAATGTTAATCTTACCCAAGGATTACAACCCTGATTAATTTTTCAGTTTGTAATGTAATGTTCCTAGAGCGAACACCAATATGTTCTTTCTGGCTTGACCGGGGCAGATTTTACCTCAGTATATGAAATAATTTGATGTTTTCTGGAGAGTTAATGTTTCTGTTGTTGCAAGGAAGAGAAGAGAATGATCCCGTTGGATTGTTGATCATTGACTCAAAAGATTTATGATCTGAGCTATCACATCAACAATCAGTTTAACAATAAAATGCTGTTGCAGAAAGGTTCCTTTTTTATGGTCTCTATTTTCATGCCAGCAGCATAAAGCACAGCTGTGCTCTGAGCTCACCATCCTGCCACAGGACTGAGAAAGAACAGTTTCGGGAGCAATGACAATTGTTTCCAAGACTTTCCTCAGCCAGATAATTATCAACACCCTCCTACTGCAGTAAGTGATTTTAAATCAAAATCAGGCTTGAACCTCCACTTCTATACCCCAGAACAACATTTAATTCAGGTATTCTCTAGGTTTTAAGAGGCAGAGGAGCTGCCACCCTTAACCAGAATGAATATCAGAGGAAGCTGAGTGTACACAGCTCCTTAAACAGCAGCAGCGCAATTCTACGGTTGGTGTGATGAGACTGCCCCTTGCTGAGCAGTATTTTCCCAGGATTTCTTTAGGTTTTGCATGTATCTGGCAGGTTGCAAATCTTTTGAAGTAGGGATTGTGTTTCAAGTCTGATTTTTCATATACGAGAGCACAGCAGGGTCAGATGCGGTGACCCGAGTTCACAGGTGTGAGCGTTACAGATGTAGCAATAAAAACGTGAGAAGGTTCCCAACTCCACAAAGTGATCTTTCAGAGAAAAAGAAAGTATGCTGTGTGCACATGAAGGTACTTTAATCTCGCAGATTTTTAACAAAGTTGATATAAGTAGTACCTGAAGATTACTTTTGAAATGTGAAATCTGAATAAAATTGTGTGCTTTGGGCTTCTGGTAAGTGCTGGATTTCCTTCTTCTAACCACAAGAAAAACAACTCACAGCTATCTGTACTCCCACACTCATCACACAGACTAACTTCTGCTGGGATAGGCACAAGACCTACAGATGCAGTGGGAGAAATACAATCGGAGCTAAAAGTTCAACCTACGAAGTGATGCAAACATTAACTTCCAACCTCCCCCCCCCCAGAGGCAAAGAGCAATTTCCCACTGCAGAGCAGGGGCTGCACATTGTACACCCTGACACCCTGCGGACTCCTTTGTGGGACGGAACACATTAATAAGGGCAAAAGGTTATTTTCCAGCAAAGTTTGTAAATTAAATTCTATAGAAAACCAAACAAAAGGTTACATGAGTGTTCACTTATCCATGAGCAGTGAAAATATTTCATTTCAGATTTTGCAATGTGTCCTAACAATGGCAGCTTATACACCGCAGGTACTCTGCAAACTAGGCTAAATTAATTAATATCAAATTTCAGCCAAATGTACTGACCTGAGAAAGGTTTCAAATTAGTTTTTTCACTTAATGAATTTTGGTTAAGACCTTTGATAACAAACAGTACAGAAAGTAACTGAAAGGAAGAACACACTTTATTTGATTACTTTTAAAGTATATAGACTTGCAAAGTGGTGCAAAGAGAAAATAAAGAATGGATTAGGAAGTTACCTAATTTATTTAGTTAGATAAGTTATTTTAAGGTATAAGTTGTCTAACTTATTTGGATTTAAACCAGCTACAGAAATATTCCCTGCCTCACACTGAAAAAGACACCTTACACTTCTTGTGTTGGAGGTGTGGAAATTTGCATCAAATCATACATTAAACTGCAAAAAGGGATGGGGCAGAGGCTTGCTGAGGACCCATCAGCAACAGCTGCCCTCCTTTTTCCCTACAGACACATCACCCACATGCAGGGCACAGGCACAGCCTCCTGCTAGGGAATGGCAACTGCAAACAGGATTACTGGCCCTGGCAGGCTTCTCTGCTGGAGCTTCTCACTCCATTTAACAGCTTTTCTCCTCCCACAAACTTCAGCTCATCCAGAAATGTAGAACAATATTTAGAGCAAGTGCAATCAATTACTGTCATTTAAAAGCTGTGCTTTGTTCTGAACACTTAACTGTGTCCAGTGTGCATCAAACATGACATAACCAACACGGCAGGTCCTGCGGGCCAAAAAAGGATGATTTATATATTTTTTTCTGACTCTTTAACCCAGACCTTTCTAAACAAACCTCCATCCAGCTTGTCAGAGATCCTGACTCCAACACCTCCAGGTGCCAATTGCTTCATACAGAGATGTAAGAAACCCCACAGCTGACAGGTCTGAGATAACCCAGCCTCAGGAAAACTGCCTCCTGATTTCCTCACCCCTGCTGAAGTCAAACATCCAGATGTTACATAACAGGTCTCTCCAGTCAAGCACCTGACTCGTAAGCTGTGGAAGAAAACCTGAGACATTTAGGATCTTATTTTTTTTCTCCTGGTTTCCTCAACTTTTGTCTAAGATTTAGGGAGAGAAACTGGTATTCTATTTTAAATATAAAAAATTAGCATGTACTACCATTAAAAGAATAGTAAGGCTACTGCAGTTAAGAATTGTGAAGTCCTTGGTGCTTTTAAGCCAGACCTTCTCATAATACTTCAAGAAAAAAATGTGGTATCACCTGTATCCCCATACAAAATACTACACTAGCTATGTTTTTATTTACATTATACTTTCATAACTTGAATAGAATAAAGTAACACCAACTTTGTTCTGTTGCTTTACATAGATGCTATTTGTTTGGTCCTGTCTAGGCTTTTATGTAGTACTAATTTCTAACCAGCCTTGTGGCACCTGAGTGGAATATATGTAAGGAAAAGAACAAGATTTAAGTCTTTAGTTTCATGAAATTAAAACTGAAATTCAAAGTTGCATTGAGATCAGTTTTTCTAAAACACATATTTTGTATGTTTTTATCATCATTCTCTATTCATACATATTAGCAGAGTGAGTAGATTAGTCATGAAAATCAAGAAAGAAAAATATTTGTATCTTCTTAGGAACTTGAGGAAAACACAAACAAGCACACATCCAACTCCTCCTCTAAATTTCTTTCAGTGTTACCAACAGTCACCTGTTTCAAAGTATACCTTGATAAACAGACATACAAACCACCGGGAGTAGCTTATGCATGATTATTTTCCAGATAGCTACAAACACGGTTTGGAGCATTTAAGAAAGTTACATGAAGCCATTCATCGAGCTATACTGAGAATAGAATCCAGGTTTCCTTACTACTTATGCCACAACCAAGTCCTCGTGTTTTATCTACAAAAGCTTCCTGCCCTAACCATAAAATACCTGACAGAAGTCAATATCCTGCTACAGTTCCATGATATCATCACACAGGAATTTGTGATTTCAGGCTTATCAAGAGCAAGAGGCTGCAGTGGCTACAAACCCAGCAAGCACAGTAAATGTCACAGCTCTGCCAAGTAACTGAATGAACTGTGGGGGTCTCATCTTACAGAGATAAACTGGTTCCAAACAGAATTTGAATTACGTTCCCATAGTAGTTTTATGATGAACTTAATTAATGGAAAGGGTTTGGTGCTTCTGTGCAACTTTTTCAAGCTACAAGTTGATACTAGTGCTACTTTGATACAGTGTGAGGAAACATCTAAATAATCAGGCTTAAGATGCCACTGACATTTGATATGTAAGGAAAATGAGGATTACTCATGCCAGACACTAAATAAAATTCCCAAAGAAACTGAGGCCCCCAGTGACATACTATGTAAGGTACAGACCAAATTCTCAGTGACCTCAGTTAAACACAATAGCCCAGAGCACACCTGACAGCAGTGAGTGCTTTTCAATTGTCTCTATCTTTCTTACATTTGCATCCACAACTTTTAAGGGTCTTACAAAACACTTTTACTGCCTACCTAGAAAAGTGAAATGAAAAAGGAAACGATATCCATTACTTTAAAATCAAAGAAAAGTCACAATATTCTTCATAAAGACTAATCCTGCTCTTCTCTTTTTAGAACAAAACCATGCAGACAAGGAAGTGTTGTAAATCTGAGATCTGTAAGCTGCTGGGCTGCAGAAGGGCCCCTCTAAACAAGCATGTTATGGAGCTAGCCTGTACCTGTGTCTCACTGCACATTCCTCTGGCAAAGGAATTTAGTCCTGAAACCTGGTACCCCTCTGCCCTCCTCTGAGTGAGCTCATAATACCGGAATGAAGAGGAGGGAAATAACTTTCTCGCTGGAATTTCTTTAATGGAAATTATAAGAACACATCTTGATGAAATAGATGCTGGAAGTATTTTGCCTGGTTGTTCTTACACACACAGAACACTTGTTATTATATATAGAAGACATAGAACTACCTCAGCAAAATTTATCCCTGGTAAATTCAGTGTTATCATATAATCCAAACAAAATCCATAGCCAGAATCACTGCACAAAGGTGCCTGGGCTGACAGTCTTCTGTGCAGGGAAAACTGTAAAACAATCATTCCAGATCTGGACAGTAACTCAGCCAAACAACAAAAAAAAAAACCCCAAAGCTTCATTAGTTTCATCATTTCATTAGTTTCACAAGCTGAGAGGTAAGAAAGAAAGGAGAAATGGATCTGGAAAGCTACAGTCAGCTGCAGAACACTTCTGGTAATTGCAGCTCAGAATGAAAATTATTAAATTCCTATTACTAAGTTTGGAAATGAAAAAAAACAAACCACTTGTTTGCTGAAAGTTGCACAATATCTACTGTTTTATGAATCAGACTTCTGTTAAAAAAAAACCAAAAATCAACCCATTTTTCTTTACCATAGCTTTAGTTTACTTCTATCCAAAATACTTGGTAAACACTTTGGTTTGTGGTTCATAAAGTATCCTTGAATTGAGTTGAAAAGTTATAGTAACACTGAAGATCTGATATAAACATTAATTAATTCTTCTCTACTACTGTCAGACTGTAGTTAAGACTCACTAGCTGGTTTTTAATCCCTGCCACTCCTCTCTGAAAGACGTGCAGAACTTGGCTGGATAGCACAAAGCTGGAAGATAAAACCCAACCACATTCTTAGGGAACTTCACAGTCTCGTGCTAGAGAAAGTCTCATGCTAGCCCATAAAGAAAATGCAATTGAATGGAGAGCCTTTAAGCAGCCATAATCAACATTTTACAGTTTTGTGCATTATTTGTTAGAGGTTCAAGCCTTCAAGATCTCCAAAGGCAGATTGTACAAGTCATCTCATTTAGAGAGGAGCCTTAGGGCACACAAAGCACCCGGTGCAACAGTTCAAAGAAGCAAAACTTGCTGCATGACTTGGGGCAAAGCTTTTTTCACACATGCAGGGCAGTAACACCAGTACTTAGCCTGGCAGGGTGGAAGGACATCTGCAAATTGCTACCAGGGGTGAAAGACAACACAGTAATGCAACCAGTGATTATGTATTTTAGAGTAAAAATTGCAACGTGTTTCTTCGTATTATTTAAGGAAACGGTGTGAGATGTATGTGCACGATAAATGAACCCTACAGAAGGGACAAAACAGACCAAATGTTGTTGCTTGTGAACATGCCTGTCACAAGGCATTTCAGAATTTGACCTATCCTGCAACTGTCAGCCCTCAGGAGGGCATGCAAACACATTTTACCCTCAATGGAAAACGTGCTCAGACACATTAAAAGATGTTCTGACCCAGACCCCGGGTTCTACAGTCACAGAAAAGCAGTCTTTGCAGAACCTCCGAGGTGATTTTCCAACCACATTCTTAGGGAACAGATTACTTGAGGTATGGGAGGCCCTCAGCTCCCAGAGACCCCGCTGAGGGCTCTCCACACCCCACATGCTCCAGGGCCAACACATTCACATGGAAATTGCACCACTGAGAGATACAGGTCAAACCACAGTTTGGAGCTCACTCTAATTATCTAGGCAGATTTTGGTTTAATCCTAACAAGATTATACATTCAGAGAGATTAAGGTTGTTAAAAGTACCACAGAGCAAACCATATAATCACTACCTTCAAGAAACCATCTAAAGTATTCCGTTTATGGTCACCAACTCATTTAACTTTAAAACCTCTGCAGACCTCTGTGGTATTCAAAGAGTATTTTCTGTATCTATTTGTGGTAAAAGTAGGCTAAGCATCTGACATTTGCTTTGGTGACTAGAACACATTTGTTACAGGAGTGGTTTGAAAGCTTCTTCCTTTCAACACCATATTAACATATTTTCTCTATATTGTTCTTAAGCTTACATCTTGGACCTCTTCAAGTCACAGCAAAAAGCCAAGTACCATCTGTAGAAAGAGATTTCACAGTCTGTTTCCAGTTTAAGCCAAAACTACTTTATTAGGTTAAAAATGCACTACTCTTCCTTTGTAAAAATGATCATATAAAGCTTACAGGAAGCGATAGCTGTTAAAAACTGTGGTTTTGATGAAAACAGAAAACTTTTGCTAAGTAGCAAGCAATGCATTTGGGTTACACCTATTTCCATAGTGAAAGTAAAGAGAATATGCATTTCAAAAGTACACCAGAAATAAAGCACCTTACTTTTGGCACCCAGGGCTTATTGGAAATCACCTCAGTCATGAACACAACACAGACTCACCACACTTTTATCTTTTCTGTTAACAAAGATTCAGCATGTTCTATGCAAAATGCTATATACACTGTGCAGTGCAAAACAGGACCTGCCAACCTCACCTTCCAGCTGAATCCACACTTCACATGTGCTGCACTTCATAGAAAAGGCAAAGATACCTTCATTTTACAGATAATGTTCCAACTTTTCAACCCCTCACACACACACACTTTGATGACAGTCTAAAACCTCAAAAGGAGGGCTGAGGCTGAAAGCCTACAGGCTCCTTTTATGGAAAAGTCTGAAGACTACTATAAATTCTTAATTTTCCAAGCTTGCTTTTTGCTCCTGCAGGCTATGTTCTTCCAGTTCAGTTACACCCTGCTTTGTGGATAGCTTTAATCATCAAAGTACAATACAGTGATTCACCCTCCTATTGTTTTGATGTGTTTCCACCATAGTAGTAGCATTAATGCCAAATTGCTTTTAAAAAATTATATAAATATATTACACAGAGCAAGTGATACCTGCACACTCCTCCACAGCAGAGGTTTGACTGATATAAGAAGAACTATTAGACCTTTAAAACAGTCCTGATTCTCTTTGGCTCTTTCTCATGTTATTCACTGTGTCAATTCATCTATTTAACTTTTTTACAGTAATGACATGAGTTTATATATATTTAAAAATACATTTTATTCTGAAAAATTGACTTGCCAGCTTATGAATTCTAAACAAACTTTAACAATAAAGTATTAAGAGTAATAGATTCATCACTTCTCTTATAATTATATCATTTTCTAGGGAATCTTTTTTGGTTTAAGACTTCTTTTCAGAACTAGACATTATTTCATGTCCATGGAAAGATACCTTACTACTTGTGAGGGCAGGATCTTAATAGAAAATATTATCTTCAGTGATTCAAATAACAGGATAAGGAACATAAGAAGCAGATTTGAAAACACTAATGCAATGAGAAGAGGTAAGGTACATGCAGTAATTAAAAAGTCAGGAAAAGACAAAGCAATGACTTGATGCTATTTAAAGCTTTAAAATTATGCTACTAGCAAAAAATAAAGCTGGTAACATTTAATTTGCAAAGATTTTAAGAAGCACAACAGCATTTTTAAGTCCATTTCTTGCTTAACTGCACTTTCCTTTTCCTCTCTACTTTTGAGGTCAAAATCGACCCCTTCAAACAGTGATATAAATTCATTTATGCAGTTGGCTTTCAGCTGACTCTGTACAAACATTTCTATCCCAATCTCTAGAAAGCTGCAGGTTTTGATCTGTCAGCCAAAAAACTATGCTAAGGAAACAGTTAATGGTGTTGTTGCTACCTTGTTGCCAACCTCTTTCACCTTCAATGGAAACGGAAAAATGACAAATATGCAAACCTGAAGGAAAATTAAATCTTAGTCTCATATCTTATAGAAACCTTGAGGTATTGCCTTTTCTAGGGAGTTCTCGATTAGTCCAGATACAACACTTAGATGATGGTTAGATTTGACCTGTGTTGCACATCACACTGGGGTCTTGCCAAGTGCTTGTGTCAAGGACGGAATCGTTTGTTCCTGTTACTAATGGGGAAAGCAATGAACATTAGGTGCAACCCTCCTGAGCAGATTTGTGCAAGAGAGATTCCTGGCTAACAGGCACTGACACGTCCTCACTGCTGCTGGAGTGAGGCATCAGAGAAAGCACTGCAGGATTAACCGCCAGGAGTGATCCTGGCAGCCTCCCCGAGTGCTAAAGCACAAAGGAGAGCCAGGAAGGCAGAGGAGCTCAGGAGCACGTTGAGGCAGGGGCTGGAGGCTGTACAAAGTACAGTAGATTCCAGCCAGATAGGAGAAAATAGACCAGGGAGTAAGGCAAACTCAGAGTACAGTAGCTATTGACACCTTGGGGGACTGAAGCAAATCAGACCCATTTGGTTCACAGCGTTGATTCTCTCAGTATTAAAGTAACCAAGTGAGCAGAGACTGTGCAAACTGAAGGGGCTGGTTTAGTGGCCCAACAAGGTTGACACAGCCAAAGCTAATCAAAATCCTGCAGAAATAACAAGAAGGAAAGCACAGACCTAAGGGATCTTTGCAGCTCTGTATTCATTTGGGTACAAGCAGAATCAGAGGGCCAGCACTCAGCTCTGACCAGCACGAACTGTTAAAAAAATGTGGCAAAGAAGCCAACAAAGAAGCAGATCCATGGAACAGTTCTCTTGGCTTGGTATTATTTTCACCTCATTGTGTTTCCTCAAACCTGAGAGAAGAGGAAACAATTCTAAAAAGATGAATTTGAACATAAGTAGTAAGATTATTGTCAACAACTTTTGAAAGCAGAAAGTTAAACACAGTACTGGAAACTGCAGCAACACGACTTCCATATAAATCACACCAACAGAGAAGGGGAAGTTGTATAGAAAAACCCAAGGTAGGCTGAACTGCAGGAAATTTGTGCAAAAAGCACAGGAACAAGTTATTTACTTTCCCCAAGTATTTTCAGATTTATTGCCCACACCTCCAAATTCCCTTTTTGCAAGGAACAGGTAATGAGAACTGCATAATTCCACTCTAAATGCTCTTTCTGTTCAGACATGTAAATGGAAATAAGTATGTTAAAGCTCAGCTAGGGTTTATAGCCTTCCCAGGAGAGTGAGAGCCTTATTGGGCTATAGAGATATTTTGAAAGAAAAGAAAATAAATAAAAAAAGACAAATAATTAAAAAAAAAAAGAGAGAGAACTAAAAAAACTAACCACTTAAGGAAATTAATCATTATCCATAGAGGGGCACACAAATCCACTTCTCAGGGAAGAGAGAAGGTCAAGTACATCAAGAATTCTGGCAGGAAAGACTTTTTCATCTATATCTATCATGACTTCATGATCACCTCAAAATACTATTACACCCCTCTACAGTATAAGAATACCTTTTCCTCCCAGAAGGAATACCTTCCTTTTATTATTTTGAGGTACCTAAAGACTTGCCCTAAAAAGAACTGATAATTCCCAAAAAGTCACTGACAAAAGGGTAAAACTGGCTGGCATCTCTGAAATATGTTCCTGTTTCCTCAGCACTGTTTAATACAGAATCATGAGCTTTGCAGTGTTTGTAGCAATCCCTTCCTAGTACATCTCAGTGAAAGATGCTCAAAAACCAGGTGGGTCATATTTCCTGATACATAACCAAAACTGTCTGACAAGAGACTAGTTGGATGTCTACTCTTAATGCTCCAGTGAGCACTCAGTTAGGAGTAAAAGTACTTGCAGAAACAATAGAGTATCTGTATGATTAGGAAATTGCTTCTGGATCAATTATGCTCTTTTCAAAAAACACTGCAGCTTCCTATGGTTCAAAAAAAAAATCCGATTAAACACCAAATGCTGGCAATACGTTGGCAACCTTGCCTGAACAGATGCTGTGTCTCTGGGAGTATGGGATAACAAGGAATTCTTTTCTTCCTGTACAAGTCAGGAGTTACCAGTCCTCTTCCTGAAGCAGTTCTATGTCTACAAATGGAGTATACATTTGTATACATAGCATACAAAGCATACATAGCATACAAAAACTAAACAAGAAAGAGGCAGAGTTAAGACCTCATTGAGTTCAGTATTTGCAAGCCAGAGCCATTTTACCATCACAAATTTTTTTGCACTCTGTAACATTCTCATAATATCTGTAAACATCAGCATGTTACTGCAGCTACCCCAGAAGGAAGAGTTAGTAAGAGACAAGGTAGCAGGACCTTACTGGTGTGGAGAGTCTCTACAGCAAGAATGGACAAAGGGTGGAGAAGCCCCACCACAAAAGGCCCTGCCTACTTTAGGGACACCACCATGACTTACTAACAGCAGCTCTTAAGCCCAGGGAACACAGTGGCTGGCAGTGAAGCTGGCTTGTGTCCAGAAGGGGAAATAAAATCCTTCTTCAGGTAACACAGTGCTTCTCACACCTATAAAAAGGCAGCCACAACCTTAAATCAATAATGACATCAAAAAAGCCCTTCAGAACACAATCATATGTGTTACTCTATTTCATAGCTGCTGTAACCTGACATAGTATCTGACTGCCAAATAAACAGCCACTTTGTATGCTCAATTGTCTTCAGCACCCAGAAAATATTCAGCAAATAAACAATTATTTGTTCAGACGGGAGAGAAAGGGATAGTCAGCTTTAAATGAAAAGTTCCCCTACAAGTTAACATGTCTTGGCAAGAGCTCGATAATTAGCACTGTTATGAACAATCAGCTTCTTTTTTCAGTAATTCTCATTATTTTGCTACAGAACCAGGGTATAATTCTTATTATTTTACTATAGACCTATTGCCACTCAAACTTGACCTTCACAGAATGACCATTCTCAATGCAGTACTGAATCTTCACCAAACAACCCTCCACACCTATGCATTCTTACACATGAGAAGCCTTATCTGGTAAACAAATCCTGAGATTTAGAAGATTATGTTGGTATTTTACATTATTTCTTGAATTCTGTAGATTCCTTCCTTATACAAGCAACTTTACCATATATATTACCTCTTTCCCCATAAAGTTCACTACTACATAAAGATACAGCTGTAAAAATCAAATTACAGAAGGATTGCATACTTATAAATACTGATTGAATTGGCAAAGAAAAAGAAAACAGAACTTTATAAATACCTCTGTAATGGATAACATCATATTTGCAGAAACTGCATTGGAAAGTGTTATGATGAGAGCTGCAACTCTGTTTTAAATACCCATAATTAAACAGCTATTTTTCCCCTCTGTCAGAGACTCTGGGACAAAATTTATTTTTGGCCACTGAAAACAACGAGCTCTGTTCAATTAAGCTCATCCAGTACATATTAAAGTAAAAGATATTATGAAACATTTGTATCATAGATATAGAAACAAAACACACAGAAAACCTGGGAGACAGATAAATAAGACCACTTGTGCTAGTTTGTCATGAACAAGCAGAACTTCAGTTACTCAAAATAGAGCAGACTGCCCAGAACTGGTTTTCACACGTAGTTTTTATTTGCCTTACTTGGATACTGAAAATCTTTTGCTGAACAAGATACTAAGTGCTAAAAAAAAAAGAGAGTGGCTCTCGTTAATCTGCACATTTATTAGCAAAAAAATGGAAGAGTTGCAATAGTACATGAAGTCCACTCATAAAATCAAGCTAACTGAACTCCATCTGAAAGCTCAGGTGTTCCAACAGAACATGTCTGATGGCAAGTCCTTACAGTAAGTCCTAACAGTAATTCCTTAGGACATCACATCAAAACCAGCACGTATTCCAGATACACTCAACTAGCTGAACGAGGACAGGAAGGAAACAAATGAGGAGTTATCACCTCACCTGTATGCCAGGTATGCTCTCAGGGAGGCTCAGAATGACTGCTAGGACTATGATGCCGCTCAGCTGAGAGCTTTGTGAAGAGATGTGAATCTCAAATTTCATTGCAAGAGGCTGTCTCTGCATTTTGTGACCATATTCAGCTCATGCTCCACCTCACATTTATGAGAGGAAAACCCCAAAACATCAGCAAAACTCTGATTATCTTTTAAAAAGTCCCTCTCCTAAAAACTCCATTTTGCCCTGTAGCCTGGAAAAGCCTCAGGGGAGGACACTGATCAGCCAAGGCAAACCCCTGCCTCTCTAGCATCTTATCCCCCATAGTTCTGGACCAACTTTTGTCATTTGTCTGAGTGCAATGAACGTCTCAAGGACAGTACTACCATGTTGTTTTACTCACGCACAGCATCTCGTACTGACACTCCTGGCTAACTATTAACGCAAATTATTGATGATAAAAGATTGAAACCACGAATGAAGCATAGCTTGTAGAGTGACTGCAGCTGAAAGCTAGCAGGGGAAGCTCTTAGGTCACTCCCAGCAATTGGGCTACAAACGAGTTAACAGTCTCTGCAAAGTAACTGCAAGTCATCTGTGTTTTCAACATTTGGCTCAAGAAAACATAGATAGCATTACAAGACTAATTTTGTACTGCCATTCAAAATAGATCATCATTTACACCCAGGGAAAATAATTATAAACTGAGAAATTAATTCAGATACCCTTTAAAATCCTTTTCTTACAGAAAAGGGGATGACTACACTTCATAACTGAGACCTCTGTGGCAAAGCCATCTTTGATACAACTTTATTCAAGGTGCTGGCCTGGCATGTCAGCCACTGCCTACACTAGTCCTGTCCACAGTACCATTCCTGAAGAGTGCTCAAGAACTGGAACAATATTTTATGGACATTTCCTTTACAACAGATACATTATTGAAATTGGGGGTTTTTTAATGAAAGAAAATACGAACAACAGTTATAAATGACACCATTCCAGCAACAAGTGGACTGTCTCTGTGACTAGTCTTCTAGAAGTTATTACTCCTTATTACCCTAAAGCTTTAACCTCATTTTATTACCATGGTACTTCACTATGCTCTGTCCCTTCAAATTATATACCAGAAGACTATTAAGAAATGTTTCAGAGATCTTGCTTTTTCTAAGAAAGCTCTGCTTACTGCAAGTTCCATCACCAGTACCTTCTCTTAACAGCTTACTTCATGCTGGAAGGTCTTAGGATGTGTTTTTAAATCAGTGATACCAGAAAGTCATTAACATACTACCCTATCCGAAGTTCACAAAAACAGAGTTTTAATCTTTCTTGTTGGGCATGTTTGACAGCATTTTTAATAAAAATCATTAAATCCATTAACTGCTTAGACATGCAGAGCACTAGGTATTTTAAGGACCTATTTCTGATTCTTTTTCATAGTTGTAGACTGATTACATAGCAACTAAGATTTTGACTGTTTTCTAACCCTGAAGAAAACTGTCAGGCAAACTTAGAAATAGCAAGTAGATATTAATCTTATTCATTACAATAGACTTAAATTGACAGAGTCCCTTTATGGGCAATGAAAGATGTCAAGGAACTAACAGAAATCTGACTGCTTAAGAGATGTGTTTTCCAACAGATAGGAAGCAAAATCAGAGCAAACTATTTAAATTTGCTATCAGTTACATCTGCATCAATCAGGAATAATTTCACTGCCATACTGCAAGAATTTATAAAAATTACTATAAAGTGTCACACATTTGCTTCAAAGAGCCTTTAAAATACGTGCTTTATAAAAGTCATTTCCACACAGATTCCACTATAGTAAGAACTCTCAGAAGAACAGTTCTTGGTTTTGTTAAATAAAACTCTCTAATCTTTTAATCTTTGAGAAGATTAAAGCTTGTAACTACCACCTGATCAGGATGATGAAATTCTACTAGTGCAATTGATTATAAAAAATGCAAAATAGAATCAAGCCTTTCATATTTATGAAAAGTATAAACCCCTCTGCTACTAAAGACTTTTAAAAACATTTCTTCTCAGTTGCACAGGAAGGTTCTAATTCCTTAAAATTTTAATCAAAAGAGTAGCAAAAGCAGTAGAAAAACATTGGCTGCCAAGTCAAGAACACGTTTTAACTGGCTTTGTTAGAAATCTGTCCAAAGTTGAATTAAAATAAACTTGCTTAAAGCATATTATACTACTTCCATTAAATCACTATTGTATACTTGCTGTAAAATCCACACCACAACCATTACTGTACAATCTTAATTTACATTACAATATAAGAAAGACATTTTTTTAACTGCTGACTTTACATCAGTTGGACACTTAATTTAGGCTACAGATCTTCCAAAGGACTCTTTCATTCACTAGTTGAGTGGGCTAAGAATTGCAGCATCCCAGCTGCAGAAAATCTATTATAACGCCAAAAAGAAGAAAATTATAAACATTTAAAAAGCCTGCAATCACCTACTAATCTATTTAAACATTTATTAGGAACAGCAAGAGAAAATCCATGTTTATGTCATAAAATTGTCAGATTGACAGATCATAAAGTCATTGCTTCTGTACAACAACTTGGAATTTAAAACACATTTGCTAATAGTCGTGAACCTTGATACAACACTTAACAGCTTAATCCTTTAATTTCTCACATCACTTTTACTTAGTTATGATGTGTTGTGGATTGGATCCCTCGTGAACAAGGACCTAGAGGGTCAGCTTTTAGCAGAAAAGTTTGAGAAGAGACTAAAAGAGAACGAAAGCCAGTCAGGTACAAAGTGAGACACTGACCACGCTTTCAGACACTGAAAGCTGTTACACCGCACACAGATGGTCTTTCACCCCAGCACACTTTTCAAAAACTAGTCAAAGTCGAGCGGACGAAAGGCACAAAGGGACTTCGGAGCACAGGTGTACAGCAATTAAAAAAATATCCGCGCATCTTTCCCAGGGGGGCGGGGACGTGTCCATTCTCTGGCCGAAGGATGCCCAAACCCCGACAGGTTCGTCCGGGCACGTTCACCTCCAGCGAGCACTGGACCTGCACGCACTTACCGCACTCGCCAGCTCCGCGCCCAGCCAGAGGAGCAGCAGCACCAGCGCCCTGCGGGGAGGCAAAGGGACAGACAGTCACGGCGGGGAGCGGGGGCACCGCGGGGAGCGGGGGGGTAGCGCTCGGCACTCACCCTGCGCGCCCCATGGCCCGGGCAGCCCGCGGGCACGGCCGAGGAAGAGCAGGGTCCGCCGTCACTCGGGGCGGGCAGGGCACCGTGTGGCTCCTTCCCGGCGGAGCACTGAGGGTGCCCGGCCCCGAGGAGCGACCGGGCTGGAGCCACCAGCGCTGCCCGCCCGCGCTCGGTCACTGCTCGCTTCCCGCGGCGCCGCAGCCCCTCCAGGCGCTCGCAGCGTGCCCGGGCAGGAAGTTCGCGCGGTGTTCGCCGAGGCGTCGCACCTGAGCGGGGCCGGATGGGCCGGGACCGAGCGCGGGCGAGCCCCGCACCCGCCCCTCCGGAGGGGCGACCCGGCACTGCCAACAACTCCCCCTTGCCCTCACACGCACACAGAGCGGCTTCCGCTGCAGAAAATAGTCCGGGGTCCAGCTGCCCGCCCGGTGGCGGTGCGGGGCGGGGAGAGGCGGCGCCCGCCCTTGGAGCCGACAAAACCGCGGCGCCCGGGGGCAGGGCGGTGCCGGGGGATCGCGGCCCCCTCGGAGCGGAGCGGCAGCGCGCCCCACACCGCTCGCCCGCCCCCGGAGCGGAGGAATACTGTAGTCCCGGGAGGACTTGAGCCGGGAGAAGCGGGCGAGTGCGGCAGAGGGGCGGGCGCTGCCATCGGGGCGGCCGGCGGGAGCCGCCTGCAGGAGCCGCGCTGCCCCGCCGGGCTATGCCCGCGCTGCAGGGCCGGCCCCGGAGCTCCTGAGCGGGCGGGATGGAGCCGCGGTGGCGGAGCTGCAGCCTGGCCGCCGGCTGCCTGGTGCTGGTGCTGCTGGGGTGCTGGGGGCCGCAGGAGGCGGCGGCGGCGGTGAGTGCGGGGCGCCCTCCTTGTTCTCCGCGGGTGCTGCCCGGCGCCGCTGTCCCCGCCGGGCGCGGCCGCTGCGCGGAGCCTCGGGGGGAGCTTTGGAGCCTCGAGGATGGGGTGGCCGAGGGTGGGCTCCCCCTGACAGGAGCCCCGCGGCTCCTGTGGCGGGCGGGGGTCGGCGGCGCGGCCGGGCCCCGCCGGAGGGTCTCTGGGCTCCCGCAGGTGCCGGGGCTCCCGGGCGGCCCGTCCCCGCACAAAGCCCCGCGGTGCCGTCGGGCCGGCGCTGCGCGGGACCCTCACGGCCGGGACCGCCGGCGGCTGCGGGGAGGCAGGAGAGCGAGCGGGAGTGCGGGGCGGGGGGAGCCCGGGTGAGCTTTGTGCGGGCTCTGAACCCGCTGTTCCTCCGGGACAAAGGAGGAATGATTCCCCCTTGCCTTTCCCCCTCCCCACAGGACCTCCGTGAAAAGGTGTCTGAGCTCTAGCCACTGAGCCATCACCTGCCGCCCCGAGTCGCACCTGGACGTGGCATGTGGGCATGGCTTGCCGGAGGATACTGTGCCTCAACCTGGGGCTTAATTTTCCCGAGGGTTGTATTTCTGCTTCCGTAAAGCCCCAGCTGAGGTGCTAACGGAGATGGCAAATGCGTGCGCTGTAGCAGGGAGTGCACAGTAAACGACCTGGAGAAGAATTTTCATCTCTGTCTTTGAGAGAGAGATGCTATCCCAGCTTTCCTGGAGTGGCAGGGCCTTGAAACTGAGAGGTGGGAGAGGTGATCCCTGGCTTCAGGTTTCAAGGTATTTGACTAAGACCTCCAGCTGTTAACGAGTGGGAAAATTAACTAAAAAGGCTGGTGCATTTCACTAAAATGCTCACACTAACTGGGTTAACTTCAGATTTTTACAGCTCCTTTCTCTTTTTGAATTTTTTTTGAGTTTACTTGGAAAGGAGAATGAGTCCAAATTGCTGTTCTTTAGGATTACTCTCTAGTTGAAAAGTCATAATATGTTACAGTGATAAGTGTAGAGTACATTTCTGTGACTCCCCCCTTCCATTTTGTAGTTAGAGCTGACAAAATCTTATTTGTCTTGAACTCTCCTTTGAAGTGCATTCCTTTATAGTGAAACTTTGTAGACCTTTCATCTGCCCTCTGAAAAAGCAAAGACCAGCCATAATATACTTCCTTCCTCTTCCACTCCTCCTTCTTACCGTGCCCAGGTGGGAACCCAAGTGTAAGTGATACCAGTGTGCCACCAGTGCTTACTGATATGGGGAACTGCCTGTCTCCACATTGTCTGTGACACCAGTTCTGCTGCTCTGCTCGGTCCCACCTCACCCCAGGCTGCCTGCCTTAACTCCCACCCCAAAGGAGGACCCAGGCAGTCCCACCTACAGGGCTTCACTGGTTTAGCAGGTGGGGTTTGAAGATGGGGAGGTTTGTGTGCATAAATGTGGCCCCTTCCTCTCTTCAGGAAAGCATCCAGGCACAGTTCCGTGTGTGTGATTGGTGGGAGTCTGTGGGGTCTGGGAGCAGGACTGTGGTGGCCATGTAGGCAGTCCCCTACCTTGGAAGAAACAAAGAAAGGAGCAAAAACAATGGTGCAATTTCTGGTTCCTAACACCACCTTGTGCTGCAGCCTCTCTTTTAAGATTTGCAGTGAGCTGAGATTGACTGAAGACCCAGGGGCTGATGGGGTTGAGGGAAAGAGAGCGATGCCTCTGTTCCAACCTACATAAATCCCACTGGTCTTTTGTCAGAAGGGTCTAATGGTTTTCTCAACACTTTGATGTTCTGATGTCCTTGAATTTCCTGTGATAACACTAAATTATGCTGAGCCCTATTAATGAGGATCAGCAGTTTATTCCTCCCTTTGTCAGAAAGGGTTGACTAAATGCTGTAGCAGTATTATTCATGTACACTGTCTCTTCTGTGAATCTTGTTTTGGGATCTTTCGTCAGAATCCTCTCCCCAACAGGATAAGTTTGGTGTGATGGCTTCAAGTCATTCTGGAGTCCTTATTCAAATAATATCTGAAATTGTTATTCAACATTTTAATGCACGTTTCAAATAAAAAAGTTGTACCTTCTTTGCTCCAGCTTATTTGTAGTAGTGTGATCAGTTAAGAAGTGACAGAATATAGCTGAGTGTGCACATCAGAGGGAAATCCTAGTTATTAAAAACACCCTCTGTGTTTTATACTCAAGTAGGGATGGATTTCATTGTTCTGATTTTATTGCTGGGTTTTCATAGCCCATAGTCTGAACTTGGTGAGTAGTGTATGGATCATGCTGTGCACTCTTGTGCAGACTCGTTGATGTAGAATGATAACTACTGATGAACAGTGTAAAAGTAATTGGGAGTCTGAGAATGGTTTTACTTAAGAGTGAGAAAATGAATGAGTTGGAAGATGGTGTCATCAATGCATGAACTGATTTCAAGCCAGTGCTTAAGAAAAAGTGCTTATTTATTGTATGCTTTCAGCAAAAGATATGAGTTCTTATGTATGTTAACAGAAATATTATTACTTAAGTGTCCTGGTGGTTTTAATATAAATAAATATAAGTTTACATATATATATATATATAAGCTAACTAGCTCTTTAATAAACAGATTTTTTCCCCCCCCTCTCCTGGCAGGTTTACACTTGCACTGTGTTACAGAAAAAGTGACTGCAAGTTGTGACTGGGAAATCTACTTAATTAAATAACATAAATGGGCTAGATTCTTGAATTGGGCTATCTATGAAACTCACTTGAAGTTAGTGACTGTCTATTGACTTAGATTGAGAAGAAGTTTCCCTCATAGTTAAGGCCTAGATTTTTAATGTGTAAATAGACTTTGTCAGCCCAGAATTACTAAAAATAAATCATTTCAGCAATGTCTTTTTTCTTTGCCTTCCATTATAATTCCAGTCTGACTAGAAGTATAAGGCTGAAAACAGTTGTTCAAATATGGTAGGGCAGGCTAGCAAGATGGCTATTATTTGTGTTTAAGGAAGTAGTGTATTTTTTGTGAAAGTTCTCTAAGTTTGGTTGAGGTTTTTTTCCTTTCAAAGGTTACCATATATATAAATGTATGCTACCATGTCATTAATGACAATGTACACAATTAATAGTTAATTTTTAAGTGATGGTCAGCTGTGTTTCTCTTGTTTGTCCTAACTATTTTATTGTGGTAGTTATTATTTTCCATTTCATAACTGGCAGGGGCTCTTTCTAGTTACAAAATCTAAGTTTGTAAAAGCAGAAAGAAACCGATGCTGGCTTTTAGGATTCAGAAAGTATTTCATCCTGAAATTCCGTGGATGTGTCTTGATTAGTCATGCACAAGACTTGGTTTTATAACATCAAGGCTCAAGCCCTTCTGCTTCCAACTTGCCATTTGTCATATGTTTTGATTTTGACCTTTCATGGCTCTTAATTAAAGACATATAGTAAAATAACGTATCTCAAGTTGTGTTGTGGCATAATAAAATACAAACAAATCCAGGGAATCTGAATGAAATGGAATGTGAGAGCCATTTGGACCACAACAGAATCTTTTGCAGCTATGCATACAAAATCATTATGTATTTTAGTCATTTTTTCCACATGATGGAAATGCTGATATTTCAGTGGAACTTCCTAGGCTTTCATTTTCCCGAATGAATGAATAAATCTATCCACTGAAAGCAATTATTAGTTACCTTTTCCAAAAGAGAAAGGGAAGTTTTCCTAGGACAAAGTGTTATTTAATTTATTTAACAGTAAACGTAAATTTTTGTAATGATTTTTTTTCCCTACTGTGAATAAGCAATGACACTGTAATGCAGTTAACTGCTCTTGGATTTACTAGAACATGTGAAAACTTTTCTGTTATTATAAAACAACTGAAAACATCAATAACATCCCAGCAAATCTAATGTGCATGTTTTCAGTCTGGGGCAAAGTGAGGTATCTGCTCCACACATACAGTGAAGATACACTGTGCATTTTTACCTTTCATTCACTAAGATACTTCCTCTTCCAATTGTATCAGCTCTGTAAACTCTCCACTGATATCACCCCAGAACAAGATATCCAGATAACACTCACTTACGTGTTCTAGGAACAGTATTGCACAAGTGCACTGAATGAAGAGCAGCCTCTGCCACTGGTGACACCAGACAAAGTACTTTGAGAAAAGACACTTTAGGCAGAATGCTTTATCCTTTACCCTCCTGGGAAAGGTTTACAATGCAGTCAAACCTTACTTAATATCATTGGTACAGTGCAGCTTCTGAAAAAGGTGGTGTGCTGAGCATCCTGGTTGTGTAGTTGTTTGGTGTGTGGAGAAAAAGCTTCAATGTAATTGAATTGAATTGTCATCAGAATAAACATAGCTGAGCTGAACAGGAAAGGATCCTGTTATAAAAAGGAATCTAATGCTTATTTTTAAAAAAATTGCTTTGCAATTGATTGAGTCTTTCTTGGAGAACTTGTGAGAGGCTGCAAGAAGCAAAAACTGGGGGATGTGATCTTAATTTTAGGAGAGATGGATAAAGAGCAATTAGATAATTGCAAAGCTATATCACAGATTTTACACTTTAGCTTAATCTCTTATGCTGTCAGCACAGCAGCATTCAGAATTTTAATTTTGTGATTCCCTTTTTGTGGAGGGTGTCTAATGCAGTATGTGTTTGTATATGCGTTATTTTGTTATATTGGAACAAAAGAAATAAATTGTAGCGGCAATGTAGACAGCAATTTTACTTTTTTGTACTTGAAGAGTGTGTGTTACGAGTCAGAAAGAAAGGAGCTTTACAGCTATGGATTTCAGGTCACTTGAAGGCTCTTGGTTATTGCAGCTCTGCTGTTGGATTTCTTTGTCCCCTCTAATTTGGAGGGGAAGGAAAATAGTTTAGTCTCTCAACTGTATTTTGTTTCTTTTACCTAATCTCTACAGAGAATTAAAATGTCAGAGTTGAATTTCAATCTCTTCTCACTCCTAGCACTGTAAAAGGCATCTCTGTGCAATGCATTTGGCTATCTTACTTTTGGTTCTACATTATTATCTACAAAATTATTCCTTTTATTGGGGCGTAGCTGGACCTGCAGAACTGTCCTACTCTCGTCTAACGTGACCCCAGCGTATACTAGATAAGCTTTGCTACTGCAGCTCTGCTGAAACCCTGCTTTCTTCCCTCTTAACTTTCCCCAAGGTAAGCTAAGGTGAAAACAGGCTAATAAGTCCCTTTGCCAGTGTGTATCTGTCAGGACTTTCTGCTGCAATATATTAAACGTGTTGTAAAGTGTGTTTTTTATAGGACTGCCTTTAGCTTGTTAGCAAGGGGAATCTTAGTTTTAAACCACACCATTGAAAAAGAGAGGTGTTTATGCAGTCTATTTATTACTTCTTCCTGGAGAATTTAGGTGCTTTTAGAAAGCTGACTTGTACAGTCCTTGGTTGCAGCTGAGGTCTGTGTATGTGGTGGACACCCCTTCTCCAGAAGGAGCAGTGATCGTGGAGGAAATCCTTGGTTTGTGTTAAAATGCTTCACTGGAATGAAATTAAGACTTTAATCTCTTGACATCTTTCTCTACTGTAGTAGCTGCATCTCTCACCTCCTGGTGTATTTGGAGATGTAGTTCTGTTAGATAAGATCACCTTATTGGCTCTGGAGGAAGAAATAGAGGTTTGGCTGGTCCATTTGCTGCACAGACTCGCTTGAGAGCCATGGCAAGTAACCAGCAGAGCTGGGGGGAATGGCTTCATTTGAGAGATTGAGACTCCAGAGCCATTTGTGAGGAAGATGAAGCTTCATAGAGACCCTTCAGCTCAGTATGTTTGAGGAACTACTGCTGTGACAGACATTACAGTATCTTTTTAGTACTTTTATGGAGAAAATGAAGCAGAGCTATGCAGACTTTCCTTTCTAGCCTAATTTGCAGCTTGACCTTCTTTTTATGTGGTTACTGAGCTAGACAAAAATCAGAACATTATTACACAAAACATAAAATTTGGCTTTATTTGACAACCATAGTGCTAAAGTGAAGCAGCCTACAACATTTTACTGAGAGAAATTGTACTGAGCCCTTGTAATAGTGATGGATTTTGAATGTTTCAAGTCATTAGAAAGATGTTTGGAATAATCAGTTGCCAATGGATGCTGGTTTTTTTGCTTGCCTATGGTGCTACAGGCTGGCAATCTTTTTGCCCCTTTATCAACTCCCTCATGATACTCTTGTAGTGGGAGTTTTCTACTTTTCTGTCTTAATCTAGAAAGATGTGGCTTATGTGTCCTTATTTGTAGTAAGAGGTAATTTATATCATAGTATAAATGTGTGATGCAGAACTGGTGACTTGAAATCCAGGACTGCTTAAAAGTTGCTAGGGAAATTAAGAATTATTTTGATGATATATACTGGACTTACCTGTATTTCTCCATTACTCTGCAAATCTCAAAAGTTTACAGTATATTGAGAATAGTTAATTTTATTTCTGTCTATTCTGGTTCCTGTCCACTCCAACTCCTGCACCGTGGGTGAAAACATAACAAGCATTGGTTAAAAACTACGTAAAGCTGTCAAGCTTAAACAGTGATTAATTCAACAATTATATTTGGTTTTTTGTGCTTCACCTCGCAAGCAATGAAGGCTAATCTTCCTTCATTAAGAAAGTCTGTTTATTCATAAGTTGTCAATATATTTCTATCTAACATCAGTCTGTGTCTGTTAAATACAGTGTTGATTCTTCAAAAGCAAACCTTTCTCTTTATGTACTTAAATCCCACAGGGGTCCAATAGAGAGAAAGAAAATGACCACCCTGGGCAATGAACTGCACTCTTTCTACACCTTGAATTAAAGTAGCAATTATTAAAACCCACAATTAAATTGCTTTACTTAAAGCAATGGAAACTAACGTGACTTGCAGGCAAGGCTAGACAAGCCTTCAGCTCCCAGAAAATTTGATTTCCTGACAAGAAATGCCACTGCAAAGCAGTGTTTGGGTGAAGGAGCTTATGAACTCAGTTTAAAAACCTTTTAAAAATAATCCTTTCTATGAGGCAGTGATTTTTCTCAAGTCAGCTTACTTTAAACCAACCTTTTACACAGAAAGACATCAGAAACCATTGTTTCTGAAGGGCAAAATAATTTCTAATTGTCATTCAGACAGTGTGAATTGACTTAATCATAGAAAATACTTATTCTGAATTAGTTTAAGAACACTTCTCTTGTATATTCAACCTTAAAGGACAAATTCAGAAGGAAAAGGAGGCTTCTTCTCTGCACTGAAAAATGAGAATTTATATTTGATTTAGCTGTCTCTTTTCATCTAGTCACAATGTAGTCAGATATGAGGAAAAAACTTTGAGATTTCTGCAAAACCATTACTTATCTTTTAATTCTTGAGTCATTAAATATTTAAAACAACGAGAAAATCCAGAGAGGATGAAAAGTTGCAAGTCTTGAGTGTGTTTTGTTTTGGTAGTTTAACTTCCAATATTCATTTAGTCCATTCTTAATAGGGAAAGCAGTGCCATGAAAATTGCTAGAAGCCTGTGCCCAGAGTCTGCCCTGGCAAACAGTGAAAACATCCATGCAAAAGTTAGTGTTTGTCTGGGTGGAGGAGATATTTGTAATTTTGACTGAAGGGAAAGTGTGTATGTAGTGTCATTTAGTTTCTGATCCAGCATGCTTATGGAAAATTCTTGGCTGTAGAATTGATGACACTCCTGTATCAAGAGGAAGTATCTTTTCTGTTCTAAAAGTTTTCAAGGTCTTAAAGCAGTGGTAGTAACAAAGTATTAAAATGTGTATGTCTAAAGTATGAATTTTGTATCCTAAGTGAACCTAGAAAATTTCTTAACTTTAGGCTTGAATGAGAAAATACTTGTTGACAGGTCTAGTCACGCTCGGGAAACATGTATTTTTAGGACCTTGGCGTACTGTACCCAAGAGCTGGAGACTTTTAGTAACCTTACTGGCTTCCCTTATGCTTGACAGGAGAGAGTAAGCACAGAAAATGGTATTGGGTTTGCATGGCAAGGTTTTGGTAACAGGAGGGGGGTATGAGGTGGCTTCTGTGAGAAGCTGCCAGAAGTTTCACCCATGTCCAGTAGAGCCAATGCCAACTGCTGGCCAAAGCTGAGCCCATCAGCAACAGTGGCGGCATGTCTGGGATAGCATATTTAAGCTGGGAGGAAAAACTGCTGTACAACAGCAGCTGGGAGAGAGGAGTGAGAATATCTGAGAGCATTGGCTCTGCAGACACCAAGGTCAGTGCAGAAGGAGGGGCAGGAGGTGCTCCAGGAGCCAGAGCGGAGATTTCCCTGCAGACCGTGGTGAGGCAGCTGTGCCCCTGCAGCACATGGAAGTCCGTGGTGGAGCAGATGGATGCCCAGAGGAGGCTGTGATCCTGGGAGAAGCCTGGGCTGGAGCAGGCTCTCAGCAGGGCCTGCAGCCCCGTGGAGAGAGAAGCCCATGCTGGAGCAGGTTTGGTGGCAGGACTTATGACCCTGTGGGGGACCCACACTGGAGAAGCCTGTTCCTGAAGAACTGCACTCTGAAAGGGACCCACACTGGATAAGTTTGTGGAGGACTGCCTCCAGTGGGAGGGATGCCATGCTGGAGCAGGGAAAGAGTGTGAGGAGTCTTCCCTCTGAGATAGAAGGAGCAGCTGAGACAACGTGGTGGATGAACTGACCCCAACTCCCATTCTCCATCCCCTGGTGCTGCTGGGGGGTAGGAGACTGAGAAACCAGGAGTGAAGTTAAGCCTGGGGAGAAGTGAGGCAGGGGGCAAGGGGTTTGAAGGTCTGGTTTTTATTTCTTGTTACCCTACTCTGACTTTTAATTGGCAATAAAAATTATTTCCCTGAGTTGAGTCTGTATTGCCTGTGACCACAATTGCTGTGAGACTTAGTGGGCACCTGGCATCCAGCCAGAGTTAACCCAGCACAAAACCATCGTTGGATTTAACACTCTGAATAATTTTACTTAGATGTAGATAACAAAATTTAAAAGTACTAGTATTCCAAGCTTGTAATTTATTGTAGAATCATAGTAAAACTGTAAGTATAATCCTTCTGTGCTGGAGTCTAGATTAGGTGACCTCTTGCTCAAAGCAGAGCTGTCTTGGAATTTCTCTGTTTGTTCTGATAGTTGCAGACTAAAAGGACATTGAAACAATATCTTCTATTCCAAACCTTGCTTGCTGTAGGACTAATGTTAAAATGTAGTGGAAAGGCTCCATACTGAGTGCTTGTAATTAACCTACTGGTTACTGCAGGATGCAGAGCATATATCACAAACTTGAAGCAGGTTATCTTCTTGGCATATGTTCAGCTCCGAATAGCACTTTTGGGAGTTGGTATATTCCCTAAAACAGAGTGCCTCAGGGAATACTTTCCCTTAGAGAAAGTGACTTTCTGTTTCGGAATGTGTACAAATGTCAGGGTCTGTTTCTTACTCCTGCCAAGCTTCAGACTGCATCTCTAGTTTTAATGATACTTGAGAGCTGTTTCTTATGAATGGATCTCCTGACTTTAATTATTGTGCTGGGGTGTTGGAACCACGTGTGCTCTCTCATTGCCTACTCCCACTCTTTTAAACTGACAGTATTTTAATGTGATGTTGCAAGGAAGGCAGCTCACTGACATCCTGGGACCTGGTCAGAGAATCACCATAATGAGATACTTTAGGTGAGATATTGTTAATTTGCTACTGAGTAACCTCCAGAGGGACTGGGAATAAAATCAATTGCTGAAGAAAGCAATAACTAAATTTACATGTATCAAAGTAAGGAGAAGCTTAATGTTACTACTGAAGACTTCCTCCCTTGTTTCCCTAGAAACAAAAATATAAAGTGTCTTTCCTGTCCTTCTGCACCCACCGCCCCCAGTGCTGATTAACTTTGCCATTATTGATGCTGTGTTAACACTTAAAAAAACTTGTTGAATTTTCAATGCTTTATGTCAAGATCTAGTCTATGGTCCTTTTAGCTAGTTCTTTGCATGGATTCAAAAGTTTTTTCATGTGACAAGTCTCTGAGAAGTGTGACTTAATTTCCAGGGCATGCTTTCTGTTTAGTGGTGATCAGTGCAATCCAAATATAAGGATTCTCAGCTTAATGTAATGTATTGCCTCCATATGTAATTTCTCTGGTGTAAGGAAGTGAAATCTATTTTTTCTAATCAAGTTTGAGTATGTAATTCCACAATTTGTATGTGCTAGACAGAATGTTCTATTAGCACCAGCCTGCAGCTGTCTTCCAGTGTTTTAAAGCCAATAAAATACATTCAGGCCCCCTTTTACTTTGCTCCTGTGAAATAGTCTGTGGGAAATTACTGTTGTGATTCTCCATATCAGTATAAGGTCACTTTTTGGTAGGAAGGTGCACCTTGAAGTACCTCGCTTGAAGTGACAGTGCTCTAAAGAGACTCTGAGCCATTACTAGTGCATAGCCAGGGCTTAAGTAAATGAACTTGAGAGGCTAACACTGAGGGTACTCTGTATCTGCTGAAGTTAAGTATGTGAATTCCTGAACAGGCATCTGAGAGCTCTCACTAAATATTCAACTTCTGTCAGCTTGTGGGTAAAAGAAAAGGGCCTCCTAACTCATCAGGCCCTGATGCTCTTGTTTTACAAGTGCCTCTGACTTTCAGGGTTAGGACAATTGCTTTGTCTCCATTGCTTCCTTGTTTAACTTGGCTCTCTTCAGTGCCACTTACTTTTTCAGCTTTGATTACCTGAGGCTGGAGAGCAGCTCTTTCTTAGCATTGAGTGGTACAGAGAAAGTGCTGCCCGTAGTGCTCTCTTTAGGTGTTAAAGTGCACACACAGAGTGTGCTGCTGCCACGGGCATAAACAAATGATAAAACAGCTTTAGCTAGAAGAACCTTGAAGCTATGATACTTGGTCCAAGAACTGAAGGAGAATGGAGTTGATAACCACCTCCACCACAAAAAATCCCCCAGACACCCACCAAGCCTTAAAGTGAGTTAGGTCTTGTTCTGGCAGTTAAGAGGGTGTGTGTACTTCAGATAACATCTCAATGCAATATAACTCTGCACAGTCTCTATTCTCTTTAGCATGTATACTTGCTTCATCTTTGGTATTAATTTAGTGCTTTCAGTAGTTTCACGATAGACCATAGTGGGGTTAGATTAATCTGAAACGCTGTTCCATTTTGCCTCTCCTGTCTCCGAGGAAGAAGTGGGTTTTATGTTCTTGTGTGGTCTGCTTCATGCTTTTGACACTTGAAGGTGCAGTTGTCAGTGACAAATGACTGACATCCATTAACAGGACTCTGGATATGAAGTTTCCTCTGTTGCATGTTAGATGCATCCATAGAGGAAGGTGAGAAACAGGACATTTTCTGGGGAATTAATCTGAAGCTTGTGACTTTATTCCATTTCCTTAACCAGGAACGGACTAAAAATGGAGTGCCATAATGACTGGTGTTATGACTGTATAATACTCGACTTGCAAGCATACCTGAGACTTACAAGCCTGACAGTTTGGTCTAGGTTTGTGTTACGTTTGGACATGGTTATAGAAAGTGGCAACATCTAACACCTGTCACATGGGAAAGGTCCTAAATGACTAGTAAATCTTAACCTGTAATGAGTACCATATGGCACTTCTTATTTGCAGCTGGAAAAAATTAGGAAGCCCCAAGAGACTGGTGATTAGAGACTTGTGTGTAAAATAAAAGTAAAACTGAGACTTCCTGAAAAGCTCACTGTGCCCTGCCACTGCCTGCCTGCCTGCCAGCTGCTCCATGCTCGTGTCTCAGGGCTGGTGTTAGTGGCAGAGAGGTGTAGCTGGACAGGCAAAGATGGGGGCATGCTTAAAACTAACCATTCCTCTCATTAGCTATGTATGTGCTTAAGGAGTTTGTTTATGGTCTGTATAAAAATTAAAGGATGGCTTGCACTCAGAGCTCAGCGTTTTGAACTGAAATGAGCTGTAGTGTAGACTGCCTACAGAGATGCTGTGAAATTTGTCCATCCCCAAAGCCTCCCATTCCAAAACTGAAAAGCCAACCAGAGTTACCTTGTTTAGGATGTTTCTCTGTTTACACTGTATATTTGGAGGTTCATGCAGGTGTTGCATTGCCTGCTGACAAGGGAAATGTGGTGTTTGGCATCTGTCAGTTCATTAACTTGGAGATGAAGTGGGCTGAGAAGACCACCCGGTAGTTTACATTCTCTTTTAATGCTCTTTGCTTGTTGTTGCACTGTTTAACAGGAGATGTACTTGCCAAATCTAAACATAGATGCTTTGTAAGATGCTGCCCCTGGATGGCAGCATAAAGGTAGTACTTAACCTGAGTTGCTGTTAAAGGAGATTTTTTGGCAATTCATACAGCCTGATGTGGAGCTCTTTGGAAATTTGCATTCATTAGGACAGAAGTACTTGGCTTCTCAGGTCTCTGTAATTTTAGCTTTGAAATGCTTGTGAGAAGGGCAGTGGAGCTGATATTTTGCTTTCTTTGTGTCTCGCCCAGTAAAATATACTGCACTGGAACCCATTCTCTGTCTTGTAACACCAACAGGCCACAGAAATGTAAGAGTTCAAGTGCTGAGAACTGTCCACGTCCTTTTCCCTGCCTATACTTGAGTGCAAGGCTGGCAGCACTCCTTAAAGCAGAGGCCCAACAATCATTTTTGAAGATGGAAGGCTCTGTAGAAAGTGAGAATGAGCTACTGTGAGTTGCAAGGGCTAACTCTATTCCTCATACTGCCTGCTTAAAGTTTCTTAATGTCCTGAAAAGTTGTCAGCCTGTTGTTTCAATTTTTGCATATTCTGAAGGTAGTCATACCAAGGTTTTCTTGCTTATAATTTTGGGGCTTTTCAGGTAGCCCTTTAATTCCAGTGAAATCATGGTAACTGTATTCTGAGAGAAAAATTATTATTTAATAAACTTTCCATATAACCAGAGCGGTCATTTAGAGTACAGTAACTAGTTTGGTGGGTCTCTTACAATTATGTTTCATGTTATTACTATAATATATGCTCTTCAGGTATCTAAATAACAAACACCTAGTGCTGTGCCTTAAGAGGAAAAAGAAGGGCTACTTATTCATCTGGTGTTTAAGAATCTCTTTTTAACCCACCTCTTGTGTTCTCATTCACAGTGACCAGAACTGTGGCTACTACAACTAAGAGCTTCCTCTGCAAGTCTGAACAGGTCTTGTATTGTGCAGACTTCAAAGAAAGATAGTGCCTCAAGGTGCAACAGATTAAATTACATGTCAGAAGTTCTCTTACTTAAAAAAAAAGTTGGTCAAGAACTTCTGCAAACATGTTTTGACTCTTACATTTTACACCATAAAATGTATTCTCTTTGCATCTTTAGGTAGATTGAGGGAAATAATTCCTTAAAAGGGCATGTAATAGTCTTTTAATTCAGCTTCATTGCTTTAGCAATGTTACTGCTCATAAATGCAGTACTTCAGTGAGAAAAGAATGGCCATTTGGATTATAGAGCTGTGATGGCTTTGCTGCCATAGGTGACTTCACACAGGTGTTTGAGTAATAAATTGTTACCTGCAGATTTGTACTCCTGTTTAAGCCTAAAGAGCATATATGTGAAATCATAATTAGAATTCACAATAGCAGCTTGTCAAATCCCCACAAAAGCTTTTGTTTGTTGGTTATATTTCTGTCCAGGCAAGTGAAAGGAAACTCAACTGGCTGAAGATGAATGGTGAAATCTTTGACCTGGACGAGTAGTAAATCCTTAGCTAGATAACTGTGCAGGTGTTTGGTTACACAGATCTTGGCAAGGTAATAAATATGAGGATGTTCTTCAGGACCACCACCAAAATAAAGCTTAACCTTTGTCTGACTGGAACTGAAAGACTGAATTTAATTTCTGTTATAAATAGAGGTGTGAATAATTGAGTTGGTGACTTTTGCATGAGAAAGGGTAGTGCCTTCATCCTCCCACAGCAAAGGCATTTGTAACTGGTGCTTTGCTATGTGTTGAATTTACTGATTTTTAATCAGAGTGAATTTCTAACAGCAGAGTCTGTTTATGTTGATGGAATTATCCAGTATTTATGCTCCTTTTTTCTCTGACGTTAAACTTATGCTCCTGACTGGTAAGCTGTCATACTTGAATGTGGACGGTGACGTTAGTAACATTTAGGCAACTCCTATAGCAGCTAGAATAACTGTGAGGTGCAGGATTTGTCTACTGTATATAAGCTTTATTCTAGGAATATGTCTTCCATAGTTGTCCAACAGGCAATTGCAGTCTCTACCATGAAAATTCTCTTCTGTCAGCCTTAAATCATGAGCAAGAGCAGCGTGAGAATCTGCAGTTTCCACAGTTTTGTGAACTACAAAATATTGTTAAACTGCTTCTCAGCAGTGAAGTTACATGTATTTCAGTAAATGTAGCTATTATAGGAATTCCAAGATATAACTTTGTTTTACCAAATATGTGGTCTAGAGACAGACTTGGTGAATTGTGAAGTCCTGTTTGATTTTTTTTTTTTTTTTCTGTACTAGAAGACTTCAAAAACATGGTAACTCCTCTCCCCCTTCCCTTTTGCAATACAAACCTGGTGGGGCTGATGAATAACGTGCTAGAACTTTTTTTTTTCTTTGCTCTCCAAAGAAAGCAGTACTGTGTTAACTTCATTACTTGATCAACCTGCTGACTAGAGGAGCTGGTCATGTCGTGCTGGTAAATACTGAAGGGAGAGACCTGAGGTGCTTGATAATCTTAAAACTATTGGAAGCAAGTGCTCTTTCTATTAACTTTTTATAGCACTTGGAAGGAAAGGAAAATATAGAGCTTCTATGTGTCCATTCTCAAACTGAGATTATATCTTTGAATAACAGCAATTCACTGCCTGAGCAGCTGTGCAGTTAAACCTGCTGCAGGTAGTGGAAAGACTTGTAACCACATCAGAAGAGCTTCTGTTACTTGTATCTGTGAAAAAGTGGATGGGATTGAACGGCCAGTTTCAGGTTCAGGAACTGTTAGGGGAGAAGGACTGTGTGCTGCATGGAAACCCTGAAAGATGAATTGCTTTTGAATGGGTTTTATGGCTGGTTCTTCCTTTGACCATTCTAGTGAATGGGGGTCTTAGTAAAACCAAACTATCAAAAGGCTTCATTGTACGTATGCAAATAAATCCTAGTGAAGTCATTAGAGAAAAGTATGGGAAGATGCAAATATGGGACCAAACAGCAATTGCTACATAGTGTTACTTGAGTACATATTATCATCTTTTTCTAGCCTTTGCTGTTTGGTCTTTGCTCCTTCCTCTCAAACTGTGGAATATTGTTCCACGGCTGAGTTATGCTCCAGTCATCAGAGTCTGTTGCAGTTTTAAATTTGCTTTCAAATTCTGGCCAACTTTGTTTTGTGCAGAATTTTTTTCCGTGATTTCTGTGCATCTTTTCCCTGCTAGAGGGAACTATTCTCACCTGATGAAGTAGCTTACAATGTTGTGGTGTCAAATAACTGTCTGGTTTCCTTCAGGACATCTGTTTATGAAGCTGGTGTGTGCTGTTGCATGCCGAAGCTTAGTGGTCATTTAAATCTCTGAGGGGGTCTTAATGCATTGCAGGACACATCAGCATTTAAAATCAGTGCCTGTGCACAATCAGTTTTTTGATGCTTACTTGACCTCTTGCTGCCATCAGAATGGAGCTGGCAAGAAAAGCAAGTGGTGTGTTAGGACAAACTGCATTGCTGGGGAGGTTCAGTAATGTCTCTATGCTCTTCTAGAAATAGGATGGGTTAACAAATAGGAAACTTTGAATTCATGATAAAATTATGCAGAAGGAGGATGTCAAAATAAAGAAATTGCACAAGTATGTAAATGTTCAGACTATTTCTTGTTTCTCTTATCCGGTTGTTTGATATCTGGATTGAGAAGTCAGTTGTAAGCAACTTGGATCATGTCAGAACTACTGATATTTTGCAAAGGCACCTTACTGAGTCACCTACTGTGATTCTGTAAGAAGCTGCACCTCCTCTTGATTGCCAGGTTCTAATTTGTAAGTGTCAAGGTCTGTGAATGACTGGCTTTCCTCCCCACCTCTGTAATCTTTCCCATGGAAAGAGTATTAAAATCCTGTTATGTGTTCAAATACTAATACATTATTCAAGTACTGATGCATACTCTAGTGTGGAGGTTTAGATATTACCTTACCTTACACAATTAACTGTTAAGTTTCCCTGCAGCTGCATGTACGTAACTGCAAATCACTTCTTTTTCCCTTCACAGTGCTGTAAAGTCTCAAGTTCCTGTTCTCTCGAGGAAGAACATTCATCTGCCTGTTAGTTTTTAGAAATATTTTGTCCAGTACTGTTGTGAATGGCAGCTGGGAGGGGGGAGAATGTGGAATATGCTGAAGTTGCCTTGTAACCAACATCTTTACACCTGATGAGAACAGAGGGTAATATGTGCCTAATGTGTAAGGCAGGCTTCTAACCAAAACAAAATCTGAGGATAACTTAGGCTATTCACTTCACTGAGAAACCTGCATCCAAGAGTGTGCTTTTTTTCTTCAAACTGGAAAACAAACAAACAAACAAAACTCCATTCTTTTGGTGGCATTGAAAGCAGTTTTCTTCAGTCCATGTAAGACACAAAAGACTGAGCTTGTTCTGGAAGAATTATCCTTTGACCAGTAAACCAATACCATCCCTCCTTTTATATACTAATGAAAAGAACTTGCTCTCCACACACAGATTCAATGGGGTAGAAGCTGTCAGGAAAATCCAATGAAAGGATTAGCTAAACTCAAATAGATTAATTAGAGCCTCTGGTTGTGTCTTTTTATGGAAAAGTCACAGCAAAGGAAATTGCAATGATGGCGAGTTCATCTTTAGAGGTGTGTGAAGAGGAGGCAACAGGTATATAGTAAGAAGCAAATCTGAGCAATTCCAGTCTGGCTCTTAAAAGCTGCCTTGATTTCTTGTTCATCTTTGCGTAGTTGAAAACTAAAAGATTTTAATAGACATGCAGATTGTGACCAGCTCCTGACGATCCAGCGACCACTCACTGTTCCATACAGTATGTTTGATCATCTTCCCTGTCACCTAAGACAATGTGTCCTACTGGCCAGAGCCAGGAATTGAACTGCTGCTGAAGGCTTCTGGCTGCCTAATACAAAGCAGGAGACTTCCTCGGTTTCCCAACCTGTAATATATGCACCAAGTGTAACTTGGAGACCCCTGAGGTTTGGAGTAATTTAATTTTCTGTATCTGAAAACTCAGTCAGTCAATTTTCAGAACTAGTGGTGGTTAAGCTGTTACTAAGGGCAATTTACTGATTGTAACCATCTAAATCTTGCTCTTAATTTAGCTTTTTCTACTCTTGAAATGTTGTCACTGTATCCGTTTTCTTTGTTCGCTTGAGCTGTAGATAAGTTATTGTTCATGTGCAGGATTTTCCTTGCATTAATATGAGATATACAACTGATTCTGTGACATCAAAAATCTCTAGCCTGTGGCTGCTGAGTGGCTTTCAAACTTGTACTAGCTTGTTATGCAGTATGCAGTCTCCTGTAGCACTACTTTTGTGCCTGCTTTGCCAAGTAAAAAAAGGCCTTGAGGTTACTGAAAAGTCTAAACAGGAGGAAAGTTTTCACTTAGAGTAGGTCATTAAACTTTTTTTTTTCTGTACCATCATGTTTTGCTTTGTTGTTGTTGGTTTGGTTTTTTTTAAGCTGTACAGCAATATGACCTGTAAGTGGCATGAATTGATATAGTAAGAATTCTCAAGGCAATTTTGCTTCAAACTGTTCAGTTAAAAATCCCTTAATTTGGTGGGGGTACAGGTTGATGCAAATAAGAAATACAGTCTGCCAAATACAGCTCTTGTACAGGAAGATAAGTGACTCTGCTGGGGGAGTACTTCTTGATAAGCTTGTGGGTGAATAAATGTTCCCAGGATTTATGCCAAAAATTCACTATCATTTGATTACAGGGGGTATTTGCAGAGTTTTCTGATTACAGACTTGTAGTTTCCCTTCACTGTTGTCTGGGAAAGACTGTGTTTCCTTCCTGCAAGTAATGCATCTGAACTGGATGTCCAAAACCATCTGTCAAAAAGGATTCAGTGAGTGCTCCTGACTCTTCAAGACGGGCTAATTGTGTATGTTAAGAGGCCGCTCAAAGCATAAGGATTCCAGTCTGAATATATAAATTGCTTTGGGAGACAGTCACGGGTTTAAAAAGAACCCCTACACTGATTGAATCAAAGCACTTTGGGTGTTTTTAACTGCAAATAGAATGAGGGAGAGCTGCATGTTCTTCGAAAACTCTGTACAGGGAACTGTTTTAATGGATACAAGTTGCAACACAGGGAATTCCGGTGAGATGTTTTGTGGAGGAACAGCTTCACCATGAAGGCAATCAGACACCAGATCAAAGGCCTAAAGAGGCTGTGGGATCTCCACCACTGTAGTTACTCAATATGCAGCTGGGCAAGCACCTGTACAACCTGCCCTAAGTTACCCTGCTTTGCGTGATTCCTTCCATACCAAATTATCTCAAAATTTCATTTGCTTTATGAATTGGGTCTTTTTCATGTGGTCTTGATGCTGCCAGAATCACTGTGGGTTTCCTGTAGAGATGCAGTAGCAGAGGGCAGAGACTCTTGAGCTTCACTGTCTGAAAGTTCACCTTCACAGCATTGCATACATCAGACTTGTTTTGTGAAGGGGCAGTGTCATCTCATACCATCATTTTCTCTCCCTGTTTACCCCAGCAGTTTGCTGGTACCTGGAAGCTTAGAAAATTTCTGTTATAAACATTCTATAGAAGCTGTAAGGAAGACTAAATGAGTTTTTTCTGTTATACAGTCTGAATAAATCCTCCTTATTGTGTAGGATCTTGATCATGCTTTTCAAGTATGTGCTGTTGTAGCCTATGTGTGTTCTACCACAGCTTTTGGTGGGTTTTGATGAGTACTGATTTAGTTTATTCCCCCACCACCACCTCTTGGAGGCAGAAAAGGTTTTCCACGTTGCTCTCACTGTTCTGTCCTCGTAGTGAGGAATCAGTGCTGTGGCACAGCAAGCCAGGTAACTTGCTAGTTCTGTGTGTTAGGTTGTACTGTGAGGTGAGGGAATATTGCATGTAACTAAGGTTAATCCCTTTTAAATGAAGCTTTGTTAACGAGATTAATACTAAAACTGGTTCCCAAGGAACTTGCTTTTTTAAGAATCCATTTTTAAAAGCGAAAGGGATCAGATACCAAATTCACAGGATAACTTGGATTGAAGGGGGGCATCAGAAGAGCATCTAGCCAAAACCCCTGTTCCAAAGCAGAACAGCCATGAGGTCAGACCAGGTTACTCAGGCCTTTGTCCAATCTGATCTTTGAAATCCTGAACTGGCTAGAATGGTTCAATTTCAATTTAGGAAATGGTTCGGTAAATCCCTGTTAACTAAGAATTTGGAGGTTTCATGTACATAAAATCAAGAAACTGATTCCAAAAGCCAAATGGAAGATGTGGAGAGACAGGCTGGTCATGTCATGTACCACTGCTGCTGTACTTAGAGCTCTGCCTTTTGCTGCAAGATGCTTTAGTTGATCCTGGGTTTTTGTAGCTCCAGGTGAATGAAGCTGCTTCACTGTATTCAGTCTGATGCTTGGTGTAGTGTGTTTAGGCCGAGAGCCAGGACATTCCTAATGCCAGGTAGGTGATGGGTCATGTCTCTAAATGCTTCTATGATAATGAAGACTAGAATTCAAGTGTGGGTGTGCTTTAGATCTGACACACCGGCTGGTTTCATGCTTGATTGAAACTTTGTACATAATGTTCTCTGTAGATTACTGGAGGGGAGGACCCCAAATGCCCAGCTTTTCAAACTTTTAAAGTATATTCTGTATGTTTTTAATACAATGCTACACCTGTTCTCAGAACAAGTTAAACCCTGAAGTATTTCAGGTAGTGTATCTTCTAATGTGGCTTGTGGTTTTTAAAACTATAAAAAGGTCTGAAAAATGATGACCCTATATATTATGTAGAGGCATTCTACCAAAAAAAATTCTTATAGAAATCTCACTTTTGTTAACACATTTGTTACTTTCTGAAATCAACATGGAGCTCCATTGAGAATCCCCTCTTAGGGTGGGGGTGGAAGAATATAATTCAAGCAAATATGGTATGGAAAAGTTACTTAATTTCGATTTTTTTCTGTGAACAAGCTACTATATCCCCCTCCTTTGACTCCTTAAAATCTGACTGACAGTCCCCTTATGCTGGAGACTGTTGTAGCTGCCTTGCCATGCTTTGCACTGGAGTCTGAGTGCAGCTACATGAAATCTAGAGTTTTGAAAAAAGTCTTTACTCACTAACTTATCTGTGCAGGGAAGAATTATGTAGTATTTGTCTAATAACTATCACAAATACACTCATAAGTTTTAGGCTTGATGAAACTCATGCAAAACCTGACATCTACTGGTGGGAGGTGTAATTGGGCTCTTCTCTGTTGGGGACATGCTGAAGATTGTGGAAGTGCTGGCCCCTTTGGCCATAGGTGTTGCATTGTACCTTGCCCTAAGAGCAGATGGCATTTGAGCATAAATGTAAAAGTCTAAGATTTTTGAGGACTAACTGTAAAATACTTACAAATAAACATATATATTACCAAAGGTGATTGAACTTTCAGTTAACTGTGTCTGCTTTGAACATGTGTTTAATGGCTAGAGGACAAACTTTATAGGCTTACATTTTAGATTAACTTTCTAACTTTTTGTGAGACTGCCAAAGACTTCATCTAGTCTTATGCTGATTAAAAACATATTCTATTTCTTATGTCTTTAAAGGCTTGCCATGGATGTACATCTTTGTCCAAATGTGATTGCAGTGGAGTAAAAGGTGAAAAGGTAAATATAACTTTTTTCCTTTTCTTTTTTTTTAATGGCCCACAAACCACTGAGCCATATGCTAACTTCAGATAACTGAAGCTTGTGGATGATAGCTTTTGCTTCTTGCTCATATCTTATTTTCTTTGACTGTAGTGTGGGCATGCACCAAAGAGCATAGCTGTATTAACAGTTGGAGGTATTGAGTCAAACTGACTGGTCCATCCAACAGTGTACAGAATTTCATATTATTTTCTCAAGAGGAGGGAATGATGGCAAAAATTTTTCCAGCTATCTGACAGTAATAAAAATAGAAAAGACACAAATTTTAGTAAAATAGAAAGAATTCCTATTTACTGCCCAGGCCTGCCTACACTAACTACTTTGTGTTGACAAGCTAAGGTATGGAATGTACAATAATGGTTATGCTGGTAATGCTTCAGTGGAAACTTAAAATAGAGTGAGTGTGGGTTGTTTTCCCTCTCTTGTTGTATTGCCAACTCATAAGTAATTGATGCTCACTAATGTATTCTAAACTTGCACTGGTTTTCACCTCATAATTTGTACAGCTGTATGCAAAGGTGATTGCTGTTGCTGTCTAGATGTGAGCTGGACCACAGAAGTGACAAAATTCAACTGGAGCTCTCCCTACATACGTAGCTGCCACCAGAGTAAGCAGCTGGTTAATGGCCAAACGTGTATTCTTGGACCAAGCAAAATAAAAACCATCCCCAACCCAAAAAGCACCTCTGTGTGCCTCATTCAGTGCAACAAGCTGTTTTGATCTGCCCAGGCAGTGTCCTAAGGCCAAGAGTTGCATGTTGACATCTCTGAGGTTTCCTGCTTCCATGCAGCTTTGACTTCCACTCTCATTGCCTGAGCTCAGTATATCTGTGCTCAGTATATCTTTCATGTTTCTGTTACAATTATTTCTTATTGTTTTACAGTTTTTCCCACTGAGGAAACAGGAGGTGCCCAGCATCTTTCTTAGTTACAATGCACTGTAGATACACAGCTCAGTACTTGCCTGAATCGAGCCTTTTCTCAACTGTGGGAGCCTGGTTGTAATTAAGTTGTGGTTAAATAGTTCCCTTGTAACTGCTGCTGTCACAGGGAATGTGATGTGATCACTGCAAGGGGCAAGGGTTGCCAGAAACAGTCCCACTCTCAGTATTGTAAACAGTTTGCTTGAGATACAATGAAGTCTTCTTAAAGACCGATAACAGGACTGATAACAGAGTTTGGTGAGCCCAGCTTATCAAACCTCTTACAAACCTTAGCAATGTTCTAGAAGGACTTCAGTGGTCTGGATTAATTTCTGACACATTTCAAAGGTGATTTTTTGACTTGCATAAACAAGTGTAACCTTAAATGAACGCAAGTAATGCAAAATAATCAGTCACTGCACTGGCACTGTAACATGCTGATGTAGAATTTCACTATTGGCTGAGGTTAAACAAGGCAGATGTCCAAAATTCCAGGTAATGTTTGATGCCACACCTGCCATCCAGATAGCTCCTGACAGATGAGGTCATTGCCTGGCATTTACTTTAGTTCTTTGGGTATATTCCCAGTTTACATACCTAGTGAAGAACAGTATTCCCTTGATGGCAAGCCTTCTGAGTTAGATTTGGTTGGCCAAACATGAACCTGATTAATGTGTTCCTAGAGGATCTAGGTGCCTAGATCCTAGAGGATCTGCAGGTGCCCAAACTAGATGCATCCTAACACTAGTCAGAGATTGTTTCAGGTTCAGTTTGAAGGCACTTAAACATCAGGCTTCTATTCCCAGTCCAGTTGTAGCAGGTACAGTTTTGGAAAACCTTTCTGTAATTCAAAGCTGGCTTTTTTTTGGACTTTTCACAGCTATTTTGTGAATTCAGTGAGCAAGTAGGTGTTGTCTGGCTAGTGTGGATATAATGCAAGTTTTCATCCTTAGAGTGGAAAATTCACTTTGAAATCGGGGAGCTGTGATTCATTTTCCTCCTAAACCAAGGTAAACACAGCATAATCCTGGGGCGTGCCAGGCAGGTTTTTTTAAAACAGTCTTTCTGAAGCTTGCAGACCATCATGTACAGTATGTAAAGGAACAATGAAAAGCAAAGCCCATATTTCTTAGGTATGATATGTTGCTAGTGGAACTGGTTTGATCATACGTGCACACACCTCGTTATGTTTGTTGCCCTGTAATTACAAACCCTCAGTATTGGATGCATTGCTGGATTCAGCAGTTCAGCTCTGGAGAACCCCAAGAGCTCTCTATCACTGACATCCATAACACTTTATCTTATAAATTCGTCACTTTGGTTCATTGGGAGTTTTTAATAGCCTTAAACTTCTTCTAGATTCCTGTACTAGTACAAGACATCAAGGGCTATCTTAAGATGATTGGTCCCTCACAGTGTACCACCTGGTTATACGTTTGATCCAAGTTTCCAAATCCAATACTATCTTCAGTCCAGCTTTCTTGCAAATAGTATCTTTATTCCAGCTGAGTGTGTAAATTGCTGCTACAACAAGTTTCAGGCTTTCGCTTTGTATTTGGCATTTGGTGTTTCTCTTTCCTTCTGCAGTGATCTCTGAACTGTAGCTTCTTGCCTAATTGGTGTATAAAGAGCGTTAGAAAAAGAGCTGTTTATTTAATCTCTCCTCTTTGATTCTCCCATTAGAAGCGTGAAAATGTATTTGAAGAACTACTGGAAGTCAGGGGTATGGAACATGGTTCTCTGCTGGGAAGACAGGAAAAGCCTGGTCTGATGCACTCAGCTGAGCCCTGACTTTCTGTTCCACTGGGCTTCACTTCTGGCCCTAAACCAGTGTGTGCATCCAAGCCGCTGTCCACTTGCATTATGTCAACTGAGAAGTGCTGCTTTGTTCAGCTTAGCAGAGCCTGATGCATTTCTTTTGAGACTCAAAAGTAGCCTTCTTCCTAAGCATCCTAGCATTCACTTTAGGACGTCCCAATTTTAACAGATCAGGTAAAGCAACACAAATTCAACTATAACAAATAGGAAAACTATTTTCTTCTCTTGCTTTAGGGAGCCACAGCTCTCACTTAACTGCTCCCATACTGCCAGTGATTCTTCTTTAGCTCTGCCTCTGCCACGTGCCCTGGTAGCATCAGTAACAGAGTAGTGTTGTCTCTAGCAGAATCAAAGCACTATAAGCTTTATTTGTTTTTAAATCCATAGTACAACAGCTGACAAAAAGCAGTGCACTAAAATTTTCTTCCCCTGCTCAAACCCACCTTACTAAACTTAAATGTAAAGTGGGCAGTGTAAAATTCATAGAGTCATAGAATCGATTGGGTTGGAAAAGACCTCCGAGATCATCGAGTCCAACCCTTGGAACATGCCTAAAATGGTATAATGAAGAAAGGAGAGGAATTTACTGTAGTAGTCAGTAAAAACTGACTGCAGCTGGGAGCCAATCTGCTGTTACTCACAGTAATCAGCTCAGTAGTGAACTGGATTTGGTAAGAGTATTAAAGCTGAACTATATGATTAAACTATTACATGCAGGTGCTTATAGGAATTGCTCTCACTTTTCAACTGTAAGAAGTGTATCCTTTTCACTTAAGCAACTGGGTTTTAAATTCTGGCATTTTTGAAGTGAACATCCTCTGATGCTTAAAAGCAAGTTCCTGAGTAAAAGCTTACTAAAGAAGCAAACTATCCTGGTTTCTCTCCCCATACTGTCTATTTAGAAATATTTAATTTTTTTGAATAAATTCTAGAAATGTAAATTACTTGAGCATGCTTTAAAACTGCATCTACCCCTGATTTCTTAAGTACCTGTGGCCTATTATTAGAGTACAGGGAACTATGCCAAATTTTTTATCCATATTTAATTGGCTATATCTTGCTGCAGCTTAAAGAATAATTTTAGGGTGTTTCCCAACTATTTTTTTTCTTTCTATCCCCTAAGCAAGAGTCATGTTCAAGCTTGTGAGCTGACAGTTTTGCCATACCTGTGTAGCTGATTGAGGGCAATTGCTTTGCCAGCTACTCTGGATTATCACTAAATGAGATCAGAATCTGACTCCTCGCCCATTCCCCAAGGAAATGATGGTTTTATAGCTGATGCATCTTTATTTTGCTATGGAAACAGTCCTGTACTTTCAGGACTGAAAGATGAGATCTGAGTTGACCTAAACCTTTGCTATTTGTTTCTCCTGAGTAGCTTCCAGTCTGGAACAGAAAGTATCCAGACTTCCTCAATTCTTTCTGTGTAAGCAGAACTGGCTAGTGACAGGTTTTGCATTCATAAGAAAATTCATTGCATGCTATCCAAGGACTTCAGTCTTGTATCCCTGATGACATAATGTCCATTTTTGGCATTGACTTTTTGTGGAAGACTTGTTAAATTTATTTTCAGTTTCAGTATGTTCCTGAAATGAGCAGGCAGTTTTTCCTGGCAAATTTGTAGCATACAAACCTTCATGGAAATCAGTATAGCGTGTGCAAGAGGAAAAATCTGGGGACAGAAGCAACACCTGAAAACTGTTCTCACTTATGGAATCCTTCTATATGCTGTTGAAGTAGAAGACAATTAAAACATCTGTATTCAAGAGAGCTGGATCAGCTTGGCTTCTCCCCCTTCCCAATTTGCCCACATTTCTTTCTTCAAGCAATTTTTTAATCAAAAATAGTGATTACAGTGCAGCTATTTTCCACTGTAATTAGTTTAATACAGTTCTCTTGGGAATTGTCTGGTGTAGTCCCTCAGCTGTCCCTGAGCAGAGTCCTCAAATCATCTGTTGGTTCTTGGGGGTAATCTACTGGTAAACTCTAAGGAGTTGCCCTGGCAACAGTTTCCTCATGCAAGGATCTCATTGTTGCTGCTCACTTTGAGCTTGGGAAATACTCAGTTTCAGTAGTGCAGTTTAATTAAATCAGTTATTGCCTCCCGTATTCCTCTTGCTTAACTGTTTGGCTTCGTGTTTCTCTTTCTTTCAAGGCCTTGGATTCCAAGTTCTGAGACTGTTTAGAGTGGAGACCTTGGCATAGTTGCATTTTGGAGAAGTTTCTTCAGCCTTAAATGGCTCACAAGGCCAACCCTCTGCTAAAGGTCTGCTCTAGCAACCATTTGGAGATGTTATTTTCTCTAATGAAAATGTGGAGAAGCGTGACCAGGTTGAGATTAGTAGACACTGTGTAGCCCAGCTCACACCTGATGCATCTGACACACCTCTTGTACACAGGTGTGTTCTCTTAGTGTGCAAACAGAGTTCTTGCCAGAGCTTGCTCCAAAATCTGGCTCTGCCTAATGTTTTCCTTATCTGGCACTCCCGAATTCCTCATTCTCACTCCTTCAGGGGCACACTAACCCTTTCATATCCTGGCCTGAGATAGTAACACTCCTCCACAGTGGTGCTTTTCTGATGAGGTAGCACACCAACTGTATAGCTCCATGTAAAAGCACCTGTATTGGGGTTACAGGGGAAGTGTTTGGTAGAGGGAAGGCTACGGGGGTGGCTTCTGTGAGAAGCTGCCAGAAGCTTCCCCCGTGTGCAATGGAGCCAATGCCAGCCAGCTCCAAGGTCAAGCCCAGCAGTAATGGTGGTAGTGCCTCCAGGATAACAGATTTAAGGGGATGGGGGAAAAAAACCCGTGCAACACTAGTAGCAGTCAGGAGAGAGGAGTAAGAATAGGTGAGAAACAGCCCTGGAGACACCCAGGTTGGTGACAAAGGAGGGGCAGGAGATGCTCCAGGTGGCAGAGCAGAGATTCCCCTCCTGCCCATGGTGAGGCAGCTGTGCCCCTGCAGCCCATGGAGGTCTGTGGGGGAGCAGAGACCCACCTGCAGCTGGGGAGGACCCCAAGAGAGAGCAGGTGGATGCCCAGAGGAGGCTGTGACCCTGTGAGAAGCTGACACTGGAGCGGGCTCCTGGCAGGATGTGTGGATGGACCATGGAGAGAGGAGCCCACACTGGAGCAGGGTTGCTGGCAGGATGTGTGACCTCATAGGGGACCCACACCGGATCAGCCTATTCCTGAAGGACTGAAGCCTGTGTAGAGGACCCACGCTGGAGAAGCTCATGGAGGACTGCTTCCCATGGGAGGGACCCCATGCTGGAGAGGAGGAAGGGTGGGAGGAGTCCTCCCTCTAAGGAGGAAGGAGCAGCAGAGACATGTGATGAACTGACTGCAGCCCCCATTCCCTGTCCCTGTGTGCTGTTATGGGGGAGGAGGTGGAGAAACTGGAAGTGAGGTTGAGCCTGGGAAGAAGGCGAGGTGGGGGGGAAGGTATTTTTGAGATTTGGTTTTATTTCTCATTACTCTGATTTGATTTGTAATAAATTAAACTAAGTTCCCTGGGTCAAGTCTGATTTGCACAGGACAGTAGTCAGTGAGTGGTCTCTCCCTGCCCTTATCTTAGCCCACAAGCTTTTTTTGTATGTTTTCTTTCCCCTGTTCTGCCCAGGAGGGCTGTGACAGAGTGGTGTCCAGCCAGGGTCAACCCACCACAGTACAACCTGGCACTTCATGTACAAAAAGAGAGTCTGGACTCTGACTGCCACACTTAAGCTTGCCTCAATTTATAGTGCAATTTCAGCATTTTCACAGGGGAGAAAAGATGCTGTATAAGACAGCAATATGTGACCTACAGTAAAAGAGGAGTATGTTTACATTTCAATTAATAGGAAACCAACTTTAGCAGACCAGTTAATGAGTTGCTCATTCCTATGCAAGGAGTCTTTGAGTCTCACTGTGTAGGTAGTACTAAGTACAGCTTAGCTGTCTCCTCTGTAAGTTTGCAGCTCTTGCTCACATGCAGCCTTTAATCTCATCAAAAGGTTTTCCTCTTGTGTTTCCACTGTGAAAGTAGTAGAGCAAGCACTGGCAAAGAAGGCAGGAAGAGAAGTCCTGTTACTTTCTCTGAAAATTTTTCTGAGATCTCAGCATCTTGTAGGTGTTTTGAATGCAACTTCCAAGTTCCTGCCTCCCACACTAGAATACAGAGCATCTACCTAAGCAATACAGTGAGAAAACTAGGATTTAAGAATAAGACATAACACTGCTGTTGTGCTTAGCATACAGCTCTGTATGGAAAATTAAACTTGGCTTTTGCAAATTGTGGTCAAGGCTGCAGTTGTGTGCTTCTGGCTGCTTGCAGTGCCCAGTCTTCAGTTCATTGCTGTGATGATGTGAGTTTGCTGGTTCAGTCGTTTCACTTGACTGAGGAGAGCTGGGCAGGATTTCCCAGGTTCCTAGAGTGCCATAGCTGGTAGATTGCCAGGTAATAGATGTAGGAGCTACTACTCCTGTTCTTGCTGAAGTGTGCAAGAAAAGAAAAGTTCAGGACAAATTGGTTTCAAAGAGAATGTGCAAAACCTTGTGATTAAGGTGTCTGGATGGAACTTTTCCTTGGCAGTTCCTGTGGTTGTTGTGAAAAAACAGTTGGGGTAAATAAACAGAGGGGTTTTGCAGGTAGGAACCAAATCTACCAACCAAACCAAACCTATCTGTAGAGCAATAAAGAATAGTGCTGAACAACTACCTGTTTTGTAAACAGTTATATATACACTGATTGATGTAACAGAGCTGTAGGAAATACCCGTTTACACAGTTGAAAAGTGTAACATTATATAGATACATGCAAAAGGCATATTAATTCTGGTATTTCCTAACTTTTTTGTACCAGTCAAAACCTTAATATTTACTGATTTTTGTGAATCTGTGTTATAGAAGAAATAAAAGTAAATATTTTGTGAATTTGCAGTTATGCATATTCTGAAACTGCAGGTAAATCATAATCTATCATAATTTATGTTTTTGCCACGTTCCACCTCCACTACCACCTATTCTTTTTGTAGGGCGAAAGGGGATTCCCAGGCTTGGAAGGACAGCCAGGTTTGCCTGGATTTCCAGGACCAGAAGGACCACCTGGTCCAAGAGGCTCGAAGGTAAGTCCCAATTCACTTGAATAGCATGAAGGTGCTGGGTAGTGTTAGCTTGCTTGCAGTGCTGATCCTAAATTCCAGAACTCCTGATTATCATTGGTTTAATAGTCAAAATCTTTGGATGTTAGGATATAACATAGGTTTCTGGTTGGTTGGTTTGAATGGTCAACCAGAGGAAAAAGATTGGTCTGGGTTTCCTATCCTGTTCTTCACTACACAGGTGCTTGCCAGCACTACCTGCACACTTGTATCCCTTCCCTAGGTGCTGCAGATTCAGGTCAAAGGACAGGTTTAGCAAGGTGCTGTAATGGAGGTTTGTTAGTCCTTGCACTAACGTGCTCCTGCCTTAGCTTAGTTCACTGATAAGAGCTGAGTTCGCTCTCAGCTGCCCCGAGGGTTCCCACCACCAAGGTAAACTGTTGTTTGCACCTGGTGGCATTCCTGGGCTGGGTTTGGATGGAGTGATGCAAATGAAGACCTCATTGAACCTGTGTGCAGAGAGCTGAGGAATGCTCCTGGCTTTCCCTAGAGGGGTCAGGTTTCCTTTTATTTACTACTGAATTGCATCATTACACTCGGTGGTACAGTACAGCAGTAAAATACCTCTGAATGCATTTGTCTTTAATATACACAAGGATATCCAGGATCTGCCGTTTCTTTTGCATATGCTCACAGTATAAACCTGAAAAGAAGCACATCAAAAAGAAGCAAAGAAAAAAATAGGCAGATGATAAGAAAAAAAAAGTCTTTACTAGAAGAGATTAATTGGATATAACAGGAGTGAAATAGCACAGGAGTCTTGCACTAGAAACTTTTGTTATACTTTTATTCCATAAATGCCTTTTCTTAAGATTTTTGTATGAAGTTCTGCATTATGATTCTATGATTATTATAAAACAAATTAATGCCTGTGCAGTATCAGTCACATTTAATCTTGGCTCTCTTGTTCTGCCCACAAGAGGCCGCTGCAGGATATTCAATGAGAGCACCTGACAAGTGTCTGAGAGAGCTGTGACCTTTATAAAACCTTTCCTCTAAGTCATGGTAAATCAGCTGGGACAAATACTTTTTCACTCTAAGTCCAACACCAAAAATAAAATAATTTTGAACCCTTTTACTCAGGAAATGACAACTAATATAACTTCTAGTCCTCTTACTGTAAACATGTGAAAGAAATGTTGTTATGCTTACAGTTTAATTTGATGGAAAGGCAGACTGCAAACTTGAATGTGGAATTCTGTTTGTTTGTTTTTGTTTTGTAGGGTGATGATGGTCTGCCAGGACCTATTGGACCCAAAGGAATCAGAGTAAGTACTGGTGCAGTTTTAGGGTGATATACTGGAATTATGGATAAAGACTGCCAAGCATTGAGTGGGTCCTCACAGAAGTGGTGACTTACAGGAGAAAAAATTAACTTAAATCTGAAGAGTAATTTACCTACCAGCTAGAAGAGATCGTACTACTTTTTGTAAGTAATGCAAGATTTCATAAGCAATAGTCTTACATGCTGCTTGTATTGACTTCATAAACTCATTAGGGAGAGTAGCCCAAATACTTATTTGATCTGTTTTGCAATGCAGGACCTAAACCAGTGCCAGTAACTTTGCTTCCATGTATTCTGAAGTAGAGACAGGGTATATCCAGGGTCAATATGGGAGAGGTGGACTTGTCTGGAAGTCCTTTAGGTTTTGTGCCTTTGCTTTTTCTGTCAGACCCCTCAGCTGGTAAGAATTGATATGTCTCTGATTTCACTGGGACACATCCATTTCCCAAACCACGAGTGTTCATTTATTTTATGTATATATCCATGAACTTCTACTTTAGTTGTTCTGCATTATCTTTTCTGTGGTTTTGTGGATAGTTCCCTGAAAGATTGGTAAGAATCTCGAGGGCTGTCAGCATGGCATTCTTTTTTTGCAGGTGATTCAGATGTTTCTGGTTTTGTTTACTTACATTTGCACAAATAAGTTACATTGAGTAAAATCTTGGTGAATCCTTTTGCACATCTATTCTTACTGTACTCTTTCAAATGTGGTTCATTTCCTTCAGGGACCGCCAGGGCTTCCAGGATTTCCAGGAACACCAGGACTTCCTGTGAGTAGGAATAGTCTGTATAGATGCAAATCTGGGGTTTTTTTTGTACTTTCAGGCCCAGAACATCTTCCTACAATCTAACTTTTCTTTTCTCTTTTCCACTTTGAAGGGATTACCAGGACAAGATGGGCCACCAGGACCTCAGGGTATCCCAGGATGCAATGGAACAAAGGTGGAATACCTTTAAAATTCTTAACAATGCAACAGTAATATGGTAAAGAGCTCTTGTTCTCCTGGCTGTAGCCAATAGGTTTAGTTTATTATGTGCAACATAATAACATGGTGTCCAGTACTTAAAGCACAAGTTTTGCCAGCACCAAGACACAACATTTATACTCTGCAGCCAGTGTAGTAAATTCTTTGTTCTAATCCTTAATTTTATAGATTACAACTGAGAGTCTGATAATTAGATCAGATGCTACATCTCATCTTTATAGTAGACTTTTGCTACCAAGAAAAACTCATTACTTAACAGTGAGACTTTTAAATTATTAATTTTTAATAATATTGTATTGAAAATACTGATTCAATATCCTTGTTGGAAGGAGTGACTTTATCCTAACATGTTACTTAGCTTTACATTCAGATTTTCCTATGAGTTAATCTTCTGTAGCACTACATGTGTTTTCCATCTCTAGTGTAGTACTTGGACTGAAAATATGTGGAAATATCTGAACGTGGAAATCTGTGTTTCAATCAGTTGTGTGAATTAATTAAGTGTTTATTCTACAGCTTATTCCAATAGAATTTGCTACTCTGGAGTCATAAGCTAGCAACGAAACTAGACCTTTCAGTCAAAATTTGTTTATCTGGTTTTGTTATGTTTTGGTTTAGTTTTGGCTAATCTTTCTTTTTTCATCCCTAAGGGAGAGCGTGGATTCCCAGGCAGTCCGGGTTTTCCTGGTTTACAAGGGCCTCCTGTAAGTAAAAGATTTCCCAATCAACTACCTGTGATCCACTGAAGGAGATCTGTGAAAAATCTACTTAGATCTGTGAAAAATCGGATAAATATCAGCCTCTTTTTGCAGTTATTCATTTAATAAATAAGAATTTTTTTCTTTTTATGGTTAATCAGAGTACTTTAGATGTCTAATAAAAGTGAGCTTTTCTGCTGTGTGCTGTGGTAAAGCTCATAAAAACCCCTTTGAATTCTCACATGCTGAGATGCTTTACCACCTGCAGAAAAACACAGATACATGCTTATGTGTCAGAAAAGTAAGATCTTGATACTGACATCTGGTACATCCAAAGAGCCTTACTGGTGATTAATGGGGCAGCAAAAAGAGACACAGTGTTGGATGTTTTCGGTATAAAACACAGGGATGTACAGCAAAGTGATTGTCAGAACCAAAGTACAAACGGAAAGAGATGTGGTAGACAGGATGGATAATAGGAGGCAATAAAGAAACAAATTGCTAAGAAATGGAAATGCAATGTCTCTAATGCTTAACACTCACTGTGAAAGTTCTTCTCTAATTTTTCCGTTTTATTCTGAAGTTCATAAAAAATTTACTTTCTCCTGTTTCATAGCTTTTCTTAAATTTCTATCTTTAATGTTTGCCTTGTGGTGTAGATCTGATTAGTGGTTTGCAAATAACATACCAGTTATTTATTTCTATTGATCTTTCTTTTATTTTTTTGTTTGTTTGTTTCTTTTAAACAAAGGGACCCCCTGGTCTGCCAGGTATGAAGGTAAGTGTGCTGTATCACATTGAAATACTAACCAGGCATGTTGTGCAGTGTGATCTAAGTAACCTGCTGGCTTTCATGCAAGACCATGTGCATCCACTGGTGTCTGGAGTGACGTCCTTAGTGTTTCCAGGCCACTCCAGTGCAGCTGACTGGAAATTCTGCAGTAGCTTACTCAGTTTGGGTCAGTAGTTCTAGAAGTAGCAGAGTGTTTTCTGAAAGTGGTTTCCTTGGAACTGTGAGGGACAGTGTTGGTGTTGTGAGGCATCAAGTTAGCAAAAACAAACACCCAAACACACCGTCAGACTACCTGTGAATACTCAAGAACACCACTGGAGACGAAGCAGTAGTGACTTAGAATATCCAGGGAATAGTACAACAACTTAGGTTCCTTTTGAAAACGTGCTTTGAACTGTGTAGATTACCTAGATGGCTTTTTCTCATGACGTAAATAGTCTCATGATCTGATGTTGAACCTTAAGAAGCCCTTTTATGTTTTAAGGGTTGTTTTGGTTGTATCCTTGACTGATTTGAGCATGGGCCAAAACATCAGTTTTGGTTCAAATCTATTTGAAAGGAAACTTGACCCACAGAATTGTTCTAATAAGCTCCTGAGAGGACAACAGAACACTGGTGCTGGGAAATTGTGACTATTAAGCTGAATTGTTTTTCTCAGCTCCTTTTTGCCCCAATTATTTTCAAGATATCGAAAGGCAAGCTTATCTGAACACATATTTTTAAAACAAAGATATTCCCTGGAATCAGTAAGAAACTGTGCTTCAATATAGACCACAAAACATGACTGTTTATAACAGCATACTCAGCAGTACTTTCATGAGGTGGGACACTGGAAAAAGCTGAATGAGCCTTTTTTCTGCTGTGCCCTATCAACTGCTTTTACGGAGAGCTAGAATGTTTCTTTTGTGAAGCATTTTTGTTTCAATACCCTAATCTTTTGGAATTTAAATCAATGCTGATATATTTGTAGAAAAGAAACTTTTTAATAGTTGTTAGTTTAACCATTTGAAAAATCTTCATCTCTCCTAAAAAAAGCTATTCTTGGAGAATCTGGTACTTACATTAAAGTATACTGCTAGGGTGGAACATAGCTCTGAGTGCTTTAAAGTCAGAATGGTAGTAAAGAATTGTAAAAGGTGCTGTTAATTAAAGTCAGCTCTTTCTTCTAGGGTGAAGCAGGTGAAATAATTACATCCTTGCTGCCAGGACAGAAGGGCGACCCAGGATTTCCAGGTCTTCCAGGGATACCTGTAAGTTGCATAAAGTACTATTAGGCTGTGTTCTGCCAAAAAAGATTATGTGAACAGTGTTTGCATTACAGCACAATTGGAAGATTTGGTGCTAGGGGATTCATATGTTTATTTGGAGATTCAGGGCTCACATTTAATGTACCTCTAATTTATGACTTGAGGGAAAGTGTGTGATTCCATATTGCTCTTAATAGGTTGACCCACAGAGGCCAGAAAGGTCCCCTGGTCAGGAAGGTGGTATCCAGCAGACAGCAGCACTCACAGTTACTGACTTACTTCTCTATTTCCCTTGCCTGTTCCCCCTTCCTAGACATTCTTTGTATCAGTTCTGGAGTTCCCTTCCCTTCTTCACCCTGAGTTAAAGTAAGTAACATCTGGCTTTCTGGGCTGTAGCCGCTGTTTTGGATGGTGGGAAGGAGAGGGTAATTTCTCAGCTGTTCTCCTCATGTTGCACCTCCTGAACAGTGTTTCTGTTCTCCCAGCAGTCTTCTGTGAAAACAGCTAGTGACTCCAGGCCCTGTGCTTCCCCACTGAGCCATTCATTGCTTTAGTGGAAGAACAAGGGGAGCCGAAAATGAGTCTATCGGCCTGAACTGGACAGAAGCCAGACTCCCATTTCCTGGTACAGAGAGGCAAGCCCCAGGCTATTCTGACCAGACTGAGCCTGTTAGCATTTCTGGTCCTCTGATCTGTGCTTCCCTATTGTCTGTTCCTGGCTGGGAGGAATCACAAATACAAAGTGTTTTGTTGTTCTCTCTCAGTGCATGAAGAGAAAGAAAGTGCAAAAGTAGTTCAGAACAAACAAAAAAGCATTCCCTTATCCAAGCCAAAGAGATGTATTGATGTTGAGAGCAGAACACTCCTAACATGATGTACACCCCTTTAGGCCTTTCCACAAGGACAGATTGGTAGGTTAGTGGTCACTTACATTGATTTGACATGTAAGAGATGCCACTGTTGGGTTTTTTTGACCTCGAAGATCTTACCTGGGTTTTTTTTTTTCATAAAAAGGTGCCTCTCATAGCCTCCTCCACTTTCTCAACAGGGCCCACCTGGCTCCATGGGAATACCAGGTCCAGTTGGCCCTCCAGGGCCCCCAGGTTTGACGGTAAGTTTCTTTAACCTGTTACTTATAAAACCTTAAACGGGACAGTTACTTCTTTCGTGTTCTCAGAGGCAGGTCAGTGAAGTGCAGAGATCATGGTAGTCAGGACTCGGTATGAAGAGAGCAGCAACCACGCATTCAGTCCACCCTGGAGCTGTTACTGTGCATGGTTAAATAAGATACTTTTGAAACAGCCTGTTCTCAGACATTTTTTTGCTTAAATTGGACTGAATCATTGTGCAGTCTTCTTATTTGTGTGAAACCTGAGGGACAAGATTTAGCTTATTTAGAGTAGGATGTTTAATACCTGACTGTTTAATTTCATTTACTCTCTTGCTTGAAGGAAGAACTGGTTTCTTACACATTTGTGAAGTTGAATAGCATGAAAAAGAGTTTTCAGAGGAAGGCAAGGTGCCTTGTCAACACAGGGAGTGGTTTGGGGTTTTTTCCACAAAGGGCATGTAAAGTGCTTGGAAGTGACTTGTTTTTTTGGTTTCCTTTTTTAATAGGGACCTCCTGGTCCACCAGGGCTGCCAGGACCCAAGGTATTTTCTTTCCCTCGTTGATGGTGGTGATGGACTGTTTTCTTTTTTGTTCTGTTTATTTGTGACTTCTAAGGGCTGATGAGTTATACTTTTTGCAGGGTAATATGGGTTTGAATTTCCAAGGACCCAAAGGCGAAAAAGTGAGTAGGGATCACGATGATATTTTTGCTTATTACTTTCAAAATGCTTACACCTGTCATTTTGGCTTGTATTGCCTGTAACAAACTGCATGTTCTTGCACGTTAGGGTGAACAAGGTCTTCAGGGACCTCCAGGGCCACCAGGACAAATTGGAGAACAGAAAAGACCAAATGACATTGAGTTTCAGAAAGGAGATCAGGTGAGTGGGGCACTACATCCATCTGCAATGAGCATGTGATTAAGCTGCAGCCTCTGTTGGTTTGGCTCATATATGTTCACATCCTGCTTACTGCAGAGCTTCTGTTATTTTTCTCAGAGTACTGCCTGTTCCAGGCCTGAGTACTTTTCCTTTAATAGCAAGCATGCCAGTCACATTAGTCCAGTTACTTCCCTTAGTAAAGTAACTATTCTTAAGAAACTCTCCTAAAGGAAGTTTACAGTAACAGTAAAAGCAGTTAAAATATTCTCATTCCTTGGAACACCCAGACTGCGATTTTCAAAGCAGTCTGGGGATTCAGATTCCCACTAATTAACCAGCTATGTCATCCATTGTGAGGAAGTCTTTCAAAAATTTTAATTCGATTTTTTTTCCTTCCCTTTTTTTTCTTTTTTTTTTTGTCATTAGTGATGCCCCAAGATCTTTTCTTCCTTGTGGTTTGAATAAAGTGCTTTCCCAGTTTCTGACCTCTCAACAGTAATTATCAAGCTGTATTGTGACAGTGAGCTCAAACTGCTGGTTTGATTTGCATGGATCCTTCCCCACCCATAAATGCCAAAAAGCCATGGGGAGAGTAACCGTTTTTAAAGTTATTACACTTTTTTCTTTTTCACTGGGGAACATTTTGCAGTACTGTTTAATTCTGGCTGCCAGTCATGGGCAGTCTGAGCAGAACCAGCAAGATCATGGGTGGTTAGATGTCACATTTTCTTTGAAGCTTTTGTGGTATTCTCAAATACCACCCTAAGTAATACAAGAGTTGAGGTAGATATTTTGAGGCAGAAGTAGTGAGTGATCGTTTTTATGCTCTGATTATTTTGCAAATGTCACTGTGGTAACTGAACTTTAAACTATTAGTTTCCTCCATCTGTATTTGGATCAGTTTCTTCCTTTCCAATTTTTTATCTTGGGAAACGTGTCAGAGAAGAAAGCTTAGATACACAGCAGTGTTTTATTTTGGCAGGGAGCAGGTGATCTTGATCAAAGCCATTTGTTACCCTTCCTTTCAGAAGAACATTAGGCACCACTAAGGCATTACTTGGAACTATGCACCGGTGTACATTTGCAATGTGCAGTCATCCTAGAAAGGTCTCAGTCTCTGGTTTAGTCTCTCTGTTGTTGGATGGTAGGACAGAAGGTAAAGAGCAGGACTGTGTGTCTTTGTAATTCTAAGGAAAGACAAGGTGACATTTTGATTACACTTTCATTGAAGCAAAAATTCATCTGATTTTATTGGGGTCAGAGCAATTTGCCTCTGTCATCAGGGATCCCTGAAGGACTAATTATACTGGCATTAAGTTATGTAAATGTACAAAGTGAAAGTATTCTACCTACATTCCTTTTAAAGCACTGAGACTTACAAACACATTCTGAGTGCCTTGCCTTTGGCCAACATTAACAATGATTTCAAAGTTTGCAAATTTGTTTTTATTTCAACAAAGTTTATGCTTGGTAATACACAATCAGTAAAAAATTTCAACATTACAGCTACTCTTTTTGTGAAATACACACAAAGTTTTGCTGTGGGCCTCCACCTGTGATCTCTGACTAAAATCAGGTGTGTAGATGGGCTTGTAAAAGTCTGAGGCCTCCATGAAAATAAAAGAAACTGCACAGAAACCTTTTGTGGATTCAATAGCTGGTAACTTTTCTGTAGGTTAATGGTGAAAAGATTTAATAACTGGTACAAAGGTGTAACAAGACAAAATAGAAACCCAAATTTTTTTAACACTTTCTGACAAACACACTTTGATCCTGATGGCCTCTCAACTTCAGCAATTACCAGTAATCTAATGACTATTGCTCCTGTAATTTCAGCAGGATCTGGAATTTGTTTGTTCTTTCTTTCTTCTTTTTATTTTTGTATAGCAGCTGCAGGCCACCAAACCAGCTGCTACAGTGCACACAGGAGGCAGTTGTGTCTTAGTGGAGTGAATCACCTAAATAAACAGGATGGGCAGTTAATAAAATTTATAGATGCTCTTGAAGTTCCACACAAAGAAAGAATAAATATGCTCCTTCAGAACTTGGAAGTCTAAGTGACAGCAAAAAACAATTCTATTAAAAAAAAATAAAAATCAACTGAGCTATTAGGGAGTGATGGAGGCTTTAATCCACTTTTTCTTTGCCCATGCTTGACAGGGTATTCCAGGTGATCCAGGCCCACCAGGACTTCCTGGGCCACAAGGCCCTCCTGTGAGTAGAACTCTCTTAGTTCTTTTTTGTTGCATTTGTATCAGAACTGTAACTTCATTCTACTCTGGCATGTGGGCTCAGTTTAAGATGACATTTGTGTGTCCAGGGTCTTCCCGGTGGCGTAAAAGGTGAAAAAGGTGAGCAAGGAGAACCAGGCAAAAGAGTAAGTAGTCTGTTTAACCAAACATTTATCTTTCCAATCAGTGTTATCTTTGAGAATTAAACAAATGTTGAACTCAGGTGGGGCCATCAGCCTCTGGGTAAGAGACTACTTTTTTTCCCCTTGTAACCTGGCAAACTTGTAGATGATGCACGTGGGTCATGAAAGTGCTTCTAGCTCTGGCTCTCTCAGTGCTTTCTGAAAGAATTATCTACCTTGTGGATCTTAGTTTTGGGGGCAGGAGAAAATAATTTGAATTATGTTACCTGGTTAACAGGTAACCTTCTTCAAAGTTGTTGGGCTGCTTGTCTGAGGCAGCAGTTTTCTTTTCCCTTTTACAAAGGGTCTTCATTCAGTTTGCTATGTACTGGGTTGCCAAGCAGCATCACATTGGTGTGTGTGTATATATATATGTATATATAAGCTGGTCTATGTAAACTCATTCTCTGTGGGTTTACTTGTGAGGTGAGTCACAAAACCAAGTCTCTGAACACTGCATTAAGACCAAAAAATCTGTTTGTCACTTCCCAAGATATTGCCTCAATTTATGTGCTCTCTGGGGAGGGGACAAGTCAGGATAGCTGTATCTAGGGATAGCATGAGTCACTTTGTTCTTGACTAGATTCAAATCAATCCTGGAATTTAAATGGATATCACAGCTCAGAAAAGCTGAGGAAGATCATAGAAGTGCTAAGAAATAGGATGAAAATAACCATGGGCTGGACCAGAAAAGAGAAGGCAAGCTGTTAGCAGCTCAAAGCATTCTGTATTTTCACTTCCACAGCTTCTGAACACATAGTTTCATCAACATAATGGGCCCCTTTGAAAATCAAGACACAAGTCTTGCTCAGGTTAATTGGACAATATATAAACACTGTTTAGAAATATGTTGGTAGTAGGTTTTTCCATTTTCTATGGGAAATAAATACAGTGGAAACAAATGTTTGGTATTCGAGATAAAATCCTTCTTAGTTGCTGAGATTTATAGAAGGGCTTTGATTTGTCTCCTTTAAGGAGCATAACAAATGAGGCAGCTTTGAAAAGCCAAAAGTCTCATTATATTTTGAGTGGGTTTTGAACTGTTGCTTTTCTCTACAAAAGTAAATGGAAGCCACATGAATTTGCGAAGATCTGAAAGGATAAAAGTCCTGAGGGGATGTGTCAGATGCCTTTTGCCAAAATCGTGTTTACCAACATTTTTATTTGGTTTTATTACTCTGAATTTGGGCATACTTAAAGTGCAGTTTTGCTATTAAATTACTTAAAAGTTGCCTTTTAGGGCTCCATATGATTCTGTACGGCTCATTTCAGATATATTCATAAAAATATCAGGCTGTGTATTCAAAGGGATAGTTCTGCAAATTCACAGGAAATCTTAAAACCTCATTTTTGAGAGTCAGAATTCATCACTAATAATAAGGAATTCACAAATCACGTTATACTCTGATACACTATATCTGTGAGGTCATATTAACAACTTCTCAGTGACTGAGAGTTGGTCTTGGTACTGTGGTGAAGCTCAATCACCTATTCTAGTTGTGTTCCAGCAGGTGCCCCCCAGGCACACAGCTTCTGTAACTCGAACAATAGAGTGACATTTGTCTGCCCAGGGAATGGTCTGGAATAAAGTGGAGCTTGCACTGCTTTTATTGCAGCAATGACAAAGCTGTTCAGCAAGGATAGATGGGTTTTAGAAGTCACTTCTTAGAGCAGAATTGCAGTTTGTATTTTTGTTGATACTGTTGAGAAAATTGTGTTTGATTTGAAGGAGAGTTAAAATTCAAACACAAAAATGTTTGTATTTAATTTCACTGGTCACATGATACTAATTTCCTAATTAAATATAATGTTCTAGTGTTTAGGGAGTTAGGATCTATTTTCCAAATAAAGGATTTCTGTAGTGTTAAAGGGAGTAGTAACCACAGTGAATGAGCAGTAGTTAACTGGAGATAATTTTGTGCTGTATTCACCCAACATTTTTTTGAGACTTGTCATGGTTTTGTGCTCTGGTTTTCAAAATGCAAACCTCAGTTTAGGTAACTCCATTGATTATACTTGGTTGATGTCTTTGACATATATGTCCCAAGGACTGCATTCTAGAGGCAGTTTGGTCACTGAAAAAATGGGAAATAAGTAACATAATTTCCATGAAAATTCTTCACCACTGAAGCATTTTATTTCAATGCATATTTATGTCTTTGAAGGGAAAGCCTGGCAAAGATGGAGAACCTGGTCAGCCTGGTAGGGATGTGAGTAACTCATACATTTCTGATCTAAGCAGACTCCTTATAAGCTTTCTTCTGATATGGAGATCTGAGTGTGATTATCTTTCTATTCTTGAAGGGTTTACCCGGTGGGCCTGGAATAAATGGTGCTCCAGGAAGAGATGGTGAAAAGGTATGCCAGGTTTTCTGTCATTATTGCATAATAGATTGAAAATCTGCCATCACTGAGTTCAATTCTGTCTGAATTGCATTACCTATGCTTTGCAGTGTTGAGGAATATTTGCAATAACTTGCTTATGTACTACTGCACAGTATGAAAAATGCTCTTAATTTCATTGGTAGGGTGAAAAAGGTGACATGGGTCCCCCTGGTCCTCCTGGAATTGTAAGTTGCTGATGCTTTATTTTCTTTCTGCATTTGGTTGGCAGTGTTGTTTCATTGTAGTTCTTGTCAGACTGAAAGTCTCATCTCTGGGTACAACAATAACAGCACCACTGAAGTTTTCATATATTCAGTGATAGAAATGATGGTTTCCTTCTTTCAAGATGAATTCTGTGCTCTCAGATTTGCTGGGTTGCAAACACAGGCTGGACTATAACCTCAGCCCAGCAGAACTGAGTCAGTCTCACTGAATCCTGCTGTAGCTATGTTGGCTTGGCAGTCAAACAGCTTCCTCTTGGGAAGTGCTCTTTACTGGAATTCCACCTGGTAATTCAGTGCAGTAAGGAAAGCAACCTGTCATTGGTATAAGGTTCAAAGTATGTTGGACTTTCCCCCCCTCACATCTCTTTACCATTCCAGTAACTCTTTTCTTGGCAAGTTGTTTCACATGAGCATGAAACATTTACAGGTCATTCCAAGACCAGGCATTGATGCAACAGTGGGACCAAAAGGTAGCAAAGGATTGCCAGGACTTCCAGGAGCCAAAGGGGATCGTGGATTCTCTGGTAGGCCAGGCCCACCTGGCTTGCCAGGATCTCCAGGTAGGAGTGCAAACTTTAAAATAAGTTGTATGCTCAAATGTCTGAATTGATATTTGGCTTCACAGTCTTTTCTCACTCTTTTTGACAGAAGGACTGAGCAGCAAATTAAGGCAGAACTATTTAGAACTACCTTTGAGCTTGAAGGGCAGTCTCGAGCTTATGGGGATAGCGTGAGGATTTCTGAACATTCATTGCTTTTGCTGTGGTGAACTGAGGATGCAAATCAGATTCTACCTTAATAGTCCTGGGGATAATTTATCTCTAATCATTTACCCATAACATACATTATCCATTGCATTACACAGAGAAAGTATTGTCTACCATAAGTGTGATACCTGGCCATCAAACCTATTCTCTGCTGGCCAGTAGTAAAGGAGGAGATGAACTGAGTCTGCAGTGGGAGTGAGCAGTGACACCTGTATGTGCCTTGTACATGCACAGAGAAGAACATTATAATTCTGTGGTACAGCTTGTATATATTCTTTTTTTTTTCCATCAATACTTCCTTTTGTTAGTCTTGTTTTGGTTTTTTTTCCCACCATAAATTCAGATGTTCAGTGTCAGTTCAATTTTTCAAACAAACATCTCTGAAAATGTAAGATGTGCATATGGCAAACACTGCACATCAACTTGTAGTTTGATTCCATAAATGTAATATTATGGAGTACTTACATGGAAAGACAGTCTTATCTGTAACATGTTAGTCTTCATATATCATTGTCATCCTTGCAAAAATGTGATGTACACCTTTGAGCTGGCAAAGAATTAAGTTATTCCCGTCCTAGGGATCACTACTGTTGGACCCCCTGGCCCACCTGGCTTACCTGGTGAGAGAGGACAGAAGGGAGATCCAGGTTTACCTGGTGTTTCTATTCCTGGGCAACCAGGACTTGCTGGACCACGAGGACCTCCAGGACCACCAGGTCCCCCAGGGCCACCAGCACCATCTGTTCTTCCTGGTAAGTGAGGATCACATAGACAGCAAGTAGAGGAGACTAACATGGTTCAGGAAGGAATTTATTGTCTAGATGGCATTGGCATCTGTAAGTCCCCTTACTCTGATGTTTCATATGCATGTTTTTAAAATGTGAGGCTGAATATTGGACTGTAGTGTAGAGATGGAAGTGGGAAGCAGTGGGAGATAGTTGAGGTTGTGAAGAACTGATGATTGTTGTGTAATATCACTGACTTTTTCCTTTTGAGTTTGGATTATGTGTGTGTGTTGTCACCAGCAGTCCTCTGTCTGAATTGCCAAAATGTTTGGTCTGTGATTAGAGGGATATATTAGAATATCCACACAAATACTAGGAAGTACACTTTTGTCCTGAATTCATGTGTTCAGTGCTGCTGTCAGAAAACACAATCTGATCATTAAACCTCTCCTGATTCTCCTTAGGTGAAGGGTTATGTGAGCAGGGGCCACCAGGTCCTCCAGGAATTCCAGGACAACAAGGCTTTACAGGGGAGCGAGGCCAAAAAGGTGCAGTGTCATGGCTGTCTTGGTTTTTCTCTTTTTGTTGAAGCTTGTTAAAAAATGTAAACTCTGCATTAAATAAGGATTAACAGTGTCTCTTCCCAGTAGGGTTGAGTGCAGATATTTTCTGTTTCTGAGTAAGACAGCTGTTTCTTTGGGCATAGGATACTCCTTCATCTAACGTTAAAGCACAGGAGTCCCAAAGTGACTGAGGGTACAACCAATGCTAGGGCTGAGCACAGATCATGTGCTTCAGAATGAAGTAAAATGGAACTTGAGGTTTATGAGTATCTCCCAGGTAGATAGAAACTGAGTGCTCTGTAACAGCAGTTGCCAAGTCTGTGTGAAAACCTTCTATGCTTCATTAATAAGTTTGAGATTTTTTATGGAAAGCAACATTGAAATTGAGTTGGTCAATCTACAGTGAGTTTCTTTGTTTGGTAAGCAAAAGAAAGTCATATTTAATATGTATCCTTGTTTCCAAAAAGACAACCTTGCAATGAGGATGCTGATATGGGTAAGTGAGAATCTTTTTCTAGCTCATCCATGGACATCTTATATGACTTTGGGCATCTCACTTAATTTTGTACCTCTTTCAAACAGAACTATTTTTCCTCATGGAGACTGTAGAGAATAATTCATTAACCTAAATAAAGTGCTCAAATATTAAGAAATTCTGTTGTGAAGAAAATTCCTAAACTCCTTGAAACCACTCTTTTTTTAAAATGAAGTAATTTTAGTTTATCGTCAAATCAGTGAAACATTCCCAGCATTTATTTTGCACTCTTGGAGTTCAATCAAAGTTTGGAATTTTGATATATGTGTTTTAGAGTTGTAGTTTAAAGTGTCAAGTACCTACTTTAGGACTCATTTGGTGAGGAAAAAGTCCATAGTTTTATTTTCTATTATTGAAAGCGTTTTTTTGTTTTAATTTATTTTGTACTGTCATCTTAAATCAATTCTAATTATATCTGACATTGATTGTCTGACTCCTAGTCACCAAAAAGATTCATTTTGGCTTTCATGGGGGAAACCTAATATTTAAGCAATAATTATTTAAAATAGTCATTTTGGACCTGGAATTTTAAAAGAGTAGGAAGAAGACAATTGCTGTTGTGCTGAATTCTTTTAATGTTTCCTAACATGTGATGCTCAAGTATGATTTTTCAATACAAACCTTTTTAGGTGATCGAGGAGACACGTGCTTCAACTGCATAGGAACTGGAGTAACTGGGCCTCCTGGGGAGAGAGGACCACCAGGACCTCCGGGTAGTCCAGGTGAGGCTTTGGGCTTCACTAGTCTGCTTAATATATTCCATAAAGTCACCCTTCTAGCTGAGTGTCTGTGTATAATGGTAACAATACATCTGTGTGTTGGGTACAAATTCAGATGCACGGTTGCCAGCTCCAGTATATAGTTGGTACATGTTGTATTTTGCACAGTTGGGGAGTGTTGGGAAGGAACGGGCTGGAGATGTGTAAAACAATCACTCTTTTTTGAAAATCTAGTCTTTCAAAAATATTTCTCTGCTCAAAGACAGCCTTGCAAGAATTCTGTGTATTGAAGGTTTAGGCTCTGTTGTAGATTTAACTGAAAGACAAAAATTAACTTCTACTGCTTGCTATTCCTGGAATAATAGAGGAGCTGGAGCTTTTTAAAAGCGTGATATTTTTTGATACTACTGATTTAACTTAGAGTTGCAAATTTGGTTCTGCTAAAATAAAATTGAGCTCTCAAAAAAAAAAACAACCCAGAGTAAACTTTGCCTGGTTTTAAAACAACTTACATATTATCTATGCAATCAGCATGCTTGATATTTACAGCTTCTCCAGATTTATGTTTTTGTTTTATGTTTTTCTGCACTACTCAGGTTCTCCTGGTTTTCCTGGACCAAAAGGTGAAAAGGGGCTTCCTGGATTAACTGGCCTTGTAGGGCCACCAGTAAGTGGTGGTGTTATGTTCTGGTGGGAAAATAGTGTCTCATTTGTCTTGCATGATTCATAGATCTGTAAAGAGTCAAGATAATTTCTTGTCTAATACTAATTTTTTTGTCATAACTACCTTGAATGCATAATCCTTATATTGTGCCAAACTTAGAGACGGAGTGAAAGAAAAACTAAAAGGCTTTTCTGCTTTTCTTTTTTTTTTTTTTTAATTCCCTCAGGGCTTCCCAGGGTCCCCAGGTGCTCCTGGGAGACCTGGTCCTAAAGGAGACCCAGGGGATGTCCTAATTTCTCCAAGAATGAAAGGTGACAAAGGTGACCCCGGCTTCCCAGGACCTCCAGGTCTCCCTGGCATAGATGGCACTCCTGGTCGAGATGGACTGCCAGGTTTACCTGGCCCTAAGGGGGAACCTGTGAGTTCCATTTTATGCTGTCTTTGGTTGGATGGATATTTGGGGAAGTCCTGCATGCATTTGACAGTGCAGAGAAGAGGACTGGCAATGCACTTTTTCTGAGTGTGATAAGGCTCTTCAGTAGATGCCAATCTACTGATGATGCACTGAGGTACCTCCTGAATCTGTCAGTGCCTCTAGAAATAAGCTGAGACTTCTCTTGGGCAGTGTCAGATGGTCCTTTCTGCCCTTGTCTATATCTCACCAATGTAGTGGGAAGAATTAAGGAGCCAGGTTTAGGCCTGCTCTCTCCCATATTAGTAAGATGTAGGCAGCTCATGGTCTTAAGAGCTGGAAGGGTAGAAAGTGCCCAAAAGTTTCAAAACAGAAGCGATGAAACACTTCACTCCTTTGATAGTAAATACATGATCTTTCCCATGCTACTCTTTCTGTTTTCAGGGCAGTGTTGCATTCAAAGGAGAAATGGGTATTCCAGGTGATCCAGGAATACCAGGTCTTCCTGGAGAAAAAGGGCTTCCTGGACCTCCTGGTTTTGGTCCACAAGGTTCACCTGGTGAAAAGGGCATCCAAGGTGTATCCGGCCGTCCAGGGCCTCCTGGTGTTCCTGGTGAGTGGGTCTCTGTGTGCCATTGAGCAAACACTGCAAAACCAAGCTTTGCCCTTTTGCCCCAGATAGTTCTCAGAACACGATGCTGCTTTTAAGATTTTCCCAGAGGCATTGTAAGACCTGGTATTTATGAGCTCCCTTGCTGAGGGTCGTCACAGAATCACAGAGTGAGCAGCATTCGTGCCGTGTTACTGCTGTGCCTCACCTTCTGCTCTGACCTCCAGAGAAGCTTCTCCTTCCCCACTGACTGCAGTGGAAGTGCATTGTAACTGTCTGGCATGTGCTTAACCATCCTGCAGTTACAACAGCTTTTGAAAACAAGGGTTTGCTTTGAACAAGTTTGCTTTTGTTACTTGCTTGTCAACTACACAAATCCTAATCAAGCTGTGCTGGTGTCAGCTATGGAAAATACTATTCACTTGATGGTACCTAGGACAAAGCTTAGAAAAAAATAACATTGCAAGAAAACTGTCTTAACATTGAACAAGGCTTCTGAGCCTCTGGGTGCTCTGTGGGGCTTGGGAGTGGAAAACCTGTTGGGTAAAGTGTTGCTGGTGTTTGAGTTCTTTGTAAGCACCTTTTTCTGCTGAAAGAAAAACAGAAAAGAAACTCCTACTTAGTGCCTCATATTTCTGCTTTTTTGTTTTAGGTCCAAAAGGTGACCCTGGACAGACTATTACAGAACCAGGAGTTCCTGGCCCCCCTGGTCCTCCAGGACGAAGTGGTGATCCAGGTCTCCCAGGTAAAGCAGCAGCTAGATATCCAAGGAATTCCAAGATCGTTTTATTCTGACTGATTCTGGATAACTATGTTGATGTTCTTCTTTTCACAGGAGATCCTGGCCAGCCAGGTCAGCGTGGTTTACCCGGCATCCCGGGTGCAAAGGGAGAGCCAGGTATTCCTGGCATTGGACTTCCAGGACCACCAGGCCCAAAAGGTGTGTTTACTGCCATGGTGCTGTATTGTAGTGGTTGAAAGAGGGGACATAGGGGGGTTGTGTCTGCACTTTTTCCTAGTGAGTTGTTTTCTGTCTCGAGAATCCTTTAAAAGATGTTTGTCTTATGTTTATACATCTTTATAATAGTTTCAGAAATATCAGGAGAAAAAACTGCTGAGCTCTTTTTTTTCTCTGTTCACTGTCCTGCTCCTTCCCAATCACTTACATTCTTCAGTAAACCAAGGACAGAAAAGCAAACGGATAAAACTTCGGGAAATGAGCTTGACTCAATAAAAGATCTCCAAATGCTGTCTCAAGATGTTAATGGTTCTGACATCAACTGTTTGTAATTTTTGCAAAAGCACACAGTATGGGCAGTGCCCCACTTTGAGAGTCCCAGAGATCCTCTGTGGCAAAGACTATGCTCAAAAGTTACCTCAGCCAAACAAGTACCCCCAAAGACACTTGAGCTAGCACAGAACCTCTTTTCATGGGCCTTAGGCATGTCTGGAAGAGTTGTTTTAATGCTCTCTGGTGTCCTTTCTCCTGCCCTAACCTTCATGTTATGTGCAGGTTTCCCAGGGACTCCAGGCCCCCCCGGAGCTCCAGGAGCTCCAGGTCGCCCTGGACTAGATGGACCTCCTGGACCACCTGGTTTCCCGGGACAGAAGGTCTGTATTTGTGTTTAGTATAAAACTTCCCTATCTTAGAAGTTTTTCTGGATCAGTGGGAAGATTGTGAGGAGGATTTCACCTCTTGTTCTCAGCTTTTGATGAGAAGGGAAGTCACATTCTCTGCCTGAGGTCTGAGTGAGAGTAGTAAAATAGAAATTGCACTGTAAGATGATGGTCATTTTTCCTTTGCTACTTGAATGTTTTTAGGAGAGGATAAACTTAGAAAACCCCCTTTTAATTTTTTTTTTAATTTGGAATAGGGAGATCGTGGATTCGGAGTTCCAGGACCACCTGGACCCCCAGGACCCCCGGGCATAAAAGGAGTTCAAGGACCTAAAGGTGATCCTGGCTTCCCAGGAAACCCTGGTCTCCCAGGACGAGCAGGTTTTGATGGAACTCCAGGGCCCAAAGGTATGGAGAACTCTCCTCTTTCTCTTCCCTATTGAACTTTTAAAAATGTAGATGTGCTGGGAGGCATATGGCAGTTAAATACAAGCAGTGTTGACTTCAGAGCAATTACTTCAGGGTCCATTTTTCCAAATCATACACACCTGTGTAAATGGAAGATTGTTTTCTCAAAAGGCAAGCAAGGGAGTAAATACCAATCTGTGAGTCAGTACCTGAAAGTCTGTGTTCTAAAGACAAATCACGTTTACGTGGGGGTAAAACTTTATCAATAGGATAATTGTCATTTAGATACACTGTGCTTCAACATGCAGAGCATTACAATTCATTTATTGCTGTTCTTGGTCATGGTCTGTATTGACCTGCCCAGCCTGGTTTGCTGGAGAGCACCTGTTGAGTTTGATGTGGATGATGATGCAATATGTCTGTGGGTAGCCTAGAAACCTAAACTGCAAGCATTCCACACTGAGTCAGGACAAATCTCTGGCTTTCAGAAATAGCCTCCAAAGTGTGTTTTTTCCTGTGTTGGATCAATATTTGTTTGCTTTCAAGAACGAGACATCAAGTACAATGTGCAGGCACTCTGAAAGTGAGTGTCTCTGAACTGAGTTCAGTATTTAACTAAACAAGAGTGTTCTTTTAGGTGATCCTGGACCAAGTGGACCACCAGGACTCCCAGGCCCACCAGGCATCCCTGGCATTGGTGGTCAAGGTCCACCTGGATCTCCAGGACCTCCAGGTCCAGTTGGCCCCCCAGGTAAAACTTGCATGAATTGTACCCTTAGGTTATTTTGGCCTGCACCAAGCAGCTACACAAGGCAGCAAGAAAAGATAGAGACTTCATGTCTAATAGCTTGGCTGTTTTGCCAGTCAAGCTGGCAAAACTTGGTACATCATGATGTTTACTGAAATCAGAGTGGGATTACATTCAGCCCTGCCATTTGCACAACTTGCATAAATCTTGAGGGTGTAAAAGCCCAATTTGGAGAGAGCTCAGAGTCTCAACAGAAATTCTAGAAAGTGTTGTGCACAGATAGTGCCAAAATCTCTGTGAAGGAGTTTATCCTTAGAGTTCATATTCTTCAGGACAAGACAGAAGGGAGCACAATGTTAGTGCAGAGGTTTTGGGATACAGAAGAGGAGGAAAGCTGCTTTGAGCTGCCTGTACTGTGCTATTTTTACATTGCTTTCAAACAGCAAGATGGTTCTTAAATTCTGAAATGGTTTTCTAGCTTACCAAACTGTATTCCAAATTCACTAGGTGAGAGGTATTTTTTAATAATTTTTTTACATTTTCATCTAGAAAATTTAATTATGGTTTGGAAAAAAAGCAAACTCAATTCCCTATACGATGCTGTTTGTCTTCCCTCTACTTACTTGTTGAGTGCAAAATCAAGTCAGTAATTCAGGTTCTCCCTAGCATGGCCAGGCACTTTTTCTTTTCTTCTTTTTTTCTTTAATGGAAACTGAAGCACAATTTAACTCAAGTTAATGTGGAAAGGAAGAAATCATGACTATTCCAAACTAGCAGGTTCATTATTTTGTAGAGGAGAAAATGTTCTCCAGGTAGTGACATGATACTGTTTTAACAAAAGCCTGTCAATAAAAGAGGTCACACACACAATTATCTTGTTATAAGCCCAGCTAGAAAAGAGCTTTAGAATTTTTCTTACAGAAACCTCTGAGTTCTGGGATTCCTGATTCCCTCATGCACTTTTTTTTTTCTGCAAAACCAACAAGTTTTATGAGTCCTGATAGCTTTAAATTAGATTGACAAAGTAGAATCCAAGAATGGTGATAATTAGGAATAATGTCTCTGATGTGAGTTTGGTTATCTTTTGTCCAAAATGACTGGTGACTGATGAAGATATGAACTTGTTCCATTTCTGTGCACAAAGGGTACATGTGCATGCATGCACATCATTCTATTCACAGAGTTTGTTTAGGGAAATTCCTTTCCCCTTCATTCAGTGAATGGGCTTGCTGTGCATCAACCCTTGATGTTGCAAATATGTGGCAGTCACCACAGTGAGAACATTTCTGTGGACTTGAGCAGCCTTGCCCTGAAACAAACCCTTCAAAATCCATCTGGTTCTTGCCATGCCTGTGTGAATGTTTGCATTGCATGTTTGAGAGCTACACTTTCTGAATGTGTTTGTATGCCAGCACTGGGTTTGGCATTGTTTGCAATGCATGCTGACAAATTCATGGCCAGCTGTTAAGACCATGGGTCGTGGATTAGTTGATCATATTCAGATCTTTGCCGAATCTCAGCTCCCAGTTCATAAAGTGCTTAAGTTAAAGGTAGGCAAGCACTTGAATAAGTAGACCCGTGGAGCTTGAGTTCTACTCACATGCATAAAGTGTGGGTCATGTCTAGGTCTGTTTTTTCACAGGTTTCTGAGTGGGGAAGGAACATGTGGTCAGTGCACCAGCAAGCCTGTAATGTGCCCAGTACTGAGAGCTAGGGACAGAAGGGGTCTGGGCAATGTGCACAGGGGTTCCCTGAGCCAGGGCTGGATCCTGTTCCTGGCTTGCTGTGCTGACTGTACAGTCCTGAGCTGCACTTGGGGCTAAACTGGAACAGCAGGGAACACAGGCGTGTGTTTGGGGTGAGGGGTGGGATGTATTAGCATGAGTTCGAACGTTTCATCCAATGCATGTTCTTTTGTCTTCCTGTAACACCTCCTCTGGTGTTAGCCAGAATTTGATTTCGTGTGATCACTGATTTATCCCGCAAAATACCAATGTTGGCAAATGCACAATGATCACTAGAGCTGATGGATTTGAAATGCCTCTGTTTTCACTCTTCATGTCTGTACTGACTAATCATTGTGGCTACTAACAGCATGGTGGCTCTGAACTCTAATGCATGCTTGAGAAATCCTTGTTATTTCCCTTGGCACTGCTCTGTCTCTGTTTTGTGCAGAATGTCTTACATTCCCATCTCCCATCCCTTGCTTGTTTTACCAGGCTGTTTTAATTCTGTTTCTTTATGCAACATTAGGGTAAAGTTTCTGAGGCTCTGTTTTCCAGATAATTTGGAAAATTCCTGGAAGAATTTCCCTGTTCAGAGTTTTCTTTCTCTGCACCACCGTTTATTCAAATAGTTTGCAGTAGCTCAACCTTTTTTTTTTTTTTTAAATATGTAACAAATTACTTTAGAATTTACTGTGTTGTCTGTATTATTCTAATTATGATGTGGCTACATTTTTGAGAACCAGAAATTCAATTAGAATTAATTTCTATTTGCAAAAGTATCTTTATCATTCTAGATAAGGAGTTTGTCCTCTTATTGGGTAATACATTATTTTCTCCTTTTTTTTTTTTTTTCCTCCTGCTGATAGAAAGCCCTTAAACACACAGCATGTGCATTCCCTTAAGCATCATCTGGTACTGTTTTTTCTCTGCAGAGGAAGCAGTTCCAGGCACATGACCCCACAGTTTAATGCAGTGATAAGCTGCTGCCAAAGGGGAGCATACTTATCATTAAATAAATACAAGTCTACAGCTTATGCCATCAAGAAAACTCCATCTGCCTTTTCAATGTGCAAAGAACACATGATGACATCACTCCCTAAACTTGTTCCTGCAGCCCAGAGTGGGGTCACCATTACAAAGTTCTGCTGCCTGGGAGTTACTTACGAAGTTTTGGCACGGTGGTGTCATTATCTCAGTAGATTATGTCACAGCACGTAACATTCAATATACTGTCTGTGGGTGTAACAATGTACATTTGCATAATAGAACTAAAAGAATGGGGGGAAATATTTAAAGGCTTTTTGTGTAATAAAGAAGCAGCATCTATTGAAAATCCCTGTTTGAAGAATGTGAGGCCAGCCAACAAGAAGCTGATTGGTAGGATGTTCTCTGGTGTTCAGAAGGTGTTCAAGCCAGTATCTAGATATGGCAGTTTTGTAAAAAAACATATCAGAAAAGCTTATTCTCTACTTTTGTAGAGAATACTAGACAAGAAGAGAGGGAAAAACAATTTTATTTTTAAAATGCACCATCAATATTTGAAAATATCTCACTGTTGTTTCTGCATACAGTGGTGGCTGCACCTTGAAAAAGACTTTGAAAAAACCTGGAGTGTCCTTGCAGTGTGGTTTCTCTTAACTGCATTACTGTTGAATTCTTTGTACTTAGATCTGCTTTCTGTAACTTTAGGTAGATTTTTTTTCCTTGTTCTAATGTGTATGTGCTTTATTTTGTTTCCTAACTTAACGACTATTACAACTCCTTACTGCTACCTGTCTCAACTTCCTGATGAGCTCTAACTCGTTGGCTTTTGAACCTCAGGTCCCCCAGGTACTGTGGTTTCTTTACCAAAGCCTTTTCTTAATTTCAGATTAATGAATAATCCTTTTTTGTCAGCTACATTTCCAGAGTGAGCATCTTCACTGCTACCGTGCACTGGAGGGAAACCCCGGCAGTGCCTCGAGCTCAGTGTCATTAGCATTAAACAATCTTAAGCATACTTTGACAATTCATATTTTTCATTTGGGGAAATGTAAGGCCTTGCAAAATTTTGCTATCCTTCAAAAATATTCAGCCAATGTTATCTTAGGATGTAGTAAAACAGAATCATTAATGGAAATATAAGAATTGCAATACTTAGTTATAAAACACAAACCAGTCTAATCAATTTTAGCTTTTTGCTTTATAAGTCAGGCTTAAAGGGTTGTTGAAGCCAGTTGTTTTTCTTTAGAGACTATTTTTTTAAATTGCGTTTGCTACACCTTGGTAAAATTTTAGTAATACCTATCTTCAGGATAATATGGCCTTTTAACACTTGGAAGCCATTAAAAAATAAATTGCTTTAGAAGAATTGCAGGGTTTTCATCACTGCTAGGAATGGACTGCAAATAAAACTTAGCTATTCCTACAGCAGTGCACCCAGAGACACACAGATCTCAGCCTTGCCCGACTTTTCTAAAAGATTGTGTCTTAACAACATTCTCTAGGGTTGCAAGGCATCCCAGGGGAGAAAGGGGATCCAGGTCCTCCAGGCTTCGACGTTCCTGGTCCTCCAGGTGACCGAGGAACCCCCGGATATCCAGGACCCCCTGGTCTACCAGGGCCTCAGGGTTCACCTGGGCCACCTGGCAGGGATGGAATACCTGGGTTTCCTGGTAAGTTCATATATTTTACTTGTGGATAAAGACCAAACTGTAGTTACAGATGGATGCTCTTTATGCTTGGCCATGACAGCTTATTGAACTTTGATGTTTATCCTACCTATTTAAAGTTGGATACATGTAACTGTTACATCTCATACTTTTAAAAAAAATTGTAACAAAATTTGTTGCATTAAAATCCTTGTTACCTTTCCACTTTTCCATGTAACTTGATTCAAATATTGTACACGTTATTCTGTTTCATAACTTTCAAATGTGACTTTGATCATCTTTGTTGTGATACTTTTCTAATTTATTTTGTGATTTTTTTTTCTAGTCACTGCTACAATTTAGAAATAAAATTTGTTTAAAGAAAATAATTACAAATGCTACATAGTCTTAAATGTTACTTTCCTTATTCTACATGTTAGACTACTCAGTTAAGCTAGTCTGTTTTGTCCTTTGAAACAGAAATCTCAAAAGTGAGAGTCCCTCTTTTTGATAGAGGGGACAATACAAAACATTCTAAAAGTAGTGTATGCTTAATTGTCTTCTTGGCTTTCACTAAATTCAAGTTTGCTTCAAACAAGTATTTGTATTTCAAACCAGGGAACTAAACTTCTTGAAGGTACAAATATGGTTTCTGCCATAACAGAGCACTGCAAATTTTCTTCCCAGGACTTAACTGTGGAAAATTTGCCAATTTTCAAGTGTCATTGTATCTGATTTAGATCTATACAAGAACTGAGTGCTTGTAATTGCCTTAACACAGGCTTTATATGTATGTGCTGGTTCATAAATACCATAGAGGGGCAGGGAAAGTAAAATTAAGGTACTGGTAGGTCTTGAGGTTTTGTTCAGTATGACAATGGTGACTCAATGCCTTTAGGTGCCAAGGGTGAGATGGGCGTCATGGGAGCTCCTGGTCCTCCAGGGCCTCCAGGAACTCCTGGAAGAAATGGCCTGCCTGGTTTGAAAGGTAATGTTTGTTTTATACACCCCAGAAGAGAATGCAGAATGCTGTTTTCCACGTCCTGTGTGGAAGGAGGATTTGTAATACTAACATCTAGATCTTCGTTATTGGGACCCGCTTAAGTTTTCTTCTTTTGACAGTGCTGATGTTCAGAATTGCTTTGGAGTTTTGAGCCATAGCATTCAGTCACACTGTTTAATTGATGTCATGAGTTGTTAGCTATTTTAAAAACTTTTCCTTTGGATGGATGGCATTGAAGTAAAGCAATATTTCTGAAGTGTGTTGTGAAGTCTGCTTAAAGGAACAGAAAGAAGAAAATCAGTAGGTTTGGGTTATGGGGTTATCCAAAATCAGCTCTGTAGGTATCACAGAGAAACTCTTCTATCTGTATTTTCCTAACCCCCTTGTTGGAGAAGAAGAGTTTGGTAGAAGAAAACCCCAATTATCTCCTCGGAACAGGGAGGCTGTGAATCCAAAGCTGCTGTAGCTGTTGCTGGTGGCCCATTGTGGTGGGGCTCTGGGAGCTCTAAACGTGGCTCATACAGACACAGCTGGTTCCTCTGTGCTGGGCTGCCCAGAGCTCACAGACACCCCCGTGCACTCCATGCCTTGGCTTTGTTCCAGGGCTAAAGGTGCTTGTGAGCAGCCTTGCATAACCTGACTGATCATTTAGTGAATTCCAACTTCATGACTAAATCATGGACTCCCTGTGTTAGAAAAAGCATTACAAATGTATTAGCCTACCTTAAGGATTATATTCTTTTCCCTTTTGTTACCTGTTCCTGCTGTAGGTAACAGTGGGTTGCCTGGTCCGCCGGGGCCTCCTGGACCGGTAGGACAGAAAGGCATCAAAGGTGAAGCAGGTCTGCCAGGTCCACCCGGAAAAGTTGATCCAAAACAGCTGGGAGCAAAAGGAGAAAAAGGAGAGCCAGGTGTTCCAGGTAAAGAACTTTGCATGTGGTCTGGGGAGGTGGTTTGTCCTCTACAGATAATAGTGAGCTGTGACTGAATCCATTACAGTTCATTCTTTCTTACAGAAAAAAAAAAACTGAGAATTTGATTGTGGCTTACGGGTCTTATATTTTAGGCCTTTTTAAAGGGGTTATATGGCCAAGTTCCTCTGTATGGTTAGTTTGCAATGATACTATTATTTGGCACATGGCAATATTGTAATAGCACTGAGGTGCTTTCAGCAGGATTACAGTTCAGTCTTCTAGGTGTTATTCCTAAGCATGATGAGAGATAGTTGTCATGGCTGCTGCACTGGCTGCATTCCTGCTGCCTCAAAGGCCTTCGGGCCTTTTCCTTCTAGGATGAAGTTACACAGGTCATCTGCTCATGCACCACCTCCAGATTCTCCCTTTGGGTGTCTCTAAGTTTACCCACCTCTGAGCTACATGTCATCTGTGTGTGTGTTTCTACTTGGGAAGTTGGCAGCCTGAAAGTTTTTCCCAGTCCACTCAAGTCTGTTTTCTCTCTCACTTTTGGTGGCTTTCCACTCCTCCCCCACTTGGGGTTCTGATATCTCCTTTGAACTCTAATTCAGTCTTGAGAAGAGTAAAAATATTCTACCCTACAGAGAACCAGAATGCCTTTCCCTAATGTTGTCCCAGCCATTATTGTGCTAATTTATCTATTGTATTAATTTCTGTGAAGCCTAGGTAGGATCCTGAGACACTACTTTCCTTTTTCTTTCTTTCCCCTCTGTTAAGTAAGAGCTGTAGAAGCAGGTTTAAGGCAGGGCAACACAAAGTCATTGTATGGGATAACAACCACATGGAATTTGGAAAAATCTGCTAAAACACATGCTTTGCTTTTTATAATGTATTAGTCCCAAAGTGATTCTGGTGTAGCAATGTAATTAAACTTGTATATAAATAATCAGGGTGAATACAGAAAGGTTAGCATGGAATCTGCTCATCTGAAAGACAGTCCTTCTGAATGAAGTGTATTTGCAGTAGTCAGAAAGTTACTTTTTCCTCTTCTTTCTTATATTGTTCCTGTTCTGTAGTAATTTTAATCTTTCCAGAACCAATATTTTGTGTTCTGTGATACTTCTCTTTGCTAAACTAGGAGGAATTATATTTATTGAAGAAAAATCCCTATTTGGATTTTTGTTCACCTATAGCTACATCTGATCTTTTAAGGTGAAAGAAAACATACAGTAGTAGTAATAGTAATAACAATAAACTGTATATTTTTCCTTTGAGGTATTCCTGGTTTATCAGGACAGAAAGGTTATCAAGGACTCCCAGGTGACCCAGGCCCACCAGGACTTAGTGGCCCACCAGGTGTGCCAGGATTGCCAGGTCAGTAAACAAGGCCTCAGAGGGACAGCTTTGAGTAAGAATTTGCATGAGCTTTCATAACATGGAATTGGGATGTTAATCCAGGTATATCTAAGCAAAGCTTAGAAATTTACACTTAAAACTGCAGCACAGTTTTGGGACATTCAAAGTCATTATCCAAACAGCATGCTTGGAGCTCTTTCCTTCAAACAGACCCAAAAGCTGCTTTAAAGCTGATCCCACTGAAGATTAGAGTAGCTTTTAGGATGACTGGAAAAGTGCTTTGCTGCTTCAGCAAGCAACATGACTGCAGGATCTGCCAACAGGACCTGTTGTTTCAAATGTTTATTTCTTATATTGTTAATGATTATACTTTGCAAATGGCCAAATGAATGTATTGCAGGTGTTTCTGGGTGTCACATCTTTGCTTTAAAGAATTGCAAGGATCAGGAAAACAAGTTCTATTTTGCACTGTTTCTCCCCACAGCTGTAACAATTTCTCCGAGATCTTGAGTCCTTGCTTGCTGTGTCTAATGTAGGTCTTGCTCTAAATATCTTGTTGGGCTTGGGGAATATTTTTAACCATCCAGGACTCAAACTAGTTTGGGCATTGTAGGTTGCATTTAATTCTGTAATAGAAGCTGCTCAATACCTGTTGCAGGTAAGAAAGAGATAATGTGTTCATTCTGCAGAACAACACAGGAGAGACCAAGTCACACCAGTACCAAATAGTTTCAGATGGTGGCTAAATCATAGACTGAGATTTGACCCATTTCATTAGACTAATCTTCAAAACAAATAAGCAGTTGCCCTGATCGAATTTTTGCTTGGAACAAACTGAAGGTCTTTAATATTTTACTACAAGTGAGTGTGAAAAAGCATGTAGGAGCAGTATGAGGCCTAAAGCAACTTCAAATCCACTGCCTTTGTAATTAGATGACAAGCAGATTCATATGAGAATGCATGAATATCTGAAAGTTTTAATTATTGCCATTAATTAACTAAATCACACCTCTCCTAGGCATCAAGGGAGACATGGGGCTTCCTGGGCAGCCAGGACCAACAGGACCTCCAGGATTAAAAGGTGCTATGGGAGAGATGGGCCTTCCAGGTTAGTTTCTGTGCTTGTATTTTACTTAATTTGGGACAGTGTTTTCCTTTTATATAGTACAAAGATGGATCTGCTTGTATGTACTATGTAATAATAAAGAGCAATAAAGTTGAGGAATACATAAAGCCCTAAATACATAATTGAGATTTTTAGATAATTAGTTTAGTTTGTTTTTAAAAATAAAAACACATTAGGTATTCAAAGCTAACCAGTGAAATTGTTAGTCCTTTCTAGTTCAGTTACTGTACTTTGAGTGATTTCTGTAGATTACTGCAGAAGTTTTATTTATATTTATAAAACTTGTACTTTATCTCTTGGACAGGCCCCCCAGGGATAAAAGGCAGCCAAGGAATAGCAGGACGTCCAGGGCAGCCTGGGCCTGCAGGATTTCCTGGATTGAAAGGGGAGAAAGGTGACCCTGGTCTTTCAACCATTGGTATTCCTGGTCCCCCTGGACCAAAGGTACCTTTACAAAATTTTTCGATTGAAAAGTCCATGAGGAAATTAGATTCTCTGTTGATTATTTTTTTCAACTATTGCTTAATATCTATTATGTATAACTGTAAATATGTATATAAGTATATTAATAACAAGCAGGGTTGACTGTGGTTTGTTCTTTTCAGGTGGGAGCAAAAATTTCTAATTTTAAAGGTGAAAATATTTATATATAATTTAATCATGTTAAAGGAGAAGATAGTTTATCAGGCTTTTCAAGCTGGGTTCAGTTAGTGGCCTAGTCTTCCCTGTGACACTTTCATAGTTGTTAGGGATTTATACAATTAGTATCACATTGTTCCTGTGTCTAATTATGTAGTTAATTATTAAAAAATTAAGACAACTTGCATTTCAGAATAGATTACTAATAATATAGTATGATTACTATTGCTTAAAATTTTTAAGTCTATATAAAATATTTGCATTAACATTTATGTATGTCATCCTTTCTGCCAGCCACAAAAAAGGAATAAAAAGATCTTCAGAATATCTTGCAGTCTTCAGTGATGCCTTACACCTGATGTTGAGCACAATTAATTTAGCAAAAACATTGCATGATTAAAGCTCCACAGACTTCTTTTTTTTTTATTCTGCATTATCATGGGGTAAAAATCTCTGTTTCTTCTTGAAAAAAGGAAGACACTTTTTTCTCAATGTAGGCCAGTTCTGAGGAAAAACTATGATACTCTGTACAAAATTATAGGGGAAAACTGTTGAAGTCTTTACTCTTGCTACTTCCGATGAATTTTCTGTTGAGATGTTTGACATTCCCTGGATATAAGGAGAGGTGTACTCAATATAATGATGACCTTTATGTGATGGTAAGACAGGGAACATACAAGAAAGGCTTACCCATCTTATAAAGACTGGGTTCTTATTTCTGCTTTGTGTTTTCTAGGGTGACCTTGGTTTGCCTGGATACCCAGGTAGTCCAGGCAGTAAAGGTATAGCTGGAAATCCTGGTTTGCCTGGATTTCCAGGCAGTCCAGGTGCAAAAGGAGAACCAGGCCTTCCTGGATTCCCAGGTAATTCTCAACAGATTTTTTTCATTTTCCCTCCTGCTTATATTGGTACACACAGCTAAACACAGTGGGTAACTGGGGGAGGGCTCCAGCTTCTTTCAGAGTTTCTGGCAGCCTGCTGCTTCTAAGCTTTGTGCTGTTGGAATTGGCAACAGTAAGTGTGGGAATGCATCTCTTAAGAGTGCCTTCTGAAATTATTCATCTGCTCTGAGGGGATGTAGCAGTTGTGTTAGCTAATGCTCCCCACTCTCCACAGCAATCAGACTCTCACATCCTCTGACCCACAAATACTCGTGTCCATATTTTTCCTTCATGAATCAATAGAGAAGTGCTATCAGGAAAACAGAGCTTGTTTTTCATACCATTTACTGTCTAAAAGTATGTTGTAAAGAGAAATCTCTGAAACATAATTGTTAGGTTTTGCGATCTTCTCTAAAAAATATTAGTAGAGATTGTTCACAGGTATATCTCAGTTATTCATTCACAATTTAAAGAAACAAAGTTTTTACCTGTTCTACAATTATGCTTGAGCTGCTTTGATGTAGGAAATTAGGGAATTTATAACTTTGGTCATGGCAGCAGGAAGCTCAGAAGAGAACAAAACTATGACCATGAACCTGACAGGTTTTACCCTCTGCTTCATGTTGTGCCTAAGAGTCTGAACAGCCAGACCAGTGTATTGAGACACTGCCTTGGTCAGGCTCAGGTGCTGTTCAGAGCAGACACTGAACAGATCGTTGGTTTTCCTACCTCCCACTCAGCTCATGCTGTAGGGGTGAGAATGCAGTCTAAACTCTTAAGACTGTTTTTATTAAGATCCTTTTTCAGGAAAAGGAAAAGAGGATTGGGGAAGAACTATCCAATCACAGTTCATAATGCTTCCAATTTGTTGTCAAGCAGAAACACCTGTCTCTAAAATAGTAATTTTCTAGCAGACTGCCAGACTTGCTGTGTCCTTGGCCATGGGCACTCAACAATTAGGAAGACAGTTTTGAGAGTTACAGTAAGGACAGCTGTGCTAGTGTGTTTTGTTTCTGTACACTCTTTGCTTTACAATTCACATCCTTGGTCAGCTGTAAATCTGCAAAATGAGCACAATTACAATCTCTTGGTAAAATTAGCTCATTTGTTACTCTGGGCATCTCAGATTGTGGCATTTCAAGATCTGCTGAAAAACCAGTTTTGTGCTTAATTTTATTGAAATGCCTGTGCTTCACAGGAACACCAGGAATTCCAGGACCAAAAGGTATTGAGGGACCTCCAGGTAATCCTGGCCTGCCTGGACCACCTGGGCCAGTAGGTGAGCATGAACAGAGCAGCAGAGATCAGCAGCTTCTGTGAAAAACATAACACATGAAGCCACTTCCTTTCTTCTTAACATCTTCTTTTTAACATCTTGAAAATGCATCTATATGTACATGGGTGCTGTCATTGCAGACACATAATTCACTGAAATTAAACAGAAAAGAAAGAAGTTTTAACTTTATTTTGAGGACTTGTGTCTACTGTCATAGTCAATTCATTATTGACTATTGAAACAACAAGTTAATTGTTTCAGTATTTACCAGCTTTATTTATGTTAAGTACTCCAGTGGTCTAACCTGTTTATATAGGAGCAAAGACTTAATTTATTCTAAAGGGAAGCATTATATTATTTTTAGCAAACAGTGACTGCTTGAAAGGTCACATGCCTAAAAGCCTCTTCTAAACTGCCAGAAGAGAGAGAGAAAGGTCTTAATTTTAAGATTAGACTCCTGTGAATCTTGTATTGCACTGCCACACCTTCAGATTCAGATGGTGGGGAGGGGGGATGCTGCTTTTTTTTGTTGTAGGTTAGGCATGGCTGTGCTAATGTGTTCCCCTCTTAGGTGATATTGGTCGTCCTGGCCCTCCCGGTCCCTCAGGGGAGAAGGGACAGCCCGGCCGAGACGGGATCCCGGGACCAGCGGGTCAGAAGGGTGAACCAGGTTAGGTGTCCTTCCTGTTTGTTTTCTCCTCTTGACTCTGCTTTGGGATGTTCTCCTTACTCTGTCCTTTCTTCCCTGTAACTGCCCTTACACCTCCAGAGCTGCTCCTGTGGTTCCCAGCTGCTGGGTGGCTCACAGAGGTGCCAGTGAAGCCCAGGACAAGAATTCAATCAGCTCTTAGATTTTATTACCTGACTTCAACACCACCCCCCGTTCCTGTATTCCATGTTGGCTGTATTGTTTCAGCTCAGTTACAGGGTACATAAACAGTGTAATGTCTGCCCTAAAAATAGAACCCCAAACAAAAAATGCAAACATAGCATCTCCCAAAATCTGAAAAAACATGGATTGGGAACGGATGGAAATGCTTGTGAAAGTTACAGATGCATTCAACAGCAAAACCTCTGGCTTTGGTGAAGACTGGTGAGTGCATGAGAATCCCAGGAATCTCAAGGAATCGCAGATTTAGATGAACTGCATTTTCATTGTTCTAAGCCTCACATTCCCATTCCTGGAGACCTGAAAGCTAGATGTTCATTATTAACTGAATGCGTTTCTTTTCAGGTTTACCAGGTTTTGGGCGCCCAGGACCTCCAGGACTCCCAGGATTGTCAGGTAAAGCTTCCCTGTTGCTCCTTGTTAAAAGGTTGAATGTAAAATACATTTATACACCAAAAAAAAAGAAGGGTGTGTTGTATGCTCTGCAACAAATGAATGTCATGGCAACAACTAAAATAACAATTTTTTTTCTCAGCAGACTGTCTTAAATTAACCACAGTAATAAAGACGTTTATTACTGACCACTGAATTTTGTAAACTAGCAATTATGCAGCCAGAATAAATGCACACAGGACTACAGCCTAGTGCATTGTGTGGAACTTTGCTGATTTGTCTCAGTAAATAAAGCATTCATACAACAGATGAGAAATGAAGTTGCTTTAAAAGTATAGCTACTTGCTATATTGCTTCCTTTCCAATAGCATTAAAGTTCCTAAATTCCTCCAGCTTATTTTAAAGTTTTGCAAGTATGTCTTAACTTTCAGCAATATCTAAAAAAAAAATTATGAAGTCTTAATATAGACAGATTTCTTCACAGAGAGTTTTGCTTATAGACTTACAGTCTCAGAGGATGTTTCTGACTTACAGCATCACCGAGTAGTGAAGTGACACTTAGTAAGACTTTTTAACATGTCAGAAGGTACACTGCTTTCTCCTGCAAGAATTGTTAGCCTTAACTCTTTCCTGAATGTTAGACAATTGTACCCTGTCTGACTGACAGGGGAGCTGTGGCCAGACTTGGACCTTCTGCAAGAGAGAGAAATGGCTCTGCAAATTGACTTTTGGCCTTTTGTAACAGAATGTAACAATGTAACGTGGCTGTCTGGTTTTACAGGGCAAAAAGGAGAACTGGGGTTACCTGGCCCACCAGGGCCCCCTGGACTTCCAGGTCTGAAGGGAGAACCAGGTTTCCAGGGATTCCCTGGTCTACAGGGTCCACCAGGTCCACCAGGATTACCAGGACCACCTCTGGAAGGTCCTAAAGGTAGCCCTGGCCCACCAGGTGTTCCAGGAAGGCCAGGTAAGAGCATGATCCATACCTGCAAACATCTTTGACACTTTGATATTTTGCTGGTAGGTCATCAGCCTTCAAACTCTCTCAGTTTATTTGGATGGATAAGTTCAAGCCCCATGGCATAGGTCTGTGGGCAACCAGAGCATTTTGTTGCCAAAAGTAACAGTATCTAAAAATGAAACAGCCCCGGTTTCTCTGAGTTTCTGATACCTGGCAGCAAAAATCGAAGGCGTTGCTGAGCGGGCGGTTCTCCGCATGCTGTCCCAGTAATCACCTCGCAAGCACGGCACCGACCTCTGAACGTCTGACACCTTTGCAGTACTTGTCACATGATCAGCAAATGTCATCGTGCACAAAACCCAAAAGTAACAAACCCCATCACTGTAAGAGTCATGACAATCAAATTCCCACTAGCACCACAGCATGATCCGGTCGGATAGCTGCTCATCTCCGTCTCATGTAACACAAGTCATTGCTCCATTGTGTCCTGTGGCTCCCGTGGACTCCGTGTTCATCTTCCCATTCCATGTTTGCATTTTGTTCCTGCACCAACTAATTCTGGGAATGAGACAACTCTATACTGAGTTAACATGGCTGAGCAACTACCTTGCCTGTATTAGAGTTTGATTTTTTTTGTGTGTGTGTGTTACAGAATGTTCATTTGAATTTAGATACTGCTCTTGAAAATATTGAACTTTAATGAACCTGTCACAGCTCTGGCTCAAGCTTATTGCTGTATCTTGAATCCAGAAGTACTTTGCTACCAATGAGACTCATCTCACTTAACAGGCTTGATATTCTCCCTAAAGGAGACTGCTTTCAAACCAAGCCATTGGTTGATGACAGATTTTTTTTCTTTGCATATTAATGGTGAAGTAATATTTTTATTTATTGCCCTTTACTGCCCTCATACTATTCTTTTATTTAAAGACTTTTCTGAGGAGAGTTAGTTTTGAGTTAGTATATTGGTAAAATAGCTGCTACACACATATATTGTTCATCTTTGGGTATCAAGGGAGAGTTTAGTTTTGCAGTAAACATTTGGAAAGATTTTAAGAATTGCTTTTTCCTCATGCTTGCTTCTGATACAAGAGGAGGCTGTCCCACTGAAAAATGTTTTTTAGAATGGAATTATATCAAAATATTTTCCCCAGAACTGGAATTGTCATATGTTATTATTCTCAATGGCAGTATGAGTTTTTTCTTGTGCAGAGTGGGCTATGAACTCATCTTCATCTACCCTAACTGTGCATTCAAAAAATGAGTCATTGTAAACAACATTTGTTTTTAATTTATAACACCTTAAAAACTGGGTTGCTGTTTGCCAGTATAATGAGGTTTTCTTTTAGTCCTAGTAAAAATACTTGAATTGTGTTGTATCCTAAGCATGCTTTGGGTGTGACTGGTGTGAAACAGCCCCATGGGTTAATAATGCACAGCCAGTTACAATGTCTTCCTGTTTTCCTGTTTGGTCAGTGGAATGAGGCGTGCATGCCCTCCCCCTTTCTGCTGGAGGAACCTACTCCCTGCTGTACCCCAGGGGCTCTAACCAGGCAGTGGAGCATCCCTGCAGCAAATTGGTCCTCCAAGTTTGCTTTTGACTTTCTGTAATTTTTCTGTATGTAGAGTGGTGTGGTGCAGCAATTAAAATTTTGGCCCAGGAACCTGATTGGTCTGTAACAGTATGGGCTTTCCTTTTTAAAAGATTCTTTGTAGAGGATATCTCCAAACTCTAAAAAAAAAATTCAAGTAAATCAGCTAAGCAGTATCTCATGTATAATAAAAGTGCCAACTAAGACTCTCTGTTCTGCTGCAGCACTGGGGTTTTATGGAGCTTCTCATCCTGTTCACACTTCCCTGTAGAAATCAGGTTCTTACTGATTCCAATCAGCTGGGGAGGTGGAGAAATGATGGGGCTCGTTTTGTGCAGATTTATGAGCACTGGCATGGGGGGGAACAATCAGTGAGGTTCTGCTCAGCCATGTTCTCTCTCTCTTTCTCTTATTTCCATTTTTGTTGCATGCAATGTATAAAGTGAAGCATTTGTTTTGCTCAGTTATGTGTGAACTAATGTGGATAAACCAAACTATTATTGCAGTTCTGGTACAATCAGCACTCCAGCCTTTTGTTTCTGATGATAACACAGTCTATTGTTGGAAGGCTGATTTTGTAACATTTCAACATAAGGCAGTTAGTCATAAAAGCAGCTGTGTGGCTGTCAAATTACCCCTTCCAGGGACAGAAATAAAACCAGAAGCTGTTTGCGTACACTGTTTGTTGTTGACTTCTGTGTATATTCTAAGATTAGTAACAGTGATGAAGTCAAACATGATGTAGCTCTCTGACTTCAGTTGAGTTGTCCCTAAAATAAACATTGATAGATGGTTTGGGGACGGATTTATTAATTGATTTTAAAATTAAGCCAATTTCCAGGGCAACAGAATATTGCTGTTACTCCACATGTCTGTTTTCATTGCTCTGAATAATAATAGTTTGGTGTTTTGCACACTGTATGTAAAGGAATATTGAGCTAAATCTAAAAAGAAAGGTTTAGTTGAATATGTTAGTTTGTTGATATTTCTAACAATTTTGATGTTTTTCCCCTTGTTCTAATGATGACCTTGGTGAATTCTGACCCCCTACTCCCAGGTCCCTCAGGTTAGCCCTGTAACTCCAAAATAATAACTTTGCATGAAAATGAACTTATATACTTTTGTATTGTCTAAAAGTAGATATGCGGAGTCATTTTTCAGACGTACCTTTTAATTTGTGGTGGAAAAAAAACCCTCAGAGTTTGCTTTCAGCCACCTCCTCCATGTTGTTGTGGGACCAACACTGGAAGGACATAGAATTGCTCTGCCCGTGGTGGAAAACCACGTGGGTCCAGATTTGCAAGGCTTTTATAAAGTCCCCAGCTGCAAAACTTGTTTTAGCAAATTTATTCTCAGTGCAGTTGAAAATAATATATAGTGGTTTTCATCTTTTTTTAGAAAGCACACTGCACTGTCCTCCTGTGCCTTTGCTGTATGATTGTGTGTCGCAGCTTGGGCAAGTGGCAGCGTTCATTTTTGTAACACCTGCCACTCTTGATTTTGGACACTCTCAAGTGGCTTAAATAAATTAGATATTTGTTTTATACCAACAGTGTCTGTAGAAAACTTATACAGACTAAGAGTGATGCTTTACATTCCCAACTTAGAGCACTGGAACTTTTCAGTGAAGAGAAATCCTTAGTTCCATTGCTTTGCTTCATCAGAACATTTAGAGGAAACGAGGAAAGTTCTTCCTTTTACAAGTATTTAATTAAAATAAAGCTCACAGCCCTCCCCTCCCTGGCACTAGGGCAGGGGGACAGGATTGGTGAGAACATGGTTGTTTTCAGAAGTTTATTTTAACTTTAGAGTATCAACATGGAACACAAACTGGCACTTGGGAGGATTTTTAACGTCTGTGTCTGGATTGAAAATGACTTGGTATATCTACTTAATAAAGATATCTTTAGGTTTTGCTATGATGACTTTCAGGAAGCAAAGAAACGTCAGGAAAATTCCATAGAGGAATACATTTCAGTTTTTAGCCTGCTCTCCTAAGCACTGTGAGGTAGCAAATGTGGCAGCCCCTAAAGTTTGAATCCCAGCTTTATGCAGTCATATAAAAAAATGAATGTGGCTTTACCTTTTAATTTAACTGTGGTCACCCAAGCAGCAACCACACTTTAAAGGAGCGCTGCCATCATGGGGGTGCTGGGAGGAGCTCAGCAATTGCCTCACATTTTGTTCCACCCTGTGTTTGTGCTCAGCCAGAATTCAGTGATGAATAGATTTATAAATCATAGCAAAACTTACCTATCAGTGAAATATAGTTTATAAGTACTTAACAGTAACAATGAAATGTCCATGTCATTATTTTTAACAACTGTTTACAGTTAGTATTTAAAATAATTTATCAAATATGTAAGAAGTAGTGCTGTGAGGTAAACCTGTTGTGTATTTATTGTAGTTTTTAGCTGCAAATTGCATGGTGGTATGTTGATATATTTAAATCATTTCACTGACATGAAAGATGCAAGTGGCACGGGAGCTAAAATATGTATTAACTTAGGAGCATAGTAGGGACAACCAGCTTACCTTTTGAAAGAGGACATTTAAATCATTTTTCCAAGGATGTTATCACATGCCATTCTCCATAATATCCTTTAACAGGTAAATCAGCATCTTGGAATAATTTTATCAGGAAAGACTAATGCCAACAGTAAAGACAACAAATTCTAAATTTGCAAGTTCTGCTTTATTTTTGCCTATAGCATTTGCAGCCCTCTTGATCCATGTCAATCCTGCCTTCCATTTCCAAGTGGGTGTAAACCTACTTTTCAGTCCTAGAATTGTATTCACAGATAGATGAGGTTCACACCTGATTTGTGGTGATAAGTCCTTCTGTTAAGTCAGACTTCCCCCTTACCCAAAGCAGAATTTTGCTCAAGACTAAGTTGTCATTCACAATTCACCTGCCTGTTTGCCAAGTTCCAGGCCCTGAGAGGCTGAATATTGTCAGTGAAATGGTTACATAGTCCAAACCTCTTGTGAGCCAGGACTAACCAGCCATAGGCCTTAGCTGTAATGTTAGAGCAATAACACATTTGTTAGTAAAGCTCTGAGTTTGCTGTTAAATGAAGTGTCAAGTTAGTAGAGCCTAGTCACCAGAATAACTTGTGTCTGAAAATTCCTGTCGTATTCACGTGTGGTTTTATGCATGCCTGTGGATTATATTGTAAATGCAAAATATGCTGGTGAAATGGGTTGTTGTGTAGTGTATATGCTGTCATCTGTACTATTTCTCACTAGTAATCTTGTTTTGTACTGTGTGATGTCTGACCCTTCTAACATCGATCATTGGGCTTTGGTGAACTCTGATCCTTCCAGGTCCTCCAGGTTAGACTCTTAACTCGGTCAATTTGTTTTACTGCCTTGCACTTGATGTAAGAGAAACAGATGTTTTCCTGTAATTCTGTCATTGTCTCTTTAAGGACTATGGTTACCCTGCAGACCATATGTGTTTGATTAGCATGCCTCAGATGGTAACCTGGTATTATTTTGCATGTGTACAGTACTAGACCAGTATAAAAGAACAAAATGAACACAAAAAATCCTTGCATGATGGGATGCTTTCTGTAGCTGAAACTGCTACAGGAGACGTGTGAAATCTGGTACAAAATTGCTGTTGATTTAAAAAGGGAAGGAATTCTATACTCAAATTTGCATGCAGAAATACAAGTCATCAGATTAATTCATTGAATATAGACTATGAGGATGTCAAAGGAGATGCTAAGTTATTCAAGGTTGCAGAAGAGCTGAAAATCCAGCACACTCATAAATATTATTGGATTTGTTGTACTGCAGGGGGGAATGTCATAGCACTGGCCTGCAAAGAGATCCTTTTGTTAATCCAGTTATGAGATCTAACTGGTAAAATGTTACTAGCTGTTCCTGCATTTGCTTACAGTTTGTTTGCCACAAATTACTGTTACCTTCTATTTAGGTGGTGGCATAAAGGTATAGGTCTCATCTTTCAGCTCTGCAGATACCTAATTTTCTTTTAAATCCACTGCTTTGCTTTGGTTTAATGCTGCTGTAGCAAAGGGAAAATATTTAAAGAACAGCCCAGTTCCTCCATTGGATTTACAGAGTGTAATTCTACTGAAGAAAGACAAATCAGTCGGAGGGAGATTCAACATAAAGAAGTTTCTGCAACTCAGATTATTATTTAGGGAAGGCAGAATGATGAGCTTCCTGCTGTCCAGCAGTCAGGTGACAGTATATAAGGGCTGCTCAATAGGTGTGTCATATCCTAACAGCAAAAAAGCAGCAGCATTTTGCATTGTTGAGACTAGCTTTCAAAAGGAGTCCAGGCTGTTAAATAGCACTTAAGACATGGTGAATGCAATGCAGGTCAGCAGAGGGGATATTTGTACCATCTAATTTTGGGTTTCTTGGCTCCTAGTAAAGGCACCGCTCTGGTCACTGGAAAGCTGCTAACGCAGGTGAGCTGCACTGCCTTCTGGGAAGACCTGCTTCTCTCCCTCAGCTAGATAAGGAGCCTTGGTTCCTGATTTGGGTAGTGCAAATGATCCCTCTATTTGTTTTCCTTTTTGTTTACCCTGAATTTAGCATTGAAATAGAGCTGGGAAGTCAAGCCAAAATATCTTTTTTTTTTTTTTCTCATTCTGAAGGCACAAACCTGGGGAGAATGGTTGAAATGTACTGATATGTGTATATTTGTTCTGCAATGTTAAGGTGCACCAGGCCCAGAAGGTCCACGAGGGCCACCAGGCCCTGGAGGACTTAAAGGGGAAAAAGGGAACCCGGGTCCACCTGGTCCACCTGGCCTGACTGGTCCAAAGGGAGATCAAGGACCACCTGGACGCCAGGTAGGACAAGAAATGGAGTTTTCCCCTTGTTAATTTTTAAATGCAATAAAAATGGAATGTATTTGGGTGGAATATGCAGTTTTCCATAATAAAATAAAAGCCAAAATGTGGTAGCTAACACCCTGTCTCATAGCAAGGAAAAGAGTCTTTTCCTAATTATCCCCCAGTATCTGGGCAGGATGTCCCTGCTGTATTCCTGTGGGAGCTGGAGCTGTTGATGCAGCCTCACGTTCCCGTGTGCCTCAGCCCTTCACAGCCCCCAGTTTGCTTGTTTGTGCACAGGCACCTTTCATTCTGTTTCTGAAACTGAGAGGAGAGGAGTGAATAACGTGAGGCTGTTTTTCCAGGGGGATCCTGGCCGTCCGGGTCTGAATGGAATGAAGGGGGACCCCGGGGTTCCAGGCGTTCCAGGATTCCCAGGTATTTAACTGGGGATTCCCAGGCATTTAAATAGCGTTTCAAGTGAAAACCTCCAGACACAGTAACAGCCTGTTTTGGCCGTTCCTGCAGCAGAGTTTGTAAAACAGCATGTTCTTTCACTGTGTGACTGTGTGCATTTGATGTTTCAGGTATGAAGGGTCCCACTGGACCTGCAGGACCCGCTGGCCTCACAGGCAGCCAGGGACTGCCAGGCCCACCAGGTAGGAGTCCTGGGTAGTGGCACTGTCACTTTTGCTCCCTGCCAGCAGAATTTGTTGCACAGACGTAAGACTGAGTTGGTCTCACCCAGTAATGAAAGTAGTTAAGTGAGCAACAGCTTCAACACAGCTCCAGGGTGTACTTTTTAGCCCCTACAAGTAATCCTAAAATATTTTATACTCTGCCCAGTCTACATGGATTAACTCCTGCAAGAGTGGTCCTTTGAGGAGTTCACCAAGAGCACTTTTTTGTCCTATATATACACTTATTCTTTGCATTGATGGAGCTCTTGGCTTCTGATCTTGCAATAAACAGTTTCTAATGCTCTTTTCCACCTTGCTTTATCTAATACTAGTCTGCTCTCTCTCAGGTCCACCAGGTTTACCAGGTACCATTGGACGAAGCATTGTTGTCAAAGGTGATCCTGGTCCCCCAGGTCCTCCAGGACAGCCTGGGTCCAAAGGGGAAGCTGGATTGCCAGGGCCACAGGGATTGCCAGGTATGATCCTGAGTGGCTGCAGAGGAAATGATAGAGGTAGAGCTGAGTGCAGGATGCAATGCCAGTCACGTCCAGAGGCTGCAGAGATGAGTGACTGAGCTCAGCAAAAAGCAATAGATAAATGCAGGGTTAATAGATAACAGATAAATACAGGGTTAATTGATAAATGCAGGGTTCCACCATATATTTCTGGTTCAATGGGCTGTTCTTATATATCATGAAGAAACAAAAGATAAGTCCGAGGCAATTTAAAGATTCTGTAGTGAGATTTCAAGAGGTTTTATTTCAGTTATGTTAGTTCAATTATGTTTTTGTCTACTCTAGGTCCAATTGGTCTTCCTGGTGACCCCGGGAGAGATGGACTACCTGGTTTTGATGGTCCAGCAGGACGTAAAGGAGAGAGGGGTCTTCCAGGCCAACCAGGTATGGTGTTTAGAGATACTCCCATTTCTGAGTGCAAGCTAATACTGGGAAGTAAGATCTTTGCCTCGTGGGAATAATGATAGAATCACAATTTTAGGATTTTCTTAATGCAACAATATTAAAAGCAGCTGAACACACTTTGGTTTGGAATATTCTCAGAACATTGCTTGGTCATTGCTGATTAATATTGTCGAGTGCTTTATCTCAAGCTGACTGGCATCTTCTTTGCAGCACAGATGATGTAGAGGAGATAATGAAGATTGTAAGAAACAGAAGAGAGAGATTAGTTAAATCATTTTTATTTTGCATGCAAATCATGAATGGGGAAAAACAAATTCATAAAGGAAAGAATTTCACCCAAGGCAGAGATCGAGCTACCATGCAGCTATCACTTAGAACCCCTGAACTAGGATTTGAGAAATCAGAATAGGCACTGGGACAATTTTCTAAAGATGATGATAGATATTAAGTAGCTCTATATTAAAAATTGTGAGAAAAAGTTTAGAATTTTAATAGTTAAAAGAACACAAAAATCCATAATGCCTGTTTTTCCTTTTTCTCTGAGCAGCTCTATGAAATCTGTTAACGTTATTTTAGGGAAAAAATGTAAATAATGACTGTAGAATAACATAGTCTAAATATATGTAGCTATAATTCCTGGTATTGCTGTTCTAGAACATCCTTTTCTGATACATTTCTCAACCATTTGACTCACTTTTGCTCACATTCAAGGCTGTTCTGGCTTATTCCCACTTTTTGTAACCTACTCCAAAACTGGCTGCAGCTTTTCTATTCATTTTGATGGCCTTTGGCTCAAGTGTTACCACAGTATGCCCCCAAAGTGAGACTTGCTCCTGTTTCTGCCTCTGCCATTTATTTTCTTATCTTGAGCAAGCTGTTTCAACATCATCTTATTAAACTGCACACACAGATATATTTTGCAATTGGGAAGCTAATTTGAACTCATTCTACTGGCTGTCATGTCCTCTGCAGTTATCTTAGTGCCTCACAGCCCTGAATATATTTAACTTCACAATACCCCTACAACACAGAGAAAACGTCAGGGGGGTGGTGTGAGCAGATACCAGGTGCCCGAATTCACCAGCACCTCAGTCGCAGGACTGTGCTGCCTTTCAGAGCTACACTGGTCCTCAAAGAGCAAGAAATGGTGTTAATAACTACTGTGTGTTGTGTTTCTCTCACGTGAACAGGTTCACGAGGAGTACAGGGACCTCCTGGCCCTGATGGCTTACAAGGCCCACCTGGTCCTCCTGGAACAGCTTCTGTTGCTCACGGATTCCTTATAACTCGGCACAGCCAGACCAGGGATACACCACTTTGTCCACAGGGAACATCAAGAATATATGATGGCTTCTCTCTTCTGTATGTGCAAGGAAATGAAAGAGCACATGGCCAGGATTTGGGTGAGATATTTTGTATGCACTCTCTTTAAGAGGAAAGAGGTTGTAGCTGTTTCTTCGAATGCTCTGGTTCTCTGAAGATACGACAGTCTTAGAGATTTCTTGGAGGAGGATGGGGATTGCATACTAAGATCTGCTGTCTCCAGAGGCTGCACAGATAATTCAGGATGAAAGAATGTAAACCAGAACACAGACGTTAAGTTTTTCCCACATGTGACAATCCGATAGCACATGCTGTGCACTCACAGGAGGAGAGGAAGAATACACAATTACTGCTCTCAAAGAATTGCTATAAAAAGCAATGAAGTGAAAACTTCGCTGTCACATTTTATGTATCTTACTCTGTAGGTACTGCTGGGAGCTGTCTCAGGCGGTTCAGCACCATGCCCTTCATGTTCTGCAACATCAACAATGTTTGTAACTTTGCATCAAGGAATGACTATTCCTACTGGCTGTCAACTCCAGAGCCAATGCCCATGAGCATGGAGCCACTGACTGGGCAAAGCATCCAGCCCTTCATCAGCCGGTGAGACGAAGCAGGCTGTCGGGTCTCTTTTAGTATCTGGATAGACAGAATGTCTTATCCACGTGTTTCCAACATGCAGGTTGGGTACTAGGAGATGAATCTGCCATGTTTTGCTCTGGGGAAAACAAGGAAAATAGCTTGTTTTAAAAGTATTCATTATCTTAAAGGGTCCGTCTCCATGCAGCAGTGGTAATGAGAGGCTGAAAGGCTGCAAGAGCTCCCCTCAACCAGGGGATCTCTGTAGTAACCAGAGCAAGATCGCCATGAACAGGAGAGAGAACATGGGAGACATTAGCTTTAGGAGTAAGGTGTTCACTTGGGGACTTTGAGCTTCCAGCTTTTGTTTCAGGAATTGCTTCAGTATTTTACCCCATGTAGTGAAAATACAGACAGATCTCACACTCCAAAATACTGTCTTATTGCAATTACAAAAAATGTGAGAAGTAGAAGTCTAGATTAATAGGAGGGCCTCTCACAGGCTAGTTTTCTTCCCTTTCTCTATGTAAGAATTCTTAATAAAACATACTCCTATAATATTTCAATGTCATTTGTTTCTCTGCTACTTCCCCTGTGTCCAGATGTGTTGTGTGTGAAGCTCCTGCTATGGTGATAGCTGTCCACAGTCAGACCATTCAGATTCCTTCATGTCCTCCAGGCTGGGACTCCCTTTGGATCGGCTACTCTTTCATGATGGTAAGAACTGCCTCCTACTCCAGAGGCAGCCACTGCCCACCTGTGTCCTCTACTGACTGCTTTGGGATGTTGTTCAGAACTGCAAGGCTTGTCATTTGAAAGCCTTTACCTTCCATCACTAACCAAGGTAGCCAAGACTGACAGGGATTCTCCAGCACACAGATCCCAGTGTAACTGGGAGGTGTCTGACACCGCATCACTTCTGCCAAGAACGGGCAGCGACTCTTTTAGTAGCTGAATGCTGTGCTATTGAATTTTTTAGCACTTAAGATTCTTGTTTGTGTCTTTCTTTCCTCCACCAGCACACTAGTGCTGGAGCAGAGGGCTCTGGACAGGCCTTGGCATCGCCTGGATCCTGTTTGGAGGAATTCCGCTCAGCGCCGTTCATCGAGTGCCACGGTCGGGGCACCTGTAATTACTACGCCAATTCATACAGTTTCTGGCTGGCAACTGTAGAGGTGTCAGAAATGTTCAGGTAAGAAAACTTGTTTCTTGTCTATTGCTTTATTCCAGAATGAGCACTTTGGAAACTGAATTTATGCCAGAGATCAAAGAAATTTGTTTGCAGGGGTATAGGGAAATAATTTAGCTTGTTTTCCCCCTCACAACCAGTTTTTCAAGTGTTTCCTTGGTAAGCCTTTAATATGTAAAAACTTGCTAGGGCACATGCTGTTTTAAAAGGAGTCAGTTTTTTTCTGTGTCAATCCTTATTCACATTTTGTTGCAGTACTTTCTCTGAAAGTAGTCCTACTGTATTTACTATATTTGGAGCCTAAAAGAACAATTTGTTGGGTTTTTCCTTAGCAGACCTTTCAATAAACTCATATTTGAAAAATACAGACAAACAAGAGACAGGTATGAAGGGCAAGATCAACTCTACTTAAACCTTTTAAGGCAGATGTTTAAACTGTTTTTAAAAGTCTTGTGTGAAGGAGGTTTCCTACCCTCCATGGCCAGCATTTTCCCCCCACACTTTGCAGAAGTGCAAGGAAGCCAGTGGCCATTCTGTCCTCAGCTTCTCTGCAGTCAATATTTCAGCTGGAGTCTCTCAGCTCCTCAAACTCTTTCCCTTTCAACTGGAGTAGCAAAACTTTTTCTTTGAAAAGTCATCTCCTTTCATAGAATAAATAACTACTGCCCTGTTTGTGTGCTGATAAAAACCTCATAATATTCCCACTGCCACCTACTTGAAAGTGTAGCTTTGTCTCAGAGGGCTGGCATCGTGCACTGTGTTACAGAGCAGTGGTGGCCCCTAAGCTTTTCTTGTGTAACCCCTACAGTCAGGATACTTGCCATGATTAATCATCACTCTTCAGATTTCTGGTTAGTTGATTAGTGGTAATTCTCTAGCAAAAACTTCCTACTAGGAACTACCATGCACCTTTGAGTTTTCTGTCTCTAGTATTTTCTCTATCCCATAAAAGCAACTTCCTTATTATATTTTTTAAAGAAACATTTAAGAATTGGACTTACTCTGTGTATGCACATATTACACGAAGTAATCACATTAATCTCCCATCTCCTTACCCTTTCAGAATAAAAATAAATAATATGGTAAAGCCATCACTTAAATACAGCTCTTACTGTAGCAGTACTTGTTATATGAAGTACCCTTCAACTAAGAAACCCAAAGGACAGAAACAAAGACCTCAGAAATATCATCTCAAATGTACAAAATTCACCTCCCCTTCAGTTTGTGTTTGTGTTCCATCACCTGCCAGCCTGAAACAGGTGGTTACCATACCTTGGGGACACTGACACTGGACATGACTGAGCATCTGTCACCTGGTGCTGGGGACAGACAAAAAATCACTCTTAAGGAAAACTCTCAAATCCAGGATTCACTCCCCACTCATGTACATAAGTGTTGTATTAAAATGTGAATTAGGCAGAAGTTAAAAGGAACAAGTCTGTAAACAAAAAAAAAAAGCTAACCCAACCTTTCCTTTGTGTCTGTCAACCAGCAAACCTCAGTCAGAGACACTGAAAGCTGGAGACCTGAGGACGCGGATTAGTCGTTGTCAAGTTTGTATGAAGAAGACGTAACGTCTTGGAGAACGTTTTATAAAACAGTTGAAAATTCCTAAGATGCACTGTCTTCCAGCTGCAACAATGGTGCTACTGTGCAGAAAGAAAAGAAAAAAACTAATCCAAACTGTTTTAACCGTGCAAATTCAAGTGTACCTCACTCACGTGCCAAACTAAGGGTTGTTCAGTACATATTTGACAACAGGACTAAGATGAAAGGATTGACCTCTTGGAAACAGAAAAGAACACTCGAGGTTCATAAAGGATCAGAAGATGAAATTTTTCATTTCTCTCCCTGTACCAAAATGGCACCTTTTTGATCAACCAAGAGAACAGAGAAAGACACGACGCACTGAGTATGTTTAAAATAACAAGACTGCAGTTTTGAAAAACATTTTTCATGGTGCTACTAACCCTACTGTATCCCAGGTTTTTAATATGAAATTTTAAGCTTATTTCTCTTTGTAAGTAATGAAATGTGTATATTGTGTAAACACCTTTTTAGTTGAAATTTTCAGTCATTTAGAAAACAAACCAGACTGATATAAAAATTCTCATGTCTAAAATTAAAAGATACAACAGTATTTTATTATGAAACTTGTGGTACAGAGAGAATTTACCCCTCTTAGACCAACTTATGCATTTAATTTTTCATTTCCTTCCTCTGTTGCCAACCTAATATATTTGGGGAATGCACAATTATTCTGAAGTAATTTCGATCAGGGTTTTAAATGTTGTACACCACGCTATCAGTGGTTTTATTTGTGCTTAGAAATCCCAATCCACTTGAAAAGGGTTTTTTTTAATCTTGTGAAAATACGTGAAATTATTAGCCATATTCTATATCCTTCTTTTCAGAAGTCACATTCACATTTTAGTAGTTTGGTTTAACCAAACCTGTCCCTTGGGAATATCCAGTTACCGAAGCATTTATGATGCTCACATAAAACCTCAACTCTGAAGTGGTGTCCTACATTTTATCTTAAATAGTGTACATGCTAAAACACCTTCTGAATAAAATAAAGCAGAAGATGGTGGAAACTTTCCTATTTACAGATTAATCTTTTAATCTTATGTGAATTTATACACATCCACAGTGTATTTACAATATACAGCAACTCTTGTGTATGTATAGTTCACATAAGGCCTTGAAAGATGGTGCATGCAGTCTTTCTGATGTCAGTTTGTAAGAATCCTACTGTGTATGTCTTAAGAGTGTCACTCCTTGTGCAATAGCTGAAAAGTGATCACTTTTGTATGCATGACTGTTCAGCTTCTATGGTCAGTGCCGTTTCATTTACCCTCGTGTACAAACAGCTCCCTGACAATGCAGGACTATTTGTCAAGTGATGATACTTTAATATTTCCGTTGTTTATTGCCACCTCCACTACCAATACAGCCTAACTTGGGAATTAACGTACTGCTCTATACAGGTGATGTGTATTTGTTTATTGGCTACTGTTCAGTAATTTATCTGCTAACGGCTGTTCGTTCTTACCTTCCAGTTATCCTTGTTATCCTTGTAAACATGGAGCATCCGACATCTCCCTGTTTTATGCACATTTGACAAAAGACATAGGATTGGTGACCGAGCAGGTGGCAGTGATACAATGAGATTGGTGCTGATTTCAAAAGCTTTCAACCAAGTATGAAACTGAAGTTCTTTAGTTTAAAGTGCAAAATATTAATGGCTTTGTCTTTTTTCAATTAGTTGCAGTTATATACGTTGGTAGAGAGTGGGCAATTCAGCAACGTGCATCTTTCAGCTCATTTTAGTTTGGTTTGCTGATGCATATAGAAATAATCTGAACCTGCTGCTACCTCCAAGTCAGGAACTTGTTACCAAAGCTGAAATAAAATAGTAAGTCAGTCTCTTCATGTAAACACAAGCCCTTATCTTACTGCTGGCTCCGCAGAAATCTAAAATGAACGTAGCAGCCAATCTCTAGCCCCAGAAAAGCAGAAGAATGGATGCTAAAGTCAAGGAGCTCCCAAAGGAAGAGCTCACTCAGCCTTCCCTACCAACACCCCATCTTGTGCTCACCAGCAACAAGTGTTCAGATGTGGGGACCGGGGCAAGGGCAGAACATGTTTGTTATAGCAGTGCATAACCGGTGCTTCTTTATAAGATTTGGGCTTCTCTCACAGCATGTAAAACCAAGGCAGGAGATCCCATTCCAGACCGAGGCAGAGAGCTCCCAGACCTGCTGGTCATGTGGCAGCTTCAGAGCCCAAAGCTGTGAGATGACCACAGAAAAGTGAAGTGTGTAAAGCAGCTGCACTTCTGACAGCTCCATTCTCTGTTCTGTCCCTGCAGCTCCGGCCCAGACTTGGAGAACAGTACTAAACCTTAATCAGCTTCAGGCTCAGAATTCCAAAGGGGCTGTATTTTACAAAGAGAAAAGTGGTCTAGAGAGGAAGGAACATCTTTTAACTTGAGACCTGCAGCAGAGATTCAAGAGATGCTGGGTTAATTCCCACCACACCATCTGTGCCTTAGAGCAGGTAAATCACTTGACCTGTGTTGGATCGGAGTTACTGATCTATAAAAGAAAACACAGTTATTATTCTCTCCTGCTTCTTGATGCTTAGACTGTAAGCTCCTTGGGGCAGAGACATTGAGGGGGCTCAAATGTTGGTTGGGGCCTCTAGGTGCTATCCATCACTATATAAACATTAAACTACAGGTAAAAGTTTGTGTTTGCAGATTTATTATTAAAAAAGGAAAAAACTGGTTTGAACATTAGAGCCTTAAAATAATCTTCAACAGCACCTAAACACGATCCGGCTGCAGACACCACTTCTCCAGCTCCAGTTAAGGCTCTTTCTCCTGATGTCTGGTATGTTTTTCACTAAAGCTTTTATTCTCATAACTAATCACATACTGTCGGTCTGTCTTGTGCCTAACTTGGATTTACACTGTTCCTAGTGCAGCAGCACTTCTGTACCACGAACTAGACTGCCACACACAAACCTTGTGCTGCAGAAGCTCTGAAGCCTGGAACACTTTGTCCTCTGTTGGAAAGGTTAGTTCCTCCAGAGTGACCATTTCCCCACAGAGGGTGAAGGAAGGACCTACTTTTAAAAGTAGTTTTAGAATTTTAAAAAAACGTATATTGATTTTACAAGCAACAAATGCTCAAGTTCTAAAATTTGATGTTCTGCAATTATTTCCTATATACTTTGCTATCCAGCTGGAGTGTTTTTTAGTTCAGTTTGCTGCATGAACTGTGTACATGTGCCACCCTCAGGACACACCTGAGGCAGTGCTGTTTTGCTGGATTTAGGACTGTGCTGCTGAGAGCAGTGTTATGTGTTTTTAACAGGCCCTTCCCAGAAAAGTTACACTGCAGCCAACCCAGCAATGCTGCTGGACACACAATACTTCTGCTGCCATGGCTACTTCCACTAGAAGCACAAGCTGAAAATTGCACAAGAGATGAATAATTTAGTCTTTCCAGGTTAGTTTATTGGCAAACAGCAGGACACTTGCTACTGGGAGACAGGGGCAGTGATTAGCCCAGGGGAGCAGTGACAGTGCTCTACATTTAAAATATAGGATAAGTATCTAGAACTATTAGCTTTGGAAAGAAAGATTTTTAACTCTTTGTACAGAGAGGTCACCACTGCCCAAGGGCAGCCCCAGCTGGCAGTGAGGTGACAGCAGCTGGGCAGTAACACAGACATCCTCCTGTCCTTCCCAAAGGCTCTCTGGCCCCCAGCTGTAGCACAGGATGGTGGCTGAGGCTGCTCTGCCAACAGCAGAGCTTTCCTCACAGTCAGTCAGGCTGTAACCATAATGGTGCTTTAAAAAGTTGTATATTAACAAACTCAGAAGAAAACCAAAGAAACTGAGCTTGGTGTGTTTGTTTCCTTAACAAAAGGGGATAAGGGGGACAAGTTCTTACCTTCCAGACATGCACAGCAAGCTCAGTGCTCCTGCTCTCCCCTGAGACATGCTGCTCCACAGCTCTTCATGGACAAATGAGGGGAGAAACATCTATATATCTGAGGGAACTACTGCTATAGCCAAGACAGGATGCAGGGATGAAAAAAATCCAATACAGATTGTATTGATACCTGGTAACTCTGACAAGATCCTTCTTCCCTGCTGTGAACCCCTCACTCCCTCATATTTGGTTATGTCCAGTACCAGAGAGCTCAGGGAGACACAAAAGCAGAAGAACTGGTCAATGCATTTCAAAGACTTGTAAGATGTGTTTTAGTGACTGTCTTCAGGTTCAGTCAGGAAATCCAACTTGCCTTCTAGCTTTGAGGACTTTCACCACACTTCAGAAGCAAGAGAGCTCTCTCACCCAAATTGAAAAATTAGTGCAAAACTATGAACTCCAACACCCCCTCAGCCCCCCCAAAAAAAACCCCAGAATCCTCCAGCAGCTGCCCCATTTCAGGTCCAGTCAAAGGTATTTTGAAATAACTATCATGACACTGTCCAACAGTCTGGTCAGTGCCTGGATAATGGTCACTGTTTGTTTGTACTGCTGGTAGGGCTCTTTCTGCCATGGCTGAGCAGGCTCTTCTCCTTTCCCTCCCAATCCAGGCTACACACTATGTAATGGGGCCCTGAGAAAGGGGCTGGTTTATTTGGGGAAAACCCTATCCTTACAGCAAACTTCAGTTTTCCAGGGAGTTGTTTCAGTGCACTATTCTAAGTAACAGGGTAAAATTAAATTAGGTAATTTTAAAGAAAGGTCTCATCCAAGATATTTCACACTAATCACCCACATTTATGGAGATCATATACATTTCCATCTATGGATAAAAGCCTCTTTTTATGAAAAAATATTGCCATATCCTTCAAGTCAGTAAGGAATCTGAAAAGGCACTCACTCCATTTTGTTGGTATTTTCTGACTTCAGTTGTTTTTACAAGCGGGTGCCTTACTTGAAAATGATGAGATTATCTACTTGCATTTGGGTTTTACATACTGAGACCTTATTTAACACATACCAAACCCAAGTGTCACTGCAAAAGACAAAACAGCAAAACACACTTGTTCCCTTCTACCCTAAATTCAGAACCCTATTTGATACCACAATGCTAAACATTTCTTTTTGATCGTGAGACTTCCCTACTCAGTCATGGGCAACATTTAAAGCACAAAAAGTATCAGGCACTGATTTTTTTTTTTTTTCATTCCAAAGCTTAGTTGTTTACCAACACTACGAATCCATGGCAAAGAAAACTTCTGGCTGTTTTGCTGTCTGTTACTTTTTACACTAAGTGTAATGGCACAGAAAACTGGACACACTGGGAATCACTGCCCTGAAATAGTGCTAAAAGCTTCTCCAAATCTTCAGGGATGCAGGGTGACAGAAGCAGCCACAGCAGGAAGAAACACTTCTGACAGGAAAAAGCAAAAGTTTGTTTAAAAATAAAACCCAGACACGGAGCTACATGAACACGTATTTACTGCAAGTAGCTCTATGGAAAGCCAAGTCAGATAAATATAAACACTATACAGAGCTTCAAGCCAGTCTCCCAAAACCGCAAACGCGATGTGTTTTACAAAGAAAACAACAGAACAATATTTACAATGGAAGACAAAGCCAGATCAATCAGCTCAACTTTAAAACAGATCTGTGAAGCAGAAATAGCAAATATAATGAACAGTTTCAATCATATATGTTTTAGTTTGTACAGACAATAACTGTCCAATATCAAATTAAATTTACAGGACAAACATTGTTCTATCATTGGTATTTTTGTACTATACAGCAGCATAAACGGGTAGCTGGAAGGTAGTATATATAGTGATATGTTTTACATCATCTGAAAATGTTCTTCCAGCACAATACTGAATAAATTAGTTGCTGTAAACTAAGAGATTCAAAAAGATTGCATATTTATTATGCCGTACCTATTAGTATTTGTACCACTATACTTGAGGTTACCCATTTACTTATTTATTCAGCATGTATTAAATCAGTGCTGTATATTGTACAATGGCAGCCTCAGGGATCTAATATGAAATATGTAACAAATTTCTTCAAAACAACCTTTTCCTTTCACATTAAATGTTTAGAACTAACTTCATCCAAATTTTGATTTCTTAGAAAAGATGTAAAGCTTTATAAAAAGCTGTCTACGTATTGCATTATTCATTTTACGAGACCAACCAAGAGCTGTATGGCAAGACAGTATCATGGTCTGTAAGAGTGGTTGTGGTTTTAATTCCTGTATGTTTAGCAGCAAGTAACTGTACCAACTGAAACTTCTCTTCCAGAATCAAAAACAGGTCTGTGCTTTTAAACCCTGTAGCAACAGTTTTTCCTGTCACCAGACACTGTGTAAACTGATTGGTACCATGTTTCAAAAAAAAAAAAAAAAAAAAAAAAAAGGCTTCCTATTTTAGTGACATGTACATTTCAATGCTACTCAAAAAGAGATCTGAGTACAAATCACTGAACAATCCAAGCTGACAGTGTCTAATTTGTTATACAAACTGTACCAGCAATTGAAAGGTTGTCTGTTGGAGGTGAGGCAGCCTGGCACATCCCTTGTACAATATACATGTGGAGGATTCCCAGCTGTGTGGTGCAGTACAGCGTGAGGATTTTGTACCACTTCGAAACCCTTTAGCAATCGTCAGTGCCTTTTATTATCCATTGCATGTACCAATGACTAGTGTCGTGCTCTTTTAATTTCATAGCAGTGTTAAAAACCTAAATTCATTTCAACCAAAAAAAAATTCAGTACAAGAGTGAAGCACTTAAATTGTAGAAAAATCAGGGCTTATTTTAAAAATGTCACATGGTCATTCACATTTCTGCCAGTGGGATAAAGACAATTGAGAAGCCAACATTTTAATTTTTTTCCCCCATTATGCCAGAAAGAAAGAACAAAAATAGTCCCAAAATAAAAGTGGGACTTTGGCTGAAAGTAAGATCAATCAGGGTGGTTTCCCTTTAAAAAGCTACAGCTGACAAGTCTAATGCAGAAGTCACAAACGCTGGATACGACTCCGCAGTTCTCCATTCGAATCCATGAACAAAAACCTCATTTTACACAATTCATATTTATAAACAAGAACAAAAACAATCTACAAGACAACCAGCCCATTAATCCTACTTTGTACATACCAAAATTCTGAGCAAAAAAAAAATTTCCGTTTAAGCTCTGACAGACATTTGATTTAAAGCTTCTAGCCTATGCTCAAGAAATATCTCTTGTACCATAAAAGCAAAACCTTAAAAAAAAAAAAAAAAAGAGGCAGAAGAGGTCTCTCCTCCTCAGACCCGTTCAGTCCCATGGGTTCACCCCTCAAGCTAATGTGCACCTCTCCCTCCCTCGTTCCACCCAGCCATCTGGAAAAATCCTGAACTGCCAAAATATTTCTAAACAATATATGTTTTAAGCTAACCACTTGTTAATGTACCAGAGAAGTAAAACCCATGTTAAACAGACAATCAGAAACCAGCTTTGACTTCTCAGAATATAAATTTAGAAAAAAAAAGATTCGTGGGAGAGGCAGGAGGAAGAAAGGGACATACAGGGATCTCCTATTAGCATTCACACTGCCTCCCGAATAGATATGACATGAAAGACCAAATTCCATCACCAAAGCACAGCTATGAAAAAAATCTCAATTCAAATTAATTCAACTGTAGAGCGCTGATGTCTATGAAAAAAATTAATTAAAAGGATGTGTGTCTATGTCCGTGCTGGTGGAAATGAAAGTAGCCGGCTGGAGCTGAGCTTTGCTTCCAAAAGCACCACACAGTTTCTGGAGTTACCAGCAGAAAAGTCTTCTCTTCCAACAATGGTTTCCATGGCAATGCAGTCAGTCTAGAAAGGAGGGGGAAAAAAAAAAAGTCAGTGACATTTCAAATTCAAAAAATATCGGAAAAAAATATTTTCTAATGAGGAGAATATATGGAGTTTATCCACTGCAGGAGTGAGAGCTGCTGACTGCAGAACGCGGGTCCCTCACAGGGAGAGGGGGCACTGCCAAGTGACCACGCCTCAGAGATCCTGAGGGAAGGAAGAACCACGGAGTCGGAAGCACTGCAGAGCCAGAGTGACACGTGTACGAGGACAGGAGCTGGGGCAGCAGCCAGCACGTCCACAGCCTGCGCTGGGCGGCTCACAGCTGCCTATTCCACTGCCACCTAGCCCACTGCCACCTAGCCCACTGCCACCTAGCCCACTGCCACCTAGCCCACTGCCACCTAGCCCACTGCCGCCTAGCCCACTGCCAAGGCCGTTCCCCAGCGCAGGGGGCCCGAGCACTGCTGCTCATGCAGGAGTGACTGAGGCTGCGGTGAACACTCCACTCACAGCAGGGCAGAGCTGCAACACAAACACTCCCAGCACCTTCAGCTCCAACCGAGGAGCAGCAGGTCATGACAGCTCTGTGCCCTGTCCTCAACTTTTCAGGAAAAAGCTTAATTTAGTTAATAATACGAAACACCTCAGAGTATACACCTCCCTTTTTCATGGAACCCCACCCGATGCAAAAGCACACGACTACAACCAACTGCCTTCAGTGGCTTCAAACTGACTGGAAAAGGCAGAATACAAAGCACTCAGTAAAAAGAGAGGTTAAAAACATAATCTTGTACTATAGGATGTATTACCCATATATCCTGTGGTGACAAGATGGGTGACAAGGCAGAAATGGAAACAGGGGAGTCTGCCCTCAAAGCAGAACACCAGCTCTGCAATTAACCACACACATGCCAAGGTGAGAGCAACTCAAGAGTTTCCTAGCATGGGGAAAAAAAAAAAGTGATGAAGGGGATGCAAATGCTTTCTGCAGCTGTGTGAACACTACACAGGAACATACAAAAAGTCACTTTTCAGCTCACTACAAAATTCCTTCCACTCCCAGCAGAACCAGCATGAACACCAATTTTCAGTTGGGGGAATACTGTCAGCCAAATCAGTGGGTCACTGTCTCCCAGCCCTGACAGACTGTCCTCTTCCACCATTTTTGTCCTCCCAGCCAAGACTGAGGGCTCTGTCCTCTGCCAGTCAGGTGGCTTTCCTCACCTTTTCTCCAAGGTTTGAGGGACATGCCCTGGCAGTACAGGGAAGGAGGAAACAACAGGTTGCTCTCACTGAGAAATAACTAGTGCAAGAGATTTAGTCTTCAGAAAACAACAAACACAGAAATGTCAGCTGCTTTTTCCCCTCAAAGCCACACAGTGTCAGCTCCCTCCCTGCTCTGGGAGAGCTCCCAGCGTGAGAAGAGCTGCAATAGAGGGAACACTTCATTACACAGCACAGCGATGGCAGAACAGCCCCCTGGAACAGGGAAAGGGGTTTCAGAGCTTAATCCTGCCCGTGCTCAATCTGCAGGGTCACAAGAAAATCAGTTACATCTCACTGCTGATGCACCCACAGTGCTTCCCTGCCTCTACCCCAGGGACATGCTAAAGAAAACGTGGCTGTGTAAAGAACAAGCACTATGTGTAATAATGCAAACCTGTATGTTTACTTACAAACCAATCATGAGGTATGAACACATGAACTCCACCCTGCCCTAAAGAACTTCTGATTTCTGTCCAGCTAAAAATACTATCACTTCAAAAGAAGAAAGAAAAAAAGAAACCAACAGAAAAAAGAGCTCAGCTGGGCTGCCTGAGCAGCCTCTGCCCATCCCAGCCCTTGGCAAAGGCTGCCCACGGCTCCAGACACAGAGAGGCAAAGGTGACAGCAGGGCTGGCAGCAGTGTGCAAGTAAAGGGGTCCTTCCACTTCAGGGGAAACTCCATGTTATCCCTACACAGCCCACACCAACGTCTGGGTTGCTGAGTTTCATTTCTGCAATATATAATGACTTCAAAAGTACAGTAACTTGGTTTTCCACAATTCAAGGAAAAGGTGGCCAAAAGACACCCACAACTCTACTTGTGTTATTTCACAGACATAATAAGATCACTACAAAAAGCTATTGCTTGGCACACACAGAGCGTGATGTGGTCAGCAATGGCTTTGTTTTCACAAAAGCCAACTGAAGCTATTATTTTTGAAACAATTTTCCTCTTTAGAAAAATATTATTTTGTTGTAAGACCAAAGAATGAAAATATGCACCACAGCTTGCAATGAATCACACCTCAACGATGCATACAAGTCAAACACTAAAACAGTTAAAGCTTCTATATTAAACTTATATTCAGTAAAAATTAACTTTACCAGCATCCCCCACCCTTTCCTTGCTGCGGACCTGTAAGCTCACATAAAAGGAACTTCAAAAACTGTCTCTGCTTTTGTCAGGACATTTTTCCTCCACGCCTTACACACAAGGCACACCTGAAAGCTGTTTGACAAGTTATTCTAATCTCTCCGAGCATATCCCCAAAACATTTTGAAGAGCAATGGCCCAGTTGCTCGAATATGGCAGAACTCAGTATTTATACCTAAAAAGTTTTGAAAATTTTCATAATTCAATGTCATCTTACATTTAAGATACTTGGAGGGGAAAGGCAAGAGCTTAAGAGAAAAAAAACCCAACAGTTTAACTTCTAAGTTTAGTTCCCTGAAGCAGCCTGGTGTACTCAGACAGCAGCACAACAATCAATTGTAAAGTGAGCACACCAGGTAAGTCTGAGCAGAGCCCCAGCTAGCACAGATTAATTTATAAGAAACCATAAAAAAGTACCCTCAGCTAAGCTTCAACCCAGTTCACAAATTCCCTGGAAGTTCTGGCTCAAACATACAGTTTTACAGCAGCCCAGGCTGTAGGACAGGCCCAGGACCTCCCTGCAGTGTCCCCCCTACCCAAAACTCCAAAATTCCTAAACAAAAGCTCATTAACTTCCCGCCCCCCCATTATAAACTACACTTCAGCATGCTTCCTCTTCATTTTTTAGGTAAAACAGAATTGCTGGAACTGTAAATAAACATAAGGAAGTTTCACATAAACATTGTCATCAGGTTGTAGGTAATCTCATATAAAGCCTTGAGTCTTTCAGACATGGAGCTATTGGTTGTCACCACTACTTTAATCCCACTGTTAAAGCTGGAAACTTCAGGACTGCAGTTGGAGCATTACAGCTGGCTGATGCCCTGAGTCATCAGCTCTTTTTTGGGATAAAGGCATCAAACATTCATATATATACAGATAAATACAGATATAAATTGACATATATATATATGGATTTGAACACATATATCAGTATCAGAACAGAAAAGGTAAAGAGCCACTTGTGAAACTTGACCACGTAAAAAAAATTCCATCTGAAATCTAAGAGGAGACTGAGGTCTTGCAAGATCCCTCCCACAAAGTGCTGCAGTCACCCCCAGTCCCAAGGGCAGCCCTCAGGAGCCCATTCCTGCTGCAGAGGGACCACAGCCAAAGGCCCACGGGTCACCCACCACCAACCTCCAGGCGCCACAGAATTCCAATGTAGGACCAGTGCAGCCTGCACCCAGGGAGGAGCAGGGTCTCCAGCAGAGCCCAAGGCAGCTGTGCACTCAGTCACGGGCCCTGACTCTGATTTCCACACCACGGAGCTCCAGCAGCTCCAGCTGATGCCGCTTCCCCCCCCAGCCCCCGGAGCCGTGCTCACCACCCGCATCACTGCCTCTCACACCCCAGTGCTGCCACTGCCTGCAGGGCCTCGGGGCCACCTGAGCACCACTGAGGTTTATAGAGAGGCTCCTACACCACAAGAGAAGTTGTTCGTCAGAGGGGTGTAAAATGGGTTTAATGTAAGTGAGAACAAGGCCAGTGTCTGCTGTGCTGCTGATACCCAGAGCCAACTGGCGGATCCCACCTCGGCGGCTCCTCACCAGAAGGATCTTTTGCAAGGGACGGGGGTTTATTTAGGGACACCGCAAGAGCACTCACACATTAAGCTTCTTGGTGGCTCTTCTCTCCCACACCTGATCTGCTTCTATTTTTTGATTAACCAGTTGGTGAAGGTAAACTAATGAGGCCACGCAGCGCTCAAAGAAAACAGCAGCGCTTCCGGGAAGCTGGATGATCTTATTTTAGTCTCCACAATGTAAGATTCATCAGCCATCAATCTTCTATGCTAATAGTACAAATATGAGAATTGCTAATTAACAGTAAAAGCCAGATTAGCATTTCTTTACAGATCTCATACGAATGGATTTGACTCAGCAGTCACTGAAAAGTGAAGGAAGATATCAGAGAATGGGATGAAAAAATTCTCCTAAAAGGTAAAAAAATTATGATGTGAACCAGCAGAGACAAGAGACACAATGCTCACAGAGTAGCCCAGCAGTCCCTTGGAGTTTTCAAAACATAAATGCCACCAAATAAAACTCAGCAGCCAGATCAGAAGACATGACAAGTTTGAAGATAACTTCCACTTGCAGTGTAAACACACGGCTGTTCCTGCACTGTCACGAGTTTTTCCAAGAAAATCTGCTAAGTCTACCAAAAAAAAAAAAAAAAAAAAAAAAAAAAGAAAAAAAAATCTGATAACTGATCCTGGCAACAAACAAGCAACACAAACCTGAACTCAAGAAAACCTCTGCAAAAAAACTTTTGAAGCAGCCCAGAAATACACTATTATAAGAAGTTTTAGCACCTTAAAACTTCTATAGCACCCTACACTGGGCTTTTCTATCTTTTTCTGCACAAAAGCTTCAGCTTTTCTTCAAAATTGAGCTCTACTGTTTCGACTATTGACAACAATACAAATTCAACTTCCTATGAACATTTAATAAAGAAAATGAGTCTAGAAAGCATCCAAACATTTTCACAGACCACCTCTCAAAATATATAAGCAAAGTTTGGAAAATTGAAGCAACGTTCTCTTCATTACACAATTCCACTTTCAATTCATAAGTTTAAGATGGGATCAGATTATAAAACTACATGCAGTTGTCTGAATTTTGCTGAGGAACAATCAATCAGATAAAAAAGATCATAAGGGCAGAAGAGAAACTAAGAGGACAAATACTTAAATTAGGATGGCAGCATGCCATTGCTCAAAAATGTTTTCTTTAAAATTAAGGAACACACTAGAAAAGCACTTGGCACGTTTTCTATGCAAAAATCATCAGTAGTTTTATAAAAATTAGAGGCAGAGAATTAAATCAGTCTTAATTCATTGGACTGCACCCCGGTGTGATCCACGTGAAAATGTATCAGATGAGAATATACCCAATTCATACTTCATTTCCTGCATCTGAATTATTAAGGCCATACAAGCCAGGACACTTTGAAACACACCGAGAGGCTTTAAGAACACAGTAGACATACCTTAATTCTCTCAGAGAAATCCATTCTAAATAATACCTGTTTTTGCAGGAAAGGCTTTTACTGACATAATTCTGCAACTGATTCCTAAAAGGATAAAAGCTTTGCTTACAGACGATATTAATTTAAGATAATTAACTGATTAAAATCTCCATGTCAAAGACTAAGACAGCTTAATGCTTTCTGGAGAACACTACTGAAGTTCTCCATTTCCTGAACTTCAGGTTAGGGGGAAATCAGAATTAATTTGATTTATGCAGATCAAAAGCAGCAGAGCAGCCCTAGACTTTCCTGTGCACATGGCCACACAATATTCCTGTTGTTCAGGAAAGCACCAAACCCAGCACAACCTCAGGACACGAGTGGCATCCAAAGACAAACGTTCAGGCGGCCGGGCCGGGGCAGGAGCACGGCAGCGAGTTCCACGTGGAGCCCTCCCCATGGCAGGCCTGGGAGGGGGCTCAGTTGCCCAAATACATTCTTCACAAATTACTGAGAAGATTTTTTGCCCCAAATTTTACTGAATACACAACTACTATCCCGCATCATTGTCCTACTTCTTTGAGTTCTTATTTTAATGGCATAGCTTTAGACCTTGCTAGAGGCAAGCGGTGTTATTTGAGAAAAGCCAAATTCCTTCTTAATTTGCACACGCAGACAGAGAGTCTACAAACACAAATCAAAACCTGGCACATTTGCTGCATCCATCACATGTGCAGTTATTGTGCCTGGGTGACCCAAACAAGGCCCTGGCACAAAGAGACATTCCAATTTGGGCAAGGTGTTCAACTACCTGCTGACCACTGAGCACATGTTCCACGGACTCTCTTCAGCCAACAACAAACTAACGGTGCTCAAACTGAGCTAATGAACACATTTTGTACCTGTAACTTTACTGACTTCCCACAAGCAAAAAAAATCACAATTCCTTTTTAAAAAACCTGTTACACAACCCATTTTTCACTGGATAAACTATTTAAACACAGCAACTGGTAACAACACATCCCAGTGAATGAGACTTCTCCTCGAGCTGTATTTCTAAAATTTAGAAGACAAAGTTACTCTTTAAAATAATCTTTATCCACAATTGTTCCATCAAAACATGGTTTTGTTATTTAGTGCTTGGCAGTTTCATGAGCTAAAAACCTCTCCCGTGCTTCAAGATAATTTTTATTCACTTTGCAGAAATGCCTTATCTTTTGCAACAGTGGCGTCTTTTTCTGTTTGAATAAACAGGGTTGTTTCTAGGAAGGCCTTATGCACACTCCCTAATTTCATCTCTTCTACTCTTACTATTCCTAGAATTAGTAAACTTGCATGCAGTTTTGGCAGGGGCCTAACACCAACTCAAATGGCACAGACAGCTTGACAAGAAGTTGTTGGGGGTTTTTTGAGTTTGTTTGCTTGAGATTTTTAAGCTTTCTATTACAAGATAAAACGACAGTACTAGAAATAAACTCTTCTTCACTTCCAAACACAGAGAAGTTCAAGATTTCAGATTTTCATGTCACAGAAAAATGAAAAACAGTTCTGCTTTTGAAAAAGCATTCTCACAGCAAGTGTGTGAGATACTGCACCTGACCTCCTGAACCACAGAAAACATGAGTAAATTTTAGCCAAGAAAAAAACCCAACCAAAACTTGTTTGTGCAGCTCCCAGGAATACCACCTGCTACAGTTCACTCTGCTCTTGAGACAAAGGTCAGGAGCCCTCAGTGCCAATAGGGAGGAACACCCTCTGCCTCTGCTCTTGCTGCAAACTGGGCATTACAAATTGTTTGGAAATGAATAGGAAAGAAAACAGCCATGGCACACATGTCTGCACGCACTGCCCTGCTTCCCACATTCTGAAAGGACTTGGAATACTTGGAAGAGTTTGAGTAGTGCAGCAAAACTGCAAGGTGTGACACAGCTTCCCAGTGAGGAACAGACAGCTAAAAGAATCCTTCAGCCTGCAGAGAACTACTGGGATGTAGCAGGACATTTAAAAAGCCCAGATGATACCACAGGTCCGCGCTGTGGGCAGGACAGGAAGGTGCTAGCAGCACACTGGCCAAGTGTATGGCAGAGGGGGCTACAGCATCTACACAACCTTAAGTGGCCTGGAGAGAAAAGGCAGAGTTCATTATCTCTTCCACTACACAAACTGGGGGCTGCTCAACAAAGCTGGTACAGAGCAGGGTCCAAAATGGACAGAGGTCTGCATGCGGTGTGTACTGCCTGATCGCAGGCTGCTATGGATACGAGGAGTTTACACAGGATCAAAGAGAGATTGGAAAAGTACTTGGATTAAAGATCCCTAAAGGATTATAAAACAGACAAACTGTATCAGGCTCAGGAAATCCCCCAAGCTGAAAAAAAAATAAGAAAATCAGAGGCTGGGTGTATGTTTGTGGGAAGTATTATATACGCCTGCCCTGCTCTTCCTCTGCTGGGTGGTGCCTGCTTGCAGACACAGGTCTGGGGCTTGAGTGAGCCAAACTATTCTTTGTGAACACTACCAAGAGAAAGGGCAGTGTCACTCATGACTAATGAAAAAGCTCCCCACCTTTCAAATCACCTTTCCCAAGAATTCCTTTCTACGCAAAGTTTCACCTGTTCTAATTCATCCCGTCGGTTCTTCCCAACCACTTTAGACATCAACACCTGAAAGCATTCAGTGCTACTTTTTTCTTTCACCTCTACTGCCATAAATGACTGTCAAAGAAAGTTACTACACAGCCACATACCCACATAGTTACACCCTCCTCAGCCATACCCTTTGCCCATGCATGCCCACACAAAAAAATAAATACATCTGTGCTATTGGCCACTCTCTGCTACCACACACAGCAGTGGCACACATTCATTTTTTACATTTTCTAATTACCACATTATTGAGTCTTCATTAACATTAGGATACCCCAAATGCTGGCTCATGCAGGGGAGGAAGAAAGGTTCAGATTGCACTGCATGTGTGAAGCGACATGTCTTCTCAAATCACAGCACAAGCACAGGAGCCAAGAATTGAGCCTTCAGCTTCCAAGAGCAGCTTGGGAGCTTCTAAGGACAGAGGTAAACTGAGTCTACGCACAGACAAGGTTTAATCAACAGTGTGCAACTCTTGTTTTGTGTTTACCTTGTGGAACATGTCAACATTAATATTTCAATCACTCATGCCCTCAACAGTGAATCAAGCCTCAATGCTGCCGCCACTTCCAGACTCGCCCGCAACCACTGCAGCGTCTGTTTAACCTGATCTACCGACACTGAAATAAAGCAACTTTCTCCTGTGCAGCAATTGTTCTGAGCTCCAGCTTCCATGGGCCTCTCCCACAGCTGATGGCACTGCAGCAGTGAGGAGGGGGTCCCATCCAGACCTCCCCAACTAGAGATGGGCTCCAAATGCTCTGGCATACCGGTTACAAACCCTAAAGGTGACTAACTCTCAAGCCCCCCTGCTGCCTCCTCTCCAATGCTAGAAAACTGCCTGAAATCCAGAGATGCCACCTAAAAAAAAACAACAAACCAGCAGTAATGCCAAGGCAGCTCCACCTTGGCTGCTTAGCAAAGTCTCACCAAGAACAGAGGACGCAGGTCTGTGTGACATTAACTGCCCTGGGAGGCTGCACAGGGTGATCCTGTGCTCCAGGGCACATTCCTGCACACCCGCTTGCACTGAATCTATCAGTCACATGTCTGCAGAAAAACTAACTTACAGAAAGGAGACAGAAAAAACAGAAAAAAATATAATCACATTCCACATCTAAAAGGGAGAAGTAAACACTGGGACATGCCCCTAACTCGGAGATACATGTTGGCCCACATTCCTCTTACCAAGATTAATATCCTGGCCAGTGTTCTGACATTTACCTCATCCTTTTCAAGTCATTTAAACCATTACAACCGCTGTATTTATAGCTCACTACCTTCCCTGCTCCCTGGCGTGTGCATACCCTTCCAAGTGCCTCTACCAGCTTCCTCTCCTGACCCACTCTCAGCAGCCTTTTATCTCTCCCAGGCTGACTCTTATCTCCACTCTGCCAATGGCAGCAGCCTTGATCTCTATCTTACTCTCCACCCCAGCACATTAAGTTTCATCCATCTCTTGAGTTTCATCTTTAAATTGTAAGCTCCTTAGGACAGAGACCGACACATTTACATTTGTGGCAAAGTACAGGGGACCTCCATCTGCCTACCTGTTCAGGTTCCACGAGTGGAGACCACAGCTGGAGCTACAAGCTTTCATTAACAGACTCTGTCGTAATATTGTCTGAATGACCTCAAGATCAAATCTGTTCATTTTTTCATCTCATTTCTAACTGATTTCCTGTTCACCATAATCTGCAATTTAAAAACTCCTTGTTCTAAAAACAGTTAAATAAAAAACTCACACACACCCCAAAAAATCAGAGTGAAATACAGATGGCAAATGCCTCCCAAAGGGTCTCACATGACAAAAAGCAAATATTCTCAACATTTGAACTCTACAAGTGGATATAAACAGCTTACAAATTGTTCTAACAGATTAACTTAAGATAAAAAATAATTCCATACAGAAAACTATCTTTTTGACCCCTTAACCCATATTGGTTTAGACTTCAGAAACTTCACGGTTTTGACTTACAGAATTTAAAGCACGTTCATCTGTATATCAATGGACGTTTTACCTGCTTCCACCTTGTGCTGAAGTGGGCCCTCAGCCAACCCATCTGCAACAGGCTCCGGATGCCCAGACCAGGGAAGTAAAGGTACCCGGACTGGAGAAGCCTTTCTGTCCCATCTGCTCATTTCTCTTGGCCACTTTAGCTCAATTGTCCAAAAGGTGCCACAAAGTCACAGAAATGCCAGTGCCTGTCAACAGCTTAAACAGGGTTTTCATACAAATGAGGTGTCCCGTGGCTCACATGAAAAGCTTTACTTGGGCTCTCGTGCACAATCAGGACACATTTATCAATGATGCATCTGCTTCCCTGTCACTAACAACTTCCCAAACTCCTGCTAGTCCAAGAGATCTGTGTGAAAAGAAGCACTAGTTCCCAAAAAATAATTCAGGGTCAGACTATGCAGCATGAAAAAAAGTTATACTGCAAATTCACCTGGTCAGCAAGAACCATAAACAATAAAGCAAGCTGGCTTGGCATGAACACAGGAATAGAATCTCATTATTCCCTGTAGAAGGAGAGTATCACTCATCAGTGCCTCAATAAATTTAGAAGCAAATTTTACTAGGTTTTTTGTGCACCTTTTGGTACTACTTCCCAAGATTTTCAGAAAAAGAAAAAAAGCATTTTGATATCTTTGGTCATTCCACAAAATCCTGTTCTACCAAAAAGAAAACCTTTCTCCAAGTAGACAAGCATATTTATGAGGCTTTCATACCCTAGCAAAAGGAAAACACTAGATTTATCTATTTTATGCCCTAAATAATAGTTCAATTTGGTATTTATAAAGGTTCGTAACAGACATGTTACACAATGAATAGAAGTACTATTCATGTGGTAATTTAAAAGTTTTCCATTTTCTTGAGTCACATTAAATTGTATCATCACCTTGAAATTATAGGCAAATCTCAACTATATTAATTTCAGTATAAGCCACCTCTTTCAAAAACCCTCTCTTCTTGGAAGAATCAAAAAGATTAGACCTCACACTTAACTCACAAATCACCTGCACACACACACACATACAGAGTCTCAAGAGTTTGCACCCAACCACAGATCTAAAACAGAGAACTAATGTTTGGAAATAAGCAACCTTTACCCCTAAAGACAGAGCTCATGACTTAACCAGGGCAGAAAATTCTTGCTAAGAGCCTACTAACACTGCTGCTCCTGGGGTAATGCTACCTGAAGCAAAATCTCCACAATTCCAAACACTTATATGTTCAAGATAATTTAGATAAGATACTCAGCAACACCTTTGAAATGCCTTTGATGAGTCAGGCTCATTTACCTCTGTCTTCCCACTGCCCTCAAGTATGTCAGAAATCCCTCCTGATCACACTCTCAACTAAATCTCTGTCCCTAAGCTGAGTGACCTTTATAGAGATACAGGGCTTGATTAAAACTAGAACATATTTCTCCTTTTTCCCCTTGTCATTGCTTTAACCTGTAAGACAATAGTGCACCTTGATCGTGGGGTTGTTCTGAACATGCAAAACCTAAATATGAAACAAGTCAAACAGCAAATTTGCAGGGTGGGCCATCAGAGAGCTCTCCAGCCAAGTCATTACACACTATTTAAGGCTGTGCCGTAAGATAATAGTACATTTTTAGGAGAAACCAGCAGTAATAACACATCCCCAGGCTTCAGAAAGCTTGACTCTCTCTCACCTGCCTATCAGTTTTATCACTCTATTCTCCTTTGTTGAAGAATGCCACACTTGATTACAACAGTAGTTAAAATAAAACTCCAGAGTTTGTTTCCTGTTTTGGATCAGGAAAACAGACTTGTTACTGCAATCAAAAGCTTTCAGCATGTTTTTGTGAGCACCACAGATCCACAAACAGAGTGTGCACACACACCAAGGTACAACACAGTACTATAAACTCTTTTCAGTACCACCCAAAACCTCAAGGTATAAATCCTCCCCCAGCAATCAATATGAAGAAAATGTATTAAAGATCCTTTCATAAAAAAAAGACCATATGCAGCGAAAAAGCAAACCCAGACTCTACCTACTGCTAACACACCGCTGGACATACAAAAACCCCAAAGAAATACTGGTGACAAACCATCCCAGTGATCACATGCTGGAATAGAGCTGCTGGAAAAGACCGAGTGAGCACTGCCCACCTTCTGCAACTCCAACCTGCCACCCCAGCAACAGGGAACAAGGAGCCCTCACACATCAAGGGAGGAGGGGAAAATGTCAAGTTGTAGAGGGAAAACTAACAAGGGTAATAATGCATTTAAGATTTCAACAAAAGACTTTAAAAAAAAACAAGCACAAAAAGCACCTTGAACCCGTACTGGATTACTCCCAGAACTCCAGGCATCCTGCAGCGATGTCCTAACCTACCAGACAGCTACGAGCAAAAAGTTTTAGACTTCCAAAAAACACAAATGTCACCATTAGCTGATTTCCAAAAGCATTTCAACACTGTCTCCAAGTAAGCATTCTCTCTCAATGGCAGGGGAACATTCTTTCCTCAGATTTTCTCACCCAAGCACAAGTAAAACCCAACTGATTCTTGGTCAAATATGTCATAATTAGCTCACTCCTACACCACACAGCAAAAATCTGTTCTGCCTTCAGCAGCTCATACACTACTTGAGAAAGTTTCCCCGTGTATTTTTCAGCATAACTGTAAGTCACTCAAGACTGTTAAAGAGGCAACTGTTACAGCAAGATTAGAATGGTTTGGGTTGTTTGGGTCTTTTAAGAATTATTATCCCAGCATTATTTCAAAGATGTAGGATACACAGCAGTGTTCAGATGTGCTGCAGGAGGGCTCTTCGAGTTATTTTTACATGGGCCCCTGTCTTTAAGTATTCTGTCAATACAGAAGAGCCTCAGTTTGAAGCAAACTTAAAAACCACTGGTCTGAAACCCAAAAGGGGCAGTTATTTGCCTGGTATCCCATAAACTGTAATTTACTATATTAGTAATATCTAAAACTTTCAGCTTCTGAATTTCTCCAAGTGTATATTGTTCCTTATTCTCTTTAAGATTTTGCATTTGAAATACGCAAGTTACCAGAAAGGATCTGGACAATTTGGAACTTATTTTTTGCTTTACAGCTGTACTTGTTTTCCTTCCTCTCAACTCCCCAAAGTGTACACACCACTCTCACCCAGTCTAGCACAGGAGCAGATTAAAAAGGTGTGGAACACTTAAATAATAACCCTGCACTTTACAGAACATCTGAAATAATATCCTAGCAAAGTGTAAGAGTATCAGGCAGAGATAAGATTAAAGAGTGGGTGTGAAATAGCTGAGTAGATATTAAGCTGAACATTACATTTACTCTGAATAGTTGTTTTTTGAGTGCAGGGTATCTTTGCAGGTTTAGTATTTCTAATTAAGACTGAAGAAACTTGGATTATACAGGACTCATTATGCATTTTATTACTGCCCCATTCTCGTTATCCTCCTCGGTTTCTACAAGGTCCAATAACAAGGTATACATTAGCTAAGCCCTGTTTGAAGTAGCTTTAGTGTTCTGTACTCCTAGCACAAAATTTCATGACTCAGATTCATGTAATCAAAACTGCAAACCGCTTGCTTCAATATTGTGTAACAATTTCGTGATGAAACTGTTTTGCTAGTGACCTCCTTAAACTGCAAGCATTAAAAATCAGAACCTTATATTCTTTTTATCATCACCATTATCAACATAAAACCTGAGAACAGTTTTGCCTAAACCTCAAATAAAAGTTTAATAACAAGTAAGCCTAGTTATCGTTCCTAATCCATGCCCTTTCCCTCCTCCATCCATGTCATGAATGGAGAAGGGAATAGAAAAAAAAAAAAGTTTGATTCATATCAGTGAACCTGAACCAGAAGTAGTTTGGGAATTACAATGAGGGGGCAGTGATGCATTGGAAATCACTCCACCACCCTCGGCAGTTGGGAGAATGCAGCTGAGTCACAGAACACAATATTCCATTTAAGCAAACAAAAACAAAACAAAAAAAAGCAAACAATCTGAAGCTGGGAAGTGTTTTCCTTTCAATAAACTGTGGTTCAGGGACAAGAGATTAAGTTCTCTACCTACAGAATTTAACACACATGGGATAGCTCCTTTCTAGGAAGTAAAGGATAAAAATCCATCTGCTAAATATATTTTTCTTAAGAATGGATTTAACCACAGAGCACTTTTTCAGGCAGAGAGACCTAAAAAGTGAGATGTAGAAGGAAAGACAGCACTCAGTTCTGCTAAGTCTCCAAAAGTATTAAAAATATCAGTTACCCAGAGGCCCACTACACCTCTTCAGGGGACAAGAGGTTTAAGAGTGAAGCTTCATTTTCACTATTCAAAAGGGAACATGAAAATGTTTTTCTGGGTAACAAAAACTTAAATATTTAAATAAAAGCTTTATTGCCATAGAAACTGATAAGCTGTTTAAAGAATACAGACTTCCAAAATTATGCTTGCTACAGCTCAGAGAGATGATTTAGTACATGAATGTTAACAGGTATCTTTTATAATCAAGAATTTTAAGTCATTCTGGAGAAAAAGATATACACCACCAATTTACAGTACTGTATTCAAGTCTGGCAAGCTGCTTTTAGCCTGGACTATTCCAAAATCTGTTCACCTCCCCCCCCAAGTGACCAATGTCATCATCTTACCTACCTTCCTCTACTATACAGCAGAAATGTTTTATACTGCCGTTACAGAAAACTGTTAGGCCTTGTTTTGGAGTAGCATTTTATAATTTTGTTTCTCTTTTTAGGACTAGAAAAAAACCCACTGAGCTAAGCTCTTACTGTTCTCATGCTTAATTCCCTGCCAAAGCCCATGTTTTTCACAGAGTTGGTTTTGCTTCATTTTAACGCGTGTTTCATGTCCAGAGAACTTCAGTTCCCAGCGAGAGCCAGCAGCTGTTCTGTCTCTTGCCCCTCTGCAAATTGTAACAGACAAGGGAAAAAAACCCAGCACAGGGCTGTAGATATTTTGCTGTGGCAGTAGTAAGCAAAATGCTTATCACTAACACAGTTTCTAAACACACTATCTCCTGAAAAGTATTTTTCAATGTGATATTTACAGTACAGCTGAAGAAAAAACATCTTTGTTTTTTTCCTCTTTATTTTGTAAAAAGTCTTACTTTATAATATGGATTTTAGTCACATGAGGGGAATAAGATCAAGTTAAGAATTCTGCTATCTTTGGAGGTGCCTTAAAAAAAAGGCCAAAAAACAAAAAAAAAAACCCAACAAAACCAAACATAAATTGGCAGTCCACAAGCCCCTGACTTAGCAGATTTAGCAGACAAATCTTTGAAGTGCTGAAAGACTAACTTTGGAAGAAAGCACTTCTTGGACTGGCAACTTTCAACGTCTTCTAAATTTGATTCCAACCAACAAAACAAAGCAGAGGAAAGAAAACCACTGAGGCAAACCACACATTTCTGAGCAGCCCCAAGCAGTGCTGCCAGACTCCAAATGGCATGCGAGCTGAGTCAAGCTTATACCTTCCACTAGTAAAGGCTACACAATTTTAAGCTCTTGCAATACCTTCTGCCCTTAGATACTTAGTTTTAATGTGAAACTAGAAAAAAAATCATTTTAATGTTTAAGACTGTAATTAAAAATATAGGAGTCAGCAGCAGCCTGCTCCTTTACTGCTTTCTCTGTTGACAGAGTAGACAAGTACCAATGTCCAACCATGATTAAATATTTCCTCTTAGTACTCATCAATTATTGACTACACTTACATTTGCAAAGAGAGGAAAACATTTCCAACAGAAATGGTTTTCTACCGGGAGGGTGAATTACTGCAAGGAGTTCAGTGGGTCACTGACACCAGAGCACGGATCGCTCTTCCCGAGTTACAGCGCAGCGCTCACACCCTGCTCAGCCGCGGGACACACCACCACCACCACCAGCTAATTACTAGCTTTGCTCCCACCATCAGAGCTTATCATACAGACAGGAGCGTCCCTCCTCTTTCCCATATTCTTTCTCCCCACCTGCAACACCCTTACATTATATGCACACCTCGAACTGCATTACCTTAGGCTGGGTCAGACCACTGATACCTTGAAAGCCAGTAGCCCCCCCTCCCAAGTTTCGGACCTTGAAGACGCTGCTCGGAGCAGGGGAAGAGTTACAGCTCAGCTAAAGCCTTGGACAGGACTAAGGAGTGAACATCCCCATGCTGGTCAGCCACCCGGAGATGGCTCCTCCAGAGGACACAAGGATATTCTGGAGACCAGAGCTCAAAAGGAGCCACCAAACCTTCAAGGGAAAAAACTGAATTCTGTTTACATAAGATTCAGCTAAATAAATCTGGCCAAATTTGCACATTAAAAAAAAAATCAAAAATGCATTTCACCTTCATCTGTTAAAAGAAACATATTTAAGCCTCAGATTTTGAGGTCTAAACCCAGTTTAGCCATTTTGAGCTTCCAAAATACAAAATATCAAGTTCAGGAAAAAAGTGAGGAGTCATCTAGTTCTACGAAGGGAAGAAAAGGAAAGTGAAGAGCTACCATAACCTTGGGACAAGAATTCACAATATAAAATACCATTAATGCTTATACTAGCAAAAGTAACTTATAAATAAACAAGGCAGATGACAGTTTGATAACTCCTGACTGCCTAGAAGAGTCACATAAATCCTTTTGGGCCAAGGACCACATCCCCTTTCCCTGCTGTTCAGATGCTGCACTATGACAAAACTGGTTGTACTAGAATAACGCAGGAGATTATAAAAAACATTCACCCCACTCTGAAGGCAGCATTAAGCAGACAATCTAATCCTTACGGTTAAGCGACCATGAAAGGGAAGTGCTTTTAAAGTTACAAACCTTTTCTTGCAGCGTTACACTTCAGACCATCAGATCTGCTGAAATCTATGCTTACGTAAGCTCCACTGTCCAAACCTGAAGTACCATTCTGGAGATGGCAAGCTGGCGTTGTAGTACTTGCCTCACAGCTTATGGGGTCATCGCGCAAATTCAGAGCGATGTAGTTTAAGCCATTCTGAAATCCAGTTGAGGTATCCCTGGACATTTTGCTTTCCTGACCATCAGAAATGTTTTCATCCGGTTTTAACCAAACGTTGTCAAATGAGGCAGAGCTGTGTCTTTTGCTACTATCAGTAAAGAAAGAGGACGAGGTCGTCACAGTCCCAGCAGAAGAGAACGTTTCAGAACTGTGTCTCCTCCTGCCTTGAGGGTCAGCTCGAATCACTTTCGGTCCCATAGGAGGGTCAGAGCCAGGAACGGAGAAGCTACTGCTGCCAGCATATCGATCAACAATGCAGAGTCTATTAACGATGGAAGAAGGACTATCCATCTTCACACCGTTGTCAGATTCGGTGGCAAACGGCCGAGGTGGTGTTGCTGCCATGTTGAACGTCATCTCGGTGTAGTCATCAGTCCTGTTACTCGTGGTGCTGACACAAGCAGTACCAAATGAGAGCCTGGCGTAGTCAGGGTTTGGTTGGTTTCTAGGAATACTGGAACTTGCATAAATTGAAATATCTGTCAGAGAGTTTGACAGTTGCTTTGCTACTTTCGGTGACTGTACATCCAAGTCAACGCTCATGTAATCGGAGAGCGGTGACTGCCTGTGATCACTACTTGAGCCCAGAGATGATGGTGATCCTTCTGCAGATAAGGAATAGGGTGTGTTACTTGCCTTTTCGTTAAAATCAATATTTATGTATTCACCGGGACTCGCTGGCTCAGGTGGAACTGTACGGTCATACATTCTGGGGATGGTATTACTCCCCCTCGTACCCAGGGGCAGGCGTGTGGGCCTGGTGGCCCTGCTCTGCACAAGTCCTTCATCTGAACCTTTCAACGTTGGCAATTTAGAGATGCCATTAGCCAGAGTCTCACTGCTCACCCCTTTTACATTTTCTGGTCCACCATACAACAGTTTTCCAGGTGAAGACATTGGAACATATTCACTGTGGTCACCATTTTGTCCTGATAACGCCTTAAAGCTTCTGGGCAAAGAAAAATATGAACTAAAACCTTTGGACACAGAAGTGCTATGAATGTAATTTGAATCACCGGGGTGCTTTGGAGCTGAATTACCAGGTGACATATCCATATACTCATTGTTTACAATCTTCTCATTACTTCCTTTAGAACCAAATCCAGTTAAAGGACTCCGTACAGGTGAAGAGCCAGCCTTTGGAAACATCATCATATATCCTCGGGAGTCAACTTGAGATGGTGACCAGGAATTGTTGATCTGTTTTGGAACAGACATGCTTTTAGGAGTCATTGGCAAATAATCGCTGGTGCTGGATAAAGAAGATGCAACTCCTGGCATCATTGGCATGTATCCATCATCCCTGGCTTGACTCCTGCTTTGGTTATACATGGAATCAAGGTTACTATCACTGTACTCCAATTCATGGTTATCTTTCAATTTTGGTGCTTCAGAGTAAAGTAATCGCCCGTGATTTCCTGCAGAATCTTCATCTAACAAAGTTGCAGTTTGTGTTGTCTTCTGTTGCACTGCTACAGAATTTGGTTTTGTTAGCGAGTAAGTTCTTTTCCTGAAACACTTTTCAGCCTCCATATAATCATCTCGTGAGCCATCATCTACTTGTTGTTTACTCATGGACATGTATTCACTCAGACAGTTCTCCTCTCTGATAGGTGGTGTGTTTCCCAGGGAATCGGGTGTATTACTCCTGACCCGAAAGTACCTGAAATCTCCAGGGCTGGAGCCATATTCATCAGAGGAGATAAATCCTCCATCACTCGGGGAACCACAAACAGATGAGCTAGAAGGCCTGGTCAGCATGTCCGAAGCAGAGCCATGGCCACTACTGGAAGAAACACTGATGGGACTTGTAGTGGAGGGAAAATGAGAAACGGGCAGCGAAGCAGACCTGGTGTGGTAAGATGAGCTGAAAGCAGCTCTCACGTACCTTCCGCTCCCTTCCTGACGGCCCAAATTCATCCTTGCAGTATTCAGGTGGATCATACTCCCAGTCACTGACCTAAAAGGTCTAGCCATGGTTCCTTCTCCTTCACTGGATGTTCTGAAGCGATAGGAGTTGTTGCTTTTGGTGGTAGGAGGAGTCCCTCCAGCAACACTCTCAGTTCTAGATCTTCTCTGCAAGCCTGTCTGGCTGGGGGGCAGGTTGCCCAAGTGCCTCCTGGTGCTGATAAGGGACATGGGATTGGTACCACTGCCACCACCAGAAGACTGGCTCTTGCTCCGGGGCCTGAACTCTGCAAAGGCCTTTAGAGCTTTCATGGTATCCAGAAAAGTCTCGTGCATATTCTGGGCAACCACAGAATCATCCACTTGCATCCAGAGTTCTCCAGGCCCAATAGAGGCAGATCTGCCCACTTCAATAAAGAAGAAGTTCTCTGAGTGTCCACAGCGGCGAATGTTCATCAGCTGCAGGTGGACAGAGGGCACCTCTGAGTTCAGCTTGACGAGGTGGATGGCCTTGCTGGAGAGGCACAACCTGTACACTCCAGTGAGGTTTTTCGTCTGTCCCAACCCTTTGGGCTTCACGTTGACCTGCCACACCTCCTTGAAGACGGTGCCGGGCCTCAGGGTGGCCCCATAGTGCTCGTCATCCTCATCCACCTGCTGATCGGCGTGGTCCTCCTGCTCCAGGAAGCCCCTCTTGCTCTGGCTCATGAGCTCGCTGATGGCCTGGTACCAGGCCTCCTGCTCGGCCTCGTTCTCCGCCAGCATGGCGAAGTACTCGTCCTTGGTATACAGGGCGATGATGTGCTTGTGCTTGGCGTCGGCGCGGCGGCTCACGGTGAAGCACTGGTACAGCGGGATGACCCGCTTGGGCGGGGGGCAGCACAGCGCCGCAGCCCCGCCGGCCCCCGCCGCCCGCAGGCTGCTCTTGAACTTCTTCTCGCTGTCGTAGTACTCCAGCCGAGCGGGGGCCAGGTGGCTCTCGGCCCGCAGCACGAAGTACCGCTTGTGCCCGTGCTTCTGCTTGCGCAGGTACCCGCACTTTCTCACGTCCTCGCCGGCGCCGCGGCCCGCCGGGGGGGGCTGTCCGCCGCGGGCCGCCGAGGGCACGGCCCGGCCCGGCGCGGGGGCGGCCTCGGGCGCCGGGCACAGCGAGGCGCTGGGCGAGCGCCGCAGCAGCAGCAGCAGGTGGTGCGGCTGCGGGGACGGGCAGCGCCCGCCCTCGCCCGCCGCCGGCTCGCCCTCGCCCGCCACCGCGCCGAGCACGCCGGGCTCCTGCTGGGGCGCGGCTCCGCCTCCCGTGTGCCGGGCGCCCGGCTCCTCCTCGCCGCCGCCGCCGCCGCCGCCGCCACCCGAGCCATTCATCCCGCTCGCCATCTTAGGGGCCACGCAGGGTCCGGTGCCGCCGGGGACGGGGGCACTAGGGCGGGCAGAGCGGGGATCGGCGCTCACCGGGGAAGCGCCCCGCGCATGGGGAGCGGGCGGTGCGTGCGGTGCCTCCTGCGTCCCCCGCCCGGTCCGCGCTCCCGCGCTCGCTCCGGCCGCTCGCACTCACGGGCGGCGGCGGCACCGCGGCGAAAACATCACGTGATCGCGCGGAGGGCGGGGCCACGGCCGGCGGCGGGCGGGGCCCCCGGCGCGCGGGGCGAGGGGGCAGCGCAGAGCCGGCCGGGCCGCGCGCCGGAGTGGCAGTCGAGACAGGCAATAGGGAGCCGCGGCCCTTCTCCGGCGAGCCAATCAGCGGGCGGCGTTGGGAGTGGGGGGCGGGCTTCGCCGCGCTCTGTCCGGGGAGGCGGGGTCAGAGCGGATTGACAGCGCGGCAGACCAATAGAAGGCGGGATCTACTCCGGGCTGGCCGCGGTATCGCGGGGCGTTTCCTGCACTGGGGAAGAGGCGGGGCCGGCGGTGATTGGCCGAGCGGTGAGCGGCCGGTCCGGCAGCCAATCCGTGCCTCACACACACAGACCGGGGAGGCGGGGCCGGGCAGCGCTGTGGAGTCGGCGGTGCGAGCAAAGCGGAAGGCGGGGCCTCGGGAAGATGGGCAGCTCGCGCGGCTAATCAGCGCCACAGCCCCGTCCGACGAGCGATACCGGCTGACGTTGCCCTTCTCCCATTTCCTCCTGGGCGGGGCCCGCCCCCCTGCGCGCGCGGGGCGGGGGCGGCTCCTATTGGCCGGCGGGGAGGGCGCGCGGGGCGGGGGCGGGGCGCGGGCGGGGAGGGAGCGGGGGGGGGTGGTGGGCGCGCGCCGCGGAGAAAGTAAACAACCCGCCAGCGCGCGGGCGGCCGTTGGGGCCGGGTGCAACGGCGGGAGCGCGTGACCTCCACAGGCCGCCATGTCCGGCCCGGGGATCCCCACTCAGGGGTTCTACAGCTCTTCACAGCCCTCACGACCCTCACAGCTCTCACGGCCCCCACAGCCGCCTCACAGCCCCCACAGCTCCTCACAGCACCCTCACAGCTCCCTCACAGCTCCCACAGCAGCCTCACGGCACGCACACACCCTACCGCCTGCACTGGCGGTGTTGTTGACGTGCAGTGGGTTGTTTATTTTTTAGATACACTGCTGTGTCACTGCAGAGTTGTCATGGGTTCAGGGTTGCCCGCTACCAGTTGCAGTTGGGTTGGGCACAGCGAGCAACCCGTGTTGCTCCCATCGCTGCTGTGTGATCCTCCACGTCTGGGATCCGAGCAGGCCACTGACACAATCCCTGGATTTTAGATCAAAATATGATGACGATGATGATGAGATCAAAATATGATGAGCGAAGAGCAAAATCCTTCTGTTTCCCAGTCAGTGGGCACTTGTGTGCCATAAAAATTTCTGTGCTCCATCTAAATTTAATTGTATTGCTAAAATACAGCACCTGGCATTATCACATAGAATCACAGAATCAGCTGGGTTGGAAAAGACCTTCACGATAAAGTCCAAGCCTTGATCCACCACCGCCATGCTTACTAGACTATGGCACTGCCTGCCACATCCAGTCTCATCTTAAAAACCTCCAGGGACGGTGAATCCACCACCTCCCCGGGGCAGCCCATTCCAATGTCTGATTACTCTCTCTGTAAAAAATTTCTTCCTAATATCCAACCTAAACCTCCCCTGGCAAAGCTTAAGACCATGTGTGTGACTGTCCCACCACTCCAAAGGCAGGAGCCACTTCCAGCCCTTTGCCCGCCTCCCCAGCACTTTCTTCCTCTCATAATTAATTCCTGCCTTTGCCAGCTCACTGATGTCCTCACAGAGAACAATGTCCAAGTTCATGACCGCCCCGAACCCACGCCGTGTTCCCGTGCTGTGTGGGGCACTTAATCCACAGGGCAGGGCAGGGTGTTGGCAGCTGATGCTGTCCCTGGTGCCTTCTCACTCTTAATAACCCTGCCAAAGGTACGTTTCATTTGAGTTAGGAGTTTGTGTGTACCAGTCATGTCAAGTGTAAAAATAATCCTTTTCCCGTAACACAACTGCAAAGATCATTTCTCAAGCCAGTAATTTTGACCACACGTCTCTTTACTTTCTTGATTTGCTTTCAAGGTCATTCTTTGGCTATGATTCATTAGGAGATGACAACTCTCAACAATTCCTGACACCAGCTTACACCACCCGCTTGTTTTGTTTTTGGATAAATAGCTCTATGTTTTCTTTCATTCTGACTCTCAGGTATGGGAAAGGATATTTTTTGGAGTCTCCAGTAACTCAGTTTGGAAGCTGGCATGCCGAGTCTTGTACTTGCTGTATTGATTGTTAATGCCTCATTATTTTTTCATGCTTCTCTATCTGTTCACTGCCTGCTCACCATGTGTTTGAACTGCACTCTTTTTGTTTTGTGTTTTTACAGCATCTAACATGGTATGTTCCTGTCCGTGATTAGAGCTCCAAAGTGTTATGGCAATACAATGAATAAGTTGCAACTACGGAAATGTAAGTATTTCCAAAACAAGTTTATAAACTCTAGGAAACTGAGATTAAATTTAGTTTTTAAAGACGTGTTGGTACAAAAATACACAACTAAACTCCCCACTAACATTGATTCTGTCATGCAATGTTGTCATGCATTAGCTCTACAATTATATTGCATTATATTGTTGGTAGCCCCTGGTAGAATTAAACTGTTTTTTAAAGATGTGTTCCTTTTATTTTTCATTCTTTTCTACCTGGTCCGTCAGTTGGGTGAGGCTGAGACTGCTTCTGCATTTCCATATGTTGTTTAGGTTTCCTTCTATACTTTTACATGAAAATTTAAAGTGGTTTTAATGTATAGAGCAAGGTGAACTGTGTTCATTGCATGCTTATTCTGGCTGGTTGCTGAAGGATACATGTGGGAGGAAGAAAGGAAACCATTTGAAAGAAAGGGCTTGGGTTCTCTTTTTTGTTTATGTTTTTTTTTAGTCATCATCCTCTGGGCTTGCTTGACAGTAACTATGAATAAGCTGTGTCTGCCGGAAGAGATGTATCACTGTTTTCTGGTCTCTTTTAAAGTCCTTTGCTCTTGCATTGCACTTGCAATGTTTTTGCTGTGGAGTTGAGAAAGAAACACATGCATAATTCAGTCATGCAGAGTTTTGGGGTGGTGGATGTGCATGATCAGACCCATGGGGAGCTGCGAAGACAGAACTGATAGAAACAGATTTTTCCAGTGGGCACTCCCTGGCTTGAAAGGAGTGCTTAGACTTCCTGAAAACTTAAATTGTTCATGTTTTTCTATATGACTATTAAAAAATAGTTCCCCAAACTGCAAGCTAGTCTATAATTTGCATACTCCTTCTCAACTTTCATTACAGGAAGAATAGCTAATTTGTTTTCTTTCCAAATAAATATTGTTTAGAGTCTTTGGTGCAGTTATTGAGTCAAAGTTACTGATTTTCTGAAGTACTGATTTTTTATTTTTGTAACTCATGTATTATTTCCTTCCATTACTGAAATAATTGTCTAGGTATGGAATAGCATCTAATTTTACTATCTTTTTCCTCACAAATGATTGTAACTTTCACAAACTTTTGTATGTTTCTATGTCACCATTTCTCTGGCCGCTGGTCTGGCACATAGCCAGAATTCACCATGTAAAGTCAGTGCCCTGCTATTATATATGATCAGCTTTATATTCTTCAGTTTTACTTACAGAACCCCACATAGCCCAAGTCTGAAATGCCTCCTTTGACTGTTAGTGCACTGTCTTTCAGCAACTGTACAGGGAAATCAAGGTCCCCTCTTCATGTCTCTTGATCTTCACCAGACTTGAAGAACCTGTAGTTCTTGGAGCTGGAGGTATGTTTGCTTTGTGTTTCATGTATTTGCTCTTTCTACCCTACCAAGTGTCTGCATGAGGCAGGCACTGTAAGAGGCCAGAAATTTGAAACCATTTCTTGCATTACAGTTTCCACAAGCGGCTACAATGTCTGTAATATAAAGCAATTAAGCGATTGGTAGTTGTATTGTTGAGCCAGTTGGAGGGACAAATATGTCATCTACTGCTGAAGGACTGAGGGACAAGGAATAGGTTCCTGTAAGTGTCCGTGAAATTCCACAAAGAGTGATATTGTTAACTCAGGTAAGATATAAGAAGTTTTGGATGTGATATCACATGATTTATTACTCATTTCTCCTAGTTACAACAGCCTATATTATGCCCATCCTCAGTTGCACCGATGGGAGTAATTACCCAATAAATGACAGCAAACAAATCAGTTTTATTGAGTAGCAAAATACAATCCTAACTCAGTCTTACTTGTGACATGTTCATAAAAGAGAAGGAACTCCATATTACCAAGAGAAATTAACTTTGTAAAAATTCAGAATAAAAATAGCTCAGAAGTATTTAGCAACCAAAGGAGGTTGAGTGCAAGGTAAGGTTCATAGTTTTTAATTGTATGTGTTACATTTTCACTAATCATGTATTTCTAAATGTTTATGCAAAATAAATTAATGTAATTCTTCATACTGTATATTTATGGCCCAAACTCTTCTCCTAGAAGTCTCTTTACACCTCCAAAGTAGCCTGCTCTCATTAACTTCTTTGCAGTCTTGCTCTCACAGTGTGGTCATATGTGGTTTTTACAAGAGGCAAAGGTAGCTCACAAAGTCAAATAGAATAGTGGTTTTAAATTAACCAGTTATCCCAGGTTATTCTGCAAAAAAGGAAACTTCCCCATCCATTGTATGTCAGTGGAATAAGAAAATGAAATTATTATGACATTTCTTAGCCAAGATCCAGAGGTCAGTAATACCGTCTGTTTAAGGCTCAGATGAGGAATTTTAAGCTGTCGCTTCAGTTTGCAGCAGGTTTGCCTTACATCCTCGGTCAAATCTCTTCATCTGTCTTGTTTCGATCCCTTAGTCATTAAATGGAAATAGTAATTCCTCCCTTTCTCAAAAGAATGTTTTTAGAGAGAAAATCTGTTAATGACTAAGAACTTCATGTGTTTTGGTATCAAGGGTTATATAAAAATCATTGCAAAGCCAGCCTGAGGGCTTCCTTCAATCCTACAGCTGTGTAGAATCCACTGTGTGCCAAGAGTCCCCTACATGTGCATTTCCAGGCAGAAGCTACATGGACTCTTATTTCTCATCCAGGCCTTCCTTGCTGTGTCGAAATAAGATACCGGAATCTTCACAGCAATTATGGTGATGTTCACTTATGAAAATGTATAGATTTGAATTTAAGATTTTCAGGCACAAAGATTAAAGGCAGACATATTAAAGAGTTCCCAGTCTAATTTAGAGGGAGCTGTGGGTGCTCAGCACCTCTCTGATAATGAGGATCTGGTTGTTTACTTGTTCCATTTTACTCCTTTCACCATCTATCTAACCCTATCACATAATTGTCTACAGAAAATACTCAGACACTTGGTTTCTTTACTGTTTTGTGTCGTTGGGGATGGTGTCACCACGCAGTGAAAAGAACCACAGAATGCTGTTTTTCAAAGGCATGCGCTCACATTTGCACAACGTTTTCTCACTGGATCATGAATGAATAGTAAGATTATTCTGCCTGTTTGTTTTCCTATTAATGGATAGATGCTGTTTGGGATATATAGCTTTGGGATTACATGACATATTATGCAACTGTGCTAGTGAAAGAAACATTAATGTTTCTTTTGCGATACACAGTTTTTGGCTTTATGTCCAGGTCATTAAGACAGGGAAACTACTAAAGCAACCAGACTCTTATTCACTAATTTCACACATTGTCTTTGGAGAATGGCAGAGTGGAACAGAAGTTAAAGATACCCACTTATATAACAGGAAATAAAAAGTGGTATAATTAGTATCAGTTTTCAACTATTCATGGTAATGAGCAGACAAGACTGTTTCCATAAAGGAAAAGCATTTTTTCCCAAGCTATGTGCAAATAAACCTTTCTTATTACCTTCTTTGCAGTACATCAAATATACCAAAAGGTATGTTATGTATGGATTAGCCAGCATCTCTGTAATTCTTTGACTTTAAAAAATTAATAGCGGAAGTTAAAGTAAGTGCCCTCTAGACAGTTCATAAATGAGTACTTTCAGCTTTGTGCGCAAGTTTGATGAATCAAAACCGAAAGATTCATTCCAGGAGTACAGTCATGACATGTCTACATTAGTGTTTTCATTTGAATTAGAAGTTAACTTTTGAAATTAATTTTCACTTGTCCCTACTCACCTACTTTGGTTTGTAACCTGTAGCAATCTTGGAGAGCACAAACTGAATTCCCTTCAGATGAAATTAGACCAAAAGCTGTGGTACACAAGCGTGATGGTGGGTTATCTGTTCATTGGACTAGCCTAAAACTCCTCTTAGGTAAATTTTGAAATGCATCTAGAGTGAACATTCAGTTTTCAGCACCAACTCTTTGCCCTCCAGATTTGCTCCACTGTTCTGCATTTCTTGCTGATGCAGGCATAGCCATAGTGCACTCCAGCTGCTAATAAACAGTCAGTCCGTGGGACCAAGTTAAAGTCAGTATAAAGTAAAACCCTGGGAATCTAAGTAGTATGGACGTTGTGTTCTCAGCATTGTGTCTTCTTGTGTTTCACATGCTTGAGGAGGAAGATAAATAGTGAGGGAACATTTCAGGCTAGCAGGTAGCCTCAAAGGGAGAAATAAGGAGTAAACAAGGTAAATCAAATTTTTGTTGTGTCTTTTCTGTGATCCTTTTAAAAATGCTTTGCTGTGGACAAGCTGAAACCTTTGCTCTGAAATATTCCTAATCAGAGTAGCATAAACATTCAGTTTGTTGACTGGATTATAACATGAACTGTTATGTGGGTTGAGTATCTCAAGAAACAGGACTGTCAGTGTTGTTTTTCTGAGGTCATCTAAAAATGTAGAAGCTTTAATTAATATCTTGGGTTACTGCTGGATTTCAAGGATTATGTGTGTGAAACAACTATGCAGAGACCAAAATCAGTGAAGGGAGAAGGAAAAAGAGGAAACATTTGATCAAGAAGCCAGTCCTTCGGCAAAGAAGGGGGAGAAAGGAGTGAGAGGAATCAGACAGAAAGTAGAGACTACCTGATCCCTGACTTCTTCAGAACTTTGAGACGTGCGGAAAGATTACAACTGCCAGCCACGTGAGCAGCTTGCTGCCTGGCTTCTCCAATGCTGGCACGATGGGATGACAGTCAGCAGCTGGAAGGTAAGGAAGTCCAGCATCTGGGATCCCTTACTAGAAACAGGGAACTGAGAGAGGAACTGGAAAAGAGGTGGTGATTTGCAATCTCTGGAGGCAGCTCCTCTCAAGTATGACAGCAAGATATCTGTTCAAGGAAGATCTTGTGAATTGCCCAGGAAAATGGGCAACCACATAGGAGGGCATCCAGTATGCAAGAGAATTAGCAGTGCTGGAAGTCATCTACAAACATCCTGAGGATGTCCTATGCTCACAGGCCACGTGGAGGAAGGTGATTCAAAATGCCTGTAATTCTTCACCAAGTTCTACCCGTGGCACAATGAGAAAAGATCTTTAACCATTAGAAATAGTCAAAATATAGTGTTCATCATAATCTAGGCATGCAACTGTATTGGGTCTGTGTGACAAGGTCTTGGTAGCTGGGGGGCACAGATCTTTGTTAGATCCATTCCTAGTCTAACTTGTGACAATAGATGCACGATACACTCTTATGCTTTACCACTGATTCTCCTTCCTCATCATCTCGATCATCTGGAGGATCAAAGAGATCACCATCATTTGTCCCATTAGACATGGAAGAATTAAGGGACTCTGGTACATTTCAGCCTTTCCTGTGCTGCTGTGAGTCAAGACTGCAGCCAGGACCTGAGGAGTTCACACATCATTTTGATGAAGGAGTGCTCTGACAGAATATTCACAGAATCCATCCTCACTGCTTGAGTGAGAAAAATCTGAGTCTGTGTTCAGAGAAAGACTGACATGGCTTGGAGAAGTGAGACCACTGCTGGGTGCTGATTGCCCACTTCCTGTGCTGTTTGGTGTTGGGAGTCAGGTTTCCAAGCAATGCTGCTACAGGTCCCACTGGCAGAGGTAAGAGGTGATGCTCTAACTTGCACAACTGAGCCTGTCCTGGAGGTGTAGCTGCCTGGGAAGGCACTGTGCTGGTCACTGCTCCGCAAGACTGGGCTGATACACTGTGTCAATGGGGTTTATAGTACTTTTAGTAATCTGTAGCAACACAAGGCAGTGGGATTAATTTCCCCTTCCCCCGGCAAAAAAAAAGTCCTTTTTGACAGCCAAACAGGGACATGAAGAATTCAAGATAAGGATAGAGGGAAAAGTAACAGGAAAAACATGGATGAACAACACTAGAGAAGGAAGAGTGGAATGACTGTGGAGTATTTTGGTGGTTGTAATTGCGGTGAAGGGGTAAGGGGAGGATTTTCTGTAAATTGCCCGTTTTTGTTGGCATTGTGATATTATTTTGATTTTGGTGCAGAGAATTCTTTTTGTTGATGTTAAGTGAAGTTTGTGATTAATGTACATTGTAATGATAATTCTTAGATTTCCAGAGGCGAGGGGTGGAATGTATTGGGTTTGTGTGGCAAGGTTTGGGTAACTGGGGGTGGGGGTGCTACAGAGATGGCTTCTACCAGAAGCTTCCCTCATGTCCAGCATAGCCAATGCCAGTCATCACTGTGGTAGTGTCTCTGGAACAGCGTATTTGAGAAGGGGAAAAGCCCCTGATTGTGGGTTTTCTCTGGTGGTCGTTCCTGCTCCCATCTTAGGGAGGGCAGAGCTTGGTTCCACCAGTCTCTTTCTGGAGCTCCTTGATGCTCCTTAGCCTTTCTCCCTCCTCCCGCAGAGCTGGCACCAGTGTGAGAAATCATCCCCTCGGCCACCGCTCGCTCCGCTGCCACCCGCTCCCAGGGACAGGCTCTGGCACCTGGGCGGCGGCGTGGCCCTAGGGCAGCTCTGTCCGGAGTTGCCACCTCCGTTCTGGCGAGTGCAGAGGACGTGGCTTTGTGCCGGCCCCGCTGGGAGCGCCCCGGGACTCGGGGGGGACGGACGGACGGCGCGCTCCAGTGAGCTCCAGGGACTGCCCCGGGCTATGGGAATGCCGTGAGCTCCAGGGACTGCCCTGGGCTGCGGGAATGCCATGAGCTCCAGGGAATCAGCGTCTCGCCTTCCCAAACATGCGGTGGATATATCTTATCGGTCTGTAAGGAATTATCTTAAATGTGTGGCAGGACAACACAGGCGTCTTGGACAACACCAAGTGTTTAAAGTCACTAGCAGTGAGGGGTTGCCTTTTCGTTAATATATATTAGTCTGGTTTAATTATTGCAGAGGGAAGCAGTGCCCAGTGCTTTGGTGCCCCTCGCAAAGTCAGCGCTTGCTGACACACCTCAGAGCTCAGGGTGAGCCGGATCCGTGCTGTGCTTCCAGGATGGGACAAAACGTGGCCATGCCCGTTCAGAGGAGCTCAGGGAGCAGTCGTGACTCAGAGGCAGCCTCTGAATCATATTTCCCCTGAGCTGTAACATTGCACAAGCGGGGAGTGTGCCATCAGCCCCTGCCAGATGGAGTACGTTCCCTCCCTCGTGTCCAGCCAGCTCCCTGTGCCGACACAGAAGGGAGCAGAATGACGATTATGTTTACTTCCGACCCCAATTCCCACAACTTCTCCACTTGCTCATGGAAGGAAATAATGTCTCTTCGAGGTTTGCTCTTTAATTTAGGGCCCTTAGTACAGCCTTCAGGAAGGGCGATGTGATGACACAGTAGAATGCAGGAATGCCTTACTACTTCCATACAGAACTCTGGGACTGTCAGATGCCTGGATTTTTAAGCGTTTCTCCGCTCATGTGTAGGTAGGTGGGACATTGTATTCACTTGTCAGCTCTGAAACTAATGTTTGTTCCTCGGGCACTCACTTTTCATCCTATAGGAAGCAAATCTGTTGCAGTGAGAGAAGACACCAGCAACACGTACATGGCTTGCAAAGGGCCATTCAAGTTTGATTCCAGGCAGACTTAGCAATAATCACCAAGTAGAATATAATTAAACACATCTGAGTTCTTATGCATTTTTTCAAGCAAATGAGTTGCACTCACATGCAAGCCAACAAAAATAAACTTTTCCTCTGTTAAATTTAGAAATAGCATAATCAAATTATCAATCAATCAGCTAATTAATCTCTGCAATGACTTTTAACAAATTCAGGCAGCAGATTTTGCTGATGAACAGTGATTTACCTGTAAACAAAATTGAGATTAAAGTAGTCATTTGTTAGCATTAGATCTGCTAGCAATGCAAAGGTTCATTGTTCTTGATGTCTAAAGAGGTTAATGATTCTGGTAGCCAATTAGGAATCAGGCATTTAGAATTCCTAATTTGGTAGCAACAGTAATTCTGTGTGAAGCCTGGCAGTGAACAGTATTTATTTTCTTTCCTGGTTTATGAAGAAGAAGAATCTGTAGTAGATAGGATAGTGTATGTTGAAATAGGTTGTTTGTTGTTTCAGTGTTAGACATCTAAACTTTTACAGTGAAATTTTCAGAAAATTTTACCTAAACCATTTACTTAAGGAACAAATTATACTCCTATCAATGCAGGAGGAAATGCATGAGGAAATATCAATTTGCTCAGTTTAGCCTGTAGGACAGCTTGGGTAAGTAGCTGCTCACCAACACAGATATAGGTTGTGCAATCTAATTTCAAGTATGTAGCTTGAAATTCCATTCTGTATGATCCTTACTCCTACGTTTGTTTTTCAGAAAGAGCTTTCACAGATTCACAAGCAGTTTTCACAACAACTAAAACTTTTTACAAAAGAAAGTAATTTATAGTAAAGCCAGGAGAAAAATAATTTTGCAATACATTGAAATGACAGGAGATTGTTGCTGAGTGTTTGCTCCACCTCCTGATGCTCAGTTGTTCTATTTTTCTTGCTATTTTTTTATGCTCGGCAAACTTTACTTTCCACTACTTTTACAAAAAATTAAGAATAAAGTTATCATAATTATAAGAATTATGATATGCCAGTGCTTTTTGGAAGCCAACGATCATTTTGCAAGAGACACCCTTATAGTGAAGAAAGTAAAACTGATAAACCTGATCTCGGCTGTCTCTGTGACTGGCATAGAATGGGGCTGGTGAACAAGGGTTAGTCTACTTCCATGGGATAATTCACAGTTTCATGGAGCTTTGGGAAGAGAAGTTTTTTCTATAGTGCCTTTTTAGGTAGTTGTGGCATTGTTTATATAAATTTTTTAATATTGTACTTACTTCTAATACATGAGTATAGATTAACTCTGCTTCTTGGTGCTGATACATGTTGGAGAATAAGATAATTTTCCCCTGTACCTGTGGCTTGACGAGAGTGAGAGCAGGGGAGAGAAAAGTATGTAAATATGTTGTATCAGGGCAAAATCAATCACTTAATGCCTTCCAGGACTTCCCTTACTACTGTGCTTTTCAGTAATAGAACGTTCTGTTACTTAGTACTGTTGGCAGTTCAGTGTTACTTCTGTGTATTTGTACAATATGCAGCATAATGACCTTAGTATTTAGCATAGTTAGCATAACCACTTAGCATAATCACTACAACATAAGAAATAAATAATAATAATACAAGGACAGTGCATCTCTAAATTATATTTCATACTAGATTAGAACAGGCTTGCCTCTCCTTTTTTCAGAAAGGCATTTGATATATTTTGTAATAAAGTACCATTTCATTTTTTTGAAAAAAACTTCTCCAAAACTGTCCTAAAACTCCTGAAGATAAAATGTACAAGGTATGCATTTACATCACTCTCTTTCATATCAGTGTATTTCTAATCTCCAGACAGTTTATAAAGGAATAGTGTTCAGAAGATTTAAAAATCCTGCCTAACATTCTGCTGTTGCTTCTTAAATCAGATTTAAAGTGTTCATGTTCCAAATCTCAATTATTTTTTAATCTTGCAAACATGACACTGGATGCTAATCCCTTCAACAGAAAATCGTTGTATGATTTTCAAACTGTCTTTTATACAATCTAACAAACAAATTATGTTCCAAATAAATTCATAGAATTCTTAACTATTTAGATGGATAGTTGCAGAACAAAATCAAAAGTATACATGTACATTACATAAATTTAAGTTTAAAGAATGAACAAGTGCAACAGATATGTTTACTTATGTTACTATATTTGTTCTTATTTACATATTTAAATGCTTATTGTTAGTTTGATAATAAGTAGGTAACAATTTTTAAATAAGTCAGACTGGAAACAGGTGGTGCGGGAAAAGTTGTATTTGATGTGATTCCTTCATACAGTGATTGCATGTTTGAGGGGAGTTGGCCGTAGTACCTTCTCTAGAAAATAAATGGAATAAAAGTAAATAGCCACAATATTTATCTTGAAAATATTTTAATGACATTATTATTTTAGTTTGAATCAAGACATGAGCATTTGCATGTTCTTTAATACACTATGACTGGAAGGTGTGCTGCAGCCTTCTGAATGCCCAGTAAAACAGCAACGTGTGTCAAAGCATGTGTCAAATGGGCTGAAGAAAAAAAAATCAGTAAGGACAGCCTTTATGGAAAGGTAACTAACATACCTGTTAGGAGAGGGGGACAAATATATGCCTCACACAGGTGGAAATAACTCAAAATGTCCTTAAAGCAACACTAATTTTTCCTAACTCACAGGTGGATTGGGTCATCTTCCTTCTCCAAAGTTCTCTTAGTCTTCATATTAGTTTTACATTCTTGCCTGTGGAGCCATGTGAAAGCATTAATACAGCTGAGTGGTTCAGAGAAATGTTACGGTTTCTGCTGTGGTGTTTCTCGTGGTTTTTTCTACAAAAAGCCTCAGGATAGTATTGCTCTCTAGGGAGATAATTTGAGTTAGTGGATTTATTGAGTTTATGGTCTACGTGTATAGATTTAGAAAAAAAAATAAAGTAAACTAAACCTTTTGATATCTAAATCTTTAATCCCTGACATAGGTGATGAATTAAGAGCAGAGCTCAACCGATTGTTTAGTATACTTAGAGTTTATTAAACTGACTGCTAAGCCTGAAGTTTCTCCTTGACTAAGGGAAAAATTGTAAATCAATACAGTTCTAATTTCTTCATTTCTCCATCTCAGTTCTATATTGGAGAAGGTAGGCCTAGTCAATTATTTACTTAGAGATACAGAGACTGCTTTTCTTTCAGAACTTTGCACTGGAGTTACCTGCACCATTTAAAGATGTACCCAGGTAGTCTATGTGCAGCAATTTGTAGCTGACTCAGAGCAGCTCAGTGCAAGAAAACAAAGTGACTAATCTCTTTGTAGAACTGAGGCTTTGCAACTTTGCTCTGAGTCATCCTGACAGCTCAAAGTGCCTCGACTTAGTGCAGAAATAAACAGATTTAAACAGAGCACTCGGTTTCAAAACAAACATTACTTCTCCCTGTCAAAGTGACCTTGTTAACCCTATTTAACAGCGAAGTGTCACTGATAAGCAGGGTAGTTTAAAATCTTTAGAAGACTATCAAAGTGGAATCTGAGAAGTTAAGGGGAAATGAGGAAAGAAAGAATGAAAGAAGGAAGGCAAAAATATTTTCTTACCCATTAAGAATGCCACAGAGAGAGGGTGGAAGCAATCATTTGTCTTGTAGAAAGATTAGAACTGAAAGAATAAAACTGGAATTGGTGGCATTAGAATGTGTAGGGCAGAGGTAAGGGAAATCTTTAATAGTTGGCTATTCTTAATATATTCTATCCACCTTTAGTTAGTCCTTCACGTTCTAAGATCAAATAGATAACTAAACTAAACAGTTACATTAATCCTGCATTATTCAGCAATTCTCCTTGTGTTAAAAATTTATGGTTCTCTATCTTTATGCTGCTATCTTATGGGTAAATATTAGTACAAGTTGAGCCGGAATCTCTTCTGAAATGGATGAGTGGTTGCTTCTGCCACCTCCAGGTTACAGGAGCAGATATTTCTTTCAATGGTGAAATCTGGAGAAGCAGAGCTGAAGTCAACAATCTGCAAATTAAATATGGAAATAATGAATTACTCCTGATTTGCTCTTGTGTAAGAGTAGTGTTTGGCCCTGTATTTTTATTTCAAGATTATAAAATATGTTATAACCATTTTGAAATCAGTACTAGAATGTCTGAGTATGTCTGTTCAGACAGACTGAAGTTTTGATCCCTGATAGCCACGGTCTGGCTCTGACTCAGAAACATTAATTCTGTGCTGTCAAAGAGCTAAGAAACCCTCAGTGTCATCCCAGAACTGCCCAGGTGTGTGACCATGGTGTTTCCTCACACTGAGCAGCCCAAGTGTTGGTTATCCTGGGCACTGTTTTTTCCAAAGTTGGTTTAGCTCAGCGTACCATGCGTTCAGGTCTGCCAGCACGTCTGATTAGGAATGCCCAACATCCATACACAGGGCAAGAATCTGGAACAGAAAAAACCCTTAATATAGAACTTAGAAACATAAATTATGGATATCTAAATTAATAGATTTAGGCATTAGATTATCAGTGGTAGCACTGAGTATATTATAGGGCTTGAGGTAATAATTTGGTTTCTTACACATATACTACTACATCTCTGTAATTAATATATATATAAGTATTGAAAAAAATTTTATGGAAATGGTGTCTCATTTAGTGTCTCATTTCATACAGGTTGCAATTGCTGCATTAGTGGAAAAAGTACATAAATCTAACAAAATTCCAGAAATGAGCAATGCTGAATATCTTATTCTTTGAGTCACAAAATTAGCAAGAGTTAACATGTTAATCACTTTAACGTTAAGAAAGGATGTGAGTTTAAATGCTTTTGTTCTTGAGGAAGGATCATGTAATATCTCAGAAATTAAGCAGAGTTGGGCCTCGTCTGTACTTGAAAGGACGATGTGTAAGGAAAGTTCACATTACGAGCAAGGATGTCCGTGGCTGGGTGGGTTTGATCGTTATCGCTGAGTCAGTCCTGCAGTCACGCCCGCTCGGGTGGGAAGGAAACATTCTACTGCTGGAGCTGCATCCCAGATTCATTCGGTGGTTAGGCTTAAATTTGGATCCATGGCCTGTGGCATTACATTTAGCTTCAAGTTTTTTGTCTTGAATTATTTCTGTAACAACATGCAAAGTTTGACAATAGGATATGGTATTAAAGTAATATAAATATACTTGAGTTATTGCTTGATACCTTTTCTTTTTTTTTTCAGCATAAGTCAGTAAGAGAATATGGTCATCATTACAGTTTCCCTGCCTGATTTCTTTGTTGCTCACAGATTTTTTAATTGTTAAAAAAAAAAAAATGAAAATAATTAAGTAAATGTTCATTGTATCATATATACAGTACAAATATAAACCCCAGAAATTATACTTCAAATGATCTGAAAATTAGGAATTGTAGAAAACTGAGATAGAAAGATAAAGATAAAAGGACAAAGTCTATTAATGGCAGGGCTGACAAAAATTTGATGGCATTTGCACAGAATCAATCAAAAAATTGTTTAAAGTCTGTTTGTCCATTAGTTAATAGTAATACAAGGAAGACAGACCTTTACAAGGACAGTATAGTCACTGTACTTTTGAAATTACATTCTTTTTGGATTAAAATTTCCTCCAAGTCTGACAATTAGGATGTGATGTAAAATTCACCTTTGTTGATACACATTTTCAGAACTACATTATAGTCCCAAAATTATTATTATTTTTATTAGATTGAATTTGATTTTTCTTGTTTTTTCAAAGCTTTTTTGAAATCCAGGAGATTTATTTTCTATTGATGGGTCACTCTGTCATTGATGTAGCTATCAACCTAATCTTTCACACAAAAAAAGACAGAGATTAATTTGGGACATAAATATCTTCACATAACATTTGGATTGCTGAAAAGAAAAAGTAAATGTCTGAAACTTGGGAAACTAGAAAATGCATGGCAGTTTTCAGTACAAAACTTCTTCCTCTGTTCCTGTTTATTTTGCTGCTCTTGATTAAGTAAAAAACCTTTTATCTTCATGCAGAAATCTCAGGTTCCTGCTCAGTTAAGAAACACATCCTCCACCGTTTCAACACATTTCTCTGTCTTGAAAACACTTTTTCAGTCGTTGCCAGGGCAAATACCTCATTATCAGATGCAAGAGACATTCTGCCATCCCCTTGTTTCTGGGTCTGAAAAGCACTGACCTCAGAGGAATTTCATTTTTTAATTATAAAAGACTCCCAATGTCTGTGATCCAGCAAAGCCCCTGTCTCTGGAAATTGCACCTCTTTTTAGATTAGGAGCCAAAAGAAACTATGATGGGCAGTTACAAGATCTGCAAACTAGTTTACCTGTTTGTGGCAATAAGACTTAAATGTCATTAATGAAGTTAACGTTATTATTGATCATAAATCTGAAGATTTAAAAAAAACAGAACAGTGTTTCATAATATCTCTTGGGAATAGTATTACAAATATATCGGCAATTAGGGATCATTTCCAGGCGGCTTCGGTGCTTTCTGGAAAGATCTTGTAATATAATGTTGATAATGGGTTGTTGGATTATAGTCACACTTAAATCACTTAAATTATCTTTGCCTCTCGTTTGGAAAAAGAAACGAGATATTTTTAGAGAGGTTTTGATGTGTTTCCAAATTTTTGGAGTGAAAGAACTTGCTATATAGTAAAAGAAGTGTTACTTTGACTGGGTGGGGTTCATTCGTAGAAAATTTTGTTTCTTCTATTTCATGGGAGAGCTGACAGAGATAAGTCTTCAAACGAATACCAGCTAATATTCTGAAAAAACATCATGTCACTGGGATATTTTTAATATAATTATGTGTTGGAGTAATGAATAAGTACAGAAAACAAAGACAACTGCTGAAGGCTGCTCACATTTGCATGGGCAAAGCTGAAGTGCTTGTTTAATTGTATTCATTCTCAAACTTCTTGTAAACAACTATTACATTTCTTAGGTAAACACGCTTGGGTTTTTTTATCCAACTGTAAACATAAATTTATATTGCTGCTATTGACACAGTTATTAAAATACTCTCCTTCTTGTGTCTACAGTCCTCCACTAGAGCTGCTGCAGTGAACTGCTGCGTGGCACAAGCACTGCTATTTTGGGAGTGGGTGCAGCCTAAAATGGGAGGCTAGGGTGGAGTCGTGCTTCTGCATGTTAGTTTTCCTGCTGCAAGCTTTGGAAAAAGAAATCTATCTTACAGTTTTAAGAGCAAAAAGGGAGGCAAGGTTGTGCTTTCATTGTGAAAAAGTTACTTATAGTATGAGTAACTTCATTCCCCTTCCTATGAGACTGGTTCTGTTCTTAGCTGCATAATAAATCTAGAGCGGCTTCACAGAAAGTAAGATCACTTAATAGAGACAGGAAAGGTTTTGCAATTCATGTTTGTGTTACATTAAAAGTTTTGTGTCTTGAAATTGGGTGTTTCTGTCAGTTTGTCACCTGCCTTATCTCTGAACTTTGGTGCCTTCACACGAATATGACACTGTGTGCTTTTTCTTAGGATCATATTTGTGAAATGATTTCTTGATTAATGTTACAGGAAATATTTCTTAATGTTTGACAAGCTCCAACTGGTTAGGATATCAAAGCATTGAAAGCTGGTGATATCTAAAACTGCTTTGCTAAAACTCAGATAAAAATTTGCTCAAAACTGAAGAACAGGTGACAAAGACTGTAACTATTTGATTCCAAATACAGCCTGCCCTGTTGAATCTCTCAGAAGAACCATATTTTTACAAGCATCTTCTAAAAGTTTTCACATCCATGGATGTTTATATGAAGTCTGAATTTGCTTGTCTAAATTCTCATGCAAAAAATGATGCACTTTATTTCCATAGCTGTTGGTACATTTTTTGGCTTGCTATTGAATCTACAGAATGCTAAAATAATTGGTTATGATCTGTCTGTACAAATTGGAATGTTTGTGCATATGTAACAATTGATGCATGAAAATCTTAAGATGAAATTTGTAAAAAAAATTTGAGATATTAGTCTTAGATATTTAGAATTATAAAAAGAAAAAAATTAGAGTTTTTTGTAAGTGGCCTTCATTTGTCTGTGACATAAATAATTGTATAAAACAGTGGAAAAAAGTTCTTAACTGTGAAAATAGGTTAACAATGTGTAAGAATGCCATTGTAAGCTTTCTGGGACAGTTTTTATTTGGGCAAAACCTGCAACTGAATGTTTTCTAATCTCCTGTAGACAGTAAATATTAATAGTTAAAAGAGCAGTTAAAATAAACTAAACTGTAAACTAAAATAAGGTCACTATAAATAACTAAACTTAACAGATAAAGATCCTAGATTTTTAGTTTCCTTTTAGGTTCTATGCAAATATGGACAAATCTAATTTTGAGAGGATCCTGTTAGGGAGAATCCCATCTCATCTACTGTGGATGTCTGGAGAACCCAGCACTGACACTTTGTAAAATGAACTTAATTCACAAAGCTGCTGTGCTCGGCCCAGACAGCCTGATGGGGCCAGTCCTTCCAAAATATTTAAGTGTATTTTATTACCAATTACTTTTCCAACAGTCTGTCAGCTGGATCAAAGCACTATTTACCTAGTAGTGAACTGCATAAGTAATTTATTGTCAGTTGATAGAAAAGATTGGTATTTCAAATGCTGTATTTTTCTTGCATACAATCACTGGAATGAAAAATGCTATATACTAATATGTTTAGAGTTGATAAAACTGTATCTAGATTTGTATCTAGTCTTTTGGAAAAAACTGGATTTTTGTTTTTGCAGGAGGATACAAATCCCTAATTACGATAACATACTTTGTCCCTCTTCCATCCTGTTATCAAGAAGTGATCATTTCCATTTTCATACAAGTTAGTAACTTTAAAGATATCATTTATCCCATTACAGAGACAAACTCTTCACAATTAAAACCTTTAGGCTAAAATCACTCGCAGATTGTTTTAGTTGTATTTTAATAGACTACTTTTTGTAATTAATTGTAAATAGTGGCTTAGGTTAAGAAAATGTTATAATTGTTTCTTGAAATACTTTTTCCTTTTTTCTTTCCTAAAGGTGTATCTTTGCTTGAAATGAAACTGCTAACTCTGTATATTTTCAGTTTTAAAGACTGAAACAGTTTATAAATTTATTTACCATGAATTGACATGGAAGAAAAAAAATTATCCTGATAATGTTTATTTTCTTGCCCATCTTTTCTAGAAACGGAAAATAACATCTGTCTGTGAAATTACTACATTTCTAAAGCATAAGAATTCATCATTCTTGTTTTCTTTTGCTTCTATATCAATTTAGCAGCAACAGCAGGACTAAATAAAGTCAATCTTTTGATATACGAGCTGTAACATTTCTCGACTGGGTCAGTCACAATTCTTTGTTCTAACTCAGCCACGATTCTGTACTTTATGATCTTCCATCTACGTGGTAACCTGGGCTAAGGATGTTTTGCTTCCAGGATCAACTGGATTGAGCAATCAACTGTGATTGAGCATTTTCAGTCTGGGTGGGCAGAGTACCAGGGGAAAAAACATCCAGGCACCTGGTAGATGGACTATTTTGCTTACAGTGATTGTGTTTATATCAGTATGTACAGAATGCAATGTTGGTTCTCAAAGTAAGGAAGTTGCAAATTCCAGAAGGAGAATGTGTCTATGACTAAAATAGTGAAGAATTGAGTGTTTTAGTGAAGTTACTACACATCTGAATGAATAATACTTGTACCTACAATGTGCTGGAGTACTCATAGAGCAAATAGTGATTCATTCTCTTCTAATACACTTTTTCTTAAATAGGGTGATTCATATCAATACTTCCCTAAAGGAATATGCTGTATTTTTATTTGTTACCGAAACCAGGCTGCAAGACCCAACGGAAGATCTTTTCAGTTTTGCTTAAGACAGAGCTCTATAGGAATTCTCATTGTTGAATGGAATACACAAAGTTGACAAAAATTTAAGTGCAGGTCTGATTTAGATTCTTTGCTGACAGAAATGTCTTTTTCTTTTTTTCATTAAACATACTACCAAGTCAAGATTGTGTGAGTTAGGCTTGAAAGAAAGAAGCAAGACCACCTTAAAAATGCAGGTGGGCTTTAAGGGACAGAAACACTGGGAACCTTTTGTTTGTCTGTTAATATCCTACTACAACAATCAGATTGCTCAGTGCCTTATCCCTAATTGCTGCAAGATGAAAATTCATTGTGCTCCAAGGGCTAGATGAGGCAGTGGGTCTGTGATTCCTTTCATTTTTAATCTAGCAATATGTTTTATGGGAAAAACATACCTTGTATTCAGTTCTGTATCTAGATTTGAACACCACCACATCCATAATCTCGGTTCACAGTGTACTTTTTTTTAATGTTCATCTTGCAGGCTTTTGGCAAGGTGTAATGCTCCTTTCAGTTATCTTTCCTAGCTTTGAAGGTAAATTTTGCTTTGAACTATTACTGATGATTCCACCCAGTAAGAAGATCCTTCTTCTACAAATGATAAACTGTTGTTAACAAAGAAAGTCCGCAAGATCACTTTAAAAATGAAGAAGCAAAGTTTATTTTAAAATACTGTTTTGCTGAATATCTACTTTGTCTCCTGTTGATACTCTCAGCTTTTCCCTATGCAATTCCCTACATATAATCACAGTGTGATATTAACCCTGAAAAAATCTATGTGTTAATGGGAAAGGAATTGGGAAGAGAGGACTCAGAAAGTGCCATTAGAAGAAGCATCTTTTTTTACAAAAGATGCTGCTGCGATATCTGATCAAAAAAATAAATACATATTTGTGAAGCAAGATTGGCCTTTGGTTTCACAGACTTGATGGCCAGAAGGTTCTCTGTTGGTAGAGCAGCAGAGATTGAGCAAGACCTTCTACTTTGTAAGTATTGGAGTTGTAAGACATAAGCAAACAGTTTAATTTCTATGGCAAGAATTCAGAGATAGGATGTCAAAATCTTTAATCTGTTCCATGACACAGAAGAGATTGGGAATGTGGGGGCAGGAGCTGACAGGCAAGGGCACTGACATTTTTTGGCACAAGCCAACAGTTTAGCTGTAACATTGGGCTACCACTCAGCTGGTACACATCACAGCTTGGCTTTTACTGAAAATTTGGTTGGTCTCAGTGGAGAAGTCTAATACTGTGTGATTCAAAGCCTTGTTCTGCCTTTTTGCCTACAGGAAGGTCCTTTGAAGGACCTTAGAATATATGAGAAAGGTGAAGTGAGAGGCTCCCATGGTGGTTATGCTCACTATTCGTGATCTGTGAGTACACAGGGGGTCTCAGGGATGTTGACAGGGTACTGTGCAGTGCAGAGATAGCTCAGGTCCTAGAGGAGCAGAGCTACATTAACAGAGCCCTCTGCTCAGACTTACCATGTCAACAGCCTTTGCAACACAGCTGTGCAGCTCCTTTTCCCAACATTGTGCTGGGTAAACATTCCCTACAACATCCAGTTCAGATATAGCACAGGTGTCTCTGCAGTGCCCTACACTGTGGGCAAATATTTGGTTTCAGAAAACTCTAATTAAGTATTAATATGTTGTTATTAGATAAAGCCCCACGATAGTTCCATTGTAAACTGCCCAGCATTCCCAAGTTACTGTTATAGTGGATGAACCTTGAAAAAGGGTAGGGTTCTATTCGGTAGAGTAAGTTGCCCAACTGAATTCCCTCACACCCCAGGGAGTGCTTTTGGCACATGATTTAACCCTATAAGACAGGTTTGAGTATTTTCATGATGCATTTCAGCCTGCAGGTCAGAGATACCCTGTCCTTTTGACACCACTCTGATTTTGTTAAACTACATGCCTTGCAACTGAGCAAAATAGGATAATAAACACAACAAATATTCTAACTATCTTTTACATGTTCATGTTAAGCTTTTTGTAATTGTCTTACCTTGAATGATTTCCTGCACTATGTCCTCAGTAGCAAGAATTGCTTTTTGTAAACTCATAGAGCATTTTGGAAGTTCTTTAATCAGCCACCTAATATTCAAGTGCAGTGTATCAAGTTATGGAGATCCCAGCTGGTATTTGATGTGCAACAGTCGTGGCTAAATGAAAGGCTGTCTTGGAAATCCCTCTTTGTGATATTTAAGAGAAAGTATGGATAATTGTTCCCTCTCAGGATAATGATTTTACTATGTTGGAAACTGTACCAGGCAAATTAAATTAGGTGCTACCTAGAGTGGAGTAAGTTCATGCAGTTATTAATATTATATATCCAGGAAATGTCAACTGAACTTCTGCCACAGATCTATTGTGACAAATCTTCTTCTTGAAAGAAGTCAGTGAGCAGGTGGATGAGATGAGAACAGTAGATACAGTCTAATTTTATTTGTAAAAGCCAGTTAAAAAAATTACATCTGAAAGGCTCTCACAGAAATTAAACTGGCAAAGGTTAAGAGGGAAGATCCTCACTTGGGTGAATAAGTGGGTAAAGGGTAGAGAAGACTCAACAATGTTTTCACAGTGGGTTTTGTAGCTGTCAGAGTGTGTAGCTCAGTGCAGTGTAACCATCTTACTATTTATTCAGTTTTTTGTATAGATTTTACATATTTGTGAAAGACAAGGCCTTTCTGAAATTTCAGTTTTTTGTGCTGGGGGGAGGTAGATTAGAATTCAGAAAAGAAGTACTACTCAACTTTCTATCCTTAGAACCACAGAGGAAAACTGGCTCAAACTGTTGCAGTAATAGTAATTAAAGTACAATAAATGAGAAAACTTCAGATAATCCTATTTTTTCTTCATTTTCAATGTTTCATGTTTATGAAACACATTAGGTCAGACCAATGCAGTAGAAGATACAAACATTCAGCAACAGAAGAGCAACTGAGAGTTAATTTTTATCCTTACTATAACTGTGATTTAAGAATGTACATAAATGTGCATATAATTTTTAGTTGTGAATTGGATCAATGTACTAGACCAGTTTTTCCCACTGGGAAAAACAGGATGAAGAATTGTAAGCACAGGAGCAGAATGTATCTTCTTTATTTGTACTGCTATGGTAAGGGTCTCAATGAATAGTATATAGTATATTATCAAAAGCATACAAATTAATAATGTTATTAAACAATATTTCAGATAATAAGAAAGTCAAAAGATTTTTAAGACTATTCCACTAAAAATAGCTGATACAGGGTTCTATTACTGTTCCCAAAATAAAAATTTTAGTGATTACATATTGACTGATTTGGAATCCTAATTCCACAATAGGAGAAATTTTGACTAAATTCCCAAATTTACTGCAGGGATTCAGAACCAAACTCTAGTTGGATTTTAATATTCAGTTGCCTTAGGGCTTCAGCAAATGTATGAAAACAGAGGAGATAATAAATGGAGTTCTGGCAATTGGTGAGCAGCAGCTCCAGTACTGACCCAGGTGTGTACAAACAAACGAGCGATCCCAGCTGTAAGTGGGGAGCCACCTTATGCTGTGCCATACAACTGGACTACAGAAATGAAATTTTAAAAAATCCAAACCCCTGGCTGGCTAACCAATGTATGTTCTCTCCTGTGTTTTCCAACATCTTTTCACAGTTCATTTACTCATTATTTTAAAAGTAAAGGGATTTAGAAGATGGTAGATGACTGAAATATTGTTGGCATTCATACATCTGTTGGCATCTGTTCTTTACAGAATGGCCTACTGAGGCTTTTGCTGTTTAGGAAGCAAAGTCTGTTTAGGAAACAAACTATCCTGATTTAAATTTTTGTTCTTTCCTGAATACTGTGGGTTTTAACTGCCATTGTGAGAATTCATCCAGTTCTCCTGATTTATTTAAAGAATTTACTCTCCTTGGTATGAACACAGCACATCTTTGGGAGATAAATCCGGATACCTGTAAGCCAGCTAGAGAAGAATCAATAATCCCCTATTTATTTTGACATATCCTCTTCTGAAGTGTAATATGAGACATATAAATAGTAACTCTGATGGATGACTTTCCACAGCATTTTAACAACTTTCATCTTCCATTTCATTATTTTGTGATCACATTTTCTAACGTTAAGACCTAGATAATTTTTGCAGGTCGTCAGTTTATTTGTATGCCATTCTACTCACCCATACTTAACATTCAGACATCAAGTATTGGTTTTCATGCAGCAGGACAATACAGCATTTGGTACTCAGCCATTCTCATCCTAAAGCTAAATGTGTGCTCATTAAAAGTGGTTCAGATTCATTACTCTGTGGCCATTCTGGTCAGACTCCAGCCAGCTGTTCAGTGTGGTGATGAGTCTGTGTGTGGGAGAGGTGAAATTGGGGGGGCAGAGGGAGTTACATGAGTTCCCTTTAACTCTGGCCTTGTAAACAGAGCTTGATTCTGCATACTGATTTCATCAGGCAGCCAATGTCAACACTGACATTTTCAATGTCTTTCTTTTATGTCACATTAGTGGAAAGTGACCTGTTGTGTTTGTGGAAGCTCTGGAATCCCACAAGAGAAGGATCACTCAGCACCATGGCAGTCTGCCAAGTACAACTTGTTCTGAAACACGGTGCTGAGAAGTTGCATTATCAAGTGAAGAGCAGTGTCAGCTTAGCAGGAGGTGGGTTAGGCTGTTGATTAGCGAGTTGTTATGACCAGCAGACCCCCCAGGGTACATGACACCTCTGCTGCCGGGCTTTTCCCTTGCTCTTCTCCTTTCTACTCACGTCTGCTCTCAGGGTGTCCTCGCAGGTGGCCCCTGCAGAGGTCACAATGCTGCCCTGTAGTCAGCATCTGTTGTGTGCTCTGGCTTTCCTCTATGAGGAAGAGTTTCTTAATGCTAAGTTGTTCTGAAGTTTTGTTCCAGTGAGAACAAGTGCTAAAAGCGTAAAAGATACTGATTTTAGTTCGAGTTTTATGTCTGCTGCCATATGTCTTTGGCCTGTTTTATGAAGTCAGAAATCCTGATATCATCTCATACTCTAATAGGAATATAATAATAAATCTGTATAATCAATACAGAATAGTGGAATAGCTTAGCCAGTTGGAAAGGGAAGTAGCTTAAATAAGTGTCTTACAGATGGAAAAGACGTAATGCGTGCTAAAAACACAAACGTGTTTCTGTTGTTCCAAGAATTCCTGATTAACAAGAACAAACTGAGGGCAGACTAGGATTTACATGAGGAGGTTTGAACTTGAGTACTAGTAGGAAAGGAGGTACTTCAACCCACTTATAAAAAGTGCTTACTACAGACAGATGACATAAAACAAATTGTCAGGCAGAGCAGAGTCATCTGATCTTTGTCCAAGCTCCTGACATCTGAAACTTCTCATGGGCTTGCTTTTATCTGCAGTCCTCAAATCTGTAGCTGTACTTTGTGGAATAAAGCAGGACTGTATGTGCAGCATGGAGACTTTTCTCACAGGGTGAGCAGTGAGAGGTGCCCCCAATGCTCCCCTGCTGCAGAACCGCAGACAATGGTCCCCTCTGTAGAGCTCTCCACACCATTGCGGTGGGAGCCTGAGCTGTCAGAGCTCTGCAGGCTGCACTGGCAGGAGGGTGAAGCTTCCTCTGGTTCCCCGACCCTGCTGGGAAGAGTTTGTGCCTTAGAAAACCCACTGAGGGGCCCTCATCATCCTCTGCAGTCTTCAGTGCTGCAAGACCAGCTGCAGACACAGGAGGGGAAGGTGGCAGCTGTGGCAGAGGGCAGTGGGGAAGAGCTGAGTGTGTGTTCGTATGGTGTCTATGTCTGAAGTAAATGAGTAAATACCTAGAATAAATTGTGCAAGGCAAGCAGATGGCTTAAAAATCTGGAGTTGAACAAATCTACATTAAAAGTCAATGTAAAATAAAAGTACTGAAGATGTGGAGTAGACTTTCAGTCTACTGAGGAAATAGAATGAGTATTCATGTAATATAGAAATAAATGTGGTTTATACGCATTTATGAATAATATAACCTTCAGGGCCCAGACAGAAGAGAAGAAAAACCTAATCTGAAAAGAATGAGGCAGGTTGGTATGTCATTTTAAGGAAGAAATGATGGCCTCTGAATTGTTGGAAATAATTTTTAGAGATTTCAATTGAAGGTCTGACTTAAAGCTTATGGAAATTCACATGAGTTTTTCACTGACTAAGCTAAGCATCATATAGTAGTGTTTGTTCACATTAGTAGCAAATACTAGGTCATAAGCTCTACATTTCAGTTTGAAAAATACCTTTGCATTATTCAATTCTTTAATGCTTTCTTAAATGAGGCAGTAAAAATGATGAAAAGAAGCTGCAAAGCTTTAAGCCATGTTAGCACATTTTTTTGCTGCAGTTGCAAATACTCTCTGTATGTCATGGCATTGTTATATGGATATGGTACATTCTCTGCTGGAGATTTTTTTGAGGATCAACATGTCTTGTTAGTATGAGGAATATTGTAAAAGATAGAAAGCATATTAAAATAATAATTTTAAATATTATCATCCTGATCTCAGTCCTAAATATTTACATTACATTACTTTATAAAGGCAGATTATTTGCAGTGTTGAAAACTTAAAAAAATGCTAAAGAAGAAGATGATGACAGCCTTTTTTTGAAAAGAACAAAGCAGCAGAGGAACTGCAAAGCTGTCAAACCTGCAGGATTGCAAAATTTGTTGTTTCAGTTTAAGGACATCAAGTGCAATAAGGAAACAAGTATGAAACACTGAAATAGTAAAAATGTTGCACTTTGTTATTTTTGACCTATTGCGCAGTTTTTAACAGACCACATTAAGTCTGCAGAACCTGCAACATTAAAGACTATTTTGTAAGGTATGTGGTAAACAGGTTGGACTTTGATTTTTCAGGGGACCTGTGGCTAGATATTGCTGGTTAAAATCTCAAGCAAAGGCAGTGTATTCATCTGAGATTGTAAGGGTCTGCACATTCTGGAGCTTTAAAGTGCTGGGCTAATGTGCCCTGCTGAAAACTGAGAGCACTGAACACATCTCTTGCAAGTGCTTTGTTCCACACTAATCAGAAATCTTTTAGGATCAATGCTTTGATTTTGTATGTGGAAACACAATGGAGAAACAATCCTAGTACAGAATCATTTCAATTTTAAGATTTAAAGAATATGTTGTGAAATGCAGTGTGAACTGAATGAGGATATAAATTATAATATATATATAATAATTCATATTTTTTCAAAATAGTGATTAAAGCAATAAAGTACAAAACTAAATCCATTAATCCATTGCATTTACAAAAGGTGTGAACTGACTGACAAACTTCTACTGAAGAATAGAATGTACAGAAACTCTCCAATTCTTTAGTTTAACATAGTTTCATTTGGCAGTGTTATGGATTCAGTTCAGTAATTGCAGTCTTCTTAAATCATTGGAATGAGAATTTCTCTCAGTCTTCCATGAATACACCCCCTGATGAGGGAATGTCTGTACAGCTCACACACACGTACCTGAGATCATGTGCACGGAACCAAAACGACCGAGGGGGTTCTAGAAAATGAAGTTGGAGCAAAAGGAGCACTTCATCAGGTCTGGTTCTACAGCCACCCCCCAGCAGGGAACTCTCCGCGAAGTCACACACATTTTTATGAGATCTCTTGCCCTATTTTTGTGGACTCCAGTCACTTAGAGAAGCATCCAAACTTGTGTGTGTTTGGATGAACTAAACTGTCTGATTTCTGAAGGATCCAAACCAGAGGAATGGGTTATTTCTGAATTATGAGAAGCTTGGGTCTAAATTCAAATGCTCATCTAACATTGATTTATATTGTGTGTGGATAAAAAAATCACCTATGATAGTGGCCTTAAAGCCAAACTCCCTCATGATCTCAGCATTAAATTTTATTGCCCCTGGGGAGTAATAAAGACACACTGTCAGTAAACTGAGGGAAGTCTCCAGGAACAGCCAGAGTCCTCCAGTGTGTCCTTTCAGACCTCCCTGGTGATGGTCCGTGGTGTCTCTGCTGCCCGTGTCCCATATCCCGCAGTGCAGCCACATTATCCTTCCTTCTTGCCAACCCCCCTTGCACTGCTGTGCCTGCAGCTGGGCAGGTACTGAGGTGACATTTGATACAACAGGGATATAATCCAGGAGTCTAAACAAAGCCCATAGAAATCATTGAGGTTTGGGTTAAGCTTGAAAACATTTTGTGTTTTAGTTTCCAACCTGTAAAATGGAAAAAATTACCACCTTTCATCACATTTTCCTTCTTTCCTTTTTAGATTGTAAGTTTTCTTGGGCAGATATATTATCTAGTATATTAGCTGCATAGTACCCATGAAGATTTGAATTCCAATCTCAGTTCGGTCTAGACTGTATGGTAATAAAAACTGATTTTACTAGAAATAGGCTGTAATGTATTTACAATCTTTGTGTCTCTGTTCAGTCAAATACCAAGTTTCAACTCAAACTTTGAGAGTGGTCAGAACTGTACTGTGTGATTCCTGCACCCATTGGGATGTGCTTATCAGCAAACTTCATTGCAGTTATGTGCTTTATTTTTTTAACTGTCTCTTTGATCCTTCTCCAAGTTCACAGTTCTGTGACTTTTCTGTCTTTATACCAAAGACCAAAGCAAAACAGGAGGAAACTGATTAAAGATTTAGCACAAACTATTAGACACTGTGTCACTATTAGCAGAAAGCACTTCCCAGAAATCAGAACATTTACACTGTTAAAGTAGTTTAAAGTACAATAGAATTCATAGATTTACTTAGTATTTTTGAAAGAAAAAAAATTCCAGTTCTCTGTAGAGATAATGCCATGGGAACTAAAAGAGAGGCATTTTGTCTTGTTAATCACAGATGTTACTATACAAATTCTTGCACCTAATCTACTGAATTATAATAATTAAATGCCAAAAATTTTGTTTAAATAACAATAGAGTCATCTTGCAAGCTGATACTCTCCCATCTCGCAGGTGAAAAGGAAATTGAAGTGTAAAAGCAAAGCTCTTGTTGGCAGAAAAAGATACATTTTCAAAATTAATTAAATATATGAGGTCTCATCAGCATCATGTTTCTCCAGGTTCTTGCCCCTGGTCCTGTGACATTGTGACATGACTCTTGGTTTCACTGGGAATCATCTCTGTTGAGATCTTGTGCTGTGCTGGCTTCATGCTGATATTACCTGGGTTCAAATCTTTCCACCTTGCCCATATGACTGTTTATTTACCTCATTACAGACACACTGATACAGTGGAGGTGGCAGTCTTATACATGAACAATTTCATAGCTAGGCTTGTGTTATAAATTAATTATTAAACTTAGTTGCATTTCTGAATTATCAACCTTTCCAAATTCAGTCTCTAACTACCTAAAGTTGCTCTAAATTCAAAATGTTCACATGTAAATTTAGACATCTCCCTCACCATTTTTTCCTAAAAATACATTGCCATAACTTACTTTTCCAGTCTGTCCAAGGAAGGACTATAATCCTTAACTTTTTTCAACCTAAGCATGATTTGGGAAGCTTAAGTAACATACCACAATGTTCTTTGTAAGACAGGTTTTTATTAGTGGTAAAAGCTCAAAGGAAGAGTTAAGGATGAAACAGAGTGATTAAAAAAGCACCTTCATGTGGAAAGGACTGTAAATAAAGTGAGGGCATAAATGAACTTACTCTCCTTCCAGTCTCTTAGCTGCAAGGGGCCTCGAGCACACCACATGCTTTTTCACTTTTAGAGGCCCTCTACGTAACACAAATTAAAACCAGGACATGCCTTTTCTTAGAACCTCTGCCAGGCATTTTATTTTCATAGGTGTCAACTCTAAAATCATGCTTTCCTCTTACTTGCATTTTGATGGAGGTGGAAGAAATGAGTGTGGAAGTGAGCTCTGATTACTTGAATGAAAAGTGTTCGTCATTTTGGACCGTTTTCTTTCTGTCCTGCAGGTTCCTGGCTGACCCTTATACATAGAGGGGGGACTGGGAACAACATCAGTCTAGACAGAAGAGGCCAACAACTAGTTGTCCACTCAGGTTTCAGATGATAAATGAATAGAGTTCGATTTCTCACAGATGTTTGGCAGCCACTCTGCTTTCACTCAATCCCAAGCAAGATTTCTTGGGCCTGAAGAATGCAGTGACCAGTAGACATACACAGACACATAGAATAATGATTCCATCTGCTGTGGTTTAGATTTATCAAACAATAAGTTTTTAGAAGTGAGATCACTAGGACTATGGTCTTACTAAATGTGTTAATTTATTCAGAGCTGGCAAATCTTTTAAAGTTTGGGGCTTTGAATGTTTCTTTCATGTAGAAGGATATCTGTCAGTACATATATGTTCCAGGGGTTAATTACACCTTTAAATCTAAGGTCAGACTGTATCTGTAAAGGATCTTGAAGGATTAGGAAAAACATAAAGTTAAAAACTCTGTGTATGCCCAGTTTCAAATAAAGGAATGGGTTTTTTCTCTCTGCCACCTAATTTTAAAAATGGCAATCTAAAAATGGAGGCATTAAATACAACATTCTTAATTTCTCTTAGGACACTCAGAGCTTCACAGTTGCCAGTTACTAGATCAAATTATAAAAAATTTTGTAATTCAATTTAAAAGCAAATCTCTTTTTTCTTCTTTGTTACAGAATAATCTAACTTAACAACTGAGTGTTTAAAGGCTTAGATCTGGTCTGAACATAGGCAAAGGTCCAAGTTGTCTCAATCTTCTCCAAAATTATAAACCAAAAATAAGTTCCCTTAATGTTAACTGAAGGGATAAAAGAGAAAGATCATACAGATTGAGCATTTTTTACTTTCACGATATAATAGAATTTGGACAGTAGAGCAGTCAACAAAAAATGGTACAAGAATGATGACAGCGGTCCAGTGGCAAACAGGATAGGAGATAAAGAAAATATTACAAATTAAACCTTGGATAAAGAAGTTTTAATCTTTATGTAACTACAAGCTGATACTCTTCTGTATCTGAGCATTCCAATGGCTTGTTGTTGTTTAGTTAGTATATACTTCAAAATATAAAATGAGAAAATTCTGAGAAGAATATTACTTCCCGTACAGTTATCCCAGATGTGAAAGATCCCAACCAGTTAAACCCCTGCTGTGGCCCTTACCAGGGATTCTGTTCTGAGGTGCATTGGGCAATACCAACAGAAACATTGTGCTTTAAAGGGAAACAGGATTTGTCAGCTGAATAGCAGGAGAAGCTTTGTGACAGAGACCTGTTTGATTGTGAAATAGTCTCCTGGATTAAGGGCTGGGAAAAAAATCACCTAGAACATTCAGGAACTGATGAACAAAGTCTACTGGAAATACAAGGGGACCATCATGCCTTGGCAGAGCAAATGATTGCTTCTTAAATTATCAGGGACTATCATCAATCACTTTTTCAGGAGATATCACAGTATGTAGAGATGAAGTTTCTAGATACTATCACAATTCAAATAACATTGGAATGATACTGTCTCACTAACACTTGGAAATGAAAACTAGTGTAAGATATTCAAATAAACTAAAAACCTGCTGTTCACAGTCAGGGTATGTACAGGATGGGAACAAGTCAATCAGGCACACACCCAAGGCAGTGTCTTAGCCTAACCTCTCTATCCATCATTGCTTGAACATGTTTGCATTTTAACAGAAAAGAGGAGAAACTAATTTAAAGAGGGAGAGTGATTGTGTTACTTTGGATTACTTTTTTAACTTTTAGAGGATATCCTGAAAGAGCACAAAAAGCTGATGAAGATATAGGTGAGTGAATGCAAAGTACTGACAGGAATTGGAATAATACTTTTAAAAATCCTTATAAATTACTTATAAAATCAATTTTCCGCACTTACATACTCTAGTTACCTATCTGTCATTTGTCAAAAAGGAAAAATAACCCTGTCCACTGACCTAAGTTTCTGGGAATATCTCTCAAAATATGCCTTTGGAATGGCAACATCTTAAAGATTTAGTCTGCTCAAACAGCAGACTAAGAATTATTGTGCTGAAAATTTTTAAATTCTCAAGCATAAGTTTCAATTATTTAAGTAAGGAAAATCACAGCCTCCACAAGTTTTCAAGCTGCATACAGACCAAAATCATTAAATAAGCAATTCCTGATGTGTACAGTTGTTCCATTTTCCAGCTTTGACATTTATGCTTCTGAGACTGGGAATGCCATACATTCCTAGCCAACATGTGGCTGGAAAGGCAATATGTCCAGTTCATTTGGAGCTCTGTGGGTCTCCTGGAGCTTTCAGCTCTACACAGGTTTTCCAGAAGTAAGGAAAAAGGTCCCAGTACACAAAGTTAAGTTTTGGAAAAGAACTAAGCTATCCAGAAGTTTCTAGCAAAGAGGTATAATGGCATCTAGGAGGCCATTTACCATTTTTGATGCTACTTAATATAGGGCATATCAAAGTTACATTAAAACATAGCAGGAGGAATGAGGAAGGAAAACTCCAGGTTCAGAGAATCCAGTGAACTTGCTTTTGAGCTAAATTTCTTCAGTTTCATAACTTTTACCAGGGGTCTGATCCCATTGCCACACAGTACAGTACAATGTGAAACTGCTGGCTGACTTCATAAAAACAGAGGCAATCTTACAGGTTTGATTTAATATTGGTTAAAAGAATACAGCAGAATGATTTTCTAAATCTCTGGTTTTGAAAGTATGTAAATTTGCATTATTCCAGCTGCGATCTGCAATGTCCTTTTGCCACTGAATCCACACAGCTGAGGCTCCTGGGAGGGCTGTCTCTGGTGCCTGACAGCAGTCTTCCAAACCTCACAGCTATTCATGACAGGTGAGCAGACACTCCACGGAGCTGGAGAGAGGAGAGACTGCCCCAGATCTGTCTCAGAAGTGCTGACTGTTGGGGTTGTGGCGCTTTGAGAATTGATGTCAAAATAACATCCTGTGAAGTGACAACTTTGTAACACAGAGGAGCAAAACAAAAACAAAAAAGTGTCTCCTAATGCTGTAAAATCAAAACTCAGTTTCAAATGTGGGGATGTTCATTTGTCTATAATCTATATGTTTACTGTATGTTATACTTAAGTTGTCAAGTATGAAAGCAAAGGCAAAGAACTTCCTGGGTAAAATTTTACTGTATAGTCTAACAACAAGAAGGATAGAGCTGCAGGCCTGGAAGTTTGATTTGTTCTTTAAAGGATGGCTTTCCAATTCTAATAGAAAATCACAACCTATCTGTAGATATCAGATCATAATAATGATCATAATAATTCATATAGACAGAAATTGATATTTTTTCTAAAAACTCCTAAAATTTCCAAAGAAAAGCTATGATTTTGTAGAAAATTATATAGTATTTTTTAGACAAGTAACATTCCTATAGAACATTTTTCTGTTGAACCTGTGGTTTTTAGTCTATGCTGCATTTTTTAGGCCTTTTCTGCAAAGGTCCAACTTCTGCTGCTATCCACAAGAGAAACAAATATTTTATTCTATACCCATTCTTTAATATTACTAAATGGATCAATTGGGGAAATCTCTCTGTCCCATTTGAAAGTTATAAATCTGTGTCTTTGTAGTAAAAATTTCATTAGATTAATATCATTGCTTCTTACTGAGCTTTAACCACTGAAAAACTGATAGGTCCACAGAGCTTTCTTAAGGCCATTGATTGATCCAGGCAGGATTGGAAGTATAAAAATCCTTGCTTTTGCACCCAGACCACTACACCACATATATTTATATGCCATGGAAAATTAAACCTGATTACTTTGCGAGATTTCTTGGTGTGTTACTTCCCTCACCCTGTTTGCATTGCCTTTTTGCTGCAAAGATATAGGTTTCAGATTTTAGAGTTAAAACTCAAATTTTAATGAATCTGAAAACTAAAATCTTTTGAAGAATAATACTTCTAATATGCCAAATATTCAGATTACTGCCAGAGCAGTCAGCATTTCAGTATGGGTTGATAGTGTTTTCTTCTGGCAGTAAATAACCCACATTATGACTTCACCTCTTAAATTTCCTCAAGAGGTTGGTTTTCACTAGAAGTGCAGTTTTTTCCTGAGCTATATTCAACTTAACCATATCATAATTTAGGAATTTAATTTGTTCCATATTCTTTCAACTGCAGCTCTCAGCAATTGAATGGATGGCATTATTTTGTTTTCTTTGAAGCTTGAGAGCATAGAACTTGTTTGCTTAGGCTTTTATAGAATTTAAGAAATTAGAACCAAATCATTAATCCACTTCTATATAAGTGCTTATGGATATGTGCATAAGTACATACCTATGTGCACATATATGTTTGTAAGTCCTTATGTATATGTGCATTTTTTCTTTAAATGTAACCTGGTTACTAGTTTTATACTGTATTTGTATTATTATGCAGATGTTACCCCTAAGAAAAAGCCTTGCATGAAAATAATTTTTGTGTAATATGACGTAGGCATAGACAGCCTATTTCACCTTTCCCATAATAGTTTCATGGGCAGAAAACATGTCTCAGGTTTTCTGAGACAACCTTAGAAATGCCCAGAGCTCTGCAATCTCTCAGTACTTGTTGGAGCAGGGCTGGTGAGTAACCACAAAGGATGTCCTGGTAGTTGTGGTGCAGCCTCAGAAGGAGAGCAGCTCAAATGCTCTCCACACTGTGCTTTGATCCAAGTGTAGCTAAGAAAGAATTCAGAGGATGGGTGGAGGTGGGAATGAAGGAAAGGGAAGCATCTCGGGAGAGGAAAAGAGGAACAGAGGACTGGTATTATAACTACAAAAATTTAAGAGAACTTAGAGGAGAAGAGGGGATGTATAACAACAGGAATGTAGGAGGGGCTGGGCAGGGACCTTGGGGTCCTTTCATCTTGAGGAGGGCAAATAGTAAAACTGCATGAAGTAGCTGCCAAGTTGGGCACGTGTCTCAGGGTGGGCAGCCAGCACCACTGGAGACCTCACTGATGCTGCTGCAGCAGAAGCTGAGGCACCCAAAGGAGAAAGGCAGTGAAAAAGCCCCATTTTATCACCCCTGCATTCCAGGCTGATGAGCTATGTGTCCTGCCCATGTGATGAGAGATCACTCCTCAATGAAATACATCCCTTTCTGGAGTAAGAATATTAAATTCAGATTGCATTGAGTGCTGCAGAAGGTGTTTCTGGCAAAGAAATGAGAATGCTACACCAGACTGAGGCTAATTCTATTAGAAGAAATAGAATTAAACAATGTCTCACAAATTAAACATGTCTCAAACTCACACAAAAAAAAGTTATGGGAACTTTATTTAAATTAATCAATGGGGGTCTTTTCTATTTAAAGCAACATATAGCAGTTCAGGTCTGATTCTTTCTTTCAGGTCCAGGAGGATGTGATATTGTTTATCTTGTAAAAACAGCTGTTGCCTTAGTGCTTGTGTTCAGGAAATAGATAACTTTAATGATTCATGCCTCTTAGCACTTATACACAGGAGCTGTATTGAGCTCCCTGTAGCTGCTGCACTCCCTTGTGTGTTGGGCTGAAGTCCAATAGTGGATGCAAGAGCATGTGTGATAAATACTGAAGATTCTGTTAAGTCCAAAATTATTCTTCCTGCTGAGGGGATGAAGTTGGAAGGAAGAGAACTTTCCTTTGTTGCCACAAAATTGCAGAATCACTTTCGGCTGCAGCCCTAGAAATTCTCCTTCATAGGAGAGGTACAGTGGAGGATTGAATGAGGTCATGCTTTTATTTCCCTCACACCTACTTCATTCTGGTGTGCAAAGGACTGATAAGAACAGAGCTCTGTATCAGAAGGGTGTAATGGGGAAGAGAAGGGAAGAGTGGAATCATAAGGGAGAGGCGGGAGGAGAGTTCAGACCCTCAGCACCTCCCTCCTGGAGGGAGCTCACAGGAGTTCACAGCCCTCAGTCTGCTGAGAAGAGATTTGCTTCCTGGTGCTCTTGCAGTGCCCTTACAGCAGTACATTATTGGGGTGCAGTGGCTGAGAATTTGAGTAGCTCAGATGCAAACCCATCTCTTGGCTTCATTTTCCATGGCTTACATTAATCTTCCAGTTACATTTTATGAATGAAAGCAGTTGCCTCCCACTTGTTGCTCTACCCAGGACAGGAAATCAAATGTATTACTTTTCAAGATAGGATGGCAGAAGTCCAAACACATCTAACAGAGGAAGGAAACAATCTTATCAGCCTTTCTGGCCCATTGATAAAACCATAGAAGGAAATCATTCAGCTTTAAATGAGGAAAAGGAAGTTTTAGATAAAATTTAGAAGTTGCCTTGGGAGTTTTCATATCACATCAATGAAAAAGTCACATCCAATTAACCTAGCATTCCAGTCTGTATGAAGGGCTTTATTTGTGTTATCAAAGCAGAACTATTTACAGATTGTGACAAGCCTGTCCACAGTGGATCAGTTGACATTTTTCTGGCCCGTCTTCTTGGTCAGATACCTTTTCTCTAAGAACTTCTTTATGGAAAAAAACCCTGCAGCAGCCATCTTGGCTTTTTTGTTCCATTCATGTAATAAAATCTGATTTTTAGTCACCATTGCACACAGAGTATTTTGACATCTTGGTCTTATTTTTAATTAAAAAATCTAATTATTTGTATTCAGACCAAATAATAAATAGTTACTTTGGGTCTTTGTACCTAAGCTGGTATGTCTACTGACACTGTGTCATGCTATATAAAATTACAAGTTTGAGGTAACAGCAGCTCATGAATCTCTTCAGTGTGCCTGGAAAACAGACATTTCCAGTGCCTCATGGTTTTCCTAGCAAACTAATCTATCACACTGTGATTGCTGTAGTAGTGGAAAACAAACATAATCCCAATTTAATTAGTTTGGTTTAGCACTGTTGGGATTGTTGGAGTACATCAAAGATATTGGGGGGAAAAGGGAGTCTGACATTGTTTCCTTAGGGCTATACTCTGATATAATTTGAGGTATAGTAAATTAATTTCAGACTAAAGCTTGAGATAAAGAACAAGATATACATTCAGTCAAAACCAAAACGTTGTAGTATTTCAATCGTATGGGTAGTTAGGATTTTGATAAACAGATTTTTTTTTAGATGCAAAGATCCTAGTTAATGCTGAATACCTGTATCTTCCTGCTAAATAATTTTAATTAAGGGTGTTAATGCTCCACAAAGGCAGGATTTTCAATATATGTGTTGTATTTTTTTTAATTCTTATGTTTGAACTTAGCTCAGAGACTTAAAAGTTTGAGCAAGTTTTTGTGGATGCAGTCTGTGCCTTTCTGATTGCTGAGACAAAGAAGCACATTGAGTATGCAGTCAGTGGATTATATAAATTGTGAGTTTATGCATGCTTAAAATACACAGAAAGCAATAATCAACAACACTGCACTCAATTTAGTGTATCTTGGGAGTAAAATGTTTGTTTATTGTCTCTCTGTGAAATCCAGAAGCATATTCTTGCCAGACTCTTTCAAACTCGGTCATCTATCTAAAATTGCTTTGTTATTCCAGAAGATCTGGTATTTGACCTCATCGTTCTATTTTCAGTCTTATAATAAGTGACAACTGCAGTTACCATTATGGGCAGGAAGTTTGAAGCATAATTTCTTTTTAGGAATTTTCATGTTTTTCTCTGCAGAAATGATCAGATTGTCTACGTGTGTCTAGTAGTAAGTACATGGGGTAGATAACTATGAGATTCCCTCCCTCCTGGAATTAATACTGTGATGGGCACCTGAAAAATGCCCTAGACAGCAGAAAATGTTCTGCTTTTCTACTTACGGATTTTCTGTTCTCATCAGGCAAAAATGGAATTCTGGCTGTTCTACCTACTTTTTTGTTTACTTATTTTAAAGCTTCTTGTTTTGTTATGGACCCGCTCTGTGGCTGTCAAGCCTGATTTATCAGAACCCTGTTCACTGTGACCTTTAAAGTACAGCATGTTACTGTAGTAAAGTCAGTTTTCCAGCAACAGAGAAATGAATCAGTTGACATGGCCATGGCCTTTTGCAGCTTGCAGGATTTATGGGGTCATGGGCTCTCTTTGTGCAGGTCTTTGTGCAGTTGGGCTGTAGGTCAGCAATACAAGAGCCAAGCCAAACCTCAAAATGTCACCCTTCTATCCTGCTCCTGCCTCTTGTAACATGAAGGAGCAGAAGTAGAACTGCATCACTGAACATCCACCAAAACAAAAAGAAAACCCTAAGTTCTTACAGAATATAGAACAGTCGCTTTCCATCTGTCAAAATGTGCTAAGCCTTGTTGCTGGTCATTTTTCAGGCAAAAGAGGTAGAAACCAAAGTATTCAATCATCCCATGCAATCTCCAGTGGAGTCAAAACAAGCTCTACAGGAATGACAAATGCCACAGACCTCGGTCCAGTCAAGTGATTTCCTGCTCTAACAAGCTGCTACAAAGTATTTTTAACTTTTTTTTTTTGCAAATAGTCAGACTGCCTCCCACTTGTGGTTGTCTGTAATTTAGGGCAGGACTCTAAAATAGAAAGGAGACACATCTGGGTGGTCTCCAAACAAGCTCAAATACATCATAGCTGTAGTATAAAGGAGATATTTGCATTGTTTACAGGTGCAACATTGTGTCATATATATACATACATATATATGTGTGTGTGTGTCCCTAATTATTCAACTTAAATGCTGAACAAACTATGTAATTAAAGGATTTCTCACAATACTTTTTTTTAAAAACCAAATTACTTGCTGAATTTCTGATTAAATGATTTATCCTAGACTGAAAAAAAGGGATGAACTATATAACATGGAATTCCTGCTCACATTGTTTATGTTCACATAAACATCTAGTTTATGCATCTAGTTGCATTCCAAATATGTTTCCATGTTTTCATAGTAGAGAGTGATAAACAAATGATAGAAAGAGCAAGACCTGTGTTTTAGTGCAATTGCCTGAAACCCTTAGAAACCAGTGGATTGGAAGCTACTAAAACACAGGTTCTCCATGTGTTTTTTCTTTAGATTCTGGATCATTCCTTACAATTAGATTAGTGATTTTTTTCACTTGTTACTAATACTTATGTCGGTCTGGAGTAATTTCATTGACAGTTACCCGGGGAGAGCTTGGAACAGACCCGTTCTATGCACACTGAAAGCAATGTAACATCTCTTTTTCTTTTGGAAATACTCAGCCTCCAAAATGCTGATCCAAAAGCATAGAAGCCCCCGGTCTGAGTTTGTTCCATTCCTATGTGCACATCCTGTTCCAGCTGGGATGTTTTTCAGGCTAAATGTAATTCAGGCAGGTATAGCACAAGTTTTAGTCTTCAATTAGGTCAAAATACAATTAAATCTGACAGTAAGAAATAGGTTAATTGCTTTAAACTCACTTTAACGAGATTTAGCCCCTGTATAAAAACACTTCTCTTATGGAAAAAATAACATTTTTTTCTAGGTGAAGGATTAGGGAAACTTTGTTTTTAGTATCACAGTAAAAAAATTTTACTTCTAATCTTTCTAAAGAGATATTAAAATATTAAGCTATTAAATAGTCAACATAAACCCCAGGTCAAACCTAAAAAGGTATAATCTTTACAGCTAACTTCATTCTAAGCCATTCTTAGAAGCAGCCTAGGTAATGTGTGGAAGAGACAATTTTTGCTCTCTTTCAAAATTGCAGTTTTGAAAAAAACATTTATTTAACATTTTACTTGGGCTCACACAGTCTCACTAACGCTCTAGTCATGAGTAGAACCAAGACCCTTGAGTCGCTTCTCTGCACCTCTTGTCCAGTTGGGAAATGAGAAGACGGAGTATGGCAGAGAGTTCTTGCTCCCCAGGAGTGTGACTCAGCCACTCCACGTGTCACTGAACCACAGGTTACTGCACAATAGTTTGTGCTTTGTGCAATATGATTTTCACCAGGACTTTGACTCTTGATAATCAAGTATACCAAATAACAGACCCTAAGCTCGTTATATAGGCTATTTAATCTTTCACATAAATCCTCATGGTAATTAAACTGTAAAGAAATCCACAAAACTTATTAATAATCCTGATAATTTCCTGTTGGACTTCATCTTGCTATTAATTTTTCTTTTTTATAAAGCCTGGTTGACTTGTTGGTTTTATTTGAGGGGAACTTATGCAGACTGTATATGTTTCTAGCTGAAATAAAACGGAGAGGAGAAATGCAAACATTTAATATATCTTCTCGTGGACTTGCACATGAGAAGTTTTATAATAGGTGTTTCCCAATTTATTGCTTCCCTGCAATAATGACTGGAAGAGTTCTGCCAAAGCATTGATGGAACATATGTTATAAAGTATTTGCTGCTTTGAGAGCTAAAGGGAGGGATGTTCTGGCTGATGATGTATCTGTTTTACAGGAGAATGTGGATCTCTCTGAGAAAGCTAAATCTTTGTTTCCCATCCAAGACCATATCTAGGTACCAAAAAACCTTTGTAATAACATATGAGATTAAGACCATATAAAAAAAGGAAGAAGAATGAGAAAAGATTGATGGGGGAAAGAAAAGGGTAGTTTGGTTCCTCTGGCATGAAATGACATGTCTGGACTTTATCTAGCAAGCAGGTTTGACATTTATACTGTGTTTATCTCAGTGTGGCATCAGAGGTCTGGATTTCTGTCTGTGTGACTACAGGAAAATCACTTTGCCCCTCTATCCCTCCATTCCCACCATAACCTCTTGTATGTCTTCATTTGGCATTTCAGTTCTGTGAGGTTGGAAACTGTTCATTTGTGCAGCCCCTGAAGCACAAATCTCAGATGCAGCCTCTGCATGTTGCTGCAACACCAACATTGCTGTTTCTGTTGTGACTCAAGAGAAACCATTTGATCTCTTTGCTCTTATTTCCTCAACTTTAAAATGGGACAATAACTCAAAACTGGGTTATGATTAACTGATTATTGCTAATGAAATACATTTAGTTTCTCAGAAAGCTTTTAAGGACAGCAAAATATCGAGGAAATGGCAAATATATGCCATTTGGTTGTCATTAGATCACATATGCTATATGATTGACTTAAAAAATGCACTTTTACTCAATCACATACAATAGTCCATCCCAGGGCAGAAGTTTGCTGAGTGTTGTTGCTGGGTTTTACAGCTTTGTGCCAGAGAAGTAGAAAAAGGGAGGAAATGTGCATAAGTTTGCTTCAAGAATACCAGGAATTTTAATGATTTCCTTTGTCAAGTCTGAAGGTCCATCTGTACCGTTCAGGAGTGTAAACAACAGGACAGTAACCTTGAAAGACTAGTGAGCACTCAAAGAATTAAAACCAAACTAGGATGTGACTTTTCTCGAAGTACACTGGAAAGCAGACCAGAAGCCTCTTCAAATTTCAATGAGGAAAAATGAAACAGCGTTTTGTATCAAAAGCTGACTCATTGTAGCAATATGAAGCATTGAGAACTGAGCTGGCAGTCCAGTGGTAGCAGCACCACAAATCCACAAGGAACCATCCAGTCTTTTGTCTCTCAAGAAACCAAGAATTAGGGAACCTTGTTCTATACGGTGTAAGGAACACTGTAAGAGAATTTTAGTGCAGGAACATATATGGAGAGGCTAGGGTGAAAGGGTCAGAAAAGCCATTTTTTTCCAAGGAATCCAATAAGTAAAAAATGAGATGATAAATAAAAGGAGAACCTGCAAGCTTTTTTTTATGAAGGATAAAAATCCTTTTTTCCGAAAGATTTTTCCTAGGGAATGGTATTAAGCTCTAACTGTGGATAGAAAGCTTTGTCAGAGGTGTTGGTGAATGGCCAAGTGGGAGTGTATAAATAAGAAAACAGCTAGATTTTTTAGATTTTAGTAATTTTGAATTTTGTATTTTTTACAAGATTTAAGGTCTGGCTGGATACTATTTTTGTTACCTAAAATACTTAGTGATTCATAGGACACTGTTGATTTCAGGTATGTATTATTAGAACCAATAGCTTTTCAGTGATAGAATGCTCCATAAAGGCTCTTTAGTCAGAAGCACTCCATATTTGTTTCCAATATTCATGGCAATAAAAACCTGTCATATCTTTATATTTGCATGTGTATACATCTATGTGCATATAGGGAATTTAGAAATACAATAACCCTGGAGGGATGCTGGATATGTTGGGACCGAAGAAGAGAGAGAGAGACTGCTTGATAGCTGAAGAAACAGTTCATTTTACTCTGTGCAGAGAGGCAGGAAAGGGAGTGCAACATAAGCAAGACATTTCATTTGTGGTTGAATCCACAGATGAGCTATTGTAGAAAGTATTCTCCAAAACATGCTTACATGGGAGATGGGGCACGTGGTCCTGATTAGATTTAGTACCAGCAGGGCAGTTTTATTACACAGAAATGTTACATTTTGAAAGCTGCAAACGTGTTTCAGTGTCAGAAGGCTGTTCCTTGAGTGTTCCCTGCCTTACTGGGAATTCACAGAGCTCTGCACCTTCTCAAAAAATGCTCAGCACCTTTCAGCTTTGGCCAGTGTTAGAGTTGGAAAGATTCAAAGCTAGAGACAATGTTTTCTTTTAATAGTCATGCTGGAAAACAAAGGAGAAAGCATGCCTCACATTCCACTGAAGTCAGTGGTTTCTGTCTCTTTTTGCACTTCAGATCACTTCCAGTCCCCTTTGGCAGGAGAGGAGGAGTCTGTGTTTGAGTCTGCCTTGTCTGTGTTCATATGTGGGTTCATACATGGGCACTGAGCTCCCACTTATCGAGCAGGGAACGATGCTCCCTTTGTGTTACGTTGCTGTTTCTGCTGTGTCCACTCACTAAATACCTTCTTCACTATTACCTGATGGATTAGCAATAAGAAAACACAATATAAACACCAAATGTACAGCTTTTTTTTTATTATTTAGTTTTCTCATGGCATGTCACTGATTTGATTGACACTTTTTATCTAGATGATATGTAGAAGTTTAGTCCGTGGAATGTTTAGCCAGATTTACTCAGATACATTAGATCTGTAAGAACATGAGACAAAAATTTGAGTAATTAACTATGAGCTTGGGAAACACAATGCCCAGAGGTTGTGCAGTATTGTTATTCTCAGACTATCTCCTCATAATTGATGTAACAACCACTCTGAAGAATGTTGAAGAAGAATGAAGAATCTTTGGAATTGTTTTGCTGCTATAAACAGGTTTACACAGCAAATTGAAATTATTTTAGAATCAGTTTAACCAAATTAAAAAGGTTAAGAAAATATGTTAGTATATGCTGGATTTAACACTTACAACATTTCAACCTTTATTTGTCTGTTTTCTGCTTTTTATTTTCTCTCTCTTTTCTAGACTATAAATCAATGGAAGTCTATATTTCTAGGTCTAGACTTTGTTTCAATGATTATTTTTCCAAACCAGGGAGAATAGGAAGAATGAAAAACACAGAACACTCTCCACTAAGCATATAATTATTTCTCCAGTGTCAGCAATACCTGACTGGATTCATGGCGATGAAAGGAAGAATCCCTAACTAATTTCACTTTTTGATATAATTCCTCTTTCAGAGTTCCCTTTACCCTTCAACTATTGCTCAGGAGGGCATTCTGCAGGATAGACAGCACCAAATCAGCATTTCATAGATAACATTTTAGTTGTTTTCCAACTGTTTCATTTTACATATGGATTTAATTTGTTTATCTAACAACAGTTGGGGTAACATGAACACATATTTAGCAAATCTGCAAGATTGTATTATAAAACCCCACAACTATGGTGCTTGCTGGAAGGAAGTGCCCGGAGCCCTCCCAACAGGAATTGCCAACATTATAGTTCAAGTCTTCACTGGGATGTAAGGGAAGTTGTAATTCCCTGTGCCTGTTTTAAGATTCTGTACTGTTCCTGATATGGATATGTATGGTCTTGAAAGTCAGATGGACTTGTAAAGCAAGTGATGCTAAGGTTTTTCACAGCAGGAGGCAGGTGGATGGATACAGGAGACATACTCTGGCAGCACAGAAATGGAATTGAGGAAGCCTCATGCCTTTTACTTCACAGACCCGTTGCAGTCTCCTGACCCTACTGTCTCAATTTTAATTGCCTTAGAATTTCTAGTTCAGAGTTTGTTTACAGCACTGGCTTCTTTTTTTTGATAGTTGTTCAAGGTCGTGAAGATCTGCCTAAAAATAAAAATTAGAACAGGTCCCTTGTGCATATTTCTGTCTCCTTTCTCAAATGAGACCAACCAGAGAGCAACTGACACCGATCCTGGCAGTCTGGGTTGGATCCAGAACATTGCTGAATACACCAGTGAGTGCTGCTCTCAGTGCTCAGTGGTTCTGTGATTCCTCCTGGCAAAGGACCAGCACTGTAACCCGAGTGAAGCTGCAAGGAAGTGATGTGCTCTCTGCAGAACTCTCTGTGAGAGCAGAAGTCAAAGTTTGTACTCAATGTGCACAGAAACCTTTACAGATCAGTGACAAAATTCCCTTGGTTCTCAGCAGTCTTCAGTGTCTGGGACATCTAGTGTAAATAACGACAAAATTCCCTTTCTCTATTAATCTATCAGGCTATTGCTTACTCCAGAGCCCATTTTAAATTATTGTCATCATTATGAATTTAAGTGTATTTTGGTTTTTTCGGCAGTTGACTGTGCTAAGGTGTGCTCCATCACTGTCATTTTACCTTCTTGTCTTTCTACTTGAAATTGAAAGAGAACTTGTAAGTATTTATTGTTGTTCTGTACCTATGTGCCACATCATCTTATTTCAAATATCTGTGAATATAAAAATAATTCACTTTTCCAATATTTTCCTATACCTTTGCTTTAGTTGTATTTATGAGACACTCAAAGGAACTGTGTTCGAAGATCCTTTATTACAATGTGATTTCCAAACTTCAGTAATACTAATTTACTTCTGTTTTCATGGCTAGAATGTTAGACCGAGACCTAATATACTAAAAAGCTGTAGCTCTGTGTGGGATGTGCATAGCCTCTTTTAGGTTGCTTAAGAAAACATTTCGATATTCCAGAACATTCCCTTATCATGTCCTTGAAAATATCTAACATTTTCTGCAATCCACTGAATTCCAAAAATATTCTACGATTTTGTCAGATCTTAAATACATTAAAATTCTTATTCCCTCTCCTGTTGCTCTATCCCTAGGGTGGTTTGAATAACAAGCAGGAATCTTCACTACAAACACAAGAATCACCTCTTCTTCCAGAGGAATCTGTTTGATTTTTTGCAGGTTCTCAACATGATTTCATCAATTCCAGCTGGACTCCCTGAGGTTGCTGATTCTTTTGCTCTCCCATTTATAGAGTGCTGTGTTTGGAATGAAATTATTTATCTTACTGTTAATTACTGTTACTGATTTTGCAGTTGGTGTGGGGAAGCCTGAGGACTTGGTTCAGCTGGTGGCTGCCAGTGGTAAAAGGAGTTTGTAAGAACAACTTTATCTATAAAGTTTTGTCGCAGTGCTTTAGGCTTTTAAGGACCAGTGTCCCGAGCCCAGTCTGGTCCTCATCTAAGGTGAATAAAAGTGCTCTGAGTTTTGGCAGTTGTGGGACAAGAAATTCGGACACCTGCAGTGCAGGGGCTGGTGTGATCAGTGCCCTGAACGGGAACGCCCAGAGAGCTCAGAGCCACAGTCCCATGCACGGCTGTGTGGCTGTGCTCGGGAGCGCTGACAAATACGTCTTCCAGCTTTTCGTTCCTTACTCTCGGAAAGCAAAGTCTGGTGGAAAGTAAACAGATTACGCCAAACGCTGTCCTTTAGACTTTGCTCTGGCCGTGCCCCGCCGCTTGCCCAGCCACGGGCCGAGCCCTCGCACGCCGGCACCGCTGTGGGGAGCGGCGCGACGGCGACACGCGTCGGTGAGGAGCGGAACGGGCCCTCAGGGAAATTGGATCACGGGATGGTTTGGGTCGGGAGCGGCCTTAAAGCCCATCTCGTCCCAACCCCCTGCCATGGGCAGGGACACCTTCCACTAGACCACGTTGCTGAAGCCCCATACAGCCTGGCCTTGAGCACTTCCAGGGCTGGGGCAGCCCTGTGCCAGGGCTGTGCCAGGGCCTCACCACCCTCACAGTTCCAAATTTCTACTCTAAACATACCCTCTTTTAGCTTAAAACCATTAAAACCCCTTGTCCAACCACAACAGGCCCTGATAAAAAGTCTATCCCCATCTTTCTTTAAGTACTGGAAGGCCAAAATAAGGTCTCCCCAGAGCCTTTGTCTCTCCAGGCTGAACGACCCCAACTTTCTCACTTCTCATAGAAAATGTGTCTTTTTCTTTCCATGACTCTGTCTTTTTTATATTCAATGAATTTAAAGATCAGCATCAGTAAGTTCAGTAAAAGGCTTATCCTTCTTTACTTGAATGATGGAGACATACATTATCTGCTGTTTATTTTTGGCTGTGTTTCTTTACACCACGGATTGCCCTTTAAAAATCCTTGATGGTTAATCAAATCCCATTTTTTGAGGAATAACATTTTGAGTGACTTACTAGGATAAGTCCACATTGTTGATCCAAAAAGGATAATTTAAAAAAATGTCTATATGGTATTCATTATTCTTCAGTTCAGTCCAAAAAAGGAAGAAAATCTGTTATGAGGCATCAGCAAGCCCTGGAGGAAAGCAGGTCATTTTCAGGGACCTGCTTGTGTAGAGCTTCATAAAATGCACAATTCTAAAAGTTCTCTCAGTGGGAAGGTTTTTTGAAGAGAGTTTTCTTGTCTGTTGATTTGCTGTATGTTGTGAGCAGTTTAAGATAACATGCTGAGTATTTTCATTCATGCCATATTCTTCTGTGCCACAAACAGTACTTACAAAGAAGAAATTAGGTGGATAATTGTTTGGCAGGTTCTGTCTCTGCTAACTAGATTTCCCATCCATTATGTGCTTTACTGGCTCTATTATTATCCACTGGAATATACTTTCAAACCAATTTTTTCAGGATGCAATTTGATCTACTTTTTTCATTACCTTCACTCCGGGTGCTTATCTCCTACAGTTCATAAAGCATCTATTTAGATGGGTACACTTCTGTTCTCTCAGTTCTTCAGAGATATTATATGGCCGTCTTCAATTTCCATATTTTCTTGTTACACATATTTGTGTGGTGATTTAATCAACTCTCAGCTTCAAAGCTTGCCTGTGTTAGGAAGTGTTTCAGGTCTACCTCTCCATTTCTAAGTGCTTGCCTATCACATAATGTTGCTTCATTTCCTGTTGAATATCTTCTTCACCACAGTCCTCCTGGTTTGCTCAACCCTGTAATAATGTGCTGCTTCATTCACTGAATATTCAAATTCCACTTCTTCATGCAAAACATTCCCTAATAACATGTCTAATAAACATACTTGTTCTTTCCCCACAGCTATGACTGTAAGGTCACTCCCCAGCCCTGACTGTTGTAACATCTTCCATAATTTCCATGATCTGGAATTTCCCTCTCCCTTCTCCCCCAAAGTTTGTATAAAATGAATTTGTTAGTCTCATGTTCTTAGCCCGGCAGTTTGACCAGATCCTTCCATCATCTCTGCCACATGGTTTGATCTATCAAACATTACTTTCCACTTTCCCTTACTTAAGCATTCTTAGCTCACAGTGAACTACCTTGAACTTGACCTTTTTGGAGATGCTACAGGCCCTGTAACTCTGACTAGAGTTGCACAGAGTTGTACTGAAACCTTGCACACTATATAGGAAAAAATGCTCCAGACATAGAGACAGGTTCAAAATGTGACATTTTCCAGTATTTCAAACCCCAGAGAGAATGCCTGATGACAAATTTAACAAGCAATTGTTTGTGTCAGACAGTATGACAACTATTGAGCAAACAGCTGTTGCTCCAGATGGAATATGTATGACAGCTGGTGGGTCCAGGTGCATTGCTCTGGAATAAACCAACAGAGCATTGGCACATTGGTTTATTCCTGGCTGCCTTCATGGCATTTAAGCCAGTTTCTTGGATGCTCTGCTCTCAATCCCTAAGAAACGATTTCTTGCACAGTGGTGTATTAATGTGTTGAAATGTAAATAAAAGGGAGACGATTTATAATGAATCTTGATAAGAATTTAGAGGCACAGCCTAATATAATTCTATTAGCATATTCACCTTGATTTTTAAAATCACAATTACAGGAGATGCTCACTTTTCCTGTACTTTGTCTTTTAGATATACTGACATTGTGCAGAAGCAGAGAGACTATTTTACCTGTAGATAGCTTATCTGTATCTTCATTTTCCCATTGGGACACTGTGCCAGGTGCAACAATGGCTGAACCTTTATAGAGGAAATTGTCTCCTTTCTGGAAACTGAACCTGGATTGATAGTAAATGCCAGCCAGGTCCCTGAATAAGATTTGACTGGGGTTAAAAGTGTGTGCCCTGAATCCTGCTATTATCTGATCTATTTTAGTGCCCCAAAAGGAAAGAATATCTCTCAGTGTCCTTACAAAATAATCTTGAAATATAAATCCAAAGGTCATCTAGGAAATCTCTCGTGTTTCTGACTCCATTGATATGGTCTTCCTCTTTCTGAAGAGAATATTCATATCTAGGGAATAGCAACATGGATAATGATTTTTTAAAGATGATAATCCCTTTTCTCACTTTGATGTAATGTCTTAGGGCTTGTTTTTTTTCTGACTGTTTACCTTTCTTATCTGTTTGGTGATAAAATCCTAAAGGTTCTTGTAAATCACTCACAGCTTGTGTTCCCCCCCTACTTACTACTATGTTTTTTAAATATATTTCTCTTTGCAGACTAGTGCAATCATGGGAGTTAATAATCAGATTTAGTGTTCTTTGGTGAATCAGTATTTACACTGCAGCAATGCAGAGTTTGTTATTAATAACTGCAGTGGGAATGGGAGTTCATCCTACTGAGTATTTGGTAAATGCAGTACAAATGTTGCAAGATTCCTGTGTGATTCATTCCAAAGGCTGTAACTTCTCAAAGAAAAATAGATTAGGCTGTTACAGAAGAGGTTAGACAATGACCTAGCTTTGGGTCTTCATAAATATATAGAACCT